>NC_142875.1:59059038-59684615 GCF_051225735.1 Oryctolagus cuniculus
TCAAGAACACTCCCTTTTACAGCAACACTCCACTAAATGTCTAAATTGATTGCCTTCAATTCTTCTTTTTCCAACCTATTCCATTAAGATTGTGTCCCCATATTCCCACCAATAGTATTTTTGTTAAAGCAAGTCATTATTTGACTTTTGCTAAATTTGATGGTCAATGTCTATTGCCCCCATTACTTGACTGATCAGTAGCACTTAACACAGTTCTCAATTCTTTCTTGATATACTCTTTACTTGATTTTCTGTACACTTATGCCTATCGGTTCATTTTCTTTCTCCAAGTGTTTAATGTTGGCATATCCCTAGGTTGCTTTGTCCTCTTCACCACCTGCATTCATGGATTTTTGGCTCCCACCCAATCTCATAAATTTAAATGCCACTTATTTGCCAATTACTACTAAACTTATGTCCCCTCTTGAGATTCATCTGCTTAATTCCAGATTTCTATGCCAACACAGGTAGAAAATAGACATCTCAAATTTAACAACAACCAAAACAGAATTCCCGATTTTCCTCCCAAGACATTTGCTTTTCACACAGTCTTCCTGTTATCAGTAGAGGGCTCCTATTATATCCATTAATTGCTGAATGTAAAATCCTTTAGCATTCCATCGTTGACACATTCTTTCCCACTCCCCACACTCTGTTCCTCAGGAGAACTGTTGGTTCTATTTTCAAAATACATATAAATAAAATCATTACTCTCTCCCTTCACTGCAAATGCCTGGTTCAATTTACCATCATCTCCCCTGTGGTCTCTATATCTTCATCCTTCTTCCCTTTTAATTTATTCTTAACCTGATTTGATAGAGTTCTTGTAAAAATACCAATGAGATTATAACATCATTTCTCATAAAAAAACTTTCCTATTAAGAAAGGAAATCAAATGACTTACAAGGGCATATATGCATTTATATCTCTGACCTTATATTCCACGATCTTTCCCTTATCTATACATTCACAACCAAAATGGTATCTTTGATGTTTTTATAAAATGCATGACACCTTCAAACTCAAAGCATTTATACTGTTATTCTCTCAGACATGGATACTCTGATCCCAGATACCTACAAGTATAACTTCTCAGCCTCCATTTAATGTCTTATGCAAATGTCACTTCTTCTGTGAGGCCTACAATGATCACACCATTTGTTAATGATGCCATCCTGAACTACTTCACTCTCTATTTTCCTCCCCTGCTGTTTTTTTCCATAGCCCTTACCGCCTTCTGCCATACCACATAACCTATTTAATTCTCTGGTTCACTACTTGATTTCTGTCCCTCAATACTAGTATGTAATCTCCACAGGGAAGATATATGTGCCCATTTTTTTCCTACGTACAGATGCCAAATTCTTAGGACAGTGACCAGCACATGGCAGTTACTCATTAAAATGGTTAAATAATATTCTATGGACTAACAGGCAGTAAGCTTAAGTTCTAATTCCTACAAACAGGTAATAGATCCTTGGGTAATCATCTTTAATTCCAATACCTCTCCAATTCTAATACAATGAATTGAACAGTTTAAAAAATGGTTGTACTTAAAATTCCAATATTTCACAGTTCCAAAATCATATAAGCTACCAATTTATGATAGCAAAACAATTAGCATTGTGGTGCAGTGGGTTATGCCATATGGTGGTCAGTTTGAGTTCTGGATGCTCCCTTTCCAAAACAGCTCTCTGTTAATGCACCTGGGAAAGCAGTGGAGTGGGAGACCTGGATGGAGTTCTAGGATCCTGGCTTCAGCATGGCCCAGGCCTGGCTATTGCAGCCATTTGGGGAGTGAACCAACAGAGGATTGGAGCTTGCTCTCTCTCTCTCTCCCTCTCTCTCTCTCTCTCTCTCTTTCACTCTCTATGCTTTTGTATGTGTATGTAACTCCAATAAAAATAAGTAAATAAATATAAAAAAAGAAAAGGAATGGACATTTATCAGGCAATAACATTGTAGTAGATATTTTAAATCTGTCATTTAACTTACTGACAATACCATGAAGTAAGGTAATCTCTTCCCTGTTCTACAAATAAAGAACCTGTCCAGAGCTTACGCTATCCCTTAAATGAGAGAAAGTGAGATTTTGGCACATATCTTTCTAGCTACAAAAGAATGTAATGGTCTTTCACTTACCTGTTTAGTTAAGAAACATGTACTACTTGGTTATTTTGCTAGACCTCTATAGTATTGTCTGCCTAGCATTCTTCCATTATCCTAAAAACTCAGCTGTCCATATTCCACAGTTTTAGAAGGAATTGAGATATGTACACAAATCTCCCAAACCTGGCTGACATAATTTTTTGAAGTACACAGCTTATCTGTGCTCAGCCAATCACTTCCCTGCCTTTGAAATCACAAGGACTGGTATCACAAACTGTGAGGAGAGTTTCTACTTTTGGGGAGGTAATCATTCTGCATAAAAACACAGTGAAGATAGAGAGGAACTCTAGCATTTAGATCTGAAACCACCGAAGATTCTAGTTTCAGATTCTCCCAGAGTAGGAATCTGTCAGTCTGATACTGAGATTTGATTTGTCCGTGGACTCATAAATCAATAAATCTTCTACTGGTCATATTATATTCTTTTGTTTGAAAAAAATATGTATTTTACTTTGCAAATTCTGTAGTTATAGAATGAAAAATGACAAATAAGGCAACAGTACTACCTAAAATTATCTGCATTCCAGACCTAATCCCTTCTGCATTCAAGTGAGCATTTCTTAGAACGTGAAGCTGAGTTAATTAGACAAACCCCAATGCAAATACATGGAATAAAATGTTCCATCTTTAGAAAATACGTCTAAGAAGTAAGAATGAAAACCCTAAATAAATATCACTGTATGGTACCCGTAGGCCTTTGAGCCTTCATTGTCACCCCACGCTTTGAGCTTAGATTTGTAACTTCATGAGAGATAAGGAGCCAGACAAGTAATAAAACTGAGTAACTTGAGTAGGATTTTTAAAAAATTAAATTAATAAAAATCTACAGAAAATAGAGGACTTCTTCCTGGGTTACAAGGGGCAGGGTATATAGTTGCAGCTCTGTGTTGCCCTTTCTACAATCTCTGCATTTATAAATGTTGGTTCAAGGGGTTAACACTGTGAAGATCAAAGAGAACACATTTGCAGGTCACATTCACCCCTGGGTCTCCAATTTTATAACTGGAGTTTTAAATGCTCCTGGGTTACCTGGGACCAGCCATGACTAAGCAAATAAGGAACACACAGATACCTACAATAACAATCAGGTAAATTTGTATGGCCTTCCATGACTGCCCGTGAGAGAGTCTTACTTGATTTTTGGCATGATTAAATTAAATGTCACTTACATTACATTGGATATTTTTAATTTGTGGGGTCATGAATACCTCACAAATACTGATATATATATATATATATAAGCAAAATACAGTTATTTTTTTAAATTACTACATAATTGATCTCAACTTCCCTTACAGAAGGCATCCTATGAATTCACAGAGGGAATATATTTAGGGTAGTAGAGGTTTAAAAAAATAAAATGTTCCAATGTAATAATAGAAGGTCTGCAGGTAATTAATCACTTTTTCTTTTGATTAATGCTTCCTCATCTTTGCTATGATGGTATGTGAGTATATGTTGGAGAGAACTTACACTTTAAAAAGTTTGTATGGAAATAGAATTAAATGACGCTTACCTTGGTGCAACTTTTTTTTTTTTAAACCCATGCATATTTATTCATAACAGGCATTTTCCATGAACTTTTTGAAGATCTCTCATGTGAGCAGCACTTGAGCCTTCCTGATTTTCTCTGCTAGCTGTCTGTTCAGCTACCATGAAGCCATTTTCCAGAGGAGTTACTAAGAGCTCTGAAGGCTGTCACAATTCTGCATTCGGTATTGGAAGACTATGGTGAGTTCTTGGGGCTCAACCCCTACTTCCAGGGAAGTCTTCATCTCTTCAGCTCTTTCTGGCTCTGCATACCTCTGAAGTCTGGGAACAACTTACATCTGGCCCCTGGCCCAGGGTGTACAGCAGATAGCTTTTAGCTTCAGGGTCTTTTCAACTAATACAGTGACCTCTCCTCCCTGTAGAGTGTACTCCATCCAGCACACTGGTGGACTTTTGCACCTCCCACCTGGTGTCTTTATAAATTAAAAGGCTGAGGTGGACTTTACTGGTCCAAAGCCTTGTTTCCTGATTCCTTCTGCCTTCCCAGCAAGAATTGCCCATTTTACCACAAGGACAACACCTCACAGGACATGTAGGGATGGTTCCCAAAGCAAATGGGAACAAAGACTCACTCTTCCCCATATATTCCCCTCAGCCTCATCAAATATCAAGAAGACCTCTTGGGGCTGGCATTGTGGGACAGCAGGTTAAGTTGCCACCTGTGGACACTGGCATCCTACATGGGCATTGGTTTGAGTTTCAACTGCTCCAATTCTGATCCAACTCTCTGCTAATGTGCCCGGGGAAAGCAGCAGGGGATGGTCCACGTACTTAGACCCCTGCATCCACATGGGAGTCTTAATGAAGTTCCTGCCTTGCCTAGGCCTTGTTGTGATCATTTGGGGAGTGAATCAATGGATGCCTCCCTCCCTTTCTCTCTCTCTCCCTCTCTCTCTCTCTCTCTCTCTAAATCTGCCTTTTAAATCGATCAATAAATCTTTTAAAAAAGAGAAAGCACCTTAAATCCATCAAGGCAAACACTCTCAGAAGGGGTCTAATGGGCCATCTTCCTCACTCCACCCGAGGTTCTCTCCACCAACATGAGCTGGGAGAAGCAGATCTGTGCCATTCCTAGTTTATCCTCTTCGAAAATTCTAACAGTAAAATATACATGCATTTGATAAAGTTGTATAAGAATATGAAGAAATTTAGGCAATTTCTAGTTAAAATGAGCTCCCAAGTTCCTTGCCTTTCTATAGCCCTGCAAATAGCATTTTAATGCCAGAAACTGAATATTTCTCTCCCTTTCCTTGTATTCATAACAGAATCTTCCTAATATTCTTGGAGGCAGATGGATGCATCAAGCTGAACAAAGAGATCATGAACAGGAAAATAAGAAAAAAGTACTTTGAGATATAACTCATTCCACTTACATGAATAGTAACCAGAGCAGGGAATGTGACATATTCACTTTGGATACTGTATGAAACAACACTGCCGGACTGGGACTGATCCTTGCTGTGCATGCCAGCGTTCAGCTTGAAATCTGACAGATATTCTAACACTTATGAATGTTGGAGCAAAGAATTCTCTCCACTGTGGTCAATTTGAAGATATGACTCTTGTTTTACTTGTGCAATTTGTAATTTTTAGTGTATGGTAGCTAATATATTGTTATTGATATCCATGGCTTTCTTCCCAAGTTGTCTACTTTCAACACTGAAATCCTTTTTTTTCTCTTGAAAATTTTCTTTTAATCTAAATTTCCTATCATTCTTCTATCAAAGAGTATTTTTTTTCTTTTTCCCCATGGCAACAGATTATTCTCTCCTTCATTAAATCATATTTATTTTAGTGCATTTATTAAAATTTTCAAGTAAAGCTACTGATAAAAGCCATTTTTCATTTTGATATATAGGAAGATCTCTTTCTTGCACTTCGAAAGTTTACTTTTGATTGATTTTTAATGACAGAGTCATCTCTCTTCCATGTTAAATTGATTCTTGAATACTCCACTTTTCTCTTAGGTGATGCACCAAAATTAACCTAAACCTTTATCTGATATTTTAGAGTAAGTATTATTTCTTAAAATCTGTTTCAAATTATGCTTTTTGTTCCATAGCAAATATGGTACATTTATGGACATGTACAACTTAAAACAGTCTTTTCTAAAACTTCTTTTGAAAGGTAATTAGTCTCATTCAATTGAGAATAAATATTAAACCAGGCAACTAAACTTTAAATTTAATTATGAGTTTTACAATGTCTAAGAGACCTTGAATACACCTTAATTCAGGGTCATATTTTTTAAACAGTTGATTAAAAATAGAGCACCCAGTGAATTACATTTTATGAAAAGAATATGATGAATTATTCTTTTATTGTTTTAGAAATATATTTGTACAAATTCCCAGAAAAAAGGAACTCTTTGTGTTGATTTTCTAATGGCACTGCTTTTTGAAACATAAATGCTTCTAAATCCATAAAAACATTGATTCATTTGGATCACATGTAGATCCCAATCTATATATTGTAGCTTCGTACGGAGGATAGTATTACAGTATAGCAATATCCACATTCCCTTGCCATCCTGCACCAAGGAGGAGTATGCAACCCTACCTGATTGATGCTCAATTTGGCAAATGGAGTAGGGGTGAAAAGAAGAGAGTGCCAAATTTGGGTGGAATCTTTTATAGTCTTACAAGTTTCTGCCAGGGCTCCTGACCTCTTCCATCCACACTGATGGTAGCAGCATGCTCAGACAAGAGCTGCTCCTTCACTCTTGAAGCTCCAATGAGATATCTTAGGGTGTAAAGCAAAACCTGACCCATAGGCTAGGATAGAGCTGCTTCAGTCAATCCACAGTGAATGAGAGGCTAATGTGTATTATTGTAAACAATGAGGCTAGGAGACTATTGGATTCATAACATTCCTATAGCTACAACTTAAAGAAATGAATAACTAGAAGAAGTGTAATGGCAAAAAAAGAATCTAAAATATATATCCAAAGTCTTGAACCCCATGGGCAGGAAGCCTGGAACCTTATTTCAGACTAAAAAAATGACAGGTAAATGCATGGCAAACTGTTTAGCAAAGCCATCAGCCACAGTGAAACAGAAGGAAGAAAATATACTTGATGATAATGGACATATTCACTTTGGATACTGTATGATGATGATGATTTATGGACAAGGAAACTTTGAGATCTGATAGTACAATCAGGAATTGTTTCCAGAAAACAGATGAACTCAGGAAAGAGTTGGCCTATTCACAAGAAAAGATTAAGAAAACAAGGGATATAAATATCTCCAGACTTTCAAGGTTTAGAGATGTAACTGATTCTGATCTTTAGCTTCTCTGGCTTGTAAATGATCCTCAAATTGAGAGAGAGCTGGGAAGAAAGAACAGTTTAAGGCAAGACTGACATACCCTCTGCCAAGAGGTCTGAAGGAATTAACTAGCCCTCCAATACTTTTTAGATCTTTCACAATAAGGAAATATGCGTTAATAACAAAGATCTTTTATATTTTCTTTCAATAAAGTACATCAGTAAAAGAGACCAAGGACATAATCTAGAGTTTTCCGTCAATTGTAAAATATCTCTGGGTCTGTAGACATACTGGGGCATGTTAGTAAATTGAACCAAATACTTTAAAAAATAAATAAATAAAACAAAAAAAAATTTATAGGGGCCAGCATGATGGCCTAGCAAGTAAAGCCTCAGCCTACAACACCAGCATCAAATAGGGGCACCAGTTTGTTTCCCAGATGCTCTACTTCTGATCCAGCTCACTGCAAATGGTCTGGGGAAAACAGTGACGACTTCCCAAGTGTTTGGAACCTGCCTCCATGTGGGATACCCGGATGAAACTCCTGGCTCCTGGCTTTGGACTTATCCAGCTGGGGCTATTGCAGCCAATTGGGGACTGAACCATAATATGGTTCTCTCTCTCCCTGTGCTACTCTCTCCAACTCTGAGTTTCAAATAAATAAATAAACATTTTAAAAGGAAAAAAAAAACAAACTACTTTTAAGAGAGATGCATTACAAAAGGTGTTGTAAAATCAGATGAAAATGGATTGTGTCTGTTAAAGCAATTGCTCTTCTCCAATTTTCTTAGGACAAGAGGTGGACTGAGAGTATAGCTCAGCCAACAAAGAGAGCTCTTTAACACCTCCCTCAGAGGTTATGAAGAAGCATGAAGGAGATGCTTTTCTGAATAGGGTGAGGTCAAAGTGTTGGAGAACAACACACGAGGAGTTAGTTTCAGGACCAGAACTGGAGCCCACACACAATGAAGAGCCTCATCGTATCTACCCAGTGGGATTTCAGAGTGGATCAATGACTATTGTAGGATTCCTATTGTTCCCCTTTTTGAACAGAAACAATTATTGTGGTTGTCATGTTCCTGGCCCACCACAGTGAGTTGGAAATGTGGGGGAAATAACTTTTTTGTTCCAGCTATAGATTTTGAGATCAATGCATCCAGCAGTGATGTAAAGACTAGCATAAGATGCATTGCTCAATAACATTTGTTGTTTACATGAATGAATTGAGTAAAAGTTAATTGCTGTAGTAGGCACACTGTATATTTTGGTCAGAAAAGTTTGCTATACACAATATACTCATTTAGGATATCAGCTCAACAAATATTTTCTGGTGCAATAACAGAGGTAGTGATTTTTTAGGTGCTGGGGACGGAGCAGTCAATAAAACTGGTAAGGCCCATGAGCATAATATTTATAGATCACAAATTTTTCAGCATAATTATGCTTACATTCCCTTCTATGTATGTCTTCAACATGTGATTTTTGTAACATCATCCCTAGTGCTAAAGTCCCTAAAAATATTTCTAAACACACAGAATCCAAGCTAGACTCACCACCTAGTTTAAACATCTGAGGCTTGGATTATTCAAAATGCCATGAAAGATCCGATGTCAGGTCTCCGCTAACTGTTTCCGTGAAGCAGTATTACTCTAAGAGGTTTCCAAACAGAAACCAAACTCATCCTCTCTTCTCTCTGGTTAATCCCCAAAATCTTCAATGCAATTCATCATCAAGTTTTGTCAATTTGCTGATTTTTAACTTCCCATGTCCTCATCACTATTATCCCTACTCTGTTAAAACACTTACCATTTCAAAACCTGCAACAAGAATCTTCTACATGAACCCTGATCCACAAAGCATCTCCAACAAAACCATTCAATTATCTATAAACAGAGCTGACCACACCAGACACATTGATGAAATCCAAGTAGTATTCTCTACCACCTTCTGGATAAGGTCACATGCATTTATACTCATATGACTGGAGGATTCTCCATGAAATGGGTCTTACCTTGATTTTAATCTCGTATGTTCTTTTACCCTCAAATCTTATAGATATTAAATAGATGAAAATTAACATGAGTAGTATGATGATTCCCAAGTACTCTGATCTTAACTGGTGCATTTTCATGCACCATAGCCAAAGTGATCTGACCAAACCAACTTTGCTTCTCAGATATCAACAGAAAACCAAAAAACGAGTAAGATACGGACAAGACATATCTGTGTTACATTTATTTTCTGTCGCATGACTCACTCTTCCTTGACCAGGCATCAATTCAATGAATTCACTCTTAATTAAAAAAGATGAATCACATACTCAATCTTAGAAACTTCAGTCCACAACATTATTTGTTACTTGGAAATAGTAATAACAGTAATGATTGAGGAGAAATCATGTGAGAAAATAATGTTCTTTTATTTACTTCTCCAAGTGCCAATATATGAAAGAAAATATTTATGAAGGGAAATACATAGATTTGACAACTCACTAATTTCCAAATCGCAGATGACTTAGGGCTCGGAGGAACACGGAAGCAGTTATATTGATTATGTAACTATCCAAAACATATCGAAATGGACACAATTTTTTAAGTGTCAGTTTCCTTTTTCTGAATTATCTTGATTGACTACAGCAGGGCTTTTGCAACTTCAGTCTAAAGAAACACTTTTCTGTTGTGTGAGAGAGGAGAGAAGGCTGACCTGTATATTATACTTGTTTATCAGCTTCCTGTTCTTTCTTTACCCTTTAGATGGGGGTACTATGTTCCCCCACAAGTTAGACACCAAACTTGTCTACGATATTGCTAGTTATCCCTTGAGAAAGTGCAAGAAGTTCCCTAGAAACATTACCTTATACTACATTGATCAAACTTTAAAAATTTATGATTTTCCTCTTTCATTTTATCCAGTACACTAGTATCTCTGTGAACTTGAAATCATGACAATTATTGAGCAATTAAAGGAACATCTTTAGTGAAATTGTCTTACAAACCATTCCTCAGCCTAGCTAGAAACAGTAGAAAAACTTCTGTGAACTAAATTCCATGCTGAACAGCATGACAACATAGCCACTTCTGTTGTAGCACTGTATGATAGAAAACACATTTGGTTTTTCTTCTAAGTATGTTATGTTCAGGTATGATTCTCAATCAGCAAATCAGTAGAAACTTTTGGAAAATCAAGTAGTTCTATCAATTTCAGCTTTCTGATAGAGAAAATAAGAAAAATCTACCTGTCCAAGCCACTTGAATATGTAACTGAAAAATCAGTTAATAGATATGGAATTACAGTGTAACTGTAAGTGGTAAAATAGTCCTAAAAGAAAGTTTTCTTAATGGCATTTCTCTAAACCCAGTTTGAAAATGCAGATTCAGATAATCTACTTGGGTAGCATCATTTATTCTAATCTAACCTCTAATTTAAGACACTTTTATAAGAAGATCAAGGAAGGATATGGCAATATTTTACTCTTTTTAAAGTGAAATGATGTAGCAAATATTCCCTGAACCAGTTAAATTTTAATTGCTTGTACATGGGTGATTCTATAGTGCTTTGCTCAGATAAGTGCTTAATAAATAAATGTGGAATTGAATTAACTGAACCAAAAGACATATTTCCTTCTAACAGATCTAGCAGTGTGACAGTTACCAGTTCTATCATGCAAGAATAAATTATGCTGCCTTTAAAGAGCAGCTTCATATGGAATTGATGCAATAAGTTCAGAATAGAACATTCTATATGGATTCATTGTTTCTTTGTTTCCTTTGTGTTCAGTCCAATGCCATGAAGATTGATGGCAATTTTTTATTATTTATTTTTAGGTTCGTAATTTTAAAGCAGCATTTTACTTACCTTACCATGTTTTCTCACATCACCATTCTAAAATTTCTCCATTTTCCAAAGCTCAAATCAATATCTTCCTCTCAACATCTTCTGTATAACCTGAAAATCACATTGATCTTTCTTTTGAATTCTGTTTGATTATTGACTCAACACAATCATAAAACATCCTGCCTTTTATGTTACTATTATCTAAACATCATATGGTTAGCATTTTATAAATGTTGTTCAGCTAGTCGATGTTTGTTAGTTTTGTCTGTCTCTGAAAAGTGTAAGTTCTATAAATGTAAAGAGCACGTCTCACACCTACTTTGCATTCCATGTAGAAGTCTTCTCTCAACAAATATTTGCTGAGTATTTGCAATATGCAAGTCACTGTTCTCAATGCTTTGGGGGATACAAAGATGTGTCAGCAGCAATCCTTATCCACCAGTATTTTAAATGTATAATTGATAAGTGGCCTAAAGCCTCTCTTATAATTGCGTGAATTTGCTCAACTTAGGATATCTTGACATTTTCACTGTAACCTGTTTGTTGTTTGGCCACTGTTGATATTTTTAAGTTGAACATCTATATAAGAATTCAACAGAATCCCTTGAATATCAGAAACTCCTTGATGTGTGATGAACTTCTTGCTTTTACTTTCTCATTACACTCATAATTCTTTTCTAATCAAAAGAATGTCTGTGTATCTGAAGATCTGACCTCGTATAGAAGGCATTTTCTTGCCTTTAAAAATGTCGTCTATTGAATCTGTTATCCTCCTATCCATTAGTTTAAATTCATAACCTCACTTTTCTGCTTTGGTAGCTTCCTCTGCCCACTCCAAGGCTACGTCTATGGCTTCCATTGAAACCATTTTAGAAATCAAAGTCAACAGCTGCCTCCAGGTATAAGAAGACTTCATAAATCCTTAACTTTTGAAGAGCTTATCTTTAATATTCCATAATTGCCATCACAAATCCTACTCATGCTAGAAATTAATGCCCTCAAAGACTAGAAGGTGCCTTTAATAATTCACTTTTGGTTGTCCATGATCTTGATGATTATGCTTTATGCCTATCTATCAGTTTATATATAAATGATTGCATCCTTCTTTTCTAATATTTCTCTGCCATATCACTTTACATTTGAAATACAGGGAATTCATCATAAATAAACTATGTTATAACATACTTTAGCTTTCTACACAAATATACTTGAATAAGTAACTGAGTGTTAACTAGAGGCTAAAACTTTAAAGTGACTTATTACAGAATTGTTTGTAATTTGTACATTTTTTTCTAAAAAATAGAAATTTCAAATTTCTCTTTCTGCACTCAAAATTTTTCTTATCATATACAAGCAAAGCAAACCTCTAACCAATATTTTTTTCATTCAGAAAATTATATACTTAATATCCACAGAATATAAAGCATGCATAATGTTATCTATAAATTGCATGTGTAATTGTGCTGAACAGAAAAGCATGCTAAAAACATCTAACAAACTGATTGAGAAAAAATTAAGATATGTCATTTAAATAACAATTATATATAGTGCAGGAAAGGAGCTTACTGATTTCTGGTACATGTAATCCTTAACATGTGGCAAGCTTTAAATACCAGTTAGTTCATTCTCAGAAGTGAGTTAATACAACCAGTGGCAGTACTGTTGATCACTCTCACTCGATTTCTTCCCCTTCCCTATAACTATTTTAGTTTACATAAAAGTGACATTGGAGCTGGCTCAGTTCTCCAGAAGTACACTTCATCACACATGACAGGGCTTCCATGTGGAGTCCTCCAACACTGTCCGGAAACTGCCTCCCAGGGATCTCATTAAGCACTTTACTGTAGCCGAACACAGTGACAATGACAGTGTTCTAGAAAGAGAGGATACCCTGAGATGCCTGGATTTTTTTAATTATCTAGGTTTGACTATTCAGTACCAGTTTAGATTCCATGAGATAACAAAAATCCTCTCAACAATACTTTCTTTTTCTGAAGTCTACCAGAGTTAGTTTCTTATGCTTTCAGCAACAACAAAAAGAACTACAACAAAATCATTGCTATTAAAATCTCAGTGGAAAAAGACATGTACTTACCATTTTCCCAGAATGCCTCTAACCATTTATCAAGGGAGCATCTCTTTCACTGTACACTTCTAAATACTTGGTAAAATGATTTTAATGTCATTGACAATTTAGTAGGTGAAAATGGCATCTCATTGTGATTTTCATTTTATATCTTTGAATGTTAGGGAGATTGAATGTATTCTCACATATTCTTTGGCCATTTACATTTCTTCCTTTTTAAAATGTCACTTAAAGTTCTTTGCCCATATTTCTATTAGGATGTTCACCTTTTCCATATTGATTTGTAGAAGCTACTAGGAGCATTAACTCCTTGTTTGCTAAAATAATATGAGTTTTTCCAACCTTATGTCACCTCTTGTAATTATTCTGGTACTTCGACAAATAAAATTCTCCTTATTTTAAAAGCAATACAATCTGCCAACTCTGCTTTCATTTTTAAACTTTACATTGACTTGAGCTTTGTACTGAATGCCTTTCCTTTTCCAGAAATTTTTATAAATTTACTTCTTATGCTTAATTCTTTACTTTTAGTAATTTGCATAAGATAGACTTCTAACTCAATGATTTAATAGATTATCTTTTCAAGCTGCCTTTGATAATACAGGAGTATTGGAAAAAGTGTGGAAAATGAAATTAAGGTTTTTTTTGCAAAAAATTATAAAATATATGTTTACAAATGTATGTAAAACTAAATGTTTTCTCTTCTCTGACTTGAAATATCTCTTGTAGTAGATATTTGTGATATTTGCTTTTCACCTTTATCCTTCACTTTTAACTTTCTAAATTTTTTTTATTTGTTTATTTGAAAGGCAGAGAAAAAAAGACAGAGATAGATGGAGAGAAATTTTCTATCTGTAGGTTCATTCCCCAGATGTGTACAACAGCCCAGGAGCCCAGGATGGGACAGACTAAAGCCAGGAATCAGGAATTCAGTACAGGTCTCCCATGTGGGTGGCAGGGACCCGACTATGCGAGTCATAATTTGCTACCTCCCATGGTATATATTAGCAGGAAGCTACAATATGAAACAGGGCTGTACTTGAACCCAGACTCTCAGATACAGTATTCAAGCATCCCAGCATTTTCACTGCTGTGCCAAATGCCTGTCGCTATCCATACTTTTTCCAATAACACTATTACATTAAGTATGTTCTGCTTGGCAGATGTCAGTCATGTAACCAATGAATGAGCCTAGGGCCGACCAATGAATACAATCAATTTTGTGCTGCTTTCCTGAGATTTGAACTCTGGCAAACAGAAAATGGAAAATAATAGGAGTTCATCTATCCCAGCTCTGACTGTGAGGTTGTATATCATGCCACTGTCATGTTCCACATTTGTACTGTTGTAGCTACCAGATTCCATTCCCTATGGAACTTTATTCTCAACAGTTTCCTTTTAATCTCTTGAAATCGCCATGTACTAAATCTCCTATTTTCCTTCATTTATCAAGAGACAGTTGATATTTGTGAAGCCAAAACTTATAAAGACTAATATTTGCATATGAGTAGAAAATGTCTAAAGAAAAATATTCTTATGAGAAAGTCAAATATGTTATATTTTTTATTATTATTATAACTCATGCAGGAAGGGCCAGAAACCCAGCGATGTAGCAGCATACAAGGTGGGGTTATAAACTAAGGCTGCTGGTGGCCAACACACTTTAAGGATATTGCCTGATGCCACTGATATCAGCATCAAAATCTTATGAGAAATTCTTAGTTGGTCCAAAAATCTGAAGCAGTGGGGGAGATGGTCTTTCCAAGGTGAGCCAAGCACAGGACCTCCATAGCAAACACAAAACCTAATTAAGGCAGGCAGCTCAGAAGCCATTCACTACTGGGTCTTACAGAGTATTAGGACTCTTTTGGATTCACTCTCCTGAACAACTATCGTATAGCTCTTCAGGAAAAGCTTCTATGTTAGTGCCATTAAAAGTAAATGGATATGAAAAGAGTCCCTTCAAAATATCTCCAGGTCATACCTAGAAACCTTGAGAACTGCTTAGATATTCTAAACAGTAAGCCTGTGGTTCACCCTTGGATGACTCTGATTAGACTCACATTCTAACGGGAACTACATTCCAACAACCATATAGCGAATAGGAATAGGATTGTAATCTCAATTTAAAACTACCTACTCCACTTAATTATAATTATGATTTGAACACACCTAATTTTGAAATTTCTGCCAAATCCTGTATATTCTGCAGCTTTCCCCAATTCAATTATTGCAATTTATTTCTGCTTGAGTTGGCAAAAAGTCATGATAATTCCTTTGACATCCCTCTCTTTCTTATTCATAGGGTCTATTTCATGCCTTTTTTAAAGGATACTGTCCAACTCTGTGCTGCTAAAACAAGCCCAGCATCTTCCCACTCCAAATTCTTTGCACCTGCTGTCTCTCTGCCTGGAGTGTCTTCTGCTCAAGTACCTGCCTGCTCAGTTCGCTCACTTTCCTGAGGCTTTTATTCCAACATTATCTTCCCTCTAAAGGCTTCCTTGAAACTTTCTTCCTACTTTAATCTCCCTACAGCATGCCACATCCCTTTTATCTGCTTTATTTTTCCTACATAGTGAATTTCACTGCATCTCACACTATTGTCTAACTAGATTATTTTGCACTTCCTATACATATAGATTGTAACTTTTTTTTTTTTTGACTTAAAATTCCAGCACCTAGAACAGTGCCTGGCAAATGGTAAACCCTCAGAAAATCGATGCTGAATGATGAATTAATTGTACTCTTCCAAGTTGGGAAATACTTTTTTAGATCCTCTACCAATATCTTCTTCTTCTTCTTCTTCTTCTTTTTTTTTTTTCAGGCAGAGTTAGACAGTGAGAGAGAGAGAGAGAGAGAGAGAGAAAGGTCTTCCTTCTGTTGGTTCACCCCCCAAATGGCTGCCACGGCCAGCACGCTGCGTCGATCTCAACCCAGGAGCCAGGTGCCTCCTTCTGGTCTCCCAAGCGGGTGCAGGGCCCAAGGACTTGGGCCATCCTCCACTGCCTTCCCAGGCCACAGCAGAGAGCTGGACTTGAAGAAGAGCAACCGGGACAGAATCTGGCACCCGACTGGGACAAGAACCCGGTGTGCCGGTGCCACAGGCAGAGGATTAGCCTAGTGAGCCGGGGTGCTGGCCTGTTCTACCAATCTTCTACTGAGAGTTTCTACAAGGAAAAATCATAGCCAGTTATTTGACTGTAAAATAGGCTTAAAATATAAAATGCTTCTAAATATGTTAATGCTTATGATGAAAGATATATAAAACAATAGCAAAAGTACAACCTTTATACAAAAGACATAGTTCATTTACTACTTGAATGTTTTAATGAATTAACACATGATTTGGAAAGCTCTACAGAAAAAAAAATTAAAATAGCAAAGATAAAGTAGCAAAATATAGTAGGTTCCATTGCTAAATTTTTCCTTCCAATACAGAAAATGTCTGAAAAGGCCATCTCTTTGTTTATATGGTAGTTACTGTGTGAGTAAAGTGAACACAAACCTTTTTAATTATACAGGATGTTTATAGATGGGAATAATCCTTGAAGCTGTAGAAAACAAATTAAGGTAAAAATCAAGCCCTATTATTTTATCAAGCAGGTAATAAAAGTACAGAATTCATTAAGAGTACAAATCAGGAGAGCTGGAAAACAGAAAGAGAAATTTGAAAAAAACATGGACAAAATTAGCCCCTAACAAGGATTTAACAAAGGACAGAGTTAGGAATGTACCCTTTAAGTTTATAGTTTCCTGTCACGAAGGACAATTTCCAATGAATCTCACTAAACTTTTTGATACTCCTTTGGTCTAACAAACTGTAATTTTTTTTTTTTTAATATTCTTGGGTCTAAATAGCTCAGCTCCATCTGGTTCAGCTGCACTTATCTAGATCCTGATTCAGTTTCTTAAGTAATAAAGCATATTTTACTAGGGAAATAAAAATAGTAAGTGCTGATCACTGGGTATGGGTTGTGAAAGAACACACTGCATGTAACTATAGATGTATATTGAGTCCTGATGAGTTAGGGTTTATAATTGCTCACAAAACTAAATTAATCTTCTATATATAAGGTACAGTAGAACAAATCAATGTAAGGAATGATATATCTTGTAATCAAGCAATGCAAATAAATCAGATAATCAACATAAAATCAATATGCAAGTAAAACTGAAATATAAAGCAGAAATCTAAATATAAGGGCTGATGCAAATCATTTAACCCCTTTGTTCCCAAATTTGAGTATGGTTTATATTATATTCAAACTCATCTAGGGAAATCTTGTTAAAAACTTCAATATTTTTTAAATGTACTTTTTATTTTCTATTTGAAAGAGAGAGTAAGATTTTATTTTAAAATACAAATTTCTAATCTTTACTCCCACACAATTCTAATTCAGAGACTGCAGGTAAGAATGGTGAATAAACAATTCACTTAAACATTTGAAAAATTATTACAATACTGTTTTGTGGTAATGTTTCTCTTGGTCAAAGTGTCTCTGATTATTTAAAAGAAAATGAGCTTAGTGTAAAAAGAATCATGTCTAATATACAATGCTTATCAATACATCTCTAAAATCACCACAATGATTTTCCTTAAACAATGTAGTGAAACAAGTTTGAAGAAGATAAATATATCCAACATTAATTTGTAGCTTTGGCACATAATGTGTAACTTAGTTTGGAGGACTCTTTTTCAACTCTAACAACTTACTAGAGCCCAGGTGTCAACTCACTCATTACAAGAGCCATCTACCGTGTTTGAACAAATCGCAAAACAATTAAGGATCAAATTTAAACTATACACCAAAAAGAGATTAACATATTCATTTCTATATTGCTTGTCTGATTGAGAAGATTTTAACAAGGTTGTTGGAATTAAAGAATACTTTTCATTACTCTTCAGCGTTCATCAAAGGAAAATTTAGAAAGCATCATTTAGGACCTGTCCTCACAGAAGCTGGTCTTTTGACATACAGCCAATCCAAGATCTGAATAGCCAGTATCAGACACTCTCTATTTCCTTGTTTTAAATATGAATCTCTATTTTTTAATTGAAAAATGACAATAATAACAGAACCTGCCCACGTAACTTGTCACTTTTTCTGCATAATTTGCAATACAAAAATGCGTTGCCTGTCCAGAGGGCTAGGGCTGGTTCAAATCTCATTTGGATGCAGAAGCTTAAATGCTAACATCCAGATAAAATTAATTATTTTTAACTAATCAAAACAATTAAGATTTGAAAATAAAATCATAGCTTGAAAATAAACACTAAAAATAGAATTGTCAATCAGCATACATCCTGGATCTCCTCACACGTTTTATTCTAATTTTCAGACAATAATCATTAATTATCTTTTTTCATGCTCAACACATTTGTATGATTTTACTCATGAAAGTATGTGTAGCACTAGTTGACCTGCATAAATATTTAACAAAGTATTCTAATGCCATTGTTGGACATTTGTGTCACTTGCAAGTTTTACTAAAACAAGGCTGAAATAAACATGATCTACTTTGGTAAATATTCAGTTTTCATTTGTAATTTCTTGTTTTATTGACAAGACCTCTATAACATATATTACAATATAGCTTAATAATAGAAATTGTTTTGTATTTTTTCTTGCAGTCTACAGCTTATAAAATATATTTTATTGTCAAGTATTTCAACATTTTTAGATTTTGAATTTTCATATTTAGTGGTTTAATCAATCTGAAATTAATTCCTATAAATACAATTCAGTTAAATGTTTTTTGCATGTGAATAAAACTTGCTTACCCTTTAAAGGGTCATGTGGCCAGGTAAATGATATAAAGTAATTCACTTCGCTTTGTACAACATGCTTTACTCCCAGATGTAAGGACAGATCTCTAACCAGACATACCACCTGAGAATTGAGAAAACTTGTATCCTATCTCTCTGCTTTGGAAGTAGTTTAAATCATTCAAAGAGAATATCAAAGAATATCTTTGCCCCCACCCACTTTAAGATTTATTCTCTTCACTACCAAGCCAACTTAGTTTATGGAAACAAGAATTCTGAAAATATAGGCATCTTTCTCAATAACAGAATACACAATTTGTCAGACATTTCCTTATGCACTGTTTATAGTAAGTCTAAGTTGAGAAGTACTCAAATAAGAAGGAAAACAGGAGATAACCCCTCACTATAAATTTCAGTTAGAAAAAGCACATTCATAATAAATTGTCTACCTACATCTACTAATCCCTAAGTAAAACCATAACACCAACAATCTTGGGATGGGTGCTTCACCTAGCATTTTAGACTCCATTTGGGATGCTTACATATCACATTAATGTGCCTATGTTCAACTCCCAGCTCTGGCTCCCAATTACAGTTTCCTGCTAATGAAGGCCCTGGGAGAAAGCAGATGATGACTCACATAGATGGCACCTAGCCATCTCCCCAAGGGAGACGTGGATTAAGTTCCTACCTTCCAGCTTCAGCCAGGCCCAGCCACAGTCATAGCTGGCATTTAGGGAATAAGACATTGGATGGGGAGGGGGAAGGATCTGTATGTATGTATGTATGTATGTATGCCTCTTTCTCTCTGCCTTTTGGTGTTTTTAATTGACTTTCTAGTTCCTTCATAGAACTAGAAACTTAGAACTTAAAATCTAATGATTCAGAATGAGATTTTTTATATTGGCAAACACACTGAACAGAAGAGAAAACCCAGGCCACTGCTCAGAATCCAATTCTAGAATCGTAAAAATCAAATGAAAACTTTGATTATCAGCTATATGGGGGAGGCAGGAGCCCATAGGAGATGATCAAGCAGCAAACAACAATAAAACAAAGAACTCAACCTGAAGAAGCAAACAGCTCATGGAACACACACACACACACACACACACACACAAACCTAAAAGAAATAATAATCATTTCTTTGCTGTCCCCAGGAACATACAGAAAGATGTTATAGTAAAAAAAAAAAAAAATGAACCATCAGAAAATGAGACCAGGCTACTGTAAATTAAAAGAGAGTCAGAAGAAACAGAAAAGCCAGAGGATCAATGAAAATCCAACACCTAATGAACAGATGCTACAGAGAGAGAGCAGGGAAAATAGTGGGTGGAAAATTAAAAAACAAAAATTAGAAAAATATTTATCAGCAGTATTAACACAAGTTTTCAAAGTGAAATGGCCAAAAGAATGTGAAAATAACCAGTTCCAGGCTCAGTGTACCAAAAGACAAAAGATTAAAACACTTCTATTTTGATTTGAAAATAATGAAGAGAATTGACTAACAATATCATCAAATTTGAAATCAGCAACACTGAATGCCTTAAAAATCCTCATAATTGTAAACCATAATTCTACTATTAATCAAATATATGATTATAATAAAGAAACATTATAAAATATATAATTTATCTGTCTTATCTTGTTATGAGGAAGAAGACAGATACAGGAGTCAAGAAACAATTTGATGAAAAAGAATCTACAAAAAGATGCCTATACAGCTGGTCTACAAAGATGCTGGTCCAATTAGAACAAGAAGTCAGAGCTTATGAGCAAAAATATTCTCAAGAGAAGGTACAATGCAGTCCACTCCACAGATCCCAAAGTAGAAACCTGTAATTTCTTAAAGAAAACACCAAAAGAATGAAATGAGAAATTAATTTCACTCAGTGTTAACCAAACTAAACAGATTAGCACAACAATTTTGATCAATTGATGGCATGAGAAAAATGAATCTATTTGAACTTGATGTTGGAAATAATTTCCTCATGATTCACAGGAGCCTAGATGTTGTATAAGCAGAAAAGGGAATTTAATCATGCTTACCAATGAGCTTTGTAGGGAACAGTGTTTCCTGATTCATAAGATGAATAAAAAAGGGCTGGCACTGTAGTGTATGGGCTAAGCCTTTGCCTGTGGCGCTGGCATCCCATATGGCACCAGTTCTTGTCCCAGCTATTCCACTTCTGATCTGGCTCTTTGCTGGCATCGCATATGAGTGCCAGTTCTGTCTTGGCTGTTCCTCTTCCAATCCAACTCTATGCTTATGGCCTGGGAAAGCAGTGGAAGATGGCCCAAGTGCTTGGGTCCCTACATCCACATGGGAGACCTGGAACAATTTTCTGGCTCCTGGCTTTGGATCGGCTAAGCTCTGGCCATTGCGGCCATCTGGGGAGTAAATCAGCAGGTGAAAGACCTCTCTCTCTGTCTGCCCTTCTTTCTGTCTGCACACTACCTCTCAAATAAATATTTTTTTTTAAAATAGATGCATAAAAAATCATGGTTTTTCAACTTTTAGAATCAGTTTACAAACAAAAAGATAATAGAACTCTATGTTGCCAAATTAATAATTTTAAAATTATTACTGATGTATATTGATAGTTTGTGATAGGTAATATAAAGAATGAGAGTACTAATATCTTCATCTAGGCAATAATAAGCCAAGAGAAATGGCTTTACTTGCTGGAACAAGAAGCATAAGTTTGTGTACATTTTAAATATAATTACTATGTTAATGGCAGGCTAAATTTAATAACGTAAAATTTCATACTGGGAAAGGAAGTGGATGGAGAGAAGAATGGTGAGTGCTAATAAGCTAAATTTTCATCTTTCTTAAGAGTACCGATAGATGATCAAATATTGATTATGTATTTATAACCACAGAAGCAATCACAAGAACTGCAACTATTAGAAATGCTTGTTTCAGCCATGGGAGGTGGTTTAATAGACTGTTCCTTTGTTGCAAAATGTTCCTATCAATAATTTGTATTTTTACAATATCCTTTTATTCTTTAAAATGATTTTAAGTAAAACAAAATGAGAATACAAAGTATCTGAGTTGTGAGTAAGCAACTTAGCCTAAAATCCAAACTTAAATACCAATACATGTAATGTAGCTCCGCCTCACTGCTTCCAAAAACAAATAAACAAACAAACAAATAACTTGTTGAGGTTTTAAGTAGATTAATGGGGATTTCCTCGGGTGACAAAAGCTTTGAGTAAGAGAAACACATCCATCAAGAGGTTAGCCTTGTGTTGTAGCAGGTGAAGCTGCCTCCTGCAATGTGAGTATCCCATATGGGCTCCAGTTCAAGCCCCAGCTGCTCCATTTCCAATGCAGCTCCCAGCTGATGGTCTGGGAAAGCAGCAATAGATGTCCCAAGGACTTGGGGCCCTGTACCCACATGGGAGAGATCCCAAAA
This sequence comes from Oryctolagus cuniculus, assembly GCF_051225735.1. Classification (NCBI taxonomy): domain Eukaryota; kingdom Metazoa; phylum Chordata; class Mammalia; order Lagomorpha; family Leporidae; genus Oryctolagus; species Oryctolagus cuniculus. Next base: position 59,081,140 of record NC_142875.1, read on the forward strand.
GAAGCTTCTGGCTCCTGGCTTCAGCACATTACAACCTTGGCTGTTATAGCCATTTGTTGAGTGACCCAGTGGATGGAAGAGCCTTCTCTCTCTCTGACTCTGACTCTGACTCTGACTTTCAAATAAATAAATTTGGTTTTTTTACTAAAGGAAAAGAAATACATTATAAGTGGTAATCAGAGTACCGTGTTCATCAGAAGAAACTCAAAGAATTGTCTCATTCTTCTATAATTTACTGAACAGTGACTTTAATAGAGTATTAATAAAATGTCTGGCCTCCTAGCAGCATAAAACCAAATATCTAAAATAGTTTTTCATTAAGAAATTGGAACACTTTAAAAATTCAAATAGAATGGCATTGAAATAATCAAGTCCAAAAGACATATTGCTCTCAAAGACAACTGACTTTCTTTAGTGCTGCTATATTTTACAATATGCAATAAGCATAATTTTCCTATCTTTTTAAAGCTTTAAAGCTATTTTGGTGTTGCTTTAATAAAGACTAAATACAAGTACCTTATTTTTCTAATTTTATTGCTCTTAAAAGAACAAATTATAAAAAACATCGGAATTTAATGAAAATCACTCTTACAGGACTACTAGTAAAAACATTTAAGTTTTTTTTTGTGTGTGTGTGATCATTAGGCTTTTTATTATTTTTTTCTTATTTGGATGGCAGAGTGAGAGAGAGAGAGAAATCTTTCATCTTCTTCTGGGTCTCCCACATGGTTCCAGGGGCCCAAGCACTAGAACCATCCTCTGCTGCTTTCCCAGGCCATTAGCAGGGGGCGGGATTGAAAGTGGAGCGGCTGAGATTTGAGCCAGCGTTCATATGGGATGCCAGCACCCCAGGCAAAGGTTTAACCTACTATGCCACAGTGTCGGCCCAAAATTTATTTTTCTTTATTTGAAAGGCAGAGTAAAAGAGGGAGAGATAGAGAAATTTTCCAACCCCTGGTTCTACCCCAATATGCATACAACAGCCGGAATGTGCCAGGCTGCAACCAGGAGCCAGGGACTCCACAGGGGTCCCATGTGGACGACAAGGACCCAAGTAGTTGTACCATCATCTGCTGTCTCTTCAGCATTTTAGCAGAAGCAGGGGTGAGACTCCATCACAAGTTCTCCAACACAGGATTCAGATGTCCCAAGCAACAGCTTCACCTACTGTGCTAGAACAACCCCCCCCCCCCATAAATTTTTGAAAACCTCTTATATCTGTGGATTTCAAAACATTAACACCCAGGTAAACTATTTTGATTTGATTTCATTTTTCCACAAACCCTTTGAACTGTCCTCATATGTTTATTACATGAAATAAAACATAGTTTTGAAATCTAAGTGATAGTATGGTAGGTATGGGAAATGGACAGGCTGGAAAACCTTCAGAAACACTTGAAATTCTATGCCTTGGAAGTAGAAGAGGAAATCACCTAGAGTGAATTAGTCTATAATATACTCAAAGTTAACTGATTTTTTTCAGGCCTTCCTTTCACACTTATGACTACTTAGCTTAGTCTGCTTCCTCTGATTGGTTTGTTAACCACTCTCCCCATATGAACAAGTCCTTCTGATTCTTTAGATGGCTTCCTCATTAAAGTTTGTACAGTGCTGAGCTAATAATCCCCGTTTTTAAAAGCAATCTGCTGTCGGCAGCCGGCACCGCGGCTCACTTGGTTAATCCTTTGCCTGCAGCACTGGCATCCCACGTGGGCACGGGGTTCTTAGTCCTGGTTGCTCTCTTCCAGTCCAGCTCTCTGCTGTGGCCCGGGAAGGCAGTGGAGGATGGCCCAGGTGGTTGGGCCCTGCATGCAGGAGATCAGGAGAAGCACCTGGCTCCTGGCTTCGGATTAGTGTAGCTCCAGCCATAGTGGCCATTTGAGGGTGAACCAACAAATGGAAGACCTTTCTCTCTGTCTCTCTCTCTCACTGTCTGTAACTTTACCTGTCAAATAAATAAATAAATAAATGAAGCAATCTGCTGTTAAGCTCATGGCCAAATATTCATCATCCAAGTAATATATATATAAAATTTCCTTGGATATAAAATTCATGCCATACATCAAGTTGCCTTTCTCAGATTCCTTAATATCCTATTTCCCTAACTGCTATCATGACTAGCATTATGGATTTCTGTAGAAGATGGCACGTGCATGTGTGTGTATGTATATTGTGTGCATGAGAGACAGCGAGTATGAGAGAGAATGCAAGAAAGATGATAAGGCAATGGTCCTACTTCATATAATTCTGAAAGACTCATCATAGTTGCAGTTGTAATGGTTTCTTTATAGCTTGTAATGGTTTCTTTATAGTCTTCTATTGTTGAGTTATTATTTTCACTTATTCTGAAAGGAAGAGATACAGGGAGAGTGTCAGGAAAATACCACAACAGCCAGGCCTGGGCCAGGCTGATGCCAGGAGCTGGGAACTCAGCCCAGGTCTCTCACTTGCTGGGCACACATATTGGAGTGCCTGCTTGAGCCCTGGCTACTCTGCTTCTGATCCAGCTTCTTACTAAAGCACCTGGGAAGGGAGTGGAAGATCCCCAAAATACTTGGGATCTTGCCACCTTTATGAAAAACCAGAATGGAGTTCCTAGCTCCTGGTTTTGGCCTGGCCTAGACTCTTTCCCTCTCTCATTTTCTTTCTCTCTCATCTCCCCATCTCTGCCTTTGAAATGAATCTTTAAAGAAATATTTATCATATGGTCATTTTCTATCATGGTTATAAGTAATTATTTTTAAAATTTGAAATATTAAACATTAAAGAACAATAAATATGATATACCCCTCTCTAGAAACTAAAGAAGGAAACAGAATCAAAATATAATTGGCAGTAAAGTTAAGGCAAGTGAGGGATTCCATTGTCAAACTAGAATATCTGGTTCTGTTGATAGGTCTGAAAATGATTTTCTGTTTGTTTTTACCTCTTAGCCTTTATTCTCTGCAATTCAAAAGGAAGAGTCTGGCCAGATAATTTCTGTTTGGATTTATAGTCTTATGAGAATGTCGGCAGCATAGGGAGAAGGGAGGTAATATGGAGAATGCTATATTAGAGCAAACATTTAACAGTAAGCATGCTGATAGTAATCCAGCTGTGGCTTCAACAGCACTGGGGACCCTACTGCTTCTGATACACATAAAACTGCTTGAGAAAGCCATGTAAAAATCAAAGATAGTCAATTTTCTTCTTTATTTTCTAATTTCACCTTTTAAGTGGGCATCCTCATGACTTCTTGAGAGGCTCTGAAGGCTAAAATTACCACCAAATGTTGCCTTTCCCATGTCAACCCTTAATTTTGGCCCTTTTATTCTCACAATCCTAGGTTCAGACATTGCCATCAAGTGCTAAGGGTGACCAAATGTGAACTTCTGCTATTTACCATCATTTGATGCAATTTCAGTGTCAACTTGTTCACTTTTAAAATGTCAGCAACACTTGTTCAAACTAAATCAAACAAAAAAACTTTGGTTGCCAGGGCATTTCAAGACAGCATGGAATAGAAGCTAAATAATTACTTGTATGTGTTCTGACGAACATCATTGGAAGGAATATTATCAGCAATGAGATGCCAGAAGCCATAAAAATGATATAATAATCTCTGTAGCTGCCTACCCCAAATTTAAAGGCATTTTAGGCCATCTGAAAGCCAGGAGTAAAAACTGATGGATGTGACAGAGTTCAAAGTAAAAAAAAAAAAAAAAAAGAATCTCAAAAATCTACTTAAGTTTCCCTCCAGTTCCAATGTATGTTCTTAGGGTGCTAGAGAAGACATTTGTCTTATTAGAGCCTTCTGAATACTTCTATGTTATCTAATGTTTCACCCAATGAGTTCTGCTTCCTCAGTTTGAAGTCACTTTGCAGCCACTCTTGCAGCTGGGATACAGATATGCAAGTTCAGTTGGGCTAATTAGATACTTGTGCCGAAGACTTCTTTTAGGAAGAGAGTGATGCTAAGAGGGCAGCACTATGGACGGCTGGGTGGGAGTGGGTGTGGGGGTGTAGAGATCATCAGGTCTCTGAAGTGGCAACAACAGACACATAACCAGAGCCTCACTCATTCTCAAGTCCTGGTGAGAGCCAGCCATACCTGGACAATGACTATAGTGTTTCAGCCAAAGTAGCATGATGTAGTCTGTAGATACAGGTCCTGGCTGCCTCGCTGGAGTTTAACTCGTGTCCTCTTAAAAAACATAGGTGTCTCTTGATAGCACTCATGAAATCTCTTTCTTGAATGAGATCAAATATTTTTCACAATGAGAATATTTACCGGCCAGCGCCGCGGCTCACTAGGCTAATCCTCCGTCTTGTGGCACCGGCACACCAGGTTCTAGTCCCAGTCGGGTCGCCAGATTCTGTCCCGGTTGCCCCTCTTCCAGGCCAGCTCTCTGCTGTGGCCAGGGAAGTGCAGTGGAGGATGGCCCAAGTGCTTGGGCCCTGCACCCCATGGGAGACCAGGAGAAGCACCTGGCTCCTGGCTCCTGCCATTGGATCAGCGCGGTGCACCGGCCGCAGCGCTCAGGCCGCGGCGGCCATTGGAGGGTGAACCAATGGCAAAGGAAGACCTTTCTCTCTGTCTCTCTCTCTGCCTGTCAAAAAAAAAAAAAAAAGAATATTTACCTTTAAAAGAAAAAGTCAAACAATAGCTTTTAAGAACTACCGCTGGCTCTTTCCATTCTAATTTTTTCCTATGTTTTTCCCCTCTCACACTAATTTGGGAAATGCTTGTGGATACTCAGCTCTGCTGGCTTTGTGCATTTGGAAATTCAGTCACCTTTGATGTGGCCAGCATCTATGCTGACTGAATCCATCTAGAATCCAATAAATAATACTGACAGAAACTCTGTTTTTGAATTCAAGAAACTTCCAGGATGAATGTATAAGGAAGCAAAGAAACAGGTATGTATAATGCAATAATATCAGGCAAGTGAACACAGGTTGCTAGGGCAGCATGAGAGCACTTCATATAACCCAGATTTAATAGGTGAGAAAGTCAGGATAGACCAAGTAAAGAAAACTCCAATTTAAAAGGTAAAACATGAGTAGGGATAGGTAAACGTGAAATGGAAGACTGGCATATGCAAAGTCTCAATTTTAAGAAAAAGCATTGCATGTCCAAGAAATTACAAGATATGCTGTATGTTTTGAGCTATAAATTGCATTGGAATATGCAAGGAAACAAAACTAACAGGTAAGCAAGGAATACATCACAGTGTTCCACAGAGAGGGACTTGTCAGTATGGGAAACCATTGGAGGTCAAGGTCTGCAAGGCGGGTACATGGGGCTCAAATGATGAAGAGAATGCTGATGCTATGAAGACTCTTAAAGAAATATTTATCTTTTCTTATCTAACCCATTAAAAGACACTCCTCAATTTTTAACATAACCTGCAAAATGATTGGGGGTATTTAAGCATGTCACTGTAGAAACCTCATGTACATGTCTTGTTTTATTTTAATCAGTCAGAGGTCATATGTGCACATACGGTACTGAGTAGATGAAAGTAGCTCTCCTATCTTCAGATAATATTTAACAGATGTCTCTTCTGAAGTTACTCCTCAGTAGTTTGATGGGTATTTCCAAATAAAGAGTATCATTTATTTGAGACTTTATGATATTACTACCAATTAATATTCTTGCTATTTTGACCTAAAATTCAAATCAAAAACTTTTAATACATCCCAATTTTTTTTTCTTCAAAAATCATCCACCTGTGCCTACAAAGAACTGTTTTTGTCTTAGGCCACTAGCCTCAAAATTGGTATTATAACACCTTTCACTGACACAATGACATTGATTCTTCTTGTGGAAGATTACCCAGGCGATTATTCAAGGCTGGCTATACCTCCTACATGGAGGAACTTACCTCTTAATGATTCTCCCATTGTGGAATATGTAAAATCTGGAGCAATCCTTCTCCTCAAAGCCTTAGGAAACGTGGATCCCCCCACTATTCATTGAATATACACTCATTGAACACTGACTGATAAAGATGAACATAACAGGCATGGGCCCTTCCTTCAGAATTGCATTTCAGAGAGAGAGATTTTTTAGGTCTGGAATTCCTTGAGAGTCAAACAATCCACAGAACTAACTCATTGCTAACCAATACCCACTCTACTGCTGAGTTCACCTAAGTGTCCATTAAATACTATTTTTTTAATGACAGCTGTTCTGAGAAAGTGAAAACTGTGCCCTACTCCTAATAAACATTGGATTTTGTGCAGCACAAAGAGAAACATTCAACGGCTACTCATTACTCTAAATAACTGGTGTGTATATTATCTATTATTGCCATAGTCACTGAAACAATCTTTTTATTGCTTAATTTAAAACTGATCATAGTAGCAGGTCCTGTATCAAACTGGATACTCAGATCTGCATATTAAAGCGATTCTCCAGTATAGCTTTGTGTTATAACCTTGACTCCGGGAGCTAGGGCGCTAAACACTGAATGGCAAATATAGTCAGAGCTCTTTATACTATGAGTCTTGGATCTTCCTGTAGACAAGTGATTCTCAATGTATTCTCTAAAACTGGCAGAAGCATCAACGCCTGGGAACTTACTGAAAATGGAAATTATCCAGCCTCGCTGCGGGTGAACCCCGTCAGAAACTCTGGAAGTGGTCAGAAATCTCTATTGTACAAGCTCTGCAGGTGATTCTGACGCACACTCAACTTTGAAAATCAGGTTGCAGGAGCATCAGACCTGAGGGCTTTCAAATGTTTAGTCTTGAAGAACATGAATTCAAACGTCATCAAAGACTGCACTCAGCCATGTAAAAGGGTATAATTTCATTAAAAATTAAATAAGCACACAATAAATGAATGTTATGCAACATTTATTGAGCTAGTGTTGGTGAATGCTCAGGGACACAGACAACTGATGCAAGGTGAAGGTGTTCACACTTTAGATGGCAATTTGAGAATAATCAAAAGGTTTTCAAATAGCTATCTCATTTCTCACCGAGAAATCCCAACATTAAAAATGTAGTTTGGATGAATAAGAATGAAATCTTTAGTGCTGAAGTTAAGCAGACCTGGACAAAAATACTTCTTTCCCTTTTAACCTCTGTGACCTTGGGGGAATTTTTTTAAAATTCTCTAGCCTAAATTGCCTGTCTGTAATGTGATATTAATTACAATTACTACCTTATACATTTACTATACAAAACAAATGGTGCAATCCCTTTTGGATTGACAGGCGAAATACAGCTCATAATATTTTAGAATAAACATCCCTCAAATACTATTTGAGACATATTTATAATAAAGCAACCATTATCACTTGAAATTTGAGTATAACTATATTTTTATTAACTAAATTTTGCAATCCTACTTATACTCAGAATAATACCTCATAATACCTAGTATATGCCAGGAATTCAATACATATTAATTATTATTTATTATATTCTTACTTTAAATATTTTCATAACAAAATTCATAATTTAGAAGTTTGCTGGCTTAAATTGAGATTAGCAGTTTTCTGAAACTCAGAAGTTAAAATTTACGAAAACTTTGTAATACGCAGATGAATATGCTGAAATACAATCTTAGGATGTCTCATATCTAGAAATACTCCTGAGTAATCAAAGACATTCAATATCTTGGATTTGAATAAACCCAAATTAACTGGAAAACCTGATTTGTTAAAACATTTGAGCATCTCAGTTCTGCTACACCATAAGAAAACGTCTGCTTATATGTGTATCAAAAAACCCCTCTGATAATAGAGCAAAACAGAGTGAAAGCAGGGTTGCTGACTTTGGAAGAAACAGAAATCCATGTGCTATCAATTTGTTACTAATAAAATGTAAACATCCTGGAACTTTAATTGCATTTGATTCAGCAACCAAAAATAAATCTGTCTTTTTAAACTGTGAAGTTATCTCTTTATGCCAATAAAATTTAGTGACTTGTAATTATGCCCAAAAATGTATGTGACACAGTTTAAAACATTACATATCAAGCAGAACAGTGATAGCTACAATTCGCTTTTTTTTTTTTTCTTCCTTACTTAAAAACTAAACTCAGCGCAAATACTAGAAGAGGACAACATTGTGACAGGGTCTGTCTTCACTATCAAAGTGACGGGATCATGACTTGTCATGAATGATCGAGTCATTTTGGCTGTCTTAATGATAGATGGAGATACCTACCTGATCAATTCCGCCTGCTGCTGTGATGGGTATTGACCTAAAAGGCAGCTGGAAATGACTGAGTTGTGGCTAAATTCACTGACTACATAAGGATATGGCAACAGTTGGGATAATCTGGAAAAGCAGTAAGATTCTTTCCTGATGGTAGTATCTGAAAAGGTTTCAGGAAGAAGTACTGTTGGAATTTTGTCTTGAAAATGGCTAACATTAGGCAGCTAAAGAGTTGTGTCCCAGGCCATTGAGAGATGCTAAGAGCTAGTCTCTTGGCAAATTAACAATTCAAGTAGAGCGAAATGTTCTTTGAAGAACAAAATGTAAGAAAAGCTGAAGCAGTAGTAACTTTAGGGCTGTTTATGAATTGTCAAGGAAAAAAGACCATAGTCTACTAAAGAGGAATATACTAGGGTTTTTGTAAATGGAGGGGTGATAGATGCAAATTTGACTTTCAAAATACTGTTCATAAGGGAACACAGGAAATGTGTTGGTAGAGGGAGGGGCTGGATATGGAGAGATCCATTAGAACCTCCCCTGGGAGTCTTGGTATTTAGAGGTGAGAAATCAGTTTTATGGAAGCACAGATGACAGACAACACACCCATGAGTAAAAGAAAACCATGGGAAGCAGCAATCACTAAAATGTGGTTTATACTGGGAATGGTAAAATGGTAATGGAGAGGAACGTGGCTTCTGCTGAGAGGGTATGTCTGCTATCAAGTAAAGGATGACACCTTAGTAGGGTGGTTACGTGGAATACCCACCAGCAGCCCGAAGTGCATGATCGGAAATTTGAAGAAAGTTTAGTGACAGAAATAAAAATCTAGAGGGGACGGCCCTGTGGCACAGTAGTTTAAGCTGTTTCTTGTGACATCACATCTCATTATAGAGTACTAGCTCAAGTCTGGCTGCTCCACTTCCAATTCAGCTTCTCGTTAATGTACCCAGATGATGACCCAAGTGCTTGGAATCCTGCCACTCATCTTGGTGACACATATGAAGTTCCTGGCTCCTAGCTGTAGCCTGGTCCAGCACTGCATGTTGCAGCCATTTGGAAAGTGAAACAGCAGATAGAAAATCTCTCTCTCTCTTTTTTTTTTTCTTTTGACAGGCAGAGTGGACAGTGAGAGAGAGAGAGACAGAGAGAAAGGTCTTCCTTTGCCGTTGGTTCACCCTTCAATGGCCGCTGTGGCCGGCACGCTGCGGCCAGCACACCACACTGATCCAAAGCCAGGAGCCAGGTGCTTCTCCTGGTCTCCCATGTGGGTACAGGGTCCAAGGACTTGGGCCATCCTCCACTGCATTCCCAGGCCATAGCAGAGAGCTGAACAGGAAGAGGAGCGAACGGGACAGAATCCAGCATCCCGACCGGGACTAGAACCTGGGGGTGCCGGCGCCGCAGGCGGAAGATTAGCCTAGTGAACCGTGGTGCTGGCCTGGAAAATATCTCTTTGTCTCTCCCTCTTTCTTTCTGTCACTCTTTCAAATAAATGTATACATCATTATTTTTTAATGTGGAGACCACTGCATGGAGGGAAACTGAGGCAGTGAAAAGATTTTGCAGGAAAAATGCAAAAACAGTATAAGGAGTATAATTAACCTTTAGCCTCAAATTTAATCCCTCAAATAACATCTGTCTTAAAATATGATACCAACAATTTTAAGACCAAAGAGGACTTGTGTTAGAAAATCAAATAAAATAGCTCAGGATTGTATCACAAATGCCAAAGTTGGAAAGACGATCAAGAGTGCCAGAGTAGACCATGGTAGCTGAGCAGCCCAAGCAATAACAAAAGGTGCCTTCCAGGCATGTCAAATGCTGGAGTAAGAACTCTTAGGAAAGGTGTGGCAATGGCATATTACTTTGAAAAGGGCATGGAGTTTAGACTTACATCTGGGCTTAAATACTGGCATGATGCCTCTAAATGAAATTAACAAAATTGTTATCAGTGAGAGTTCAAAGGTCAGGCAGTTGGGTCCCATATCCAGGTATCAATAATCAAGGGGTCAGAGGGCATACTCCAAATTAGATAAACACAGGTACAGTGCTAAAAACCTCTTTAAGGGTGATTAACAGTTAGAAGAAACATTTTAATCTAGTGAGCTAAAAAAGATATGGTGAACATGGCAAATTCCACCCAATCTTGACCAGGGCCACTCCACATTGAAAAGGCGTTCCTTCAATTTTTTTTTAAAGAAAGTGCAGACATGTTATTTTCAAAGGGAGCTGTGCCACATTATTAGTATTCCATTTACATTTCTATTCCCTATTCTGGGATCATCATCACATTTGAACAAATATTTGAAAAATATGGTTGGGGGGCATATTTGCCTGTCTGAACACCTATGGGTTTCAGATTGGCCCTAACTTGACTCAGTGTTGGAAAGACTCTATGTGTATAAAACACATAGAGTGTAATGAGACCTGCATTCAGTAAGTGGCAGCTTTCAAAACTCTTATCTGGAGTAGACAACAGGTCATGGTAGGTTTCAAAATCAGATCAATGAGTGAAGACGAAGCAAGACACAGAAATATGGAGAGTCTGAAACATATTTTCGTGTTCAACCATCTCAGTTTTAAACTCAGCCTGCTATTTACTAGCTGGGTGATCTTGAAGAAGATATTTAACCTCCCTGGACCTATTTTTTAGGCTATAGAATTAAAATACCACTCTGTATAGTTACTATGCGACTCACTAGAAATTACAAGTCAACAATATGTAGAAGAAATACAAATGTAGGGCATTAAGAAAGAGAGAAATAATGAAACGTGAAGGCAATTCTCATAGACCTTCAGAGCTGCTATCAAGAAGAGAGCTGCTACAGAGGGAAAAGGACTCCTCTGGCTGCCTACCAGTCTGTCTGCTTCTCTACTTCCCTTTCTCCACCTTCCTTCTTTTTTATAGATAGGAAGAACTATTGTTGTTTATGTGGAGAAGAAACCAAACACACTGCTTTGAAAATATTAAACCTAAGTGAAAGGTAGAAATCTCACTGAAAATAGGTCTTTCTGTTGAGAGGAAATACTTCTTCCTTTATATACAAAGCACAGTGGATAGTACATTTCTGTAAGTTATTAAACTAGAATTTCCCTAATATTCTTTTATTATTTTAGATTTATTTATACACTTCTTTTAAAATGACTCTAGGTTTCTATCACTGAGACAGTTGCCACAATCCTTCTGTAACTGATGTATAAAAATGCTCTCTGGGTCTAATACTAGTTGGAAATAGAAGCCCTGGTAAACATGATGGAGCAGCAGGCCCTTGAGAGGCCGGCGGTAGGTCCCATGTTTCTGTAGAAGGCTTGGTTGTGGAGAAATGTGTTTCTGCAGGCTGGGAGTAAGCGGATTTGAGTGATATTCTGGTACTTAAAAATGGTTATTTTATCACCAAAATAGCAAATAATGATATCTTTTTACTACTTGATTTTTTTTTTCATTCTTGTTTCTGTAAGGCATGGATTATATTTAAAAATAACCAATGGGTAGATCAAGAGAATAGTGCAGCTAAAGTTTCAAATCAATGGGATTATCCTCTTCCCTATCTGCCTGCCTTTTCCTGCTCTAATCACCCTCACTTTTTATTAAACAGGTAGTTTAATGACACTACTAATTGATATGAAGATATCTTTTGGTGCCTCTTTTCAAGCTACTCCTCCTGATAGCTTTGACAAAGCTTTCTATGAGTCAGTGATGTGATTTCTAAGAAAAGACTGTTTTTATATTCAAAGGAAAATGTTCTAGTTTCATGCATCTATAAACAAGGAATGGGTGACAATCTCTGAAGATTTGGGGGCAATTTCCATTTTAATCAAATAGCATAAACTATTAATGTTTACTCTTAAATTTATAATAACAGATTAAATAGTAATATTGCTCTTTGGGAAAGCAGACACCCTGGTGCCAGTTGCCTTGAAATTGCATTAATAGATAATATGAGTAAAGTGGTTTTCTTGGCTTTTGGTGTATCACACCTTACATTTTTTCATTTGGTATTTTAAAATGATAAGAGAAAAAATGATGTTATTGTACCTTTGCTTAATTCCTAATATATGCATTTTTATTTCATTTTATATTCCACTTATTTTAAAAACATCAGTTAATAAGTCAGTTTCCTAAGACAACATGGCATGATCAGGCACAGATTAGCTGCAAAGTGGTTTTACAGAACTAGAAAGCATAAACAATGTCTTTCAACTAACTTCAAACAGAGCAATACTTTACCATCTCAAATGGAGAAAATACTTCTGACTTGACATAGTCTCTTTTTTTTTCTTTTGTCCTGAAAATGGAATAAAATTGGCCTCATATAATTAAAAGATTAAGGAAATTATACATGACACTTAGCACACTGCCTAGTGTAGACATTCAAAAAGGGTAACTAGTATTTTCTTATTCCTAAGGAAACTTCATATAAACATATAACTATCAAGGAAAAGAAATGTCAAAATTTCAAACTAGAGTGCATTTCCCTGTAGAAGTATTTATTCCAGGATACATTCTTTCTTCTTACCATACATTTGCTAGGCACTTAATTTGCCCAACCTACTGGGCACTAAAAAGAAAAAAAATGCTAAGCATGGGCCTTGGCATCCTGGGCCTTGCCTTGTTTTACACCACAACAATAAGCAATACCCAGTATGTTTCTGCAGGCTAGTTGCTCTAAGGTCTTATACAAGAACTGTTTGGAATGCTATCATTATTAACATGAAAACACCAGTATAAAAAAATGCTGTGCATATTTTTTTTCTTTCTCTTGCTTATTTTTAGAAATCAGATAATTATCTTACATATAAAATGAGGAAATGAAATCTTTATTTATCTTAAAATCAACAGGGTATGAAGTATGCACAAATCACAGTTCAATACCCATTACCTGCTCAAAATCTATTTAGTGTATATATACACAAAATTGGAAAGTCACAAACGAAAGATTTTTACTTTAAGCACAGCAATTTTTTAAGCAGAGCAATAGCAAAAAAAGGTTAACCTTCTTTCATATAAAAGTAAACATGAAATGCTAAGTTAACCCAATATCCTGTTAAGAACCACGATGGTGTACTTCTGCTAAGATGAAAAATTTAAAAAAAAATGCATGTCAAACAATACAAGTATAGTCGAGGATTTGGTAAGCTACTTAAATAAATCAATTTGAGCTCCAGAAATGAAGAATTATTTTAAAAATGCAAATGAGATAAAAAGATGGAAAAAAAAAGAGAAGAAACCAGAACTATTTCCTGACAACCATAAAACAAGGGTATTATGCATTCTGCTTCAAGCAATGACTGTGTCTTCACCATGAAGCAAATTTTATTTTAACCTGTCTAAACAAGAGAAATAGTTTTCCTATTCATATAAACATTTATTCCATCTTTCTACAATATGTAATTCCCAGAAGCTTATTATCCATCTTTCTCTTGTAAGGAAGTCTGTGCTTCATTCTTTATTCTGAAGACTGTGTCATTGACAGCATTATCAATAAACACTTATCATTAAGCCAACAAAATTATAGTTGTAAGGGCAAAAATCCTTTCCTTGCACATGCATTTAAATTTGTTCATATCATGTGAATATTTTCAGAATTCAGGTAAATAACATTTTTATCCATTTACCAAAGGATTCATAACTGTGATCTTTGTGCCAGGTATTGTGTTTAATGTGAAAACAAATCAAGTTCACAGTTTGCTGAACATGAACGCTAAATAATGTCTACCACAGAGTTATGACAAGGAAAAATCTGAATTCAGAGGATGTAGCAATTGCCTTCTAAATGTACAAGCCTCATGATCATGACAAAAAGCTTGATGCCCTAAAAAATTCTCTGTGGGTGCAGGTATACAGGAAAAAGGAGAGAAGCATTCTGTAAAATATTACAGGAGAAAAAAATGGATGATGAAATAGCCAAAATTATTGTGTGAATTTCTTTGGACATTTGATTCTGATACTTTCCTTTAATATCGCCTGATGTGTTTGGATACATCTCTTAACAGGCATTTCGCCTCTCCAATAGATTAACACTGTTTTTCCACAAACAAGACAAGCATGAGTAACCTTTGCAATCAGATCTCTTTCTCCCATTTCATTTTTGACAAGAAGTTTCTTTAAAGAAGTAAAAAGAAAACTGAAGTCATTACCTTTGCCAAAGTCTGTCTTGAACAGTGATAGGTAATTATAGAGAGTATAAGAATAGCATTTTTTTGTATCCTTCTTTAACTTTTAATGAAATATTGTATTCCTGGGACACCAGTGCAACATTTTTCAAGGGAACTGGGTCTAACCATTTTGCAAATATCAAGAAAAGGAAGTGTGGGTCCAGGATTGTTAAAAAAAAACAAACTGCTTTGTAGAGTCTTCTCAGCTTCTCCTTCTGCGCAAGCCCCCTCCCATTCCAAGGAAGTTGCTATTAATTTCCAAAAATACAGGATGTGTAAAATCAATCAGACTTGGAGGAAACTTGCAAATTTTGATATTTATTGGCAATGGTTTACCTAGGTACTCATAGAAAATAGTTGAATGAATGATTTATATTTGCTAATTGATTCTTCCTAAAATTATTTATTTGAAAACAGGGGAAAGACTATTATCCCCCTTTGATGGGTAGCTCACTATATACTAGACTGTGGTCAAAGAGAAATTCACCTTTCAAACAGAAAGTCAGATTTTTCTCACTGTTAGAACCAGATTTAAAATTTAAAAAGTGTTTTTTATTAAATTGTTTTGAGACACAGCAAGACAGACAGAGGGAATTACTATCCACTAGTTAAATCCCCAGATGCCCAGAGTCCTGGTAGCTGGGAACTCAATCGAAGTCTTGCATCTAAGGGCAGCAGCCCAACTTACCTGAGCTATCACTGCTGTCTCCTAGGGTATGTATTAGCATGGTATTTGAGTCAGGAGTTAAAAGCAGGGATAGAACCCAGGTCCTCCAGTGTGAGACAGATGCCTACCCCAGAAAAATGATTTCCTATCCTTTTTTTCGCAGAAATAGAATTCTTGAGTAATGGAGGCCTGAAGGGAAGAATGTCTACAAACAATTTAAGTGTCTTAATTCTGTAATAGTCCTTGTTTCTACACAAAGAATCCAGCAGTGGTATTGAAGAATCGTTGCATTAAAACTTGGTTGTTAAATGTTTGCATCACAACGACACTGTTATCAGCAGTCGCTTCCAGTAATGAAAATAATAATGGAGACCTAGGATACAGTGTAAGGTCGGAGCAGTATATACCAAAGATGACATTACGAGAGAATCTCCCTTTTCTTTCCTCTACTGTCACTTTTCCTCCTTAAATTTCTCATGTCCTTCTTTTCTCCTAAAACTCTGCCAACATGTGCTGCCAGCTTTTCAGATTCTACCTGGACATAATAATTCTTTTTATTCTAGTATTTATTCATTTGAAAGGCAAAGAGACCAAGAGAGATCTTCTATCAGCTGGTTAATTCTCCAAAATGCTCATAATATCTGCGTCTGCCCTAGGCCAAAGTCAGGAGCCCAGACTCAATCTGGGTCTCCCATATGGGTGGCAGGGACCCATTCACTTCAGCAGTCACATGTTGCCTCCCAGGGTACATGTAGCAGGGAGCTGGATCAGAAGCAGAGCTGAGACTTGAGCCTTGATAGGCCAGTTTCTGATACGGTTGTCCCAAGTAGCACTATGATCACTGCATCAAGTGCCCAGCCACCGCATATAATTCTTAAGCAATTGCTGCCTCTCTTATTATTGCTTCCACCATCTTGACTGGTGCAATTACAGCACCAACATCAATTTTCTCTTTCTCCTTCAGTGCCTGGGTGCCATCCCTCCTCCCAACTCGCTTCCTGTGCACCCAAAATTCTTCCTTCAACTCTACAATAGTCTCCTTCTCAACTGTGGGTTCACTGTGATTTTGGTGGATCAGCAAAGCTGATCTAAGAAAAAATTCTTCATATCCGCAAACCCTTTTTCCACCTAGACCTCAGGCATTCACAGAATTCAAGTTTGAAAACTGGAGAATTTGTGTGTAAAAGCCTTTGATGGACAAAAACGTATCAAATGATAACTGAAAGCTGCTCCAAAGTAAAGTATCTTTATTAATTTCCATTCTTTTGTGCTTACCTATGACAACAAAAATAAAAACATATTGTGGCTATCATATCATTTTAGTTTAAATATCCAAACTTGAAATTTTCTACACCTAAAGAAAACTGTCATGATTTAGCAACTGCCTACTTTTACCCAGAATATGGTAATTATCACGGAGGGATGTTATTGTTATAAGCATCTGAAAATCTTAGAAACAAGTGACATAACTTCATTTATAGCACCATATATGCAAATATTAGGAATATATATTATTATTTCTTCACATATAGACTACATAACACTTAGCCTCACAACCCATCAGCAAAACTCTTGGACTGAATTATAAGTATTTTAAGGGAGAACATAACACACAACACCCAACAGCCTACATTACCTAAATTTCAAAATCCTTCTCCAAATCTGTGTTTAAAGAGATGCGAATAGGATGTATAGCTTTTAGATAATCAGTAACCTTAATGATTAACAACTTTCTCTCTTCCTCCAACAACTTTGACCTCAAATAATTAGGATCTCCTCCCTGAATGCATTCCTACTGCCATCTCTTTTGCATATAATGCAGATTGGATTTCTTTTTTTTTTTTTTTTGTAGATTATATTCTTCCCAAGTTCATCCCAATGACCTATTTTCCTTTCCTATTATCACAATGAGGTCAATGGATCAGTTCTGAGCTTCTATTTTGTATTATTTTAGGCAGTGCCAAACTGAGTGGAACAGTCTTCCACTAGACTTCACAGGTCAGAGAAACTGAAAGAGGAGATTGTGCACCAGGAATTCCCCTGTGCTCCGCACTTGGTTGTAAGTCACCTGTTAACAGTTCTGTAACAGTTTTCTTAAAAATGAGCAAATCTATAATCTTTTTCTTTAAGCAATTTAGACTAGAACTCATGAATTATTTTAAAAAAAGATTTATTTTATTTATTTAAAAGGCAGCATTACAGAGAATGAGAGAGACAGAGACAAAGGTCTTCTATCCACCGGTTCACTCCCCAAATGGCTGCAAAGGCCACAGCTGGGCCTTGCAAAGTCAGGAGCTTCTTTCAGGTCTCCCATGTGAGTCCAGAGACCCAAGGACTTGAGCCATCCTCTGCTGCCCTCCCAGGTACATCAGCAGGGAGTTGGATTGGAAATGGAGCAGCCAGGACTCCAGTTGGCACTGTTAGGGGATGCTGGCACCACAGGCAGTGGCTTAACCCTTGATGCCACAATGTCTGCCCCCATGTATGGTTTTGAAAACTTATTTTCCTTTTCCGTTATTCACCATTTAAACTTAACCCATCTAGTATTTACTGAAAATTTATCTCCAAAATGTGAAGGGTTAGACAATCAAAATTTCTAATTTTCATCACTAAGGCCTGTAACATATTTAGAAATAATTAATAACTTTAACATTTCTATGTAGTAGATATTATCTCTGTAGTTACATGATTTAAAACTGAAGAAACGTTTTTTAAACCAGTGAACCTGAGTGTAACCTAAGATTGAGGGGGATTCAAATCAGTGTCAGAGAAAATGTTTTAATGTGTGACTTTGGTACAAGGCAATTAATTTGTCAGTACATGGAAATGATTAACAGATAATTCCTTAGATTACCTTAGGACATAATGAAAATCATACATGTCTTAAGACAAAAACTCAGAAAAAACATTTCAGAAACATATTTTAAAATTTTAAAAGGTATTTTTAAAAGAGTCCATATTTCCAACCTATGTATTCATAAGTTTGTGAGAATTAAACAGAAAATCAACCATGAGGTCCTTTTAAAAATTAGCATATCTAGAATTTGGCATGTAAAAGCTTTTATATGAGAATGGTACTAAAAATATTCAAGAATTGTCATTAAGTCTCAAGTAAATATAAATGAATAAAATTAATCATAATCATCTTTCTTTCATGCCTTTCAAATACACCAGTGTTCATGTGTACTTTCCACTTGAGTTCTGTGATTACTAAGCATCAATTATCTTTGTTCTAAGACCTATTCACGGACATGTAATTTGATGTTTTAATTATGAAATTTAATAAAATATAAGCTGATGAAACATGAGTATCAAATAGAAGGGTTTTGCTTTATAATAACTATTATGAATGCTTTGAAAAACACCCAAAAAGATGAGCTGTAAAAAAAATGCTGTCAAATTAGTGGGTGAAGCAATTAAGAGACTAAGAGTTATAAAAATACAAAAAGACCTATCCTTAGGTTGCATCAAAGAGCTGGCAAATTCCCACTGCATCAGGTAAGACCAGGATACCAAACTCAGAAATCACGAACGTCTGCCATATGAACATAGTTTTTGCATGAAAAGTACAAGCAAAAGTACAGTCCTTGTCCTTTTATTCAAGGAGGAAAGAACATACTATCTGTTTATAAATTAAAATAATTGCAGGTCTTAGTGTGTCATTTTTATTTATTCAACATTTTATCTTATATTTTGGTTATTCAATTAAAACACATGTAGACAGGACTGAATAAAGTTTCTACTCTGATATTTTGAACCATGAGAAAATCAGGCATGCAATATGGTAATTTCCTCCAATTTTTAGGATCCAGAAAACATGGATGTGCCTTCTTGCCCTGTAGCTGAAGGACAAGATCCAGACTTCTCTGTCATATCACTGAAATGTAGCCTATACGACCAATAGAAAGCTCAGATTTAGGCAAAAGGAAATCTTCAAGGTTATCAACCAGAAATATCCTATTGTCACCTTTTCTCCACTTCTCTTTGTGACTACGTCATCCCACCCATTAGAATTGATATGCCAACAGCCATTTTATCCTCCCACTCTCAAGCCTGCCTTTGTACTTGCTCTCCTGGGTGTACTTCTAAACATCTCCCTCCACTGTGGGGAAGGGGAGGAGGAAGGGAGAAAGTCAAGATTTTTATTTTCGTCAAGTAAACAAATTGTCTCTGGTAAGAGGACAACTGTAAGCCTTTGACTTCAGAGGGAATAGGTTTTATTGTCCTCTGAATGAAAACAAATGACTGTACCATAAAGGAAATAAGAAGCTGTCCACTAATGCCTTTATGGAGAAAGAACAAGGGAATCTGGAAAAAAATATTTATATGTATTTTATATATATGTATGTGTGTGTGTGTGTGTAACCATGTCATTTTTATTTGCTAAGAAAATCCTAAGCATATAATATTTTTAAATATTTATACTATTTCTCAACACCTTGGAGTCCTCATCTATGAAATAAGGATATTGCTAAACAAAGTCTCCAAATTCCAACTATTTGGGTTTTTTTTTCCAAAGATTTATTTATTTGTGATGGTGTTAGGGAAGCAACTGCTCCACTCAAGAAAAAGAAAACGGGCTGGGAACAAAAACATTATCTTAGGACCTCTGCTGACAAAGAGGGGAACTAGGAAAAAAACACCATTCTGGGCAATATTACTTCTCTGATCTGGGACAAATCATTTAGCTCTGTCATTAGCCTTCTTCTCACAGGTTAAATTAATAGATTCTAATATTCCTTTATGATAATAAGATTATCTGAGTCAAACAGAAATATGTTTAAAAATATATACATATGTATATATATTCATTTCCATTCTTAAATTTAGATCTTTGATTTCACTGGCCAATTCTAAGTTGCTATGTGAAGTTAAGACATATTTGAGTCATTCATCTAATTCATCATGCCATGAATCTACTTTCCATTAATCACAGTTTAGATCAGTTGTAAGTTGATTTTTAGACAATGCTTTGCACAATGACACTCACTCTTCAGTATACATCAGAATCATCTAAAGAGTTACAGCTTCCATTGCATCCTTACCAAAGTCTTATTCAGTATTTTTAGGATTAGGCCTGAGAACTAGCCTTTTCAGGACATTCCCAGTTATCGTCAATGTCGCTGGCCCAAGAATCACGCTTATAAACGACTTACATACAGATCTACATTTTGCTAAACCAGTTTAAATTTTATTTAAAGGGGCCGGCACTGTGGTGTAGCAGGTAAAGCTGACACTTGCAGGGCCAGCATCCCATTTAGGTGCTGGTTTGAGATCCACTTCCATTGGAAGTGGCTGCTCCACTTCCAATCCAGCTGTCTGCTATGGCCTGGGAAAGCAGTGAAAGATGGCCCAAGTCCTTGGGCTCCTGAACCGACGTGGGAAGACTAGAAGGAAGCTCCTGGCTCCTGGCTTTGCATTGGCACAGATCTAGAAGTTGCGGCCAACTGGGGAGTGAACCAGCAGATAGAAGACCTCTCTCTCTCTCTCTCTCTCACTCTCTCCCTCTCCTTCTCTCTCTGTGTAACTCTGACTGTAAACTAAATAAATAAATCTTTTTAAAAATTATTTATGTATTTTTGCTTTATCCAAAATGGAGTGAGAGAGAGAGAGTTAGCTTCCATTTGCTGGTTTACTCCAAAAATGCCTACAACTCCAGGACCCAAACCAGGATTCCCATGTGGATGGCAAGTACCCAAGCACTTGAGCTATCACTTGTTATCCCCCAGAATGTACTTCAGCAGGGAGTTGAATCAGAAGAAGAGGTGAGATTCAAACACAGGCAATTAGATATGAAATGTGGGCATCTCAAAGAGGACCCCAATCATTGTTTCAAATCTCTGTCCCCTTCTAAATCAGCAAGGACTAACTTGGTGATTTTAGAAAAACACCTTTCTGATTCAGAAGATCCAAGATGAGGTTTGCCATTGAGTATTTGTCATAAGCTCCTAGGGGACATTGCTTTTCCTAATTGACCTAAGATACATTGAGTAGAAATAGTCAGCATGGACATCACTTGGGAGCTGTTAGGCAAACAAAACTGACACCTAACTGTACAAACACCATGACTACACTTAACACTAGTTAGAAATGTGCCAGGGGATTCCAATTCAATTCCATCAAGGTGGCATGTATCAATGCCATCTCACTAGTCTAAGTGATCAATTTCAGTTCACAACTGATCACACTGATAGGTCTAAGAGTCAAAGGGAGCACATAAACAAGACTAGTGTCTGCTAATACTAACTGATAGAATCAAAAAGGGAGAGAAAGATCCAACATGGGAAGCAGAATACACAGCAGACTCATAGAATGGCAGATGTCTTAAACAGCACTCTGGCCTTAGAATCAGCTCTTAAGGCATTCGGATCTGGCTGAAGAGTCCAGGAGAGTATTTTAGGCATGGAAAGCCAAGACACTCTGGCCAAAAAAAAAAAAAAACAAAAAAAAAAAAACCAAACAACTCTGTGAGTGAGATCCCAGTAGAAAGAACGGGCCATCAAAGAAAGAGGTACCTTTCTCTGAAGGGAAGAGTGAACCTCCACTTTGACTATGACCTTGTCTAAATAAGATCGAAGTCGGCAAACTCAAAAGGCTTCCATAGCCTTGGCAAATCATGTCTAGAGCCTAGGGAGATTACTGATGCCATAAACAAGAGTGTCAATTTTTTAAGTCAATAACAGGAGTCACTGTGCACTTACTCCTCATGTAGAATCTCTGTCCTTAATGTGTTGTCCAATGTGAATTAATACTATAACTAGTACTCAAACAGTATTTTACACTTTATGTTCGGTGTGGGTGCAAACTGTTGAAATCTTTATTTAATGTATGCTAAATTGATCTTCTGTATATAAAGATAATTGAAAATGAATCTTGATGTGAATGGAATGGGAGAGGGAGCGGGAGATGGGAGGGGTGCGGGCAGGAGGAAGTTATGAGGGGGAAAAAGCCATTGTAATCCATAAGCTGTACTTTACTAAAGCTGTACTTTAGTAAATATAAATTTTTACTAAATAAAAGTTAAAAAATAAAAAAGCACTGTATCTAAATTGGTTAAAAGAACATATTTTAACCATTCTTGAGACCTGCACCCCCATCACCAAAGAAAAGGTAATTGTGAAGTGATGGAAGTGTTTCCTTTATTGTAGTATTTTGTAGTGTATACACATCAAATTGTACTCTTTAAAATGTTTACAGTTTTGTCTATAGTACCACAATAAAGCTGAAAAAATATAATTGTATAAACACATACTGATTCCCTGCCATGTATCAAACTATCAAAGTTACCAGTGTCCCAGAATGAACAAGACCTCATTTGCAAGCTCAACAAAATTTAAGAAGTAAATCAGAAAATTAAACACATATAATAGGTACACTGACAAAGTTGCAATAACAAAGGTTACAAAAATACCAATCATGAACCAATTAGCTTTGGCAAAAAGTGAATGATAGTTGGGGGAGGCACAAACAGTAAGTATTTTCTCAATAAAATTCAAATATGACGTATTTTAGCTAAAAGACTCAAGAAAATCAAGCCTATGGTTCAACGTGAGGACATTCGTCTTCCTTGAATAAACATAGAGATTGAATAGGCAAAAGAATCGCCACTTTAAGTAGGCCAAGCAAGCAACCGTTGTCACTTTACAAAGACCTAACAAAATTAACAGAGTAGTTATCTGAAGTTGTACTTTGAAAAAATAAAATAAAATAAAATAAAAAACAATAAAACGAGCCTACAGAATTCCAGATAAGGAAACCAAATTATGCAGATACCCAAGGATTTAAGTTAATGCAAATAACACATGGGCTAAAGCAAACAATGATTTAACCAGTTTGTCAAAGGCACCAGGAACAGAAGGCCCCTCTCAGGGACCTGAACCAAATTTATATCGTCATGAGAGCTCTGATTGGCCAGGAAATCTCTCTAAACATTCCCCAACCTGATGGGAGATCTCTAGTCTCAGAGTGCTATATTTGGTTGAGCCCTGTGTAACTGAGAGTCTTAGAAGAGCTTTTTTTTTTCTTGTGACATAATAGAAATGGAAATACTGCTAGGGACAGGCATTCATGACTGCATCCCATACAGGAGTACCACCTTTTTAAAAACATTTAATTAATTTATTTGAAGGGCAGATTTACAGAGAGACGGGGAGAGACATCTTCCATCTGCAGGTTCACTCTCCATGTGAACACAACAACCAGGCCTGGGTCAGACAGAAGCCAGGGGCCAGGAGCCAGGAGCCAGGAGCTTCTTCCAGGTCTCCCACAAAGGGGAAGGAGCCCAAGCACTTGGACCATTTTCTGCTGCCTCCCCAGGTGCAATAGCAGGGAGCTGGATCAGAAGTGAAGAAGCCAAGACTTGAACCAGTGCCCAAAAAGGATGCTGGAATTGCAGGTGACCACTTAACCCATTTCACCACAACATCTGACCCGAGTGCCTGGGTTTTAGGCTAGATTCC
Source organism: Oryctolagus cuniculus (assembly GCF_051225735.1). Classification (NCBI taxonomy): domain Eukaryota; kingdom Metazoa; phylum Chordata; class Mammalia; order Lagomorpha; family Leporidae; genus Oryctolagus; species Oryctolagus cuniculus. The sequence continues at coordinate 59,104,576 of NC_142875.1, forward strand.
ACTCTAAAATTCAGTACCCCACTAATGTGTACCCTAGGAGGCAGCAAGTGATGGTTCAAGAATTTGGGTCTCTGCCACCCATGTGAGAGACATGAACTGAATTTCCTGCTCATAGCTTAGGCCTAGCTTAGCCATTGCTGTTCAGGGCATTTCCAGTGGATGGAAGATATCTGTCTCTGAATTTCTGCTTCCAAATAAATAAAAGGAAATAAATTTTAAAAATTAAAGAAAAAATAAACACTTTAAGTGTTCAGTCACTTGTCATTTTCTTGTGGATAACAGAAATTAAAATAAAACAACAGTAAAACTGTGTCTCCTTTCTAAACAGAGAAACAATTTATAAATTAAGATTTAAAACACTCATGCAAATAATTAGCTATAATTAAGTCAGCACTTAAAAATGTTTTCTGGTAGAATTTCATATCATTTTCACAGTATAAAAGTGAGAAAAACAAAGATACCATTGTGTGAGGAATTTTTGAACGCTGTTGCTATTCGGAGGAGAAAATGAAGATAGGGCCGCATATCCTCCCAATGTCATGTGTTAAAAGAACTGACCTTTAACTCGTGGCAGGTGAGAAATGGCCGAAACTGAGGCTAAAGCACTGCTGAACAAACACTTGCATCCTCTCCTCACTGCTCCAGGTTTAACCTCCACCTCAGACTGCGTTTTAGAAAGTCAAGAGACAACAACCAGAAATGAATTGAAGGAATATAACAAACAAACAAATGTGCAGAGAGTTCAAGTTTAAGGATCTTCCATTGTTTCAGATGGAGAATGCCAAAACCATATTCAAGAGCATGATTTCCACGGCGGGAGAAGCATATCAACCTTGTGCTAATGAGCTTAGCCAGTGCATCTGTGCCTGGAACATCTCTCTCTCTTTTTTTTTTTTTTTTTTTTTTTTCTTAACAGGAATCATTCGAACCTAGCACTGTCAACCTATGTCACATGAAGACAAACAGTGAATACGTTAATATGCTTACTCTCTTTCAATCCTAAATTATATTCCAGGTTTACTTAATACCTACTATATATTTAAAATACAAATGCATAATTTCTGGGACAACCTGCATGGCTATATTGATCCGTTTGCAAGGCAGCTAGCGTTGTACATAATGGAGTACCATCAAATTTGCAAAGCAATTGTCCAGATACTATGAATGGCAACTTTTGAGCGTATGCTCTGCCATTCCAGTAAGATCTGCACCAGCAATGACACAGTTCACCACTACAGCCGTAGGGCCATCATTCACCACTTCTTTATTGCATTTTAATGAATACCAGAACTGAAGGGGATTTTGTGCACATAGGACTGCAAGCACTTTCCTCACTTAATGAAATAATACAAAATCTAACAATTCACAGCTCTGACTTTACCATGAAACAGAGAAGGGATGATGATTAGGAAATAAAGTTCTTTTAGAGTACAGAAAAAAATTAAAGAAAAGGAATTACATCTTTTTGTTTTGTTTTGCTTTGCTTTGAAATACCTGTTTCTTTAGTTCAACACAAGGCAGTTAAAACCTATTCAATGAAATTCAGAAAAGGAAATGAATGTAAACACTTTCTGAGAACTGTTCTTTATAGATTTTAATGCATGTTATCCTCTATTTAAACACACGCTGTAAGTGCACTGACTCAGAGCATATTGGATGTGTCAAAATGTGGAGTTTTAATAACCAGGGAAAAAAAAATCTCAGATAAATTCCAGTCTTAGACATGAACAAAAATGTCATTCTTTTGCAGCTAGATTTTAATACATCCTTCAAGGAGTAAGGACTGTTGGAAATCAATATCAAATCCCAGGGTCCTTCTGCTGAGATATTCCAAATGTTAACTCTAATGGGAGTCTTATCAGAAAAAAAAAAGACAGATATAACCTGGGGCTGAGCAGTTCACCCAAGGGCTAGGAAGAGTTTTTGTTCAAATTCTAAACATATCTTACATACTTAAATAATAAAAGCCTTTAAAATCATAATTTTAGCAAACAATGAAACCGTTTTTCATAACTGAAAGCCTGATATGAAATTAGATAATTTTGGAGAAATTATTTCTCTTGTTTAGTAATTATCATTAATGAAAGAAAGATTTCATAAATACTAATAAATCAGGGCTGAATTGACTGACCATGCATCCAAATTGCTGCATTATTCACACTGGAATTACTCCAAAGATTAGCTGCAAATTGCCCTCTAAATTGAATTTATGGTTTCATTTTTCATAACTACTGTGTTGTGACAGATGAGAGGAATCTGAAAGGAAAACGACAGCAATGGACCCAATTTCTTAGTGTTCTGTCTTCAAGATAGAGCCAAACCATCTCTATAATTTATTTCAGCAACCATAAAAACTTGGTAGGCCGAAATCCAGGATATTGTACCCCATATCTCCCTCAGACGAAGGAAAACGAGGAAAAGGTCAACACTGCATCTTTGCCAAGTGGAAGCTGACCAAATCACTATCTATGGATGAAGAAAGTTCACACATATGATGCAAATATTTCATGTGTTTCATTCTTTGATTTAATTCTCAAAATGGCATCATAGGACTCATAATCATGCCCCCATTTTACAGAAAGATAAGGTAAGGCTGGGTCATCTGCAAGAGTCTGGATGTTGGGTCCCTGTATCTTCAAAACCTATGCCCAGGGTCTTCTGCCATGCCACCTCTAGGAAAGAACTATTGCTTCTATCTCATTACCTACCCAGACCTATTAACTTCATGCTTACCAAATCACTTGTAGTTTCTCTCGCATCAAAGAACAAAAATGCAGTCCAAGTTAGACAAAATGAAACACAAACTGATTCTATAAACTGAGCATCAGGTACACATCTAAATCTTTGGAACAACCATTTTTACACTGTTTTTGAAAAGTCAAAACAAAAGTAAATGCTTCCAGATCAGAGAGGCAGTAAAGATCTCCCCTTTTTATGAGACAGATTATTGGCTGCGATATAGAAAGGGGAAGACAATTTTGTTAACCTTTAAATTGGGTTTGTATCACCCAGGCCTCTCGGGTTAGAAATGATTGAAAACAAGTATCACGTTGGAGTTAGTGACAACTGCAGTTGATGCCTTCAGGTTTATAAGACTCTAGTCTATGAACATGTGCTCTGTTTGTAAGACAAATAAGCCAGCGGTCTCCTATAGCTTTATGTTTCTAAAGTTTTAAAAGGTGTCAGCATTATTCTTTTGCAATGGCCTTAGATATCTTCTTTCATTAAACCAGCTCTCAAGTTAGCATGCATATGCCCAAGTAATGATGGCATTTCTAAAATAAGAGCAAATTAATTTGTCTTTATTTAAAAATAAGTATTTTCACATTATGCTTGTTAATAATGAATTTAAATGTTCCTTTATGATGACAGAAAAAAAAAACTTTGCCAATTAGGGCAAATATACAATGCTCTGAATATCTAGATAAATCTCTGTATTCTTTTACCTTTTAATACATGTACTTTATTATAGATTTTATAATTTATCTTTTCTTGGTGCAAATGATTAAACTTTCTCCTCTGAAGATTAGTTTTAATGTTTTAACGTGCTAGTGTGACACATAACAGTACTTCAAAATGGTGCAAGGGGAGCTTTCTCTCATTGTGCAACTCGGGAGGCAACAGATGATGGGCCAAGCAGTTTGGTTTCCTGCCACTCACATGGGAAACTCAGATAGAGTTACTGGCTCCCAGCATTCACGTGGCCCAGCCCTGGCTGTTTCTGTCATTTGGGGAATAACGGACGATCACTTTCATGCATTTTTCATGAACTTTTTTGAGGATTATTCAATATACAAATATGTATAATATTTCCTTGAATGCCATATATATTGAGAAATGCATATATTTACAGCTTTCTAATTGCTGGGTCAGTGAAGACACACATAGATAACAAACCATGGCAAAAACCAGAACCCTGCTTTCATCCTAGAGTCTTTGCATATCCTTCATTCCAGTTATTACTCCCCTCTCCCAAAATGTTAACTATAATTCTCAATAGCTAATTACTTCTAACACCATAGTTTGTCTACCTATTTTTGTGTTTTATATATGTTGAAGTACATATGTAGCTTGTTGTTTAGGTTTCTTTCAGTCAACCTTATGATTATATCATCTGTTCATATTGTATTTCTTGTTATAATTATCATTGCTAAGTATGTCTATATATTTTTTTTATTATAACACTACTTATTTTTTGATTCTGCCTTTGTTGACATATGAGTTATTATTGGTCATAGGCTACAACAAATAGTGGTTTTTTTTTAACATTCTTGGACATGTCTTTGGTGCGCACATGTACATAGGATATTAATATATTCTACTTAAGTATATAAATACCAAGAAATTTTCCAAAGCAATAGTATCAAAGTATACATCAATAGTATATATAACTAATTTACAAATTTCATAAAATTAAGACACTATACAGTCATAAAAATAATCACATGTTGAAGATTTCATATAACACATTAAATGAGAAAAGAGACAGGCATTATAGTCAATTTAAAAGATAATCCACAGATAGATAGCTCAAAGATAACAAGCAGGAAGAATCAGGTAAGTACAAAGGGAGTGCTGTTTGAGACAACTCACTGTTGTTTAAAAAAGAAAGAAAGAAAACAGAGAGAGAAAGAGGGGGAAAGAGAGAGAGAGAGAGAGGAGAGGGGGGAGAGAGGGAGAGAGGGAGGGAAACTTGCATTTTTCTCATTCTTTCTATTGCTCCTTCAGGAACTCATACTAGATGTTAGGCATTTCATTCTCACTTCCATGTGTCTGAACTGTTCAGATTATCTCTAGGCATGTCATTTTTCTATTATCTATATAATCCCACAATGTGTTTTCCAGTTCAGTAATCTGCTCCCCAGCTCAATATTATCTTCTGTATAACCCATCCTTTGCATCTTGAATTTTAATTACAATATTCCTTAATTCAGGAAGCTCTGTATGGTCCTTCTACTAATCCTTTCAATTATTTTAGATTTTAAATTTTCTTTATTATTCCTTTTATTAGATCCTTTTTTAACTTTTATTTAATGAATATAAATTTCCAAAGTACAGCTTATGGATTACAATGGCTTCCCCCCCATAACGCCCCTCCCACCCGCAACCCTCCCCTTTCCCACTCCATCTCCCCTTCCATTCACATCAAGATTCATTTTCGATTCTCTTTATATACAGAAGATCAGTTTAGCATACATTAAGTAAAGATTTCAACAGTTTGCTCCCACACAGAAACATAAAGTGAAAAATACTGTTTGAGTACTAGTTATAGCATTAAATCTCAATGTACAGCACACGAAGGACAGAGATCCTACATGAGGAGTAAGTGCACAGTGACTCCTGTTGTTGACTTAACAAATTGACACTCTTGTTTATGGCATCAGTAATCAACCCAGGCTCTTGTCATCAGCTGCCAAGGCTATGGAAGCCCTCTGAGTTCACTGACTCTGATCATATTTAGACAAGGCCATGGTCAAAGTGGAAATTTTCTCCTCCCTTCAGAGAAAGGTACCTCCTTCTTTGATGACCCGTTCTTTCCACTGGGATATCACTCGCGGAGATCTTTCATTTAGGGTTTTGTTTTTATTTTTTATTTATTTATTTTTTTTTCCCCAGAGTGTCTTGGCTTCCCATGCCTGAAATACTCTCATGGGCTTTTCAGCCAGATCTGCATGCCTTAGGGGCTCATTCTGAGGCCAGAGTGCTGTTTAGATCCTTAAGCATGTGTTTATTTCATAGTTGGAGAAATACAGAACTTGGGGCTGGAGCCGTGGCATAGCAGGTAAAGCTGCCGCCTGCAGTGCCAGCATCCCATATGGGCACCAGTTTGAGAACTGGTGGTTCCACTTCCAATCCAGCTCTCTGCGGTAGCCTGGGAAAGCAGTAGAAGATGGCCCAAGTTCTTAGGCACCTGCACCTACATGGGAGATCCATAAGAAACTCCTGGCTCCTGGCTTCGGATGGGCGCAATTCTGGCCATTGTGGCCAGCTGAGAAATGAACCAGCAGATGGAAGACCACTCTCTCTCTCTGCCTCTCCTTCTCTCTCTGTGTAACTCTTTCAAATAAATAAATAAATCTTTAAAGAAATACAGAACTTACTGTCTTAACAATTTTAAGTGTATAATGAAATAGTGATATGTATATCCACATTACTATGCAGAAGATCCCTAGAACTTTATCACTCTCATCTGAAATTCTGTGTCCTTTGAACAACGTAATTTTCTTCTTCCTCCAGTTCCTGGCATCGACCATGTACTTTTTGTTTTTAAGACTTTGATTACTTTATAGGCATCATGTAAGTGGTTCATCTGGTATTTGGCTTTCTGTGACTGGCTTATTTCACTCAGCATAATGTCCTTAGAGTCATCCATGTTTCAGCACATGCCAGTTTTCTTTTTCTTGAAGCTGGATAATGCACCATTGTCCATGTACACACATTTTCTTTATTCATTTTCCTGTTGCTGGTATTCAGATCGCTTCTATTTCTTACCACAGTGAACAAACCCATAATAAACATGTGTGAGTAGATTTCTCTTTGTGATGTAGTTTTCAAATCGTTTAGAATATATATGGAGAAGTGAGATTGCTGGTTCATGTGACAATTCTTTTTTTGGTTTTTTGAACTTCCATATTGTTTTCCGGAACTGCACAATTTTACAAATAACTTTTATATCACAAATAGCATAGCAGGCTTCCAACTGCTCTACATCTTGCCAGCTCCCGAAATTTTCATTTTTTATTAAAATGCAATCATTCTTACAATATTTACCTCAGATTTTAATGGGTAAGGTGATATTTCATTGTGGTGTTGATTTTGATTTTCTGAATAAATAGTAACTTAGACAATCATTTCATATACTTATCAAAATGCCTATTCAATTTCTTTGGCCAGTTTAATTCGATATTTTTTTGGTTGCAATCTGATAGTGATGGAGATGAAAAGACTATATTTTCTGAATATTAATTTTTAATCAGGGCATTGTGGCATAGTGGGTAAAGCCTCCATCTGTAGTATTCAAACAGGAGCCTGTTTGAGTCCTATCTGCTCCACTTCCGATACAGCTCCCTGTAAATGGGCTGGGAAAACAGTGGAAGATGGCTAAGTCCTTGTGCCCTTCCATCCACATGGGAGACCCAGAAGAAGCTTCTGGATCCTGGCTTCGGATAGAAACAGCTCCAGCCATTGCTGCCATTTTGTGAGTGAACCAGCAGGTAGACAATCTCTCTGTCTCTATGTCTCTGCCTCTCTGTAACTCTGCCTTTCAAATAAATAAATCTTTAAAACAACAACAAAGAACTTTATCAAATAGATATTTTGTAAATGTTTTATCCAACTCTGTGGTTGCACCAAGTATTCCTTGGCTGCACAGAGTTCATTAATGTTTATTTATTGCAAAGAGGTTTTTAAGTTTGTCATTTGTTTGTTTTTTATTTTCACATGTGCTTTGGTGTCTTATCCAACATCATCGCCAAATCCAATATCATACACATTACCCCTTATGTTTTCTTCTAGGAGTACTACAATTTCAGATCTTACAATCAGTGCTTCAGTCCTTATGGAGTTAAATTTTTCATGTGATATGAAATAGAGTCCAATTTCATTCTTGAGCCTGTGGATCTCCAGTTATCCCAACACCATTTATTGAAGAAATTATCTTTAACCAATTTTGTAGTCCTGGCTCCCTTATCAAAGATCATTTTATTGTATACATGAGGTTTTAATTCTGGCCTCAATTCTGTTCAATTGATCTACATATCTCTGCCTTTATGCCAATATCAGGCTGTTTGATTACACTGGTTTTGTAATATGTTTTGAAACCAGAATGTATGAAGGCTCCAGTATTGTTTCTCTTTCTTAAGATCATTTTGGCTACATGTGATCCTATGACATTCCATATGAATTTTGAGATGTTCTTCCAATTTCTGCAAAAATATCATTAGGATTTTGATTGCATTGAATCTGCAGATTGCTTTGGGCAGAATGAACATTTCAACCGTATTATATCTTCCAATACATGAACATGGTATTTCTTTTCATTTAATTATACTGTCTTTGATTTCTTTTAGGAATGTTTTAGATTTCAGTGTAGAAATTTTTCACCTGCTGGATTTAGGTATTTCCATATACTTTCTTCTTTTTTATACTATGTCAATTGAAAATGGGAATGCTTTCTTAACTTCCTTTACATACTGTTCATTTTTAGTATATCAAGCACAAGTGATTTTTGGATGTTGATTTTCTGTTTTGCAACATTGCTAGATGTCTTTAAATATAAACAGCTTTGTCTAATCTGCAAACAGATCATTTTACTTTTTCCTCTCCAATTTAGGTGACTATTTTTATTGCTGTCAATAAAACTTCTGTTAATATACTGAGCAGAAGTAGTGACAGTGATGATGTGGTTCTTGTAGTTATTGCTTCCTTATAATTTAGTTTTGGTTTTTCTTTGTTGAGAGTGAGAGGCCAAGGTCTCCTGTTTATTTGTGTGCCTTACTAATGTGGTTGTTGTTGCGATTTCTCTATCTGAGGAAATGATCACCTCCTCAAGTCTTCACTAGCGTCTTAGAATGATCTTCACAATCGGCCTGGCTACAGGGTCTGTGATCTTTTAGATCTTTTACGGGGATGCTACTTACTTGGGTTTCTGCATGTAGTAATGTACCAATTGCAGAAATTCACTAAATTTTTTTCAGAAGCTTGTGGCTGTTCCTCTTCTTGTTGCCTGTGGTACTCCAAGCTTTTTGAAGTTACCCTAAACCACTGGGTTCTGTTCGGTTTTTGGCAGCTCCTGGGCATCCAAAAGATGCTAATTGAATCAACCTTCCAATCAGGCAGGAGAAACTGAGGATCTTCAACAAAAAAGCAGAGGACTATATATATAAACTGCTTTTCTCTTTTCCTCTTAAGGGATAACTCACAAGCTGGGTATATATCCCCAGTCACACTGATCATTGACAGCTTCTGTCCCCAATATTGCCAGTTCTCTAGCACTGCAATTATCTGCCAGACTGGCTTTTGTTCTTCTCCATAGCTCCAGGTATTCAAATCATGCTGGGTCCTTGTCAGTATTCCATTTCTGCCAACACAGAAGCCAGCCTCTCAGGCAGCCCACCAAGAAGTTGGAACATTGAGCATATGCTTCATACTTCTTTTTTTACCTCCCAAGGGACACGTTGCAAGTTGGGGTTTTTCTCCCAGTTGTAGCAAACTATACCTGGTTGCTGGAGGGACTGATGTGAATGAAATGAAACAGTTTTCTTAACATGTTTCAGTATTGCTGTTCCTTCTTTCTAGAGTTCCCATAAAGGCTTTCTGCAAGCGTTAATTTTTGCTAATCTCATGTCTATGTAAAACAGAATGAAATCTGAAGCTTCCAAGTTTACCAACTTACTAGAGTCATTCACCAGGATTCAATCATTTTTCATATATTGTTTTAGATGTCTCAAATATAAAGTTTTGTGTGGTCTCTTCCTGCAGTTTGATGCTTCAGCTCTTACTTGGTGTGTATCTTTCTCGTGAATTTGTGATTTGTGACTGTGAATCCATCAGTTCTGAATATAAAAACTGTGCAGCCTGACTTGAGGTCTTGTGCATGCAGAGACATTTTTGCTTTGGCGTCAACTAGTTCCCACAGGGATACCACAGCTGACGTCCAACTTTACAAAAATACCTGTTTACAAGATTGCTGTATTATATAAATCATGTAAATATAAATCTTGCAGCTGGCACTGTGGTGTAGTGGGCTAAGCATCTGTCTGCATCCCATGTGGGCGCTTGTTCTAGTCCCAACTGCTCCTCTTCTGATCCAGCTTTCTGTTACGCCGTAGGAAAGCAGTAGAAGATGGCCCAAGCACTTGGGCCCCTGCACCTGAGTGGAAGACCAAGACGAGGCTCCTGGCTCCTGGCTCCAAATCAGCCCAGCTCTGTCCTTGGTGGCCATTTGGGAAGTGAATCAGCAGATGGAAGACTGCTCTCTTCGTCTCTCCCTTTCTCTGTAACTATATCTCTCAAATAAAAATCTTTAAAAAATATAAATTTTATATGATACAAAATACATTCCCAAAGTTATTAATTCTAGGGGAATTACTTAGACCTAAGAGAGAGATTGCAAACGTACTTGGCCTCTCCTGAGTTGGTGGTCAGATTTTCTTTTCTATCTTTGTTTTTTCATTTTGGAGGATTTTGTTTTAACATTCTAATTTTCTATGGAAAAATATTTTTATGCCACAATGACTATTCCCTTGAATGTTTTACAATTATTCACTTTGAAGTTTTATATGGCTTAAACTTTACACATGAAAACCACTGGGGTCCAGAGATGAAATGTTAATTTCATCAGATATTTTATTCTAAGATTTATTTATTAGCAAAGCAGAGTGACAAAGAGAGAGGGAAAGACGAGAGAGAGAGAGAGAGAGAGAGCGCTTACATCTCATCGTTTACTCCACAAATGTCCACAACAACCAGGTTTGGGCTAGGCTGAAATCAAGAGCCAGGAACTCCATACTGGTGTACTACAAGGGTAACAGGGGTACACTACTTGGGCCATCATCTACTGCTTTACCAGGTCTATTAACAGGAATACAGATGTATAGTTGAGTAGCCAGGACTGGAACCGATACCCTGATAATGAATGCAAGCATTTCAAGCAGCGGCTTGACCTGCTGTGCCACAATGCTGGTCCCAAAAAAATTTTTGTTGTTGTTTTTGCTTAATTTTGGGGTTTTCTTTGTTCATTTGTCTTCATCTGGCAGTTATCTGTCTTGAGTTTATTAAACTTGACACTTGGTATTGATTTCAGTTGCAAACCCACCTGAGATCCAGTTTTGAGATACAGATTTTCAGGGAAAATTTCTCTCCTCTCTTCCCAGCACCAAAGTTCAAACCAGGTTCCATTCCTGAAGTGGAGTTCCGCAGTGCCAAGGCTGACTCATAATCACCTGTGTACCGGAGAATCATGGCTAAGAGTGTTCCACGCCATTTTCCACCTTATGAGGAAAATATTTTCAAGAACAAAGCCAACTCCACAGTTCTGTTCATTCTTGGCAATCTTAATTTTTGACCTCAGAGTTCACATAATAATTTTGTAAATCCATTAATATATGTTCATATATTCAGTGAGATGACAGATTACAAAGTCTATCAGCCTACCAAAATAAGTGGCACTTTTTTCTTTCTAGTACAGATGCTAGATGAGCACGAAGTCTTTCAGAGGATCCAATTTTAAGCAGAGTTGCCTCATTTCCAACTCTTAAATATACGGTCTCCACACCTTTCCCCTTGGCTCTCTGTGGGCATTAAAACCTCAGCACACACAGTACCTAAACCAACCTCCTCCCACATTCTCACCCCTTCCTCCAATAGGATATCAACAGGGTGTTTCTTTTTTTGACTTGGAAATGTTTGTTTTATTTAAATTTCAGCCTGCATTTAAAAGAATGCTTGTGGTATTTTAAAGCTATTCTTATAGTATTCCTAGATTTTTACTATTCTACCACATTTCCCTTTACAATTCTGACACATAGATTTAGTAAAGTCAGTGAGTTGGAGCAGGTATTTGACTTAGTGATTAAGATACCAGTTAGTATGTCTATGTCCCATATTGGAGCACCTGGGTTAGCTCCTGCTTCCTGTTTCCTGCTAAGGTAGACCCTGGGAGACAATAGTGATAGCTCAAGTAATTGGGCTCCTGACACCCACATGAGAGACCTGGATTCTGTTCCAAAACACAGGCATTACAGGCATTTAGGGAGTGAACCAGCAGGTGGAATCTCCCTCCCTCCCTCCCTCCCTCTCTCCCTCCTTTCCTCCCTCCACCTCTGTCTCTCTCCCTGTCTCAAAGGCATAAAAACTTTGAAAAGATAAAAATAGTCAACTAAAATTATATCTGCATTTACAAACTTAAGAATATCCAATTAAGTGGCTTCAACTGACATTTTAAAAAATCAATGTAGATTGTACAACTTGGAGTTTAGATTATTTCAAATATTAAAATGTTATCTTCAATGGTCTTATGAATTTTATTTCCCTATTTTAGTTTACAATCACATTTTCATATTTACAGGAAATGGGCTGTTTCTTTTCCATATCACTAATGTTCTATTCCTATTCCAAGCAGGTATACTATAATATAATCCTGGTACTAATACCCTGTGTCAGAATCCACAGGTTTAAGGCCTCAGTCTCCCACAGAACTTCTCTCACCTTAAATGCCAAGCACAAGTCTCAAGGCCCATCCACACTAAAGCCTGGCCAGCTATACATTCAGGGTTTTCTCTTGAGTTTAATAATTCACACAATTTCAGGTACTATGCTTATGGTATAGTTTTATTATCAAGTATGTTACCAGAATGAGGAAAAGACACAGGAAGAACTGGAGAGTCCCAAACTCAGAGCTCCCATGCTATCTTCCCAAGAAGTCATGGGAGTGGGTTTGCCAACAAGTACACTCCCCTGTACCTCTACATCTGGAGTTTTCTTTGGATTTCACTAGGCAGGCTCGACTAATCCAATCACTGGCCACATGACTGAATTCTAGAACAAAGTTCCAACCACGTAATCACAATGATGGTCTTTCTGATGACCAGCCCTCCATTGCCAAGCTACTAGGGAATGCTCCAGGAAGTACCTCATCAGCATAGCAAAGATGCCCTCAGAAAATACCAAGAGTTTGGCCTGCGCTGCGGCTCACCAGGCTAATCCTCAGCCTGCGGCACCTGTACCGAGGGTTCTAGTCCTGGTTGGGGCGCCGGATTCTGTCCCCGTTGCTCCTCTTCCAGTCCAGCTCTCTCCTGTGGTCCAGGACAGCAGTGGAGGAGGGCCCAAGTGCTTGGGCCCTGTACCCGCATGGGAGACCAGGAGGAAGCACCTGGCTCCTGGCTTCAGATTAGCACTGCGTGCAGGCCTTAGCAGTCATTTAGGGGCTGAACCAACGGAAAACGAAGACCTTTCTCTCTGTCTCTCTCTCTCTCATTATCTAACTCTGCCTGTCAAAAAAAAAAAAAAATACCAAAAGTTTAGAAACTATGCCAAGAAGGGCTGACAAAGCCCAAATATATTGTGTATTGTATCACATTCATTTATATCAACAATATACTAAAATATATTAATCTATGAAGTAGTTCAGAAAAAAAATCAAAAGATGATAAAACTATTAGAGGTGGATACTGTGGCATAGGGGGTTAAGTTGCTGCCAGAGACTCCTGCATTTCATGTCAGATTGTCAGCTCAAGTCCCAACTACTGTTTCTGATCCAGCTCCCTGCTAATGCGCCTGGGAAGCAGCAGATGGTGGCCCATGTACTTGGACTCCACCTCCCACAAGGAAACCAGGATGGATTTCCTGGCTCCCTACTGTGGCCTGACTCAGCCCTAGTTATTGCAGGCATTTGAGGCGTGAACCAGCAGATGGAAGAGATCTCTCTCTCTCTCTTTCTCTCTCTCTCCCCTCCATAACTCTGCCTTTTAACAGATCAGCTAATTGCAAATATATGGTAATGGTAGTTTATAATTCTAAATAGGTATAAACTAATAATATTATCCTTTATGTACATACAGTGTTTTAACTGTTTTTTAAAAAAATTGTTCTCATATACTACTTGATCTCATCTTTAACCCACAAAGTAAACACTGAAATGCCCTCTTATAGTTAAGATTTACAGGATTGCCTAAATTCAAAAACCAATGTACAGTAATGTAGCATCAAACAGACACCAAATAAGTGATCCTCAGATAATCCCATAATTTCATTGGGAATTTTCCCACATGAAACAGGACATCTCTTTTGCTTCCACACTTTTCCATCACCATCACGTGATGAAACATGTTTACCTTCAATTTACCTCAGAGGCCTTTCAGGAATGTCAATGAATACTATTTTTCCTTTGATCTGACTGAAGGGTATTAGTTTGTTTAAGAAATACTTGGTCATTTCCTTCCTATAAATTAGAAGCTAGTTAAAGAAGCTAACTGTAATGGAATGGTTACTCCATTCTCTATGAAGAGCTTCGGCGGAACTGGATTTAATGCAATGCAGTGTTGCATAATGAGTATTGCAGTTTCCATTTCTATAGTGACTCAAAATAACCTATTGTATTAGAATTTAATAATCCATATATTATTATGTTTTTGACAGGTTTTAACATTCCAGAACCCAATGTGGCATATCCAATCACAAATACCTTAAACCAAATTTAATTATGTATCTAAAAGTTATTATATACATCATAGCTTTTTACCTAAATACAAAATATTTAATTTCATGACTGTAATGGGACCATGGACATTAGCACTGTCACCATATACTGGATTGGAAAAAATGAAATTCTTTTTAGTATGACCGAGGGTGAACTGTTACACTATGGAACTTAATTGAAACTAATATTCAGTTAAGATGATTCTTTCAGAAAGTAGAGGTGATGGATCAATTAAAACTTGGAGACTATAATTCATCAAACTGCATTTAGGTCAGCAGATATCTTATGTGGGGCAAACAGAAGTGTCTGTCTTTTATATTTTTAGCTATTAATTGATTTTTATGTCTAGAATTGAAACAAGCATCTGATTTTTCCTCCAATATATGCAAAAGGTATTTTGACAGGGGGAAGCATAGCAAAGTAAGACATATTGTAATAATTAACTGAATTATTCCTGGCATGCCGTGAACAATTACAGGATTAATAACCACTCAACCAAATGGTGTAATGTTGGAATAAATTGACCGACAAGGTTTCTCAGCTAGGAAATGAAGCTCAGATAGATCATCAATAAAAATGACTGTGACGAGCATGCTTGTAAGAACTCCAGTGTTTTACACTTACAAAATATGGCCATAGTAACAGTGTTTAATGATTGGAAGAAGGTATTTAAAAATTCATTTAGAATATTTTTCCCTTTTTAATTGCCTGCTGAAAGACATAATGTTTGATGGTCACTAATGTACCATACAATCTACATTTAATTAAATACCTGCACTTTCTGAAAGGCACAGAAAAACAGCTTTTCCTAAATAAAGAAAAAGGCTAAAGGAAAAATAATTTAAAAACTACAACTTGTTTGTAATATGTGATGTACTATATATATATTCATTATAAGAACAATATTAGATAAAACACTTACTTTTGAGAATGCAGCTAAATATTATACAATGACACATTTACTCTCAAGTAAGATTATAAATCTATTTTATGAATACATTTCTTAAAATGCTTTGACTTGAACAGTATTTATAATATTTACAATTTAATTATGTAAACTTTTGTCAATAATTTTTTAACATTAAATCAAAAAGAGAGGCTAAAAAACATTAGAAAAGGAAAAAGAATAAATAAAGGAAAGTTTGGGATGTTTAAAATGTTCTGTATGGGAATGGCTTAAATATTTTCAAACTAACAAGTGCAATGGTAACTAAAATCTTGCTCTCCTAAAACAGGAAAAATTAAATTGTAGACTAATTTGAATACTCTCTGGTTTTTTACTTTCCAGTCTTCTTTCAAATAAATGACCTGTCCTAACCATCAGCTTACAGTGTAATAAGAGAGGCAAAAATCTATCTTTAAGTTAGTGTTTCCACTTATAATATAGATGCAATCACCCCAAGAAACATAATTGTGAACAACAACCAAGTGGAAAAATAGGTATAAAACATTTGAAAACCTCAAAATGTATACCTTAAATATGTTTTGAAATAAATAGCAACCATAACAATGGTACCAATTCCAGAAGCTGGGCCTGTGCCCCCCTCCCTTCAGTCTTACTTTAAACACAGGAATTTCCTCCCAAATTCACGTTTCTCCTTTTATTTCTCCTTTCTTTCCAATGTTTCCAGCAAACCAACTCAGTGTCAAACATAACACTGTATGCCCAATCTCTCTCTCTCTCCCACTTTTTTTTCCCCATTTTTCTTTTGTACCCAATTGTATGTTCCATGCATTCTACAAATTCAGTGCATCCAAAACTGAAATTAACATAAATTTGTCTCTCAAACTCTTCTTTTTATGTTTCCTACCATCATTATAGAATGTGTCTGCTTATCCTTATCCTTTCCATTAGTACCCAAATCCACTCATCACTATTATCTTATGCTTTGATCTTCACTTTTTTACCTGAGTTTCCATAACATCTTCTTGTCTCCACCCTCATCTTATTATAACCCAGGCCCACATTGCTGCCAAAATATTTTAAATCTTTCACTAGAAATTTCAATAGTTCAAATATTCTCAGTATAAAATGCAAGTTTTTCAGCATGAGATTCAGGGCCTCAGGAACTGGTCAACCACTTCACCATCTGCTCTCCTCCCGTTCTCTCTTGCCCATAGATTCGAGTTACATTGACCTTTGGAAGTTTCTGGAATGTGCCAAGTCCCTTCACATATCTTTTCCTTTGTTCCTATTGCTGTCTGTCCTGACATTTCCTTCCCCACAGTGCCTATTGCCATGTAAAACCTACCTTCAGAAGATACTTTTTCTAAACCCACTTTAACCTGAGTCTGGGCTAAGTGCCTTTTTCCTAGTCGTAAGAGCTTATTTCTACCTGGGTAATTTTATTTATTTACTTATTTATTTATTTTATATAAAGGCAAAATTTTTATATATTTCATTATATAGTTCTAAGAACATAAGGATACTTCCCACTTTGCATTCCTCCCTTCCTTGTTCCCACCCTGCCTCTTTCTTCTTCCCTTATTTTTCTTTGATTTTTGCAATGATATTTTTTCAATTTACTTTACAATCAAAAGCTTAATCCTCCACTAAATAAAGGATTCGACAAGTAGTAAGTAGAATAACCACTATTGCTCAGAAGCATAGATAAGCGCTATAAAAATAATCAAACCTCAAAATGTCAATTTCATTCAATTTTCAAAATAGTATTGCAATTTACTAATATCTTTGGTTGTCCTTCCAAGCTGACGTAATTCTCTCAGTACAGGCACTTTCCCTGAAGATCAGACTCTGGGAAAGCGATGTGCATATAGGAATTTTACCCGAGACTGCTTTTATGTTCTCAGAATCAACTATGATAGAAGAAGAAAGGAAATATAATGGACACAGAGAGGCTGACCTGTAAATTTATGCAATGACAAGTCTCTAGAAATCCTACAGAGCAGCTCTGGAATTGGATGACCTTTCAGAGCTGTCCCAAAATGAAACAAAAGAAATAAATCTCTGCTTTGGTCATTGGATGTGGAGCTTTCTCTGGGAAGTTGACAACATGGTTTGGGATGGTGGCTTTCTTTACCAATGGCCAAGTCCTAGAGACTTAACCAAGAGCTGTCAATGGAGAGGGATGTGACCCACTAGTCAAGTACTGTGCATAGTGAGGGAATTCACCAGCAGAACACAGAGTACCGAGCAGAATCAGATTTATTAAAATATACTGCAAGGGAGCAGTGGGCAAACAGGTCAGGTAGGGGCTGCTTACTTCTGCAATAACCTTCAAGGGAGAGGCAGGTGATCAAATCAACTGGAAAGTGAGGATGGCTGCAACATGGACTACACTATGGGAGACACAGATCTGAGACAGACTGCCACTGCCTAGGGGCCTTTCCATCACTAATGATTTTCTTATTGCTGGATATTTTGACTAGGGATGTCCTTAATGCCAGGGGTCCCAGATGGCCTCCACATTGAACACTCAGCACTGGGAGAATTGAGTACTGTAGTCATGGAAGATGGTTTATGAGCAGTACACCAAAATTCCAGTACAGCTCCTTAAAGCCAAAAACTTTTTCTCATTCACTTGTACATGTCCTGGCTAGCAGAAACTCTAAATAATAGAGGCATTTGAAAAAAATGTTTATTGAATGAATGCAAGTATGATTTTTAGTCATATTCATCTTTCTGAAAGCAATCTGTGCTGCAGATACCTTATGTTCAATCTGAAAATAAGGACCAAAGAAAATACAAAGTGCTGAATAAATAGCTTTTAATCTAACTGCAGTTCTTTGGTTTCTTAGAAGACTCATAATGATCCTCTGTCTTTAATCTCTCCAACAGAATAAGAAGTTAAAAACACGGCAGCCAGGGCTGAAATACAGAAGAAAAGTCTTTGTATTAAAGGACATTCATGTGTTTTTCATTTGAAGAAAATGTAACTGCAACATTGCTAGTATTTGTTGAATTCCAGCATTCGATTCTTATGTACAGTTGGTAAAGCAAGACAATAATGTGAACAAGTATAGGTCCAGAGGATCACATTACATGTCGCACATGGCCAAAGGAGATCAGCCTACTATAAAAATGCTAGTAAATATAGGGCTCGTTTTCATGCTAAATTTCAACTGAGAAATATAGAAAAACAGACGAAAAAGGACACACACTAGATTTAGGTTTGCTAATGTGGAGCAGAGATTCATGAAGAAAGACTTGAGTGATGAGGAGACTGGGAGTGGCTGCTGTGAAGAGATCAAAATCAGTAGTTTTTAATTGAGTGAGACTCAAGAGATCAAGGTGTCCACTGAGACATTACCAAAGAAGTGGAAAATGGCTAAAGATGACTGTCCGGTGTGGAAAATGGCTAAAGATGACTGTCCGGTGGTGAGGCAGAGAAAAAATTAATAAGTCAGGTACTAAGTTGGTGAGCCTGGGGAAGGGGGCTTTTTTGGATAGGAGCAATGTCTAGATTCCAAAGTCTAGAGGGAAGACTCGTAAAGGAGTTACGGAGAAGTTCAAATGGAAAAAACATTCTTCCTCCCATACTTTCACAAACAAAATGAGAGAGAATGCGAAAGCATTAATACTAAATCAGAGAGGGCAACAGGAAGAGAATATGGAATAGTCATGGAAAGTCTAAAACCATAAAGGTCTTAACGTTTTCATTTGCATAAAAATCAAAGAGGAGTGCATGCTTTTATAATGGTTGTTTTGAAGTGTGAATTTGTTCCAATCTTATTGGCATATTAGGAAACCATCTGAGCATAATGCAAATTTCACTTCTGCTTCTGGGCGATTTCATCTGGAGAAACACAGGTGAATTCAAAAACCTGCACCCAGATGAACTGAGCCACACTGGAATATGCAAAACACACAGAAGCACACACTTGAAAGTTCTTCCAGCTACTTCGCTTCATCATATGTTAGGAGCTAAAACATGCATATCTGTTATTACAATGTTCCACTCAATTTCAGACAAATTTTTGCATTACTCACCAACAACAGAAGATGCAACTCTCCAAGAGCTCCGTTCCACAAACGTCAAGTATCTTTCAGGATAAAAGGCCATTTGTACTGCATGATTTATGTATTTCTTAGCCATTTACTATATGTCAAACTGTATTTCTGTGACCATTAGCTTCCTATCTCTTTTTAAATGTACCATCCATGCAGTTTTTGAATGCTGTGTTTCTAATCCCACTTTTCTCATAAACCCTGTGGTTTTTGTTGCACGATTCTACATAGAATCATGCTTTACAGATACACATATTTCACTTTATAGTAGAACGTATTGCTTTTGTTTTAAAATACAGAGCTCATAGTTTCTTCCAGAATCTGATTCAATACATTTGGTGTAGGGACAGTGTGATGGAGAATTTTAACTTTCCCCTCCCCTCCTTTCTCTGTAGTTTTCAAATGTTCTTCCAATTTGGGTTAGTACTTCATTATTCAAACTTGCAGGAAATTGAGGCACATTTAGCAAATGTACACAGGTACTGAACCAACTCAAGTCCAACCCTTGATATATGAATTTGAATGACTCAATCTCAAAAAACACAAGGATCATTGGGAAGTTATTACCAGAGACAGTAGAAGCAATGGCATCAGAATATAGTGTTGGCAATAAAGGAAGTCCATTAGCCTTGATGCCAGAGGTAGATCCCAACCATATTCTAAACCACAAACATGGCTCTGCTATTCAGTCTTTCTTGGTTCCTGCCTGTTTTCCAAACCTTGCTTTCTGACATCTATGTCAATTCTGTCACCTTCCCAGCAGCCTATCAGTAGATTTTTTTAATAAGGAAAACTATGTCTTCGGAAATAAATCCCGATGCTAATTCATCATCAGGTCTACACTATAGCAAACACTCTGATGAGTCCACCAAAGCTGATCTATGGAATTCAACCTGAAAGTAATTGCTCTTATTTGGATCATAGATCTATTATTTTGAAGAAGTTCTACATTATATACTTTAAGCCAAACAGCCATTTCAAAATAGATCTCCTACTGCTCAGGTCTGCATTATCAATTGTTAGGGCTTCTTTTATTTGTAACAAAAATGTTAACTGCCACAGGAATCCAGACAGAGGTAACTTTTCTTCAGGTATGTATGCATTTTGCAGGTGGGAGGATGGGGAACAGATAATGTATTCTTCAAAGCATTCAAGGTGGAGGAGGGGGAATTAAAAGACAAGTTTATTTTGATGCAAAATAATTTTGAAACCCATGCATGCTTTTTCCATAATAGGCACTACTCATGAACCTTTGGAAGACTGCTGCACATAGAATTTGTTCGAGTATGCTCATACTTTCCTCCCCAGTTTTGTCATCTCAGGTCATTTTCTGTAGACCAAAATTCTGGTCTATTTGCCAGGTTTGTAAAATATCACACTTGTACTAATAGAAAAGAGTCAGAAAAGAGTCCTGTTACCTACAAAGAGAAATATCTCCTGGTAAGCTTTTGTTTTGCAAGAATACAGGAGATAGATTCATCAAGATTATTTACTGCCCTTGGAAAACATGTTTGGATGGCAATAAAATTTTATTTCAGTGTAAATCACGGTGTTCTACACATTTTCTCAGTAACCCATTTCAACTCCCTCAAAATACTTCTAGTTTGTAATATCCGGATGCTTGGATAGATAGAAAACCACATACAGTGAAGTTGATTATGTTTTATGAGTCATTTCTGTTCAGGCCACTGGTTGTACTGCCTGTTTAAAAAACTTACACAGTGCTTATCCTGTGAATATCTAGTGACTCACCAACTCACTCAGTTAAATATGGGACATTGCCATACATTAAGGGATAATACCACAAAAATGCATATTACTTCATTATTCATATAGTCATTCATGATAATAAGCTGTGTGACTGGGCCTCAGTTTCCTCACCCATAAAAGGAAGTTGGTTGCAATGGATGACATTTCTACACAATTATTTCTCCAACATCCTATTTTCTTTATGTAAGCACTAAAATCAACTTATAGCATATAATCTTATCTCTTATTCAAAATGATTAATAATACCATTAATTGTTCATTATGGTAAAAACCATGTCCAAATTACTTAAGTTTTTGTTTTCTAATCCCAAGTTGACTTTGAGTTCAAGGTTTTCATTGTACATTATCTGTTTTATGACTATTAATTGTATTGTCACTAAATATTCTAAGGTAATTAAATATTCTTTATCACAAATTTACATAGCATATTTAAAATAAGGATGAGAAATCAAACAATTGAAGCATTACAGTGGGTCCTCAGTAATCTGCCAATGGTAGTAAATGCTTATTTTGTACACATAACTGTGTTTTCCAAGATAATAGCAGATCCATGTCTATTTAGTAAATTCTATCATAAATTGTTATATTGAAGTATTGTATTTTACTCATATAAAAGTCACAATAAAATTTAAAATTTGGAAGAATACCTTTTTTCTGTAATTTTCATTTATTTTATTTGTATGAAGACCATCAAGAGAGAGACAGAGCTCTCTGATTTGCTCATTCTCTCCCAAAGGTAGGCCTGGCCAAAGTCCAAAGCCAGAAACTCAATCAAGGTCTCTCACATTGGTGGCATGGATCCAACTATTTAAGCTATTACCTGCTGCCTTCCAAGGTGCACATTAGCAGTAAGCAATAATTAGAAGCAGGGCTTAGACTCGAACCCAGGCATTCCATTATAGGATGTGGGCATGGGGCTTGGCTTCGTAACCACTGCACCAAACATCTGACCCACACAACTTATCAGTAACATTCAGGGGTGAAGTCACTTAAACATCATCTAGAGATCAAATCACTGTTAAAACCTGATTAAAAGTCTCTGAATAAGTGATGTAATATGTTAACTTGGCTAACTTGTAAACTTTTGACCAGAAGAAAAAAACAGAACCATTGTGTGGCGGAAATAACTCTAAAGGTTATGGTAGAGGGCTGGCATTGCGGCACAGTGAGTTAACATGCAAGCAATGACAGCATCCTATGTGAGCACTGGTTTGAGTCTTGTCTGCTTCCAATTCAGCTCCTTGCTGATGTTTCTAAGAAACTAGTGAAAGGTACTAGTACTCAGAACCCTGCCACCCATGTGGGAGACCCAGGTGGAGTTCCAAAATCTTAGCTTTAGCCTGGTCTGCCTGGGGTCATTGAGGCTTTTTGAAGAATGAACCAGTAGAAGGAAGCTCTCTCTCTCTCTCTCTTTCTCTGTCTTTCACTTTGTCTCTGCCTTTCTCTCTGTAACTGTCTTTCAAATAATTAAAAAACACAAAGGTTATCACCGTACACTATAAGCAAATAACTTTAAAATTTAAAACAGAAATATTAATAAATTACCGTATTAATTATACACAGACACCTATCTGGCTTCTCAAATGCTCTTTAAAATAGTTTTAATCTTCCATTGATTCTCTATTAATGAACTTAGTTTTGGTACACTTTTATATTTATATGGAAGTCTTCATATTGACCATTTGAAAAATAGACTTTGGGTCCAGCATCCTGGTATAGCAGGTATAACCACTGACTGCCACACTAGCATCACTTATGGACATCAGTTTGTATCCAGGTTACTCCACTTTCAATTCACCTCCCTGCTAATGGCTTGGGAAAAGCAACAGAATATGGTCCAAGTGGTTGGCCCCTGCCATCCACTTGGGAAACCCCATTGAAGCTCTTGGGTCCTGGCTTTGGTGAGGGGGTTATCTGGGGAGTAAATCAGCAGATAGAAGCTCTCTCTGTCTGCCTCTCTCTCTCTGTAACTTTGAATTTGTAATTTAAGAACAAATCTTTAAAAGTAAAGAAAATATAACAATTCATTGCAAAATATTTTTAATATCTGACATGTTTCAATCACTGGGCTGGGAGTTGCATGGAATAAAAAAAAAATCTAGCCCAGCCTTAGAATGACCTCACAATCTAATCAACCTTCCAAGTAGAGAGTAAAGAGATAAATTTTCAGATGGTTGATCAAATTGCCAATAAGCTTTGAAGAAGTTTTGCCCTGACTAGAAAAAAAAAATTAGAAATGATGGTTTCAAAAATGAAGTGGCATTTGGGATGATCCCTTCAATAAATTAAAAAACAATACAATACTGACTTGGCTTACAGGGTGATTGTGGAAATTTAATTTCTAAGATTATCATTTAATTCAAAGGTCACCATGAACAATTTATCGCTCATAAAAGCCTTATATTCACCCATAAATTCTAGCATACATTTGATATATGTAATCTTGCAGTTTACAAGTGCTGTATGAAAGTCTAATATATAGAGTAATGCACAGTAAATAACCTCAGAGAGAATGTACTCAGAAATCTAATCATTTTGCTACTGGGAAAATTTTGAAGTCATGTTTGGTTCTATTCCTTGCCATTTTTTTTCTATAAAGCAGTGTTTTAACTTTCTTCTATAGACCAGTTCTTTTAACTATTCATTAAGCATTATTTCTCTATGAATAATTTTGCAAATAAAAGCCATCTCAAACAATTACATGGCCAGCTGAACAATACATTTCACTTCTTTATTAATTGTCAGGAAAACATTATTCACACATTTTTTCTATTGCCTTGGTCAACAGACATTTACTATTTCAGGCTTAATTGCATTTATTGTTTGGAGTATACATTCAGCTTTAAAAAAAGAAGAAGAAAAAGAATCACAAATTGTACAATTTTTAACTCTACTCTTTGCAATTCATTTTGTGCCTGTGTGGTAAGCTGAGGGAAGGAGCATCATTGCTTCACTCTGGGTGTGTTTAGTTGGAATGACATAATGTTAAATGTGTTTCTGTACCATAGAACTCCACTGTTACAGAGAAGTTACCAAAATGTAGAAGTAAAGAAAATGAACAATATGAGTAATATGTGGATTAAACCAATAGGGCAAATTTGAGTAAGTAGGAAATCCTTGATTCATTGTTACCATTTTTTCAATATGTTTATTTTAACACAGAGCCATGAATATGAAAAGTACCTTCAAAAATAAAAAAGTTGGAGTATTAAGCTGCCAAATAAACTTGTGGGGTGAAAATATTTTCTAAAATGAATTGTAATGAATTAAAAGATAACTATTTACCATTCTGGGAGGTTCTCCAGAGAAACAGAAGCAATAAGAAAGAGAGAGAGGCAGAGATATTATAAAGAATTAGCTTACAGGCTTATGGAGGCAAAGTCACAAGATCTGCTTGAGACCTGGGAGAGTTGATGGTGTAGTTCCCATCTGAAACCGAAGGCTTGAGAACCAGGAGAGCTGATAGAAGTTTCAGCCACGGCAGCCATTGGGGGGGGTGAACCAACGGGAAAAAAAAGGAAGACCTTTCTCTCTGTCTCTCTCTCACTGTCCACTCTGCCTGTCAAAAAAAAAAAAAAAGATATAGCCCTAAAAGTACAAACCATTAAAAGTTGACAAATTGGACCCTGCCAAAATTAAAGCCTTTTGTTTTTTTGGATACAAATTGCTAAATGAGTGAGAAGTCAAAATGTAATTGGGAAGAATTTATTTCTAAATTATATATGTAAATGAATTGTATATTGACTATATAAAAATTCTTTAAAAAGACCAAAATTTTGAATAATGCTTTGCCAAAACTGTGATGAACACATGATAAAATGTTTAAAATCATTAGCTGTTATAATAAAGCACACTTTAATTTTTTGGTTCTATGCTCATGTATTTTTAGGTTTTGTTTTTTTTTTTAATTTTTATTTTTAGCTTTTTTAGTTTTTAACAGATTCAATATGGTTCATAGATAGAATTCTAAGAACACAGTGATGCTGTTTTCTCCCTCTTCTGTCTCCTTCCTCCTCCCTTTCTTTGTTTTTGAGACAACATTTTTAATTTACAATATGGTCAAGGGCTTAATGATCCATAAGATAAAAGTTTAACAAGTAAAAAGCAAAAAAGATCCCAGTTTAGTGGGAATTTAGACAAGAGCTATACACAAAAATAAAATGAAAAGATACATGAATTATATCTCAATGGAGTTAGATAAAATAAATTAAGGAGATTCTTTTTTTCAAGTACTCTGCTTCTAATTTTTATTTCATCAATCTTTTCTCCTGTTTTGTCTAATGAAGTGCTTAATCTATCCAATTTTTAAATTTGAGTTATGGTATCACTCATGTATAGAATTTTCATTTGATTTGTATTCACAAATTTAAGTTCTCTATTGAAATTTGCTGTGTTTTCATAAATTGTTAGAAACATTAATGGCAGTTTCTTTCATGTCCTATTCTGATAACTCTAATATACTGCTCTATTTCTGAGTTTTTTCCAGTTGTTTTTGTATTTCTTGATATGAAACTATCTAATAGCATGTCAATTTTTGTTGAATTCCAGATGAGATAGACAGACAGATAGATAATAGATAAATAATAGTAGACTTTGAGTGTGATAATGTTTTGCTCCACAGGGAACTTGCTTTTATCTAGGAAGTAATTAGAAGATAGGAATATTATGTTGATCCAATCATGGATTGAACTAATTTGAAGCTGTTTGAGTTATATAATTTTACTTTTTGTTTGATCTTATTTCTAGGATGAAGTTCTTCTAGAATTTAATTAAAATCAGGGATATTTACCAAGGTTCTTCTTCTTGAGTAGACGCTGAACTACAGTAATTGTTTTTGCTTCTTCACTACTGGGAGAATTCCAAATGCTTCATTTATTTTCTTGATCTCTTGGTCAATGATTTTTTTGTTCTTATTTTCTATCAACTGGTTCAGTTTTATTTTATTTGAGATACAGAACCACAGAGAGTGGGAGAGACAAAGAGAAAGGTCCTCCATCCACTGGTCCACTCCCCAAATGGCCACAACAGCCAGAGCTGGTCCAATCCAAAGCCAGGAACCAGGAGCTTCCTCTGGTTCTCCTACATAGCTGCAGTGGCCCAAGCACTTGAGACATCCTTCACCATTTTCCCAGGCCATAAGACTCAAGCTGGATCAGAAGAGAAGTAGCCAGGACATGAACTGGTAACCATACAGGATGCCAATGCTGCAGGTGGAAGCTTAGCCTACCACTCCATAACACCAGCCACTCATCTAGTTTAGTTTATAAAACTACAAATGCTTTGGGAAAACACTGCAGAAGCTAACTTCTCTGTTGCTTTCTTTCCCCCAGAATCTTAGGCTCCTATTTCCTGGCTGTCTCAGCCACCATATTTGTACATTGATTTGTCTCTCCAATCTCTTTAAGATCGTGCAATACCCTAACTCATGACTTTCTACCTTGTATTTCAACTTGGGCTGCTTGTGAAAAGACTAAGTGACATGTTAAGTGGGAATAAAAAAAGTGAATATTTTTTATTTATCCATACTATGGTCTCATTAACATTCTTGCTGCCATAGCTGTTCTCTGCTAGCTCTCGGAAAATTTTTTTTTTTCATATTTTACATAAGTTTGAATGATCTTGGCTGGTCAGTTGCTCTTACATAAGCAATTCTTTCACAATCCAAAGCAAAATTTAGAATATCATTTGATTGGTGACTGTGATAAGTTGACTAGTTGCTCTCACAAAAATATTTCTTACCAGAAACTCGCCATTTGGCTTTACCTAGAATAATATCAGCCTTTCTGCCTCCCCTAGTGTGTAATTATCAACAAGTTGCCTAAAAGATCTTTTGTAATAGAAATCTTTGGTTGAGAAACAACCAAGTACTAAGCCCTTTTCCTATGTGTGGTGTCATTTACTGTTTAGTATAAACTAATGAAACCTCCTACAAATAAGGACTTGTAGCCATAAATTCCTAATGTAATACCCATATAAGTTGCTGCATTGCGCTGTCACTGAGCATCAACTTCATTGAACATGTTGAATTTTTGTTTCTGTGAAGTTAAACCTTCTACTTTTTATACTATTATGTAAAATGTGATAAGAATTTATTTGGGCAGAGACAGTTAGTGTAGTATTCCTTAGATCAAAGGTAAATATTACTCACAATGCAATTAACATGGTTAACTATTGTTCTTATTAGTGGGCAACATAGTAAACATGAATATAATGAAAAGGAGAATATTGTTTATATTTTTCCAAGTTCTTCCGAAGGACCCAAAGCTCAATTTGCGATATTTTTGTTTTCCTTTATCTGAAATAAGCTTTACTATATGGGAAAAAGGATTGTTTTTTCTTTGTATTTTCTGATTTGTAACTGAACATAACTCACCTAAAATTTCATCTTATACGTGTCAATATTTCTACTTTTCAAAAAATATTTTTACTTTTTTTGCCTCTAGCCCTTAAAACAAGATTTCCAGTTTCTTTCTGCTTTGATTGTTTTCCAATACTGATCAGTTTCAAGTATTTGATCTCTGACTTCTATTTGGCTTAAGGATAACAGAGAATGTGTTGGCAAGTCTTTGGAACATTCTTAATTCTCTATTGCAAAACATATTTTAGTCCTTTATTATTTCTTTACAGTTAGTAAAGTATAGCTTTCTGGCTTTAGGGGGAAAGGTTTGTATTAAACTAACATAAGCATTATGCTGAGTGAAATAAGCCAATCCCAAAGGGACAAATACCACTTTTCTCCCTGATAGGTAACAACTAACTGAGCACTAAAAAGGAAACCTGTTAAAGTGAAATGAACACTAGGAGAAATGGTGACTTGATCAGCCCTCACCCTGACTGTTGATGAGCAACTTAATATGTTATGCCTCTTACTATTTTTTTTTTTGTTTGTTCTACTTAATACTTTTGGTTGAATACTATAATCAATACACAATTCTTCTTAAGTGCTGAAACTTAACTGAAAAGTGATTGCTGTTAAATATAAGAGTGGGAATAAGAGAGGGAAGAGATGTGCAATTCGGACATGCTCAAGCTGACTTACCTCAAATGGTAGAGTTAGAAATATACCAGGGGATTCCAATTCAATCCCATCGAGGTGGCATGTACCAATGCCATCTCACTAGTCCCAGTGATCAATTTCTGTTCACAGTTGATCATACTGATAGGACTAACAACAAAAGGGATCACATAAACAAGAATAGTGTCTGCAAATACTAGCTGATGGAATAAAAAAGGGAGAGAACGATCCAACATGGGAAGTGAGATACAGAACAGACCCATAGAATGGCAGATGTCCTAAACAGCACTCTGGCCTCAGAATCAGCCCTTAAGGCATGCGGATCCGGCTGAAGAGCCCATGAGAGTATTTCAGGCATGGAAAGCCAAGACACTCTGGGGAAAAAAAACCTAAATGAAAGATCCCCGCGAGTGAGATCCCAGTGGAAAGAACGGGTCATCAAAGAAGGAGGTACCTTTCTCTGAAGGGTGGAGAGAACTTCCACTTTGACCATGGCCTTGTCTGAATATGATCATAGTCGGTGAACTCAGGGGGCTTCCATAGCCTTGGCAGCTCATGACAAGAGCCTAGGGTGATTACTGATGCCATAAACAGGAGTGTCAATTTGTTAAGTCAACAACAGGAGTCACTGTGCACTTACTCCTCATGTAGGTTCTTTGTCCTTAGTGTGCTGTACATTGAGATTTAATGCTATAACTAGTACTCAAACAGTATTTTTCACTTTATGTTTCTGTGTGGGAGCAAACTGTTGGTTTTTGTCTTTTGGGAATGGCTTATTTCACTGAGTATGATGTTTTTCAGTTGCATCCACTTTGTTGAAAATGACAGACATGTCATATATTTTGGGTACATACTCAGAAGTGGGATTGCTGGATTGTACGGCAAATCTATTTCTGGTTTTCAAGAAATTTCCATACTCTTTTACACAGTGGCTAGACTATTTGCATTCACATCAACAGTGGCTAAGTGTTCCCCTTTTTGATCAATTTCTGTTCACAGTTGATCATACTGATAGGACTAAGAAGAAAAGGGATCACATAAACAAGAAGAGTGTCTGCAAATACTAGCTGATGGAATAAAAAAGGGAGAGAACGATCCAACATGGGAAGTGAGATACACAGCAGACCCATAGACTGGCAGATGTCCTAAACAGCACTCTGTCCTCAGAGTCCTAACATAAGATTTCCCAAAAATCAAAGAACTCAAATAGTACTGATTAATCAAACACAATTGAATCACAAAGTTTCCTAGACTCTTATTTGAAATGAATATATATTTAAATAGGCCACCAGTAATATGATTGAAAGAATATATTTTTGATAGTTTCACATGAAAATATACTACCATTATATATCAATTTTAAATCATTTGAGTTCTTCAACAAATTCTTATAACCAAAACTGCCTATTCACTTGTTGCTACAGGTAATTTATAATCTACTCATGAAAGAGAAAAATACATCTATTGAATTAAGAGACAAAAATGTGAACTCACGATCGCTTTTTAAAGAATTTTTCAGAATGGTTAAGGAAATTGACTTGAGGAAATAAATCGGTCATTTAACATCACCACTGTACCATCCCTAGAGAACTATGTGCTGTTCCTTTGCACAACACCTGCTATCAATAATTCTGCTTTTAAGAACATCTTGTGTAGCAGTTGAACTGTTTGCTCATTTGGAACAGGTTTTTTTTCTACTATATTTGTTGAGAGATATTTTTCTCCAAGTTGTTGCCTAGAATAACCAAACCCAGTTTCCAACTCTGTTGTTCACATCCATGTATTTTTATACAATAAAAACAGATTTGGGTTTTCAGGGAAATTGTCCATTTTGTCAGTTCTTTGTCCCAAATTTAAAAAAAAAAAAATGCTTAGAAAGCAGTTGATAAAATACAACATCCTTTCATGATGAAAACCTTAAGCAAATTGGATGGAAGGAACATTCCTCAACACAATCAAGGCAATTTATGGCAAATACACGGCCAGCATCTTATTGAACATGGAAAGTTGGAAGCATCCCCATTAAGATCTAGAACACATATACCTCTTCCTATTCTTACATTATGATTTGTTTTGCTGTTGACATTCAGCCCAGTTTCAAAATAACAGTGATTGGAAAGGTCCTCAAGCACAGACAGCCTTCACTGCTTATACTGTGTTGACAGAATGGAGACTGCATGTGTATGTATTCAGTCTGTTTATCAGCACATCAACCTTAGAGAAACTCTAATACTCTAAGCAGTTATCCTCTCAGTGACACTGAACTTCACTAGGACCAGATTAAAGTCAGGTTTCCATATCAAGTCAATCAGCCACTTCCACAATTATTCTGTAAAGTAGGACTCCTAGAGGCCTCAAGTGGGTTGAAATACTATTCCATCACCTGTGTGAACCATTTGACACCTTAGTTCTAGTTGTCTCAAAACCATGACACTGAAATGGAGGACTTCACAATCTCTTTCAGCTCTAAGATCCTCTGATAATCTTCCACGTGGCAGCATAATAGACATCACCAAGAGTGATTGTTGTATCAGAGTAAATAAGTGTTACTAACACTTCTTCCCCCAAATCAGAAACACTTCCCTCAATTCTAACACCATAGATTAGTTGTGCTGCTTTTTTGAACTTTGTATAAATGGAACAATGCCATATGCATTCTTTAATTTTTGGATTATTTTGCTTAATACTGCTTGTAAAATTCATCCATATTGCAATATTGCTTCCAAAAATATCGTTCCTTTATTTATACTTCTCTATAATATTCTACTATGTGAACACATCACAATCTATCTACCCTTGCTCCTAATAATGTACTTTTTGTAATTTCCAGTTTTAAGCTATTACACATAGTATGATCATGAACATTCTAGTATATGTCTTTATGTCTTTTTTTTTTTTTTAATTTGACAGGTAGAGTTATAGACAGTGAGAGAGAGACAGAGAGAAAGGTCTTCCTTCTGTTGGTTCACCCCGAAATGGCCACTATGGCTGGAGCTACACCAAGCTGAAGCAAGGAGCTTCCTCCTGGTCTCCCAAGCGGGTTTAGGGGCCCAAACACTTGGGCCATCCTCCACTGCCTTTCCGGGCCACAGCAGAGAATTGGAGTGGAAGAGGAGCAACCTGGACTAGAACC
The DNA here is from genome assembly GCF_051225735.1 of Oryctolagus cuniculus. Lineage (NCBI taxonomy): Eukaryota > Metazoa > Chordata > Mammalia > Lagomorpha > Leporidae > Oryctolagus > Oryctolagus cuniculus. The sequence goes on from NC_142875.1 coordinate 59,135,660, forward strand.
TGGTGGCCATGTGAGATGCTGGCGCCACAGGTGGAGGATTAACCAAGTGAGCCATGGCACTGGCCCATCTAGTATATGTCTTTTCATAAACATATATATGCATTTCAATCAGATACATACTTATGCATTAGAGTGTTGTGTTATAAAAAAGTTAAGCTTAGCTTTATGATACATACTATCAAATAATATCCCAAAGTGGTTATATTACTCCACATTCTGACCAATATTGACATTTTTATCCTTTTTACTATTCTAGTAAGGAGGTATCATGTTTTCATTGTAGAACAAATATAGGAAAGCATTTATTCATCCCATTGGGATGCTATGCCCAAGTCTCAGCTGTCAATGTTGGGTACCAACCAGAAAAACTAACACCTATCCTTTAGTTCCTTGAGCATGATTATTGTGTCATACTGTATTGTATGGTATTATTGCTTATTATATGGTATTATATTGTATTTTGTTATTGTATACAACATTGTATTATGTTACATTTACATTTCTATCCTGTATATATTTTCACAAATTCTACCAATTCTCAAAGCCAGAGAAATAGGCAATAAACAATCAAGTTTCCAAATCACTACATCAGAAACATGCTAGAAAAAAATATTTCTATATTCTAAAATATAGAACAAAAGCTGTGAATTCTAGACTATCTTCAAGGAATAACTCATAAAATGTCAACTAATAAGCAAGTATACATTGAGCAAGATGAAAAGCAAACTAATATCTCAGTCTTGGAATTAAATGAGACCCAACACATTGCTATCCACTACAGTGAAATATATGAAACAATATAGTATCTTGCAACAAAATCAAATAAAATATGACACAATAACACACTTTAGAAATTAAAGTATAGGCGTCAGTTATTCTGATTGATATCCACTCTTGATATCTAAGTATTGGGCAGAGTGTCCCTATGAAAGGATCAAAAATTTTATAGCTTTCTTTCATGATGAACCATGAGTCATCATTAAAATAATGATAGATGGGAAAACTATAATTCATCCCACAACATAAGCAAAAGTAAATATTGTCTTAAAAACACTAACAAAAAATGCATTTCAAAATCATTTTTCAGTACCATAGGCATAGGAAGTCTATAGTACTATTTGGAATTTGCAACACAATGCAATTAATTATGGTCATAAGAAAAACCTGTAACAAACACAGTGACAAAAACATAATTCCAAGCTGAGATTCTGTTAAGATTGATGAGCTGAAGGTGAGAGAAAGAGAGTACATTAAAATAAAAGTCAGAAAGCGGGACCAATATTGTGGCATATTGGGTTAAACCACCTCTTAAGACACTACCATCCCATATTGAAGGTCTTACTCAACTCCTCGCTATCCTAATACTGATACAGTTCTCTACTAATGTCTCTCAAAAGGCAGAAGACAGTCAAGTGCTTGGGCCCCTGCCAATTTGTGGGAGACCTGGATGGAGTTCTAGACTCCTGGCTTCAGCCTAGCCCACCCTAGCCATTGTGGTCATTTGGAGAGTTTTAAGATGTAAGACATCTCTCTCTGTCTTTCCCTGTCTCTTTGTTAACCCTCCTTTCAAATAAATAAATAAGTACTTTTTTGTTAAGTCAGAATATGCTATTTTATTCTTGAGTTTCAAATAGATGAACCATCACTGAAGAACTGTTAATATTAAATGTTTGTTACATTGGGAAAAATAGTTAAAATTTTAAAATGCCTGCTTTCCAAATCTATACACAAGATTAAAGATAAGCAAAACACAGTCCAGAGGCTGGCATGGTGGCATAGCAGGTTAAGCTACTGCATGTGATGCTGGAATCCTATGAGGGCACTGCTTTGAGTCCTGGCTGCTCCAGTTTTGATCCAACTCCCTACTAACATATCTGGGAAAGCAGCAGAGGATGGCCCAAGTGCTTGGAACCCTGCTACCTGGAAGAAGCTGCTGGCTCAAGGCTTCTGGTTTTAGCCACTACCATTGTGAACCTTTTAGGGAGTTGGAAGATTTTCTCTCTCCCTCTCTCTCTGAAACTCTGCCTTTCAAATAAATAAACTTTTTACAAAAATCTGAAGAGCAGAAGAAAGAATTGATGTCAAATACCGCAATTAAAAATGGCAGCCTAAACCAAAATCACAGAATTAAGACAAAGCACAATGTCAGATGCTGTAATTAAGAGGGAGAATAGATCAGTTTCACAGTCCACAGTAGGATCTTCAGCCCACAGACAGCGGCACATAAATTAGAGCAGAGGAAGTGAAATGGAAAACATCAGGATCTGAATTGGAAATGGAAACCGACTTTGTGAGACCTAGAACTCTATGCAAACTGTTCTTCATAGGGTTTTCTTCTCTATGTATTCTCTACCCCTTGGAAGTATTCATCAAAGCCTAGAAGCTCTACCTTCTTTCATGTGTATCAATCTAGTAAAAGTTATACCTTTTGGATATTCCTTTATCTTCTAGTTCCTAGATCAGATTTCATTCTTCTCAGGTACTGAGTATCTGCAAAGAGCAAGCACCAACCACAAAAGGAGGAGTCTTTCCTACTAAGGATGTGTAGTTCTGGGAGAATATAAGAATGGCTGCAAATGATAATTTTAAGCAAAAGTGTTTCCCAGTTTCCATGATTTTTAATTACCTCAGTTTTTTAGCAAAGGCAACACAAAATAACTACTATTTAAATAAGGATAAAACATGCATATATTAATTTTTAAGACTGTTAAAACATAACTGACCTTCTAAAAATGCCTGATATGTTTCCTGTTTAAAATTATGAGAAGCATTCCAAAAATTCATGGAAAATATGTATTACAGCCAAATTATGAAAGACTTCCAAAAACAAGGTTTGTACCACCATCAACCTTTTACTTCTATTCCCATAAACTTTTTGAAATGTCATATATAACAAATGTCATATATAACAAATTCTGATTTTCTGAATAAATTTGGCCTTTACATTTTGGTTTAGAGTCTTTTTTGAAATTTATTTATTTGGTGAACAAATTTCCACGTATGACATATATACAGCTTTAGGAGCATAGTGATACTTCTCACCTATACTTTCTCCCACACTTGTCCCCACCCTTCCTCTTTCTTCCTTTCTTGTTTGGTTTAATTTTGACAATGATCTACTTTGTTTATTTTATACTCATTAATCCTACACTAACTAAAGAATTCAACAAATAGTACTTGTTCCCCAAGAGTAGAGACAAGGGCTGTAAACAATCAATGAACCTCAGAATGTCAATTTTTTCACATACATTACTTTTTTTTGTACTCTGTTAATTACCACAGATCAGGAAAAATATATGGTGTTTGTCTTTTTGGAACTGGCTTATTTCACTAAGTTTCACAGGTTCCAGTTGCATCCATTTTGTTGCAAAAGATGGGATTTCATTTTTTATGGCAGAGTAGTATTCCACATTATATTTATATGTCTCTATATCTATATCTATCTATACCACAATTTCTGTATCCAGTCAGCACTTGATGGACATCTGGGTTGATTCCATATCTGAGCTGCTATGAATTGAGCTTCAATAAACACGGGAGTACAGATAACTCTTTCATATGCTGATTTCATTTGTTTGGGTAAATTCCCAGAAGTGGGATTGCTAGGTTATATGGTAGATCTATTTTCATATTTCTGAATTCTTTAGATTCTTACATTCAACATTCTTTGCAGCTTCACATTACTTTATCAATAATGTTGAATTCAATAAGAATACATGCTCATTAAAATAAAAGATCATTCTATATTACAATAAATTATAATTAAAAGCATCAAAGGTATATTTTATAAATATATTATGATCATAAGGCTCTTCTATCCATGTTTTTATCCCTGTAATATCCTAAAAAGGAAATCTGGTTCAAAACATGAATTCTATGGCAAATTTCTTAGCACAGTGGGTTAAGCTACCGCCTGGCATAGCAACCTCCCATATCAGAATGTCATTTCAAGTCTCAACTACTCCACTTCCAATTCAACACCCTATTAATGGACCTAGGAAGCAATAGATGATGGCTTAAGCACATGAGTTCCTGCTACCCAAGCTGGAGAACAGGATGGAGTCCCTGGCTTCTGGCTACATCTTGGCCCAGCCTTTGCAACCATTTAGGGGGAATAAACCAGTAGACAAAAATTCTATCTCTGCATTCTTGCCCCTCTTTGCCATTTTCAAATGAATAAGTAAATAGCTTTTTTAAAAACCCTATAAGTTCTACAAAAATAAAGATCTTTAAAGTAGTTTTAGGCTTCATATAATTTTTAAAATGCTATTAGGAATGTGTATTTGAATCAAATTTTAATATTGCAGAGTCAAAAGTACTATATTTTCCAAAAGCAAAGTGAAATTTAAATAAAAGATACACACAAATATTCTCAAAATGATATGAAAATAGTTGGCCAACTGAATTCTAAATATTTAGAATTCTAACATTATGCACCAATAATCAGTTCTATTCTGTGTGCATGGAAACCTGTAATGATCTAATAATGCTCTTATTTTCATGAAACATAACAGTGCTTTTTATCCATAGTATGGCTGTATTAGACTAAGTCAATGAATACTTTTATATAAATAATTCAAATGAAGTTAGTAGAAACCTCTCCAAACATAGTTTTCTGAATGTTTGTGCCACTATTCGTCAAAGTTTGAATTATTATTATAATCATTGTTTTCATTCGAACTGAAATGTGAAGTCAGTAATTGTAATAAATGAAACAACATTATGCTTCAATTTATTAGTTGAAGAGTAGTGCTCAATTGATGTTGAATTCTGCTTCAAGATTCTTATTTCAAAACACTTTGCTGGTATGTTATTTTATGTTCAGCATTCATTTTTTGCTGCATTTATATATTCTGCCTATTTTAATTAAATCATCATTGCTTGCTGATGTTTTTGCTAATTTTGGATGATGGATCCATCATTGTTTGTTTATAAAAGCTGATTGGAAACAAGGCATTCATTATGTTTTGCATGATGATCTGTTCATTTCATTATCACAGGGCAGTTGCTGTAGTTGCATCTTTGTTATCAAGTTTTTATAAATATTATGTTCTCGATGATTGATTTTCATTGGCAGTATAGTCTTTATACTTGTAGTCACCAAGTTCTTGTTACTTGTACTATCTTACAAAATATACATCTAATATACAGAAAATTATGTTTTCAAGAAAACTTACATCTCAGTCATTTCTTTAATAAATCTTTGATCCATAGATATGCTATTTGGGTAAATTAACAAATAGGTTGCTATTCCCAAAATACATCGCATTCACTGCAACAATCAGCTTCCCTAATGAATTGCTTACATTTGTTGCCTTATCGAAATCTAGTTATTTTTGCAAACTTTCTCAATTGTTTACATGAAGACAAATTCCACTGTGGATAATAAATTTCCACATGCAGTCTATGAGCACTTGAAAATCAGAGAAATATTAACTTTTAAAATAAATCTTTTGTGTTGACTGTCATTCCAGAAAATGTATTGAAGAGACAGGTAAAAAGAATAATTGAACAGTGATTTTCTTAGTTCTTTTTTGCAGTTACAACACTGAAATTGATATTGGTTCTTTTGAATGATATGGAAGGAAAATAGTCAAAATCTGTAGAGTTTCCTTAATGCAAAGCAAGAATTTGCCTCTTCCTTTTAAACCACACATATAGATTAAAGTGGTTCCTAGGAAACACATTCAGAAATTTCCTAAATATCCATCCTCACAGGAATTCCGTCCTTTGCAGTAACAGTGGTTTTATTCCACGCTACCAGCATAGTGCTTATCTCCATGCTCACAGAACCAGTTCACTCAACTCACATTCATTAGGAAGTTGAGGGGCAGACCTTTGGCACAGTAATTAAGACACCACTTGGGATCCTCCCATTCCACATCTGAGTGCTTTGCTTTGAGGGCCACCTCTGCTCACCATTCCAGCTTCCTGTTAACACTCTGTGAGGCAGTAGATGATGACCTAAGCAGACATAGGTTCCCGCCACCCATGCGGAAGACTCAAGAGTTGCTGACTTCTGGTTTTGGCTTGGCTGAGACTTGACTGTTGCCAGCATTAGGTGAGTGAATCATTGGATAGAAGATAATTGTCTTTCTCAATATATCGAACTTTCAAATAAAATATTTTTAATAAAAGGAATTTAAAAGGTTTCTGACTTTTTACTTGAGAGGGGTTATCTATATTTAATCTTCATATTGACAAGAAATATGAACTTACAGTTCTAAGCTATGCATCTATGAATATTGCAATCAGAATCGGCAAATTTATAATTGAAAATATTTATATAATATCAATTTGTTCGGGAACTTTAGTTGGGCAATGTATAAAACAAAGAAATGAATCATACTTACAGATGATTAAGAACCTAATCATTTATTCTGACTCATTAGAATAACTAGAACCTTATGCAGAGAGAGGAGCTTTACAAGCCAGAAAAAATCAGCATCACCTCCTTTTAATACTTTAGAAATTGCAAAAATTATGACTCTTCCTTCTGGTCAAGGCTATATCCAAAGTTCCATGCTTTAAAAGACTATGAAATGTTCCAAACATCTGGAACTTAGGTTCCTAATACCAAGTTCATGGATATTAATATTTTTAGTATTTTCTCTAGTTCACAGTTAAATAAGCAAAACATTATAACTTAACACTCACTCACTGTGGCAGAGTGCATAAAGCTGAATTGCAGGCATCCCCTATGGGTGCCAGTTCAAGTACTAGCTGCTCCAATTCCAATTCAGCTTCCTGTCTAAAAAAACATGATTCAAAAATAATAGTAACACAAATATATTTATTTCAATTACATGCAAGTCTCACTATATGTATATATATATATATATACATATATATATTCATGATGGTACTATATATCATCAAAATGATTCATGAAGCACTTTCTCCTTTATATATACAATGGAAGCAGGGAAACATTCATTAATTCTTATAAATCTACACAGTCAGCAAAATGTCAGAGACACTATTTGAGCCACGGAAGTTCAGCTGTTCCAGGTTCATACCATAGAGGATATTTTATAGTCTATATACTTCACATACATATATATGTACTATACATATATGCATATATTATATACATTTCTACCATGCTATACTATTTTCTGAAGAGTGACGAGGAATTCCTTTACCACACTAAGTTTCTCTATGTATTTATAATTAACTATGATGATAATTTCAAATAATTTTCTTTCTATATATAAGGGAAAAAATTGGTGAACTATCCATCTGACAAAGGATTAATATCCAGAATATATAAGCAACTTTAAAAAAAGCAACCAATCCAGTTAAGAGATAAGCAAATAACAGTTAACACTCTCTTAAGAAAAAAAAAAATGGCCAACAAGTATATGGAAAAGATGCTCCACATCACTAACCATCAGGGAAATGTAAATCAAAACCACAAAGAGATACTACTTCACCTCTGTTAGAATGGCTCAAATTCAAAAAAGAATAACAAATTGTAGTGAGGATGTGGAAAAAGGGGAACACTTAGCCACTGTTGATATGAATGCAAATAGTCTAGCCACTGTGTAAAAGAGTATGGAAATTTCTTAAAAACCAGAAATAGATTTGCCATACAATCCAGCAATTCCACTTCTGAGTATGTACCCAAAATATATGACATGTCTGTCATTTTCAACAAAGTGGATGCAACTGAAAAACATCATACTCAGTGAAATAAGCCATTCCCAAAAGACAAAACCATATGTTATCCCTGATCGATGGTAACTAATAGAGTACCTAAAGATAATCTCCAGAAGTGCAATTGACACTTTGCAATGCGATAACTTTGAATTGCCCTTGTCTCAACTGCTGAAAAACAGTTTATTTTTTCATACTAGGTGTTAAACACTTTATTTAGTGTAGAATTAATCTCATGTGTATAAAGTTAATTGAAAATAGATCTTAGTAAAAAATAAGAAAGAGAATAGGAGAGGGAAGAGGAAGAAGGTTGGGAGTACAGGTGGAAGGGAGGGCAAGATGGGAAGAATCACTATTTCTCAAATTTGTATATATGAAATGCATAAAGTTCTTATTTTTTTAACTTTTATTTAATGAATATAAATTTCCAAAGTACAGCTTATGGATTACAATGGCTTCCCCCCCATAACATCCCTCCCACCCACAACCCTCCCCTTTCCCACTCCCTCTCCCCTTCCATTCACATCAAGATTCATTTTCGATTCTCTTTATATACAGAAGATCAATTAAGTAAAGATTTCAACAGTTTGCTCCCACACAGAAGCATAAAGTGAAAAATACTGTTTGAGTACTAGTTATAGCATTAAATCTCAATGTACAGCACACTAAAGACAGAGATCCTACATGAGGAGTAAGTGCAGAGTGACTCCTGTTGTTGACTGAACAAATTGACACTCTTGTTTATAGCATCAGTAATCACCCTAGGCTCTTGTCATGAGCTGCCAAGGCTATGGAAGCCCCCTGAGTTCACCAACTATGATCATATTTAGACAAGGCCATGGTCAAAGTGGAAGTTGTCTCCTCCCTTCAGAGAAAGGTACCTCCTTCTTTGATGACCCGTTCCTTCCACTGGGATCTCACTCGCGGGGATCTTTCATTTAGGTTTTTTTTTTGTTTTGTTCCCCAGAGTGTCTTGGCTTTCCATGCCTGAAATACTCTCATGGGCATTTCAGCTGGATCCGCATGCCTTAAGGGCTGATTCTGAGGCCAGAGTGCTGTTTAGGACATCTGCCATTCTATGGGTCTGCTGTGTATCTCACTTCCCATGTTGGATCGTTCTCTCCCTTTTTTATTCCATCAGCTAGTATTTGCAGACACTATTCTTGTTTCTGTGATCCCTTTGGTTCTTATTCTTATCATTATGATCAATTGTGAACAGAAATTGATCACTGGGACTAGTGAGATAGCATTGGTACATGCCACCTTATGGGATTGAATTGGAATCCCCTGGTATGTTTCTAACTCTACCATTTGAGGCAAGTCAGCTTGAGCATGTCCGAATTGCACATCTCTTCCCTCTCTTATTCCCACTCTTATATTTAACAGCGATCACTTTTCAGTTAAGTTTCAGCACTTAAGAAGAATTGTGTATTGATTACAGTATTCAACCAAAAGTATTAAGTAGAACAAACAAAAAAAAAATAGTAAGAGGGATAACATATTAAGTTCCTCATCAACAGTCAGGGCGAGGTATATCTTACATAAAATGTTTCTTGGTGAAAAAAATTGATATCTGTACTATCATATTTATAGCAGCACTGTTCACAATAGCCAAAATATGCAATTTATGAAGGTATCCATCATCAGTTAATTAGATAAAGGAAATGTGACATATATACACAATGGATTATTATTCAGCCATAGAAAAGAATGAAATTTTGGCCTGCACCAGAGCTCACTAGGCTAATCCTCCGCCTGTGGCGCCGGCATCCTAGGTTCTGTTTCCGGTTGGGGTGTCAGTTCTGTCCTGGTTGCTCCTCTTCCAGTCTAGCTCTCTGCTGTGGCCCGGAAAGGCAGTGGAGGATGGCTTAAGTGTTTGGGCCCTGCACCCGCATGGGAGACCAGAAGGAAGCATCTGGCTCCTGGCTTCGGATCAGCGCAGCGCGGCCATTTGAGAGGTGAACCAATGGAAGGAAGACCTTTCTCTCTGTCTCTGTCTCTCTCTCTCTAACTGTCAAAAAAAAATGAAATTTTACCAATTATAGCAAAATGGATGCAAATGGAAGATACCACATTGAGTGAAATAAGCCTTACACAAAGAAACAAATATTGCACATTATCCCTTACATGTTGGAGCCAAAATTAAAAATGGAAAAACAAATCCCAAAATAAAAAGATACTGTGTATCTGTATTGCTGCAAAAATAGTTTTGGCAAACTCTGTTTTATACACCTTTGTCAAACCAATGGTTAAGAGTATTATAGGCCGGCGCCGCAGCTCACTAGGATGATCCTCCGCCTTGTGGCGCCAGCATACCGGGTTCTAGTCCCGATAGGGGCGCCAGATTCTGTCCCAGTTGCCCCTGTTCCAGGCCAGCTCTCAGCTGTGGCCAGGGAGTGTAGTTGAGCATGGCCCAAGTACTTGGGCCCTGCACCCATGGGAGACCAGGATATGTACCTGGCTCCTGCCTTTGGATCAGCGCGGTGCGCCGGCCGCAGCGCGCCGGCCGCAGCGGCCACTGGAGGGTGAACCAACGGCAAAAAAGAAGACCTTTCTCTCTGTCTCTCTCTCTCTCACTGTCCACTCTGCCTGTCAAAAAAAAAAAGAGTATTATAATACTATAGTATTGATGATCTGTGATTACTTTTAAATTTGCTATATGTGGAGGGAATGCCCATCTTTCTGTCTGACTTGTTTATAGTCCTTGCCTATATTTATTTTAAACTAGAGTATTTTTGATTTTTACTTGTTGAATTCTTTATTAAGAAGTTTGTGAAGCACTTGAATGTAATATAAATTTAAAGTGTTATTTCAAAATCTAAAGAAAACAGGAAAGGAAAGAAAGAGGAAGAGAGGATACAAAGGAAATAGGGGAAGGGAGGAATTGGAGAAGTGAGAGAGGGAGAAAGGAAATACATTCTTAGAATTGTATCTAGGGAACGGCGCAGTGGATTAATTTTGGCTTTGACTGCCTGTGCCTCTGGGGTCTTTTCCAATAAATCTTTGCCTGTGCCTATATCTTGCAACGTGTCTCCAATTTTCTCTAGTAATTTGATGGTGTCGTGTCAGAGATTTAGAGCTTTACTTCATGTTGAGTGGATTTTTGGTAAGGTGTAAGATAGGGGTCTTGCTTCACACTTCTGCATGTGGAGATCCAGTATTCCCAATGCTATTTGTTGAATAGACTGTTCTTGCTCCAGGAATTAGTTTTAAATCCTTGATCAAATATAAGTTGGCTGTAGATGTTTGGATTGATTTCTGGTGTTTCTATTCTGTTTCATTGGTTTATCCATCTGTTTCTGTACCAGTACCATGCTGTTTTGACTATTACTGCCCTGAAGTATGTCTTGAAATCTGGTATTGTTATGCCTCCAGCTTTGCTTTTATTTTACCATATTGCTTTAGCTATTCGAGGTCTCCTGTGCCTCCATATGAATTTCAGCATCATTTTTTCCAGGTCTGAGTAGAATGTCTTTGGTACTTTGATTGGTATTGCATTGAATCTATAAACTGCTTTTGGGAGAATGGACATTTTGATGATATTGATCCTTCCAATCCATGAGCATGGAAGGTTTTTCCATTTTTTGGTATCCTCTTCTATTTCTTTCTTTAAGATTTTGTAATTCTCAGCATAGAGTTCTTTGACATACTTGGTTAAGCATATTGCAAGGTATTTGATTGTTTTTGTAGCTATTGTGAATGGGATTGATCTTAGAAGTTCTTTCTCAGCTGTGGCATTTTCTGTGTATACAAAGGCTGTAGATTTTTGTACATTGATTTTATATCCTGCTACTTTCCCAAACTTTTCTATGAATTCCAATAATCTCTTAGCAAAGTTCTTTGGATCCCCTAAATAAAGAATAATATCATCTGCAAAGAGGGATAGTTTGACTTCTTCCTTTCCAATTTGTGTTCCTTTAATTTCTTTTTCTTGCCTAATGGATCGGGCTAAAACGACCAGTAATATATTGAATAGCAATGGTGGGAGTGTGCATCCTTGTCTGGTACAAGATCTCATTGGAATTGCTTCCATCTTTTCCCCATTAAAAGGATGCTGGCTGTGGGTTTTTCAAATTGCTTTGATTGTATTGAGGAATGTTCATTCTATACCCAATTTGCTTAGAGTTTTCATCATGAAAGGGTGTTGTATTTTATCAAATGCTTTCTCTGCATCTATTGAGGTAATCATATAGTTTTTCTTCTGCAGTTTGTTAATGTGTTGTATCATATTGATTGATTTGTGAACACTTGACCAATCCCTGCATACCAAGGATAAATCCCACTTGGTCTGGGTGGATGATCTTTCTGATATGTTGTTAAATTCTATTGGCCAGAATTTTATTGAGGATTTTTGCTTCTATGTTCATCAGGGAAATTGGCCTGCAATTCTCTTTCTCTATTGCATCATTTTCAGGCTTAGGGATTAAGGTGATGCTGGCTTAATAAAGAATTTGGGAGGCCCCCCTATTTTTAAATTGTTTTGAATAATTCGGGAAGAATTTGAGGTAGTTCATCTTTAAATGTGTACTAGAATTCAGCAGTGAATATATCTTGTCCTGGGCTTTTCTTTGTTGCGAGGGCCTTTATTACTGATTCAATTTGTGACAGTTATGGGTCTGTATAGGTTTTCTATGTCTTCATGATTCAATTTATGTAAATTGTGTGGGTCCTGGCATCTATCATTTCTGAGAGATTTCCCTGTTTGCTGGCATACAACTCTTTGCAGTAATTTTTAATGACTTTATTTCTGCAGGGTCAGTTGTTAAATTCCCTTTTTCATCTCTAATTTTATTGATTTGGGTCTTCTTTCTCCTTTTTTTGGTAAGTTGGGTCAATGGTGTGTCAATTTTGTTTATTTTTTCAAAAAGAAAAAAAAACCAGCTCTTCCTTTTGCTGATCTTTTGTAATTTTTTTTGGATTCAATTCCATTGATATCTTCTCTAATTTCAATTATTTCTCTTGTCATACTGGTTTTGGGTCTGGTTTGCTGCAGTTTTTCTAGATCCTTGAGATGCATTGAAAGCTCATTATTGGCTGGCGCCGCAGCTCACTAGGCTAATCCTCCGCCTAGCGGCACCGGCACACCAGGTTCTAGTCCTGGTCGGGGCGCCGGATTCTGTCCCGGTTGCCCCTCTTCCAGGCCAACTCTCTGCTGTGGCCCAGGAGTGCAGTGGAGGATGGCCCAAGTGCTTGGGCCCTGCATCCCATGGGAGACCAGGACAAGTACCTGGCTCCTGCCATCGGATCAGCGCGATGCGCTGGCCACTGGAGGGTGAACCAATGGCAAAGGAAGACCTTTCTCTCTGTCTCTCTCTCTTACTGTCCACTCTGCCTGTCAAAAAAAAAAAAAAAAAGAAAGAAAGAAAGCTCATTTATTTGGTGCCTCTCCAATTTCTTGATGTAGGCACCTATTGTTATAACCTTTCCTCTTACACTGCTTTTGCTGTATCCCATAAGTTTTGATATGCTGTGTTGTTATCTTCATTTGCTTTCAGAAAGTTTTTCATTTCTCTTTTGATTTCTTCTATGACCCACTGTTCATTTAGGATCATGTTGTTCAGTCTCCACGTGTTTTCATATGCTCTAGGGATTCTTGAGTTGCTAATTTCCAGCTCATTCTATTGTGATCTGAGAAGTTTCATTGTATGATTTTGATTCTTTTGAATTTGCTGAGATTTGCTTTATGGCCTAATATGTGGTCAATCCTAGAGTAAGCTCCATGTCTTCTGAGAAAAATGTGTATTCTTCACGTGTAGGGTGAAAGGTTCTGTAGATATCTGTTAGATCCATTTGGTCTATAGTGTCGATTAAATCTGCTGTTTCCTTGTTGATCTTCTGTCCTGTTGATCTGTCTATTTCTGAAAGTGGAGTATTGAAGACCCCCAATACTATTGTATGGGCATCTAAGTCTTCCTTTAAGTCCCTTAATATCTCTTTTAAATAACCTGGTGCCCAGTAATTAGGTGCATATACATCTATAACAGTTAAAATCTTCCTGTTGAATGGATCCCTTAATCATTATATTTGCCCCTCTTTGTCTCTCTTAACAATTTTTGTGTTAAAGTTCATTTTGTCTGATATTACGTTGGCTATGCCAGCTCTTTTTTGGTTTCTGTTGGCATGGAATACCTTTTTCCAATCTTTCACTTTTAGTCTGCATGCACCTTTGTTGGAAAGATGTGTTTCTTGTAAGCAGCAAATAGATGGGCTTTGATTTTTAATCCATTCAGCCAGTCTGTGTCTTTTAACTGGAGAGTTGAGGGCATTTATATTCAATGTGACTATTGATAAATAGTGACTTTGCCCTGCCATTTTCCCAAAGATATTTCTAATGTTTGCTTTGAACTTCCTGTGATCTTTTATGGAGAGATTTTCTTCCTTAAACTTCTTTCATATTGATGACTGTGTTTCTGTGTGTAACACATCTTTAAGCATCTTTTGCAGGGCTGGATGACTGGAGACAAATTCTTTCCATTTCTGTTTGCTAAGAAAGGTCTTTATTTCACCTTCATTCACAAATGAGAACTTTGCAGGATATAATATTCTGGGATGGCAGATTTTTTCTCTTAGTACCTGGGCTATATCTCGCCATTCCCTCCTAGCCTGTAGGGTTTCTGATGAGAAGTCTGCTGTGAGCCTGATTGGAGATCCTCTGAGAGTAATGTGGCATTTCTCTCTTGCACATTTTAGAATATTTTCTTTATGTTTCACTGTGGTGAGGTTGATTGCAATGTGTCATGGAGAGGATCTCTTCTGGTCATGTTTATTTGGAGTTCTGTGTTCATCCTGTACTTGGATGTCTTTTTCTTTCTCCAAACCCAGGAATTTTTCTTCTAGTATCTCACTAAAAAGGCATTCTAATCCTTTCTCTCTTTCTCCATGCCTTCAGGAACTCCTAGAACCTGAATGTTGGTTTTTTTAATAGTATCCTGTAGATTCCCAACAATATTTTTTAGATTTCTAATTTCTTCTTTTCTTTGGTTTTGCTGTATACTTTCCTATCCTCTGTGTTCTAAATCCAATATTCTCTCTTTTGCCTCATTGATTCTATTTTTAAGGCTCTCAACTGTGTTTTTTATGTTCTATTAAATTCATCATTTCATTTTGATTCCTCCCTAAGATTACATTTTCACAAGAGAGATTTTCTGTCATGGATTTCAGTACTTCATGCATTTGTTTTTGATTACTTCTAAATATTCTTATCATGAATTTTTTGAATTCTATTTCTTGCATTTCTTCTATCTCATTGTCTTCATAATCTTGTATTGGAGTGTCATGTTCTTTTGGAAGCATCATGTTGTCTTCCTTATTCTTGTGTCCTCAGTTGTTGTGTTTGTTGTTTGGCATTGTGGAGATAATCTTTGGTTTCTTCTTTTTTTTTTTTTCCTTGGAAGCTTTTCTTGTTATACTATGACTCTAGATTAAGTGGACTGTCTGCTTTTGGTGAATCTCTAGAGGCTTGTGTTGGGTGTAGCCAGAGAGCTCTGTTCAGTTCTTCAGGTTTAAGGTTGTGCCTAAGGTGACACTTCCAGGTTTGGCATGTTAAATCTTTTCTCTCTCTCTTTTTTTTAATCAGAAGGGAAGTAATTCCTCTCATCTGAACTCGTCTCCTTGATAGCAATCAGTGCCTGAACGTTAGCCCTAGTGGGTATAATATTCGTCTGTTCTGTCTCAAGGACCACAAAAAGGATATATACAGTTCTCAGTGTAAGTTCAGATTCCCCTGCAATGTCTCTCACCAGGTAGCCAGAGCTGCCCGAGCTTGTGACGTCTCCCACAGAGACTACTCACGTCTCAGCCACACTGTGAATTCTCCCACACACCCTCAGTTTTTTTTTTTTTTTTCACAGTCCTAGTTCATAGGCTCCACTCATTCACTAGGTCTTAGTCTCCTGTTATTACTCCCCACCAGAGCTCAGCTTTCATTTTCTAACATAAGAACTTACCCTTTCTGTACCATTTTAACCAAGACTTACAATTTTTAATATGCAATAGTTGCATGTATATGCAAGTCTAAGTATTTCCTGTTTTTCACTAAGATTTCTTACATTATCCAAGAGCTCTTTGAGAAGTTATTAAATTTACAAATGCATAACACTTTATATTTTGATTTTATGATCAGAGCACATAGTCTGGTACATGTTCTTAAATAATTATTATGCTTCATATTTACTATGTCTTGACTGGTTGTCTATTTTATAGAGTTTTCTAATTGCATCATCTTAAAATTTCCTACCATGGTAAAGAATTAATAAATTTCTATTGCTCAAAACCTGCTATTAGGATAAATTCTAATGCAAGGCTCTGAACTACAGGGCCACCATCTTCCTTTCCAGTTTCTCTCTGCCATTCCATCTCCAAGCCTACATTGCAAACACTAACTATTTCAGCTTCCTATTCATTTCATGTTCTCTCTTGCCTCTAGTTTCTTTCTTTTTTTTCAACTTTTATTTAATTAATATAAATTTCTAAAGTACAACTTTTGAATTATAGCAACTTTTCCTCCCATAACCTCCCTCCCACCCAAAACCATCCCATCTCCCACTCCTTCTCCCATCCCATTCTTCATCAAGATTAATTTTCAATTATCTTTATATACAGAAGATCAACTTAGTATATACTAAGATTTCAACAGACTGCACCCACAAAGACACACAAAGTATAGAGTACTGTTTAGTAGTTTTACTGTTAATTCACATAGTATAACACATTAAGGGCAGAGGTCCTACCTGGGGAACAGGTGCACAGTGACTCCCATTGTTGGTTTAACAATTGATACTCTTATTCATGATGCCAGTAATCAACCAAGGCTCTTGTCATGAGCTGCCAAGGTATAGAAGCCTCTTGAGTTCGCCACTTCCAATCTTATTTTGACAAGGTCGTAGTCAAAGTGGAAGTTCTCTCCTCCCTTCAGAGAAAAGTACTGCCTTCTTTGATGGCCCGTTCTTTCCACAGGGATCTCACTCACAGAGATCTTTCATTTAGGTCATTTTTTTTGCCACATTGTCTTGGCTTTCCATGCCTGTGAAGCTCTCATGGGCTTTTTAGCCAGATCCAAATGCCTTAAGGGCTGATTCTGAGGCCAGAGTGCTGTTTACCTCTAGTTTCTTTCAACAACTGTCTCCACAACTGTCAACTGCTTACAGTTTCTCTCAAATCGGGTCCTTAATTTTGAGACAGGATACCATGGCACACTTACTCCTTTTGGCATATTTTTCACAATTACTTAGTTCCCTTCTCTGTGTGTTCCTTGAAATTAAGGACAAAGTACATCTTGTTTACTGATTTCTCCCAGGACATAGCACAAAACCTGATATATAGGAAGTACTAGTATACTCACACACACACACATACATTCACACAAGAATGAACTAAATATAAATACTAAAATCAGTAGACACAGGGACCCAAAGATATAACTTCTCATTTTAAAAATAACCACACATCCTTTGACAAAAACAATGAACTTTTTTTTGGAAGAAAATACTTCTCTTCTCTAAAGAAACACCTTTCTTTGCTTAAATAATCACTTTTTTGTAACATAATCTTTTAATCACATATAGCATTTCTGATATCCAGCAAGATGTTAGCTAAAAAATTGTGAAAGACATTTAGAAGAGATATATTCAACTCTGAAGCTACCCTTCTCTTAGGTATTGAGTGATCCCTCATATCTTTAAGAGTCTCACCTTTGCTGCTCATTAGAAAGAAAAAAAATGCTTCTAAGGCTGTGAGTATATTCTCCACTTTATCCTGCTGAACTGAAAACTCTTTCCTGTTGGTAATTTTCTTAAAGCTAATGGTTTCTTTTATATATATATTAAAAATTGATCAGCAGCTTTCTATGTGGCCTTTCATCTCCATAACAGCCTGATTCTCAAAAAATGTTGGGTCCCTAATTGTATAATATAACATACAAAAAAGGAAGACAAGAAATCTCATTCCTGACCTTAGCTGGTCAGCTTATTGCACTTTGCTTTTCAGTTAATTCAAGAACTACTCAGATACTGTTTTCCATGTGTCTTATTTTCAGTCACTCTCAGTAATTTACTGCCATAATTTATAATCACACAAAGTTCCATAGGTTAATTACAGAATGTTGTGTGTAAAAAATGTATTTTCCTTTCATTTGTTTTAATGATGCAGCTCTTATCTCATTTAGCATTCACTAATTTTTCTACCATAGTAACGGTGAGTTGACTGGCTTAAGCTGACCTATCCATAATTTTATAGGTCTCTTTCTTATCTCTTTCCTAATTCCTTTCAACGCTTAGGAAATGATTTCTCATGTCTTGTATCACCTTGAAATTTCACTCACCCTAAATTCCATTGTTCTTGATGAAAAAATAAAGTCTAACATTTTGTGTTCCCAAAAATCTTCTTTACTTTATATATAAAGAATAGTTCCACAAAATTGAATTTGATGGGAAATGTGTGTGCTTTATAATAACCTAACCCAATGCATATACACACACACAAACATATACATATATATATATATACACAACTATTGCTTACCTTTAAAAGTATAATTTTTCACTTATTAAATGTAATCTAATTACAAAAATATTTCCACATTAGGACTAGATACATTTTTGCAATGGTTGAAAATAAGTGCTTTAATGACAATTCTTCTTGGAAAAATCAATAGCTCCATTTTTTATTTAATGCAGGTACTTTTCATGTAGAAGTAATTTTCAAAACATAATTTGTAATAATGTTATTAACTGCTTAGGAAGCATTGTTTTCATAATGTAGGCCACTTTTGTTTCACTTCAGTATGGAAGTTGAGATCAATATGTAAGTTGAGATCAGGAACTAATATATTTCTAGCAATAAAAAACAGTATATAAATGAAATTCCTTTCTTGAATTGCTTTATGTTCTAATGAAAAACAGCTGTTAATGGATTTTTAATCATTATAGCTTTGAGAGTAGAAAAAAAGGTCATTATTCTTTAAATAAAGTTTGATGCAAACACTGGAATTGCTTGGTAATATTTAGGTTTCATATCTTTAAATTTATTAAAATAAAAGTGAATTCCTTTTATAAATAATATTTAGGCTTCATAGCTTTCCTCTTAAATTTATTAAAAATAAAAGTCAATTCCTTAAAATTATCCCAATGAAAATAAAGTTATGTTTGAATCTAAAAATGACACAGCACCATCTTTTATCACCAACTAAAAGAATAAGAAATGGCTTAGAAAAGCAACTCTTCTGTTACTGACAGTAGATGCTACACATGTGTTAGGATGCTTAGTAATTGGAAGTACAGTCTCTGGAACTGGATTGTCTGGGTTTTAAATACAAGCTCCATTAAATATAAGCTATGCAGTCTTGGGCAAGTTAATAGACCTCTCAAAAATCTCCTGTTCACCCATAAAATAGGGACACTTATAATCCATATCTCATAGATTTATTGTATCTAACAAGCTGAGTACTTAGAATAACTAATATATAAGTATATAAATCTTAGTTATCATATCTCATAAAAATTATAAAATTGCAGTTTTTAATGTTTGTCATATCAACAATTTCTATTCACCAATTTCTTAACATGCTAATTTAAAATAAAAATCAACTGCAAATTCAGGTTAAACTTTGTAATTCATAAAAAACTTTATATTCTTTAACTGTACTTTACTTCCTCATCTTTTAATCCTCTTTTTTCCCTGTAACTAATTGTTACTTATTTATATATTTTCTGATGCTACTATGAAATAGAAATAGAAATGATAAAATGCAAAGAAAAACACTATATTCTCCCGTTTATATTGAAGCTAAAAAAAGTTAACCAAAAAATGTCTATGTATACCAGTATTGCTGCAAATATGGCTTAGTCAAACTTTGTTTTATAACTTTGTCAAGCCAATGGTTAAAAATGATATATTAATATAGTTTGAATAATCTTTGATTGTGTTTTAAAGTTTACTGTATGTGAGTAAAATGGTGATATTTTCACATTTTCATTGTTTATAGCCCTTGCTTATATTCCCACACAGCTAGGGTTCTTTTGCTTTGTTATTGTTGAACTCTTTATTCAGCAGTGCATTAAGCCTTTGACTATAATGTCAATTAAAATTGTTATCTCAAAAAAGTAAAAAGGAGGGAAGGAACGAGTGGAGAGGAGGAGGAAGGATGGAAGGAAGGGGGGAATAAGTATTGTATTCTCAGGATTGTATCTATGAACTACATTGAATTGGTTCTCTGTATCTTAATGTATCACATTAAGATGAGAATTGTGTTGTAGTAGTTATTACACATTTGCTGTGACTCTGAGAATCTATTAGTAAGTTTCTTAAATTAAAATGCTTTAAATAAATCCTGAAAAAGATATTATCTTGATTCATTTTCCAGAAATATTAAAACAGAGAGAAGTATATGTAGGTGGACTGAGGAAATCAGGCCAGAAGATGCTTTCTTTGGTAAAACGTGGAGGGAATGTGAAACATGTACGAGTTTCACGTCCCCACAGAATGATTGAAGAAACCCAAGCATCGATGCTATTCTACCCTAGTGTGGCACAAGCTACATATAAAAGTGGAAACAAACACATTGCAGTGACCTCAGGGACACTTGTTGGTTACAAAGAGTTGAAAGAACAGACACTGTGCAGCCAGCCAGTCTCACAGACCAGACTGTAACAGAATGTGCAGAATTTGAGCTTGAGATTTAACAAAATATTTTTAATAGTTTCATGATAAAATAAGGCAATAAGGTTACCTAGACTTATGCAGTTTTCCTAAGAAATATAAAATTTGGATATAACTTTATTTTGAAAGTTTAGAAGTCTGCATCTTCCAGCATTCTAATTTTACCTTTTTAAAAAGAGTTCTAAATTAAGTTAAAATATGTAGAAATGCTTCATGAATAAAATTGAAGTCAGACAAAAATATGAATGATCAGATAGGCAAGCCTGCAATAACTTGTTTTCTCTTTGTCAGTGGTTTGATCTATCAGTGGTTTAATCTAAGTTATCTGGTTATTATTGAAACAATATAACATAATAGCCTATGACATCTATTTGGAAAACAAGAATCACCAAAAAATAAACTCTGTAGGCATGCCCTTAGGTCTTCTATTTGAGTCAATAACTTGCAGATGAACCAGTCTTGATAGAAGGGCAGACTTCCTACCATTGAAAAAGAGATGTCAGCAGATGCCAAAGAAAAAGGTACAGGAGGAGTCACACAAAAACTAATTT
The DNA here is from genome assembly GCF_051225735.1 of Oryctolagus cuniculus. NCBI lineage: Eukaryota > Metazoa > Chordata > Mammalia > Lagomorpha > Leporidae > Oryctolagus > Oryctolagus cuniculus. The sequence continues at coordinate 59,156,524 of NC_142875.1, forward strand.
TGACTGAAGAATAAGCATTTGTGCAGAATAAACACCTACAGAGACACGAAGACATCTCTCATGATTATCATGGGATACATAACAACACTCAAAAATTAACATGAATAAAGATGGACGGAAGAAGGCAGATCCTGCATAACCAGTAATGGATCTATACACATTTACTTTACATAATTCATTTTGGCCCATGGGAAAAAGAAGAGTGTAAACAAGATTCTGTCTAAATGCTGAAGCCACATTTGTGTTTTACTCCTGATATTAGTATTGTCTTATTTTAGGTTGATCTTTGAGTCTATGTATTTGTGCTATCATACCTGTTAGATGCTTTAGATGTGCCAAATATCTTGCAGCCATTTCTAGGAAATTTGAGTCAAAAGCAAGAACACCTGCAACTGAATTATCTTCCTTTTGACATAGCATTTATTTCATTTTGTATTCTGAATTGCATTTGAGCTTCTTAATTCTCTGAAGCTCTGAATAGGTTAATGGTGGTTAATGATATAGAAATGTATGTGTTCCACCTTATCGAAGATCTAGCACTATATGAAAAAAGATGAGTAACTAGGTTTGAAACCAATAATTAAATTTAGATTAGGGAAACAAATAGGAAATAAGATTTAAGGGAAAAGAAAAAGACTCATCAAGACAGGGGAGAGAGAGAGACAGACAGACAGACACACAAACACACCCACATACAAACAGGAAAACACGGGAGACAGAGAGGCACAAGTGTGGTATGAATATATTCTAGGAAGAATGAAAGGCATGCTGTGGTGAGGGACAGAGGAATAATATCCCTGACATAAAGGCCTGGAATATTAATTAAAAGTAAAAACCAGATACCATCTTGGGACCCAGGATATCCTGGGGAGATGGAAAGGTAGTTTAATGTTCTCCTTGTATACTACTTGCATGACATTTTGCCACAAATATTCGAGGATGTTAAAATGTACACATCCCTTAAATCAGTGCTTCTACCTTTTGGAATTATTTCTAAGGAAATCATGATGAATAGCAAAAATGATTTATCTAAAAAAAAAAAAAAGATTTATCTGCCAAAAAGTCCACACAGCACTATTTATGGTGGTAAAAATTGGATGTAAAGTAAATACTGAACAATAAGTAAATGTGTCAAATTATGACACATAATGATGTATAATTATGGAACATAATTTCTTGGCATGCCTGTAAATGAACTACTATGGAACTATTAAAATCATACTGGAGGAAATTATTGATTCATATAAAATACTCCAGATACCAAATAATAGAGGAGTTATAATACAATATAAACAATATATTACTTTCATTTATAAAAGTGAATTTTCATACCTATTTTTTAAAAAGTTAAGCTATTATTACTGGAATATTAGATTACAGTTTTTTTCTTCTTCTTCATGTTAGTTTATATTGCAAAATGCTACAATAAATGAGTTTACCAGTACTGATTTTCTTCCATTAGCATTATTTTAAAATTACTGATGGATGACATTGCCCTGAGAGAAGGAAAATAAATGAAGTGAGTCTTACGATAGTTCCAATTTACTATTGGAACAGAGTTTCTGGGCCATGGTGCGGACAGGAAGGCCTGAGGCAGAAGACAAGAGGCAACTGGGAATCAGGATAAACCATGTGGAGATCTCACAAAGTCAAGACCAAACAGAAGAGACCAACCTGCGGCACCCTGAAGATCTTCTGAGCATTCCCTTGAAAGTATTGAGCCGCTCTGTATGTAAAGACTGCACAAGACGAGAAAACCCACGCATGGGTTAGAGGAAATACTTCCTGGGGACCACACAATTATGGAAATCATGCCTTATCACAAACAGAGTACAAACTTCATAATCCATGGAGGACTGAGCAAAGTGCTCAAAAATGATTCATCTCATTGTCAAAGCAGGAACTAAATGATCACATTAGAAAGAAGACAGATTTAAATCCAAAAGTCTTTTTCCACTTTAAAAATGAAAGATCTCCGTGAGTGAGATCCCAGTGGAAAGAACAGGTCTTCAAAGAAGGAGGTACCTTTCTCTGAAGGGAGGAGAGAACTTCCACTTGGACTACAACCTTGTCTAAATATGATCAGAATCGGTGAACTCAAAAGGCTTCCATAGCCTTGGCAGTTCATGACAAGAGCCTAGGGTGATTACTGAGGCCATAAACAAGAGTGTCAATTTGTTAAGTCAACAACAGGAGTCACTGTGCACTTACTCCCCATGTAGGATCTCTGTCCTTAATGTGCTGTACATTGTGATTTAATGCTATAACTAGTACTCAAACAGTATTTTTCACTTTGTGTTACTATGTGGGTACAAACTGTTGAAATCTTTACTTAATATATGCTAAACTGATCTTCTGTATATAAAGAGAATTGAAAATGAATCTTGATGTGAATGGAAGTGGGGAGGGAGAGGGAAAGGGGAGGGTTGTGGGTGGGAGGGAAGTTATGGGGGGAAGCCATTGTAATCCATAAGTTGTACTTTGGAAATTTATATTCATTAAATAAAAGTTAAAAAAATATGGAAAAGGGATTGGTGTTGAGGCATAGCTGGTTAAGCTGCCGTTTGCAACTCTGTCAACTCATATCATAGTACAAGTTCGAGCCCAAGCTACTCCACGTCCCATCCAACTCCCTGGTAAAGTGTATCCTAGGAGGCAGCATTTGCTAAGTACTTGGGTTCCTGTCATCCATATGGGATACCCCAATGGAGTTCCCAGCTCCTGGTTTTGCCCTGGCTCAGCCCTTGCTATTGCGAGTATTTGGCGATGAACTAGGGAATGGAAGATTCCACACCCCCTTCCTCTCCATTTAAAATAAATAAATCTTGGTGTCTCCCCTGCCAGGTAAAAAAATAATAATAAATAAATAAATAAATAAATAAATCTTAAAAATAATCTAGGAAAAGTAAAGCAAATTAAAACCCACCTAGCAGAGAAAGCAAATATGAAAAATCAGAGCAGGATTTAGTGGAAAAAAGAAAAAAAATTGCAGAAAAAAAAAAAAAACAAAACTACAAGTTGGTGTTATCAGAAGATCAATAAAATTGAGAAGAATCTGCCAACGTTATCGCTAAAAGGAAGGGGAGCATGTAAGTTTCCAGCATCAGCAATAAGAAAGTTGATGTGTGACTACAAATTCTATTCATATCAAAAGGAAAATCAAGGAATATATAATTTTATGATAGTAAATTTGACACTGTAGATGCTGTTGAAAAAATTATTTGGAAGGTAGAAACAAAACTCAATCAGGGAGCAACAGATCACCTAAATAGCTTTTAATCCACTAGCGATATAAAGTTTGTAATTTAAAGTCTCATAAACAAAAACTGCTAATATCATACAGATATATATACAAAAAATTAACAAATTTTAGTAAATTGACTTTAAAACTTGGAAGGAAAATATATCATAACCAAGTAGGATTTATCCTGGGACTGTAAAATTAGCTGAATGTACAGAAATTACTGTTGATCTTAGACATGGAAAGACAACTGAATGGAGAAAAAGATAAGATGGGACTGGCCCTGTGGCACAGCAGTTAGCCAAGTGGGTTCCAGTTTGAGTTCCGGCTGCTCTGCTTCCCATCTTGCTCTCTATTAACGTGCCTGGGAAGGCAGCATTAGTTGGCCCAAGTGCCTGGGTACCTGCACCCCCATGGGAGGCCCAGAAGTTCCTGGCTCCTGACTTCAAACCAGCTCTGTTCTGGCCATTGTGGCTGCTTGGGTAATGAACCAATAGATGGAAAATCTCTGTCACTCTGCCTATCCACCCTCCTCCCTCAGTAACTCGGCCTTTCAAATAAGTAAATAAGTCTTTTTTAAAAGGATAGTATTTTCAATAAGTTGTGCTTTAAAAATTGAATATCCATATTAAAAATAATTTGGTCCATACTTTCTACAATTTGGGAGAAAAGATTTGCAAATCATATATATGATTAAGACTTGCATCCAGAATATATAAATAATCCTGGAAGTTCAATAAAAATTTTTTTAAATGGGCAAAATATTTATTTTTATTTTTTTATTTTATTTTTTATTTTATTTTATTTTTTGACAGGCAGAGTGGACAGTGAGAGAGAGAGACAGAGAGAAAGGTCTTCCTTTGCCGTTGGTTCACCCTCCAATGGCCGCCGCGGACGACACGCTGCGGCCAGCGCACCGCGCTGATCCGAAGCCAGGAGTCAGGTACTTCTCCTGGTCTCCCATGGGGTGCAGGGCCCAAGCACTTGGGCCATCCTCCACTGCACTCCCTGGCCACAGCAGAGAGCTGGCCTGGAAGAGGGGCAACCGGGACAGAATCCAGAGCCCCGACCGGGACTAGAACCCGGTGTGCCGGCGCCGCAAGGCAGAGGATTAGCCTAGTGAGCCGTGGCGCCGGCAAAATGGGCAAAATATTTAAACCACTACTTCACCAAAGAAATTATCAATAGCACAGAAGCATATTGAAAATGTGTACAGGCCAGTGCCGCGGCTCAGTAGGCTAATCCTCTGCCTAGCGGCGCCGGCACACCAGGTTCTAGTCCTGGTCAGGGCGCTGGATTCTGTCCCGGTTGCCCCTCTTCCAGGCCAGCTCTCTGCTGTGGCCCGGGAGTGCAGAGTAGGATGGCCCAAGTCCTTGGGCCCTGCACCCCATGGGAGACCAGGAGAAGCACCTGACTCCTGGCTTCGGGTCGGCGCGGTGCGCCGGCCATGGCAGCCATTGGAGGGTGAACCAACAGCAAAGGTAGACCTTTCTCTCTGTCTCTGTGTCTCTCTCTCACGGTCCACTCTGCCGGTCAAAAAAAAAAAAAAAAAAAAAAGAAAATGTGTACAACTTCAGTCACTAGAGACATGCAAATTAAAATTTTACTTAGTACTTTTAAAATGAGATACCTACCAGAATGTCTAAGATTATAATACTCACCATTTCTAGTTCAGCCAGAATATAGAATAACTGAACTGTCAGACACGGCTGTGGTTGTTACATGTTAAACAAACAGTATAACCACTTTGAAAATAGTTTGACAATTTTTCAAATTGTTAGGCACACAACTATCATCTGAACCAGTCATTCCATCCCTAAGTATTTTAAAAATGAAAGTATCTATTTTAAAAATAAAAGTTCATATTCATATAAAGATTTACACACAAATGTTCACACCTATTTCCTTTTTAATAGCCAAAAAAGTAGAAATAACTGAAATATCCATCAATAGTTAAATGGATAAACAGATAGTGTATGTGTGTGTATTCGATACCATGTAACATAAAAAATTGTAAAAAAGAAAAAAAAAACAAGACTGAATCCTAAAATTATTATGCTCCATGGGGTAAAAAAGCACAAAGAATATAGAAGGGTATTTTTTTTTAATTTGTGGGAAACAGAATTAAACTATACTAGTTTGGTAGGAAAAACTTTGAAATCATGTTTTTCATGAATGTTTTGAAGACCTGTGCGTGTTATGAGTCAATTTATATTGAATTCTGTAAAATACAAACAAATCTATATTAGCAATAATCATTGAGAGCCTAGCAATGGATAGGTCTTACCGAGGGCCAGAGGAGTGGATAGATTACAAAGGGTTACAAGAAAACTTGTGAGGGGAATGATTACATTCATTATCTTGATTGTGTTAATTGTTATAATGGTATCCACACACACACACACACACATATCTTGTGATATGATTGTTGATTTAGCCCTTTTTTTATACTGCTGTGGAAATGTGGTCTTCCTACTTTTTACTTGTTAAATATTATGGTCAGTGGTGAATTAAACCTATGATTATAGAGGGGATTGAAATTATATCTTTGCAAAAATTAAAGAAAAAAAGAAAGGAGTGGGATTGAAGCAGGGAGAACCTGCCCATGAAATCTGTTCTCTTTATATTAATAAAATTTTTAATCAAAAAAAAACTTTTCAAATAGTAAACTTTTCTACATGTTTATTATGATAGCAATAAATCTATTTTAAAATATTACTGGACAACCTTTTTAAAAGATTTATTTATTTATTTGAAAGTCAGAGTTACACAGAGAGAGATAGAGAGACAGAGAGAGAGAGGTCTTCCATCCACTGGTTCACTTTCTAATTGGCCACAATGGCCAAAGCTGCACCAATCTGAAGCCAGGAGCCAGAAACTTCTTCCAGGTCTCCCATGTGAATGCAGGCGCCCAAGGACTTGGGCCATCTTCCACTGCCTTCCCAGGCCATAGCAGAGAGCTAGATCGAAACCGGCACCTATATGGGATGCTGGCACTGAATGCGGCAGCTTTACCACAGCACCGGCCCCTGGACAATCATTTTTCTTAAAACAATTGTATTAATCTAACCAGCCCAGAAGTAGCAGCCACTTAATGAAACAGACTTTAAAAATATGCTTACTGAATATACATTTGTTCATGATTTGCCAGATATCAAGTACTAATTTGGATCCACATAGGAATAAACCCTCACTTTTATATTGTTCACAATCTACTCATGGAGGCCAAATGTAGACAATGTGTTACAGTCAGCACTATAGAAGAGACCTATAAGAACTGGGAGGTCAGCTGGACAAGAAGTCTATGAAGATGTGATACTTGAACTATTATTGTAGGATCAGGAGAGGATTTTCCAGAAAACGGAAGGTGAACAATGGGAACACTGCACAGAATCACCAATAAGCATGGCATGGTGAAAAAGAGGCAAAGAAGAAACATGAAATTGGAGAGATAAAAATAGAACAGATTAGAAGCCTTTGTATACTGGGCTTACGAAACCATAGTTTTTACTCGGCTAGCTACAAGCAGCTATTAATGAGGAAGAGAAAGACATTACGAAATTTTATATTGGGAGAATCTCTTTGAAAATAACATAGATGGGATGCAATATGATCAGGTGCAGAATATTTCTATAATTTAAGAAAGAAATGGCAATCCTTCAACCAAGGTGAGAGCACGGTGAAGAGACTCGGGAGACCATCAAACTTTAAAGTAGATCTATAGATAAACAAACACTGTTAGTGAAGAAATGAAGGATGCTTTGCTACAACCAAACATCTGATTTGTGCAATCATTTGGGGTGTAATTCATTTAATTACACAACAGAGGACAAACAGCAGGTTTAGAGGAAAGGAAAATGAGTTTAGTCTTGGTAATATTGAATTAGAAATGTCTTTGAGATATCCACATGAACATATTTCAATAGGCAAGAATCCAAATATATCCTAGAGCCCACAGGAATAAAGAAGCTCTGTGAGCTGTGTTGAACACCCCACCGATTTCTGTGGAATATAGTGATGTATCTAGTTAAGTGTCTAATACCACACTTTTATTGACTATATTTTAATAATGGTTACTGAACTAAGCACTTTGTTTACATTGTGCTAACCAATCCCCATGGCAATCTATGTTAGTATTTTGTACCTCTGTTACCATATGTGAGACTCAGAGAAATTATGTAATTTGTTTCAAAATACAATACTTTGTGGGGGAGTTGGGATCTAACAAGCCAAAACTCCTGACCATACAATGCTATATCACTATATATTAAAAGTTTTCTAGAAAAGTAAAGTGTCTCTGAATTCCTCACTTTCCCCATGGACAGACCACATGAGCTTATGAATAAAAAATGATCTTAAGGAAGTAACTTGTCTTCAAAATATAAAAAAAACATAATATACAGTAACAATGAGATGACTCCAGTGTCTGAGTCATTAAGAAGATAATCAGCCTTTTGCCTACATCAAGAAATTGGGAAGGTACCAAATAAATGAGCTATCAGTGTATCTCAGGGATCTAGGAAAACTACAGCAAACCAAACCCAAAACTAGTAGAAGAGAAATAATTAAAATTAGAGAAGAAATCAACAGAATTGAATCCAAAAAAAATTACAAAAGATCAGTCAAACGAAGAGCTGGTTTTTTGAAAAAATAAACAAAATTGACACCCCATTGGCCCAACTAACTAAAAAAGAATAAAGAAGACCCAATTCAATAAAACTAGAGATGAAAAAGGAAACATAACAACAGACACCACAGAAATAAAAAGAGACATCAGAAATTACTACAAAGAGTTGTATGCCAACAAACTGGGAAATCTATCAGAAATGGATAGATTCCTGGGCACACACACACAATTTACGTAAATTGAACCATGAAAACATAGAAAACCTAAACAGACACATAACCAAATCAGAAATTGAATCAGTAATAAAGGCCCTCCCAACAAAGAAAAGCCCAGGACCAGATGGATTCACTGCTGAATTCTACCAGACATTAAAAGAAGAACTAACTCCAATTCTCAAACTATTCAAAACAATTGAAAGAGAGGGAACCCTCCCAAATTCTATCTATGAATCCAGCATCACCTTAACTACCAAACCTGAAAAAGATGCAGCAAAGAAAGGGAATTATAGACCAATTTCCCTGATGAACATGGACACAAAAATCCTCATAAAATTCTGGCCAATACAATTCAACAACACATCAGAAAGATCATCCACCCAGACCAAGTGGGATTTATCCCTTGTATGCAGGGATGGTTCAGTGTTTGCAAATCAATCAATGTGATATAACACATTAACAAACTGCAAGAGAAAAACCATATGATTATCTCAATAGATGCAGAGAAAGCATTTGATAAAATACAACACCCTTTCATGATGAAAACTCTAAGCAAATTGAGTATAGTAGGAACATTCCTCAATACAATCAAAATAATTTATGAAGAACCCACGGCCAGCATCCTATTGAATGGGGAAAAGTTGGAAGCATTTCCAATGAGATCCGGTACCAGACAGGGATGTGCACTCTCACCATTGCTACTCAATATATTACTAGTAGTTTTAGCCAGATCCGTTAGGCAAGCAAAAGAAATTAAAGGGACACAAATTGGGAGGAAGAAGTCAAACTATCCCTCTTTGCAAATGCTGTGATTCTTTATTTAGGGGATCCAAAAACTCCACTGAGAGACTACTGGAACTCATAGATGAGTTTGGCAAATCTACGACCCGACAACATCCAATTATTAGAGAACACTGGAGAAACCCTGGAAGATATAGGAACAGGCAAAGATTTCTTGGAATAGACCCAAGAGGCACAGGAAGTCAAAGCCAAAATTAACAATTGATTACATCAAATTGAGTAGTTTCTGTACTGCAATAGAAACAGTCAGGAATGTGAAGAAGCAACCAACAGAATGGGAAAAAATATTTGCAAATTATGAAACTGACAAAGGATTAATGCCCATAATCTACCAAGAGATCAAGAAACTCAACAACAACAAAACAAACAACCCACTTAAGAGATGGGCCAAGGACCTCAATAGACATTTTTCAAAAGAGGAAATCCAAATGGCCAACAGACAAATGCAGAAATGTTCAGGATCACTAGCCATCATGGAAATGTAAATCAAAACCACAATAAGGTTTCATCTCACCCTGGTTAAAATGGCTTACATACAGAAATCAACTAACAGCAGATGCTGGCAAGGATGTGGGGGAAGAGGGACATTAACCAACTGTTGGTGGGAATGCAAATTGGTAAAGCCACTATGGAAGTCAGTCTGGAGATTCCTCAGAAACCTGAATATAACCCTACCATTCAACCCAGCCATACCACTCCTTGGAATTTACCCAAAGGAAATTAAATTGGCAAATAAAATAGCTGTCTGTTCTTCAATGTTTATTGCAGTTCAATTCACAATAGCTAAGACATGGAATCAACCTAAATGCCCATCAACAGAAGACTGGATAAAGAAATTATGGGATATGTACTCCATAGAATACTACACAGCATTAAAAAAAAATGAAATCCTGTCCTTTGCAACTAAATGGAGGAATCTGGAAAACATCATGCTGAATGAAATAAGCCAGTCCCAAAGGGAAAAAATATCATATGTTCTCCCTGAAAAGGAGACCTGTAGAAGCGAAACTGACACTATGAAAAACAATGACTTGATCAGCCCTTGTCCTGTCTGTCGAAGAAAAATAGCTTACTATTTTATTCTTTTTAGTATTTTCTTGTTCTACCTAAGACCATTGGTTGAACTCTTTAATTAACACACAATTATTCTTAGGAATTTTAATCCAACTGAAAATTGATCCCTGTTAAAAATAACAGTAGGAATAAAAGAGGGAGGAGGTGTACAGTTCAGCACATGCTCACTCGGACTTACCCCTGATGGTAGAGCTAGAAACATGCCAGGGGACTCCAAATCCCATTGAGTTGGCATGGACCAATGCCATTTTGCTAGTTAAAGTGATCAGTTTAAATTAATCATTGGTGATAAAGATAGGATTAAGTGTCAAAGAGATCACATAAATAAGACCAGTGTCTGCAAATAATAACTGATAGAATTAAAAAGTAGAGAATGATCCAACATGGGAAGTGGGATACACAGCAGACTCATAGAATGGCAAATGCCCTACACAGTGCTCTGGCCACAGAATCAGCCCTTAAAGCATTTGGATCTGGCTAAAAAGCCCATGAGAATTTCACAGGCATGGAAAGCCAAGACACTGTGGCAAAAAAAAAAAAAAAAAAAAAAATGACCTAAATGAAAGATCTCTGTGAGTGAGATCCCAGCAGAAAAAAACAGGCTATCAAAGAAGGAGGTAACTTTCTCTGAAGGGAGGAGAGAATTTCTACTTTTAATATGGCCTTGTCTAAATAAGATTGGAGTTTGTGAACTCAAGAGGCTTCCATAGCCCTTGGCAGCTCATGACAAGAGCCTCAGGTGATTACTGACGTCATAAATAAGAGTGTCAATTATTAAATCAACAACAGGAGTCACTATGCACCTGCTCCCCATGTAGAACCTCTGCCCTTAATGTATTGTATTATGCGAATTAACGGTAAAACTACTACTCAAACAGTACTTTATACTTTGTGTGTCTGTGTGGGTTTAAACTGTTGAAATCTTTACTTATTATATACTAAGTTGTTCTTTTACATTTAAAGATAATTGAAAATGAATCTTAATGTAGAATGGGATCGGAGAGGGAGTAAGAGATGGGATGGTTTGCGGGTGGGAGGGTGGTTATGGGGAGAAAAACCACTATAATCCAAAAGTTGTACTTTTGAAATTTATGTTTATTAAATAAAGTTTTTTTATAAAAGGAGATAATTAACCTTTTTCCAAGTCCTCTCAACTATCTATGTTTGGGCAGGAGGTATTTATGCTAGACATTAAAACATCATTTAGGAGGACTACATACAGGATTGGAGTGCCTGGGTTCATGCCCCAGCTCCACTCCGGATTGCAGCTCCCTATTCATGCACACCATGGGAGGCAGTGGTGGTAGTTGAAGTACTTGAATCCCTGCTATTCATGTGAGATATCTGGATTGGGTTTATGATCCTTGGCTTTGGCCTGGCCCAGTCCTAACTGATGTGAGCATTTGGAGAATGAAGCAGTGGATGAAAGATATTCTGTTTCTCTCTCCCCCTCTCCCCACATCGCCTTCCCTCCCCTCCCTTTCTAAGTGTATGTGTGCCTGCTTTTCAAACAAAATAACATTTTTGAAGTTATCTATGCTTTCTATTTAATATGTTCAGATATAATTATTTTGCCTGACATTTCACATCAAAGCCCAACCTTTTTTCCTGCACTGAATGTGGATTCTTGAAAAGCAATGATTCAATAATTCATCACTTTTATGTGAAAATTGATCTATGAGCAATAGCCTTAAGTCTGCCTCTTAAGGGTTATATGAGCTTATACAAGTCATTTAATCTCTCTCAGTATCAGTGTTCTCAGAATTAAATAGAAATAATACATTCAAGTATCAACCTCAGTAGAATGTACTTAGAAAATACACACTAGTAAATTTTTAAAAGAAAAACATGGAAAATGAGAGTAAAAGACAAGTTTATGTAGATGGAATGATATTTTTAAATTCATGCATGGTGTTTTGACACACATTTTCCATGAACTTTGTAAAGACCTCTGCATGGATTTCAAATACTTCAAGCCCAAATAAACTTGTCTTTTAATTTTAATTTTGTTTTCCGTGACCTTTCTGAAGTAATTCATACTTAAAAACACTGAAAACTATGAAGCACTACAGAACTGTAAGAAACTATTACAATTTTTGTTTGCTTATTCTTTTACATCATCTTAGTGACCTTTTATGTAGAGTTTTCAAGGATAGTTATGACTTAAAATTATCTGGTGTAATTTATTTCCTAAATTTTGCTTTTTCTTGAAAAGACTCTGACAAATTGCCTGCACTTTACAAAACAATGAAAATACTATTTTCTTTTATCTACTAAATTGCATAGCTTCTATGTTTCAAAGCATGGCCTAAAATCCAGGTTTTAATCTGTCTTCTATGTTAAATTTTTCCCATGAGAAGTGAATTTGTTACTTTACCACAAAAGAACAAACATTGGTTTGTTACCTTTATTAATATTTTTAACAAAATATAATGCTCAACTTCTAAATTCTTGAGTTAGAGACTTGGATCCAAATAACAGCCCCATTTATTAGTTACTTTGGTCAAATGACAGTATTTCTTTGCCTCCATTCCCTTGTTTATAAAGTTAGTCATAACATTTAACTCATGAGGTTCTTAAGATTAAATGAGATACAGAACGTTAAAAATTATGGTGCCTGCCATAACAGTTCAATAAATATCAGGTTCTTCATTAATATCATTGATGTGCAATTTATAGAAATATACAAAATTGCTATCACAACTAAATTTTATTATTTGTGGATTTTAATCTCACTACAATTTTTTCTTCCTTATTATGCCTTCTTTATAATCTATAACCTGATATCATCTCTCAATGATACTGTTTTCTTGTTGCCATGTCTTTGAGAATACTTTTAAAAGTTCATCAAAAAATAGAATTAAAATAAAAGAGTTGTGGCCGGTATTAGGGCATTGTGGGTAAAGCCGATGGGCTGTGGAGCTGGAATCCCATACAAGTACTGGTTCGAGTTCTGGCTACTCCACTTCCAATACAGCTCCCTGCTAATTTGCCTGGTAAAGCAGCAGAAAATGGTCCAAAGAGTGGCCCCTGCACCCCTGTGGCAGACCTGAAAGAAACTCCTGGCTCCTAGGTTCCAACCAAACCAGCTTTCGGTGTTGTGGTCATTTGGGGAGTGAACAGGCAGATGAAGGACTTCTCTCTCTGTGTCTCTCCTTGTCTTCCTCCAACTCTGCCGTTCAAGTAAATAAGTAAGTCCTTTGTTGTTGTTGTTTGTTTTAAATATTTATTCACTTATTTGAAAGGCAGAGTTACAGAGGTAGAGACAGGGAAAGAGTTCTTCCATCCACTGGTTCACTCCCCAGATAGCCACAACAGCCAGAGCTGGAACAGACTGAAGCCAGGAGATTCTTCTGGGTCTCCCACAAAAGTACATGGGCCAAAGGACTTGGGCCATCTTCTACAGCTTTCCCAGGCCATGGCAGAGAGCTGGATCAGAAGTGGAGCAGCTGGGACTTGAACTGAAGCCCATATAGGATGCCAGCACTGCAGGTGGCCTAGCTTCACCTGCTAGGCCACAGCACCATCCCCAACAAATCTTTTTTAAAAACCAATAAAATACAAGGTTGTTGGTGGAAAAATGTAAATCCACATGGTCTTTTCATAACATGGATTTTCTGTGACCTTTTGAAGACCTCTCTATTCATGGCTTTAAAAAAAAGATTGGTGGGGCCAATGCTGTGGTAAAGTAGGCTAAGCTTCCGCCTGTGATGCCAGCATCCCATATGGGCACTTGTTCATGTCCCAGCTGCTCCTCTTCTGATCCAGCTCAAAAGCAGTGAAAGATGGCCCAGTGCTCCAGCTCCTGCACTTGCATAGGAGACCCAGAAGAAGCTCCTGGCTCCTGGCTTCAGATTGGCCAAACTCCAGTCAATGTGGCCAATTGAGGAGTGAACCAGCCGATGGAAGACCTTTCTCTCTGTCTCTCCCTCTTTCTGTCTGTAATTCTACCTCTAAAATAAATAAAATCTTCAAAAGAAAATTGGCACTAAAATAAAGTTATCCTTTAATTCCATTTTCCATGAACTTTCTGAATTATCCTTATACTTTTCTATTCACAGTTGTTTCCAATCAGAAGAAAACTGAAGTATCCTCTAATAAATTTAGAATGTTTTCTTAAAAACTGAAATCATTAGAGAGTGTGGCTGTGCATTAAACTTCTATTAGTATAGAGTTATGTCTTTTTAGGCGTCCCAATAATTCTGAGACACCTGGGAGTGATCTCTAGGTCTTTGAATTTTTAATTGATGTTCTTGTGTTCCACTAATTTGCATGACCAGATCGTACTTCCTTATGCTTCTCTTATTTGTTATAGCAACAACATTTTGTGAATGTTTCAAAAGTTTTAGTAAATTTTACAGAATTATGCTCATGTAATTACACAGTTACATTCCTGCAATCATTGTATAATTTAATATTTTACATGTCTTTTTCCATGGTCTAATCTCTGTTCCAATCATGTGACTTATATTGCTATCATTTTCTCCTCGAGCCTTGTAGGTATGGAAGTTTTACTTGGCCAGCATATCAATAGTGAATCTAACTCTCAGAGTTAGAATCACCTCCACCAGGCTCACAAGAACTGATTTAGAAAGCTAGAGTGACAACTTAATAATATCCAAGGAAAATGTAACCATCACACAGATCCAGATTCTGGCATTAACATGAATCACATTGATTGACCCTATGTAGGAAAGATGGCACAGAGAAATTCTTCGCAAATGTACTGAACAATTTCAAAACTTCATGAACAGAACATTATGTCCCTCAGCAGCCTGACATAGGCAGCCACACTGCAGTAAGGTTGGCTCAACAAGCAATGGATCAGGGCAAGGAAAGTCAGAGAAATCAAGCAGTTAACAGAACCAGAGACAGTCCTCATGAAGGAGACCCGAGTTTCTGATTCAGCTGTTTCTAACCAGGACAGAGCTTCAATAAACCCAGCAAAGAGAATCAGGCATGTTTCTTCCTCTCCCTCTCTCGATCTCTCCCTTTCTCCCTCTCTCCCCCTCCACCCCTTTCTTTAGCTGAGCCTCCTACTCATAGATGTATTCCTTCCTTATTTGTATTGAAATATTCGATTCATGTTATAATTATGTCTCCTTATGGTAAATTTGCATCTTTCCACTCTGATTTGACATGTATTGATTTCATAGTTTACCTCCCTAAATACAGTCACTCTCTTCATGTCATTTCCTGGGGAAACCTCATTTGAATTTAGGTTCTCACAGGAATGTTCTCTCTTAAGAAAGAAATTAACATACTCCCACAAATATTTTGACATACAAATAATAACTCAAAATATGAATTGTAATAAGAACCCACTTTGCTTCGGGTTCATTTCTCTAAGCACTTCCTTGACCTCTTTCAATCCCTGCAATGGAGCTACTCCTAGAGAAGTGGCCTGACTTTTTGATATGTATATTTGGAAAGAATAACAATGTAGGAAATATCTCAGTTCAGAATTACCTCTCATCCTTTAGGGAGAAATACTCTGTGTCTCAGCTTTGTTCCAGATATCTAGAAGTGTGGGATGGGGATATATCTAATCCTGGGGATTGTTACTGGAAAAATCCATTAGCTAATGGACTCAAACTTGTTTTCAGTAAATGTGTTATTTTATCCTTATTTATTTCTCATTTCTCAACTTGCCACAAGCTGAGCATAAGACAGATATACAACTTGCTAGCCCATGCATGCTATGCTATTTGCAAGCTACACTTGATTTTTATAAAAAAAAAATTTTTTTTAAAGAAAAAAAAATACTCATTAATTGATTTGAAAGGCAGAGAGAGAAAAAGATTTCCCAGGTGGCTGTTCACTCCCCAATTGCCTTTCATAGCTAAACCTGGGCTAGGCCAAAGCCAAGAGCTTGGAACTCAATCTGAGTTTCCCATCTGGATGGCAAGAACCCAACCACATGAGTCACCACTGTTGCCTCCCAGGGTGTACATCAGTGAAAGGCTGAAATCAAGAGCACGGCTGGAATTTAAACCTGGGCACTCCAATAACATATGTAGGTAACCAAGCAGTGTCTTATCCATGATGCCAAATGCCCATTCCTGATTTTCATTTTTGTCCATTTAATTTTCATTTGATAACTCCCAGATAATATAAAGTTATATGTGACAAAGGTAAAAAGAATTACCCTAATGCCCAGATAATTATTTTTGAAGTGTGGGTCAATAAAAATGCATTTATCTTGTTTTGAAGGCAATCACGATATTGACAAAACATAAATGCAGACAGTTCAATTCCACAGTAGCTTGAATGCGGAAGTACACACACGCCTCTGAACTTCATGTGGCTTCACATCAACCACTGGATCACAACAATTTACTCTTCAAGCCAAGAGAAGGTGCTAAATTATTTGTTTAAAAAATGTTTGTAGGTCAGTGCACATATTTTTTTCTAAGATGGAGCAGTACAAAGTTCTCCACGTGGCATTTTAAGCACTAATATGATTCTGAGACCACAAAGGTATGAAAGAATGCACTTTCCCTTCCCAAAGACATCCTCAAGCCAGACACTATAATTAATTCTTCCAGGGCGGCTAGTGAGGGACGACTCCTGGGACCATTTTCACTTATCCCACCAGCTCCTGTGCAAAAGGTGAGATGTGTTTGGCTCAGAGCCTCAATTACCCCTGCCTTTTGTCTAGTTGTTGTCACCAGGTCATGAGGCTGGTAACAAAAGCTTTTCAGAAACCTGGTGCAGCGGTGAAGATAAAGTTCAAAGAGTTCTCTTCTTTGTTAATGAGAAAGCTTTTCCAAACTTGACAAAACAGTACTGTATGACCACTTGATTTTAGTCTTTATGAAGTTAAATTTATTCCCAATCAATTCCCTCTGTTCACAGGTAGATTTAGCTTTTCATTAAGATTTGTTAGGATAGTGATATTCAGTATTTGCTGAGTCTCTCAGAAAGACACTGAATTTATTGGCTACCTTTTCATCTTCTTTCAAGACTGTTCAGCTTCAGCAAACAAATTTTAAAAAGTCATTTTTTCTCTGGGAGAATGATGTTGACTCCTTGTTAGAATTCTGATTACACAGTACACCCTTTAAATATAAATTTCAGAAGTAGATACAGTTGCCAAAATGTCTTTCTCATTTAATTTGATTAAAGTATTATTTTTTTAAAGAATACTAATTCCTCTCCTTCAGATCTCTTTGACATTCAAAGAACTACCACACAACTGGTCAAGTGGTTTGGATGAATGCTTTGAGTGGCAATCTCATCAAAAGCACATAATCAAGAAAAATAATCCTGACTGTTCCCCTTTAGAACATTCTGTAAAGTGTGGGAGGGATTTGTAAATGAAGTCAGACACACAGACTTTCCATAGGGCAAGGAGGACCATTGCTCCTTGTTTGTTGTTGCACTCAGTCAGGCTTATAATAGCCTGTTTAACCTCCTAAAATTAAATATACTATTATTTTCCCCAAATAGCCCTATTTTAGAACCTAGTATATTTTTCTTCTTGGAAATCAAACTACAGAGGATATGGTTAAAACAAATTTTCTCCACATCGGCTTGCACGAGGGAAACAGCTGTATTGGGCGATGCATTCACCCACCACCTTTCCTGTATTATTGCATCTAACTGTGGTACACATTGAGACCAACTCAATCAGGGTGGGGTTGTAGGGATACGCACTGGAGATCAAGCTGCAGCTGTCTGGGCTTCTACTTCAAGGTTCCAGACATGTCCTAATTGTTGTCAGATGAAAAGTCTCCATGATCTCAGTGTAACTGTGGGGAAATACCCAATCTAAAAATCAACAACAAAGTGCCCCCAAGAGTGTTGTAGCTTTAGACTGACCTTTGTAATAGAACAAGTAGATCATGTATCGTGATAAGTCTTAAAAGTACAAACAAGTGCTGGAAATCTGGTAGGAAGTAAGACAGCATAAACTTCACCTGGAACTGAAATCAGCAGTAGATAAGCTCTCAAAATGCCTTCCCTGCAGGGCCATGCTACCTCTACATCACCTAGGTTGATGCTAAGACAGCTGTTTTTTACTCAGGAGTCTACTTCTTTGGGGCTCTTTGAAATCTCTGAGATAGCACTGTCAGCAGTAGATGAGACGAAGATTTACAGCTGATGTCAGTAGCATATTAATGCCTCTGCGGTCCATGGTGTCTTATGAGTTTCCACAGTGGTTCCACATAAATTTTGACTTGAGACATAAAAGAATGAAGTAGTCTTTGGGGATGGTAGAGATAAGACCCTTCAGTTATACAGAGAATAGAGGAAAAGAGCCCAGGAGAGGTTACCCATAGAAGTCACAATAGCCTCTCAGTGGCTAGGATCCGACAGCTGCTTAATCTGAAGGAGAGATGTTACCCAATGTCCTCTAATGCAGGGTCTCTCAATAGCAGCACATTGACATTTTGGACTAGAGAGTTCTTTGTTGTGTACATTGTGGGATGTTAGGTGTCAGTTCTGGCCTCTATCAACATATGGGAGTGGCATTTACCTCTCTAGTTGTAACAATCAAACATGTCTCCAGGTGTTAAAATCACCCCTGGAGGAGTTGTCCAGAGCACTGTAAATCCATTCCACTGTCATTTTACCCAGTAAAAATTTTAGCCTGTATACAGATGAACTGTTCTTAGGTGCTTTTCTTTTATTTTTTTTTTAAATATATACCTTGTAGGATTGAAAATTCTTAAAGTATAAAAAAAGTTTTTGTATTTACTTTTGTGTTCAATAGTCAGCCAGGACAGCAAAATCTCTGCATAAATGTTCTGATTCCAAAACTTTTTGGAAGGAAAGTTTTGGTACTTTAAAGGATCTTTAATCATATCTATAAAGTTATAAGAATGATTCACATGTTTATAGTGCAGGATACTTTACAAGCACTTCTGTATTCCTTATTTAATTTAAACCTCACAATGGCCATGTACCCTAGGAACAATCTCTATTATATAGAAGAGAGTCTAAGTGACTTGTCTAAGTGCATAGAAAAGCATTCAAGAGGAGCCAAAAATCAAACTCAGGTATTTTGACATTAAATGCAAGTATTTTTGAATGAATACTTGGTATCTCTACTAATGAAGCTTTAAACATTCAACAAAATATTCTCATCACTAAGATGAGTAAACCCAGAGAAATTAGTGTGTTAGAGTTCTCTGAATTGGCATACTCGATTGGATAAGCTTGCTAGTTTTTGAAAAGGGCTTAAGATTTTATCTAAATGAATGATTTGGGGGCCAGCACTGTAGCACAGCAGGTAAAGCCACCACATGCAGCACAGGCTTCCCATATGGGCATTAGTTCGAGTCTGAGATATCCCACTTCCCATTTACCTCCCCACTAATGTGCCTGGGAAAGCAGCAGAGGATGGTCGCAGTGCTTGGGCCCCTGCACCCATATGGGAGACCTGGATGAAGCTCCTGACTACTGGCTTTGACCTGGCCCAGCCCTGGCTATTGCAACTATTCGAGGAATAAATCAGTGGATGAAAGAACTCGATCACTCTCTCTCTCTCTCTCTCTCTCATTTTATCTCTCTCTCTCTCTCTCTGCTTCTCCCTCTCTATAACTCTGACTTTCAAATAAATAAATAAATAAATCTTTTAAAAAGAATGATTTTAGCTTTTAAATTTTGTCTTTTTTTTTTTTTTTTTTTACAGGGAGAGTGGATAGTGAGAGAGAGAGAGACAGAGAGAAAGGTCCTCCTTTTGCTGTTGGTTCACCCTCCAATGGCCGCCACAGCTGGCGCGTTGCGGCCAGCGCACCGCGCTGATCCGAAGCCAGGAGCCAGGTGCTTCTCCTGGTCTCCCAGGGGTGCAGGGCCCAAGCACTTGGGCCATCCTCCACTGCACTCCCTGGCCACAGCAGAGAGCTGGCCTGGAAGAGGGGCAACCTGGACAGAATCTGGCGCCCTGACCGGGACTCGAACCCAGTGTGCCGGCACCGCTAGGTAGAGGATTAGCCTATTGAGCCACGGCGCCGGCCTAAATTTTGTCTTAAAAGACAGATGTAATCTCACATGCCATAATCTCCCTGGTCTCAGTGCACATAATTATCCATTTCTTTTACCTTCTATTCAGGCAAAAATTAGACCAGCTTTTTGTCAGATGTAAAGATTGTACTAGTCACCAGAAATCTTATTTAATGGACTCACCACACCTGGAGTAAATGAGGTTAGGAGAGGACAAAGACAGAATTATAGACCTATCTGTAAACATAGCAGAAGATCCTAGGTCCTATTTAATTCATTCTACTTGCACTTCACCTTTAGTAAACGTTAAAACAATGGGGAAAATGGGTTTCAGACCCGGATCTACAATTGACTACATCATTTCACACAAATCACTTTCCCCTTTCCTATCCTCCACTTCCTCATCCAGACAATGAAGATGATAATAGTACCTGCCTCAAAGGTTTATTGTGCAGTTTAGCTATGACAATGATTGGGATGTAACAGGTGCTCAAATGTATATATCAATATTAACTATGCTATGGAACAATTGTGAATACCATCACAGAGTCCATCTCTTATGCCACCACGATGGTAATAATTTCTAACAGCTCAACTATCTACTCATTTGCATGACACCAAGTCCTACCTCAGACTCTGCTAATTAACACTTGTTTATACAAATGAATACTGAAAACTCTGCCCCATGTAATCTTTAACCTTTTCAGTTTAAATATGTTTATCACAGAAAATAACATTAAAATATCTCAACACACTTCTAAGAATCCTTGACAACACTGTTGAGAACTTTTGTCTAAATAAACAAGCTAATGGAAACAACAACAACAAAAGAAAACAAAGTGTCCTAGATTGTGCAGCCTATTTATATAGACCACACAGAAGAGATGCAAGAAATTTGGAGACCATCAAGGAAACTCAATCAATGAAGTCAGTGAAATTGAATAGTATTATAAAGAGCATCTTCTCTAAAACCAAAAATCAGGATTGACATTAAACAAACTCTCTGGGTATTTACCCATCCTTTCTTAATTTTTATGTCAGGTAGGAGCAAACAAATAGATTATCTTAGAAAGATAATATATATTAGCTAGTTAATATACATATGTTATCTTAGTGCTTAATAAAAAAATTACCCCCAACATTCAGCAGCTTAAAACAGCAAGTGCATATTAGCTCACAGTCTTTGTTGGTCAGGAGTCCATGCACTGCTCTGTCCTCTAAGCAGAATGTCTCACATGGCTGCAGCCATGTCAAGACTTCCTGGGTTGGCTGGCGCCATGGCTCACTTGGCTAATCCTCTGCTTGCGGCGCCGGCACCCCAGGTTCTAGTCCCGGTTAGGACACCGGATTCTGTCCTGGTTGCTCCTCTTCCAGGCCAGATCTCTGCTGTGGCTCGGGAAGGTAGTGGAGGATGGCCCAAGTGCTTGGGCCCTGCACCCTCATGGGAGACCAGGAGGAAGCACCTGGCTCCTGGCTTTAGATCGGCGCAGTGCGCCGGCCATAGCAGCCATTTTGGGGGTGAACCAATGGAAAAGGGAAGACTTTCTATCTCTCTCTCTTACTAACTATGCCTGTCAAAAAAAAAAAAAAAAAAGATTTGCTTTGTGTATGAGACACTTTTGACTTCAGCCCAAGGTTTGTTGATGAGCCTCAGTTCTTTGCTGGCTATCAGTCACAGAGATAATGTTCCTTGCTTCATTAACTTCTCCATAGCTCAACTTAGAACAATAGCTAGTTTTCTCTCAAAGGGAAGCAATATAAAAATGGAGTAAGGAAATCATAACCTTTCTGGAATCTAGTCTTGGAGGTGAAATCCCATCACTTTTACTGTAAAAAGATCACAGCCCAATTTACAAACCAGTAAACAAAAATACCCAAGGGTGTTTGTACCAAAAGATCAGATCACTGGGCACTCTCAGAGGCCTTGCCATGTGGATCAATAGAAAGCAGGTAGGAAAAAACAAATGAAAATACTGGGTAAGTAAGGTAAGTTAGGTTCTGTGTTTCTTGCATCCTTTACAGTTAATGTAGGTCCCATACCAAGAGAAAATAAGTTGTTTTTGAGTGAAGAGTTTCTGCTTCTTTTTATGATTCCAAGTTTAGAAGTGCAGCACTTTAAGAGGGGAACAGCTCTGTACCAGTCAAGGCTAATGAGCAAACACCATGATACTATTTCTAGAAGTGTCACCTTTCTGGTGATCTTTTTCTTTAAAATTCCCCTTGAGGTCTGCATTTATGTCTGTTGAGTAGGGAATGTGCAGTTGCTCACTGCAGAAAGATGGAGTCCTGCAGGAGGAAACCTTCTACAAGATATTATTTATTCTCTTCCTCCCTACTTATTCTAAAAGGAAGGGAAATTGAAATAGAGGAAGCTTTTGAACACAGCATGAACACAGAGCTTGCAACTGTCGTGTTACTTTTAGTTTAAACTTAAGTCTCCCTCATTCTTCCAGAAGACCCTTTGAAACTGCTGTTGCCAGTGCAGAGGAGACCACATTATTTCAGAGTGACTACTTTTCAAGCAAACACTGCATCTAAGTTAATTAAAATGCCCACGTTGTTTTCTTTCTCAAGCCTTAACAGCTTCAAGAAAAAAGCAGACAATTCAGCTGCCAGGAGGAAAAAAGCAAAGTCAAACAAATTGACAAAAAAATCATGGGCTGAATGCAATCATCACCACATCCTTCAAGCCGTACAATTCTTTTATTGGAGCTTTGTTTTCAACTTGTTCCTTCTTTACCTGTAGCATGCTGATGATCTCCTATCCATTTACCTCTGAGTTTTAATGACCATGTCATTGTCAATTACAATGCTTTAGACTCCTTCCCCTCCTAGGAGGTCACTGGGCTGCTGCTGTGAGCTTTGCCTGGTCTGGACAGGGAGATGACTGTGCCTTACCAGCTCAGCTACATATGTAGGCAGAATTAATGGCAACATGCTGTGATATAAGCAGAACAGCCTATTATTAAAGTGTTCAATTCTTATATTCAAAATTCCTCCTTATTTTCTGCTAGTCTTCCACTTTTTAAACACTTTTGAGACAAAGAATAACTCAGGCAGGCACAAATAACTTCATGTGGATTCGTTAATCAGGTTGCTTTTCTTTGAGAGCACTAGGACTTCCTTGAGACTATTAAGAAAGCAAAACATCAACTTATAGGGACTGTTCCTTCAACCTTAATTCTATATCCTCTCCATCTGTTGCTCTGGAAAACTAATGAGAAGTCCTTGGAAATTATAACAAAACTTCTGATTGCTACAATCTGTTAATGGAGCTGGGGGATTGTTCTCAGTGTGTCTGTTTGGCTAGGCAATGGTATCCAGTTATTTAAGCAAACACTAACCTAGATGTTTCTGGAAAGCCATTTTGGAAACTTCTACAATTAGTTGGTTGTAAGCAATGGAAAGTGCCCTCCCTAAAGTTTCTGGGCCTCATCCAATCAGTTGACAGGCAGTAAAGGCAAAGCCGAGTTTTCCTGGGAAATATATTCTGTCCCATTAGTGTAGCATCAACATAAAATATGTATGTACAGAATTCATTTTGAAAAGTCTTCTCTTTCATTTCATTATCCAGTGACATCAAATCTACCTTATAAATGCCTCTGCAATGAGGGTAGCAGGGAGCATAGCAAGAGAGGAAGGAGTTTGCATCTATTAGGCTTGGTCGCCAATTAGATGCACTAGAGAAAGGAAGAAGAGCAAAGGATGACTCCAAGATTTTCTATTAAATAATGACTGTATAGAGATATCTCCAATTGAGAAATTAAACACAGAGAAAAAAACATTTTTTAAAAAGAGGTGGATTTAACTTTAAAATTTTGATCTTTAGGTGTCGGTGAGTTTGCTAAGAGAAAACACATAGTGAATTTTTGACTTCAGAGAATTCTGGGTTAGGAATAAAAATATGAGAACCCATTAGGCTGTGTGCATTAACCTAGGACAAAAAGGAGGTGAAAAAAATCTTGGTAAGATTCCAGGAAACATGAAGGGAAGTTGATCAGGAAATGTCAAGGAGATCAAGAAAAAGCAGTTGAGACTAACTAGAGTTTTATTTTCTTCTTTTTTGTTTCTATAGAAAGGTCCAGGGTCCGCCGTCAGGATGGCCAAGCGGTCTAACATGCTGCGATCAGAAAGGTCCAATGCTGAAGTGACAAAAGGTAAGATTTCAAAATTGCCCATCAGTGTCAAAAACAAAGAAGTTATGTGGTGAGGTGAGCAAGAGAATTTCAGTGGAACAGAAGCCAGAAGGCATCTGACTGAAGAATGTGTAACTGGGGATTGTGATTATACTGTTGAGGGGAAGAAGAGAAGCAGTTCTACCTAGAAGACAGCATGCTTTCAAGGAAGAATGTGCATTTTAACCACAGGACAGCCTGCAACATAAAATTGTGCATTTCTTTCTTTCTTTCCTTTAACTAGAGCTGAATCTTTCTAAAATATATTTACAAGCTAAAGACAAAGAAAGATGGGGACAGGTGTTCATAATTTGAGAAATGCTTCAATAGTCTGTAAAAGATCCAAAAATCCCCAAAATTATATTTATCTGTGTATCTCTCTCTAGATATACTATTTTATTTTTAAAGAATTATTTATTTATGATTTGAAAGGTAGAGTTACAGAGAAGCAGAGCAGAGAGAGAGATTGAGAGATCTTCTATCTGCTGGTTCACTCCCTAGATGGCTGCAACGGCTGGAGCTGTGTGGTTCAGAAGCCAGGAGCCAGGAGCTTCTTCCAGGTCTCCCACATGAGTGCAGGGCCCCAAGGACTTGGGCCATCCTCTGCTGCTTTCCCAGGCCATAGAAGAGAGATGGATCAGAAGTAGAGTAGCCGGGACTTGAACTGGTGCCCATTACGGGAGGCCAGCACCCCTTGCTGTGGCTTTATCCACTACGCCACAGCGCCAGCCCTTCTAGATATACTATTAAGTGTAAGGGCTTTTTTTTTTTTTTTTTCCTGGGGAGAAGAAACCAGTCTTTGAAAGGTCTCTAACACACACCTGTGAAAGTTTGATTGAATTGATAATTAATGAGATAATCATGGGGATCTGTGGCAGAAAATAAAAGGATCAAAGGAATCTTTAAAGATTACGTGAAAGGAGGGAGGAACTATTTTATACCAGGTAGAATAATATTTACATATAACAACATACAGGTTTTTACAGACCCCCATGTGGACCGCACTGAATATATTCAGAGTCCCCAGTTAACTCTGAGATGACAATGTGTTAGTTTCAAAGCCTACCCAGCATTCTGAAAAACCTGTCAGCATATTAAGCACCAGGCCAATTACATATGCTTGATGAAAAGCTCTTATTTTTGAAAAAGAGAGAACTCTATTATGAATTTATAGACTCTTTCTCTTGTTTTCCCCTGACTTTATATCCCAACCAAACGCCTTCTGATAATTGTGACCATTAATGAATTTCCTCACTCACAGAATAGTTTGAAAAAAGGCAGTGAATTTTACTCTGGTGTCTAGTCTCAGTCTCTGAGAAGGTCGTGTGCAAGAGATGAGCTGCACTTATTTTTTAAAAATTTTTGCAAGCTTTTCTCTTAATGAGGGTCTGGAGAAACAGCTAAGATGAAATTGTAATGGGAGGTATTCCATCCTGAAAGATTAACATAGAAACAAGTACTAAACCAAACAAACCACAAATATTTAAGCTGTAAAATGAATGAAAAATATATTCTAAATCTATATTAAAAGTAATGTCATGTAGCTGTATAAAGCTCTAGTGAGGGTTATGGAATGAATCTTTAATGGTATCATTTACGCTTGTCCCAATGCACTATGTTCACAATGAGAACTGCCTACAAATCTTGATGTACCATTTTATTGCACAGAAAACTGGCCACCATCTCACAGAGCAGCAATTGTAAATTAGAAATATATTCTGTTTGGTTTGAGCACAACACATTTGGAAATTTATGAAGTTGCATAAAAGCACACAAAAGCATTTGGGAGACAGTTTAGTCCTGTGTCTTTCTTCTGGTTTTGGGATTCAGAGAAGGGGGAAGTGGAGCTGCTGACTGTGCTGTTACTTCATCAAGAGTCTCTCAGAGCAAGTGTACCTCAGTACAGCGTCCCACTCCTCATTACTCAGCTGGTAATCACTCCAGCATTCCCCTAATGGGCACTCGTAGAGATTACCTGATGGCTGCAAAACCTGAATCCTTAAAACAGTAACTCACTACATGAGCATGGTGAGGTATGTTCCCATCCTTCTTAATATTTGGCCACATTTTAAGCAAACAAGACCTTCTTGTAAGTATGATATTACATGGCAGACACAATAAACTTCTGAATCAAATTTTCACAATAAAATTTGCTTGTTTAAAAAAATGTTTTTCAGCAGTTATTTTTCCTCTTGATTTGGATCAATATATTAAAGATCTTGATTATATTTTTAATTAGTAAAGTGGGAAATTTCTCTTTCCCTGGTTCCATTTTGCTAAAAATGATGCTGTATCTGGTTAGTTTGGTCCTAAATTATGTACTGATAAAAATCTTGAAGAATGGGCTTGACTTTCATTAATTCTCTTCAGTATTCTTTGTACTTAATATTGTTTTATTTCAAATCAAATAGAAAATTTAACAATCTATTTTCTAGATATTCTTCCTGATTTATGGCAATCATATGAACTAAGTATTCAAGACGGGATAGTAGGTAGTTAAGAATGATAACTATATTTTATTTTTACAAATTAAATTCAAATTCGATATGAAAAATGTACCTAGATTAAATAGACTCAAGCTTTACTTTCTTCTTAAAAAATTGAGTTTCAAATAATTAGAAAGTACAAGAGGGCAGAAAAATTATTGTCACCGAGAGGAGAATGCTACAAATTAAAAGATAGAATTGGGAAAAAAAGGGAAATTTTTAGTAGTTGGAAAGATTCATTTTCTTTTTTTTTTGACAGGCAGAGTGGACAGTGAGAGAGAGAGACAGAGAGAAAGGTCTTCCTTTTGCCGTTGGTTCACCCTCCAATGGCCGCCACGGCCTGCACGCTGCGGCTGGCGCACCATGCTGATCCGATGACAGGAGCCAGGTGCTTCTCCTGGTCTCCCATGGGGTGCAGGGCCCAAGCACTTGGGCCATCCTCCACTGCACTCCCTGGCCACAGCAGAGAGCTGGCCTGGAAGAGGGGCAACCGGGACAGAATCCGGTGCCCCGACCGGGACTAGAACCCGGTTTGCCGGCGCCACTAGGGGGAGGATTAGCCTAGCGAGCCACGGCGCCGGCCAGGAAAGATTCATTTTCAAATACCACTTCTAACTTGAGAACTAGTGGGGAAATTTTAGAGAAATATAAGGTGACTGAAACTGGTCAGTAATTCCCACTATATACACACAAAGCAGGGATCCGTGCTAAATGTATATTTTAACACCTGACTATGAAGGTGACCGTATTGATGCAAAGAACTGCTCATATCTCAGGTAGAAGGTGCTTGAAGTTATTAAGCAGAACATGGTTGAATATAATAAAATATGATATCCAATATCAAGAATTCTTGAAATTGAATAGGTTCACTCTATATCATACCAAAATATGCCACTCTGATATAAGCATAATTTTGTGCTCAAGACAATTGAGAAAAAGCAGACATGGGATGAGACCTCAGCCCTCCCCTATTCCTCTTGTAAAGGTGTTTCCTCAGTCTTTTCACACAACCTCATTTAATATTTTTAATAGAAAACCTTTATTTAATAAATATAAATTTCCAAAGTACAACTTTTGGATTATAGCAATTCTTCCCACCATAACCACCCTCCCACATGCAAACCATCCCATCTTCTACTCCCTCTCCCATCCCATTCTTCATTAAGATTCATTTTTAATTATCTTTATATACAGAAGATCAACTTTATACTGAGTAAATATTTCAACAGTTTGCACCCACACAGACACACAAACTATAAAGTACTGTTTGAAGAATAGTTTTACCATTAATTCTCATAGTATTTCTCTTTTCTCTTTTCTTGTTCTTTCATTCCGACAGTGTCTGTATAAGCCCCAGTTCTAACTATTTCTTTGAGTTACTCATCACTGCACACGTATGTGTGCTTACACATTAACAACTGTGTTTACCCTGTTCAGCTGTCTTGTCAGTTTAAATTTTAGAATTCAAGTGAAAAACCTGGGAGTGTAGAAGTGAATATTTTTCTCCTCCCCTCTCCTACAGATTCTTCAGGACTTCGAAAATTTCCACCTACCAGAAATCTGGTAAAGATGTTTGAACAAAATTACTGATGTGTTTTAGATGTTACACTACATAAGGGTTGATGCAGGTCTTGTTTGTAATGCCATAGAAACACTCTAGTCCTATAGCATGATATTGATTTTTCCTTTGAAGAATGACCCAACCTCAGAATATAGGATCTTTAACTGCCAAACATATATTAATGATTGTCTGACTTCTGAAATCACTATGGTTACTCAGTTGCTTATGCACAAGTAAAAACAATATTTATTTTGGAGCAGTTTTATAGAAATTGAGGAATTGTTTAGGAATCAGCAGAAAGAGAAAAGGGAAAAGTGATAGGGAGAGGTTAGAAATTGAAGTTCATTGACAAAGTTCACATGACTTCAATGAACCTATTTTTTCTGTTCAACTGTTGAAATCTTTACTTAATATATACTAAATTGATCTTCTGTATATAAAGATAATTGAAAATGAATCTTAATATGAATGGAATGGGAGAGGGAGTGGGAGTTGGGAGGGCTGCAGGTGGGAGGGAAGTTATGGGGGGAAAAGCCATTGTAATCCATAAGCTGTACTTTGGAAATTTATATTTGCTAAATAAAAGTTAAAAAATGGAAAAAATATAAAAGTATTCTTAAATTTAAAAAAAATTAAGTTAAACAAGTTTTATGTATTTCCTATATACAGATTTAGGAACATAACGGTACTTCCTTCCCTTCCGCCCGTGCTCCAAACCTTCTTCCT
The DNA here is from genome assembly GCF_051225735.1 of Oryctolagus cuniculus. NCBI lineage: Eukaryota > Metazoa > Chordata > Mammalia > Lagomorpha > Leporidae > Oryctolagus > Oryctolagus cuniculus. The sequence goes on from NC_142875.1 coordinate 59,185,381, forward strand.
TCTCCTTCTCCAATTCTCTTAATTTTTACAGAAATTTACTTTCAGTTTGCTTAATGATAAGGTTAACCCTACACTAAGTAAAATAATTCAACAAATAGTATGAAGAAAAAAAATTGTTCCTCAACAGAAAGACTATAAATATTCACTGAATCTCAGATCCTACAATGTTCATATTTTGAGTAATTATTCAAGAATTAATAAGCATCCTATTTTTTCTATTACAAGCTCATTTAATATTATTTTAGAAAAATATGCTATTTTTCTCCTGATTTTACTTAGCTAACATAACTCCTATATGCCCCAAATTAATTGTTGAATAAACTACCTTGCAAATGCTTCCATCTGGTTTCATAAATGAAATAATTAAGGAATAGTTTTTTGATAATGAAAAAGTAATATATTAGAATTAAATATCTAAATAAATTAGTGCAATTAATGCAATGCATTTTAAAGCACACTCATATTTCACATTATCTATGATAGACAACTTCTAACTAAGATGGCCCCCATTGGTCATCCTTATCTTCATATAATCCTTTTCTTCTGGGTTCAGACTGGATCTAATGACTTCTGTCTAATACACAGAATACAGCAAAAGTGACCGTATGACATTTTTGAAATTTTATTTGAAGTTGTTACCATCTTGCTTGTCATCACTCACTCTTGCAGGCTTGCTCTCAGAGAAGCTAGTAGCCATACCATAAGCTGCCTTAGGAAGATACTTGCATGACAAGGAACTGACCCTTAGCCAGTGAAGATGTCCAGCCTATCATTAGCTACTTGGAGTGAACATGGAAACACGTCTTCCTCCAGTTGAACCTTAAGAGTCTTGCAGCCCAATCAATACCTCGTGAGAAACCCTGAACTATAGACATCAAAGACCAAACTAGATTCCTTTTTAATTTTTTTAACTTGAGAGACAGAGAGAGAGGGTGGTATAGATAAAGAGGGAATGCTCCCATATGTTGGTTCACTCCCAAAATGCCCACAATGGCCAGGGTAGGGCTGGAACCAAAGCTGGTAGCTGGGAATTCAATCCAGATCTCCGACATGGGTGACAGGAACCCAACTACCTGTGAGCCACCATTGCTGCCTCCCAGGTTCTACATTAGCTGGAAGCTGGAGTCAGAAGCCAAAGTTAAAATCAAACCCAGGTACTCTAGATCTAGGACATGGGCATCTTAACCACTAGACCCCCATCACCTCAATTTCTAATCCACAAAAACTTTGATATAATAAATGGTGTTTTAAGTCGGTATGTTTTGGGTTAATTTGATATGTAGCAATAGATATATAATACGTCATCTAAAAATACCATTCATCTCAGATCATTCTTATGAAATTCTGGTACCTGGGAAAAATTGTTTTGTGTCCCCAGTGGGAACATTTGTACAAAATACCTGTATGCAGATAATACTTGGCTAAATTTATAATTAAAGAAATTCTTAAGAAGAAGAGATCCAGTCAAGGTAAAGTGCAAAGCCTGAGTGATACAAAACAGTAAGAAAGGGAAAATGTGCTTGCTTTTACATAGTGGAATTGTGGTGGTGGAAATACACGGGAGATCCATCTGCAAGGATTTCCCAGGGAATGTACACTGGCTCTTACCACAATAATTCACACATTTTTTAATAGCTATGTTGTTTCTGAATATGTAAGAATTTCATCAAGTAATGAAGAAGGAAATCAAGAAGGAATTTTGAGATCTTATTTACTGGCTTTTCATTGGGAGAACCATGTAAACTAAACACTTTATATGTCATTTGCTGTTTTTAATGTGTGCTGTCCAGCCTTAAATGTCTATAGTGACTCAAGCACAATAAATGCCCCATTCTTGTTTAGATGATGTTTGAGTGTCAAGAATATAGAATAACTATAATTAATATTTAATGACTGAAGTTTGATGCCTTGTATCTAGTCACCTAATCCAAGGAGGAAAAAGAACTCATTACACTAAGAAAGGTCTTCATTCATGAGTCACTAATCAGAAGTCTTAAGGGGAAAAAATGAAATTTGAAAAGATAAGTAAATTGGAATTGTGGGATGACTGCAATTTTATTTCAAGGTAATATTTCTTTACATTTTCACCATGTCATGCCCTTAATGTAACTTTAGCATGAAAATCCCTAGACATAAGTAAAAAGGATTTTGGGTACTTCAAAATTTCAAAAACGCAACTGAAAAAGAAAATCTCCTAATTAGCGACCTGACATTATTTTGCAAAGATTCATGGGATAAAATAACAACCCTCATATCTTTTCTCTCCTTAACAGTCTTAAGCCATTAGAGAAACAGAGATGGTTTAAGGGCTCTTAACACCTAGATTTGCCAGATCCGGTCACTATTAATTCTAATGTGTTTTCTGTTAACACATCAAATCAAAGGACTTGAAATAACAGACCCTGAGCTCTCTGCTTCCCAGGAATATGTCTATATACTCTGCTTCACAGGAATATGTCTATATACTCTGCACTTCTGAAGTCATTTTCAGAGATTATTTATTAAAGATTGTATTGAGTATGTAATGAAGTTTAAGGAAAGTTTTTTTAGTTAGTTACTTAATACAAAACACCTTGCCACTTTAAACTTCAGATTAATTAAATATCTGCTATTGCAAAGTCTGCTTTTATTTTGTCCCACTACCGCAAAGCTCATAAAACTCCCTCGCCTATAATTTCCTAGCTTATTCATTTATATACTTATTTTGAAGTGTTTTTACAGGAGACTTTCTACTGAACCTTGGTCTGTGTCTCTATAAAGATTTAGAGTAACATCAGTGTTTTATAAGCAAAACAGTGGTGATCTTCCATAATGCACACAACACAACAATGAGTAACCCTCAGTAATCTTTCTCTGGCACGACCTCCAATCTTAGGGTTCTGGAGCTTTAAAGCTATCCATCAACGTTGTATGACAAGCAGCAGAATCTGGGATTTGGTGTGACCTTGTACCAGCAATCACACCCTTAGCACACTTTCTGTCTCCCCTTAGAACACAGGCGAGCTCTTTACTTCACTTTTGACAGCAGTAGGAAGATAGTGATTAAGATCAATATGTCAGAAGTCAAAAGGAAAAGTTATTCTCAAAAAGAAAGCAGAATCAAAGCCACAGTGAGAAGGCATTCTAAAAATCGTCTGTGTTTGCCGTTTCCTTCTTAAGATGCTTTTCTGAATGAGGCAAATATCTATATGATTAATAAGAACAACAGGAAGCTCTTACAAATCCATAAAATAGAGGATAGAATTATTAATGACAAAATTATTCCTAATTTTATATTTAAAATTCTCTAAGTATTTGTTTACAGGTAATTAAGTTTATATGATGAGAAACTGAATGCCTAAGTGTCTCAAGTCATTCTTAAGTATCAGAAATTATTAAGAAATTTAAAATTATAATAATTAAAAGACATTTTCTTTTTAACCTACTAGACTCCTAAAACCTAGTTAGCAGGCCTCCTCATGGCTCATTAGGCTAATCCCCCACCTTGCGGCGCCGGTACCCCGGGTTCTAGTCCCGGTCGGGGCACCGGATTCTGTCCCGGTTGCCCCTCTTCCAGGCCAGCTCTCTGCTGTGGCCAGGGAGTGCAGTGGAGGATGGCCCAAGTGCTTGGGCCCTGCACCCCATGGGAGACCAGGAGAAGCACCTGGCTCCTGGCTTCAGATCAGCGTGGTGCGCCGGCCGCGGCGGCCATTGGAGGGTGAACCAATGGCAAAAGGAAGACCTTTCTGTCTGTCTCTCTCTCACTGTCCACTCTGTCTGTCAAAAATAAAAAAAAAAAAAAACCTAGTTAGCAAAGGCCAGCTCCACGGCTTACTTGGCTAATCCTGCGCCTGTGGCGCTGGCACCCTGGGTTCTGGTCCCGGTTTCGGGCGGCGGATTCTGTCCTGGTTGATCCTCTTCCAGTCCAGCTCTCTGCTGTGGCCCAGGAGTGCAGTGGAGGATGGCCCAAGTCCTTGGGCCCTGCACCCCATGGGAGACCAGGAGAAGTACCTGGCTCCTGGCTTCGGATCAGTGTGGTGTGCCGGCCACAGCACACCAGCCGTGGCAGCCATTGGAGGGTGAACCAATGGCAAAGGAAGACCTTTCTGTCTCTGTCTCTCTCTCTCTCACTGTCCACTCTGTCAAAAAAAAAAAAAAAAAAAAAAAAACTAGTTAGCAAAGGCCAGCTCCACGGCTTACTTGGCTAATCCTGCGCCTGCGGCGCTGGCACCCTGGGTTCTGGTCCCGGTTTCGGGCGGCGGATTCTGTCCTGGTTGATCCTCTTCCAGTCCAGCTCTCTGCTGTGGCCCAGGAGTGCAGTGGAGGATGGCCCAAGTGCTTGGGCCCTGCGCCCACATGGGAGACCAGGAGGAAGCACCTGGCTCCTGGCTCCAGATCGGCACAGTGCACTGGCCGCAGCGCGCCGGCCTTGGCAGCCATTTGGGGGGTGAACCAACGGAAGGAAGACCTTTCTGTCTCTCTCTCTCACTGTCTTACTCTGCCTGTCAAAAAAAAAAAAAAACCTATTTAGCAAAAATACTAGATTATCCCCCCTCTTTTATCTTCCATGGTCTCACCCTTCATCACCAGGGCTGGAATCTCTCTCAGATGCTCTAGAGAGAGGGAGATGGCAAATGGATGATGTAAATATACATATTTTCCGTCCCTTTTACCCATTTCTATGCCACCTACTTAGTCCAAGGTCCACCATTTCTCACTGAACTCCTTTTGCCACAGCTAAAGAAAGACCATTCTCCAGCCTCTTCTTCACAATGCCCTTTCCCACCTCATCCCTTACCATGCCCACAATTCCTTTCTGCTCTCCATGCTTCAGCCACACTTTCACCTCACAATAGTTGCTTCCACTACTCATCTTATCTCTTCTTTCAATTGCTTTTCTTCGTACAAAATTCTGTCCTTAGCTCACAAATCCCCAAATGCTTTTGGTTGAATTCCCATCAAAATAACATTTTTAGGATAGGAGTAGTGGCACAGCATGTTAAGCTACCTCTTGGGACACATGCATCTCACATGAGATTGCCACATCCAGTCCCAGCTACTTTGTTTCTTAATTTTTTAAAAATTGTATGTAAGGTAAACAAATTTCATGTATTTCATGTATACACATTCAGGAACACAGTGACACTTCCCACCCTACCGTCCCTCTCACACATGCCCCACCCTTCCTCATCCTTCTTCTCTTAGTCCTTCTCTTAATTTTTACAATGATCTATGTTCAGTTTACTTTATACTCAAAAGATTAACCCTACACTAATTAAAGATTTCAAAAATAGTAGAGACAAGGATGGAAAACAATCATTACATCTCAGAATGGTTTATTTCACCAAGTATAATGGCTTTCAGTTACATCCATTTTCTTGCAAAAGACAGCACTTCACTCTTTTTTATGGCTGAGTAGTATTCAATCACACACACACACACACACACACACACACACACAACAAAAATAAAGCCAAAGGCATTAAAATACCAGATTTCAAGACATACTACAGGGCAGCTATAATCAAAACAGTACAGTACTGGCACAAAAATAGACATGCAGGCCAATGGAACAGGACAGAAACTCCAGAAATCAATCCACACGTATAAAATCAACTAATCCTCAACAAAGGACAATCTCTTCAACACATGATGCTGGAAAAATTGGTTCCTGTGTGCAGTTGTATGAAGCAAAACCCCTACATTACACTTTTTACAAAAAAACTCAAAACAGATCACAGATCTAAATCTATGACCCAATACCATAAAATTACTAGAGGAGAGCATTGGGGACTCTCTGCAAGACATTGGCATAAGAAAAGACGTCTTGGACAAGACCCCAGAAGCACAGGCAATCAAAGCCAAAGCTGACAAGTGGAATTACTTAAAGCTGAGAAGTTTCTGCACTGCTGAAGAAACATTCAGCAAAGCAAGGAGACAACCAACAGAATGGGAGAATGTATTTGCACACTATGCAACTGATAATGTGTGGTGGAATGAGAAGGCCATGCCAAGATGACCACTGGCAACAGAAACTGCCTGGCAACAGGCTGTGATTGGATGGTTTCAGAAACCACACAGCAACAGAGCCTGACTGACAACAGGTCGTGACTGGATGGCTTCAGAAACCACATGATAACAGAGCCTGCCTGGCAACAGGCTGTGATTGGATGGCTTTGGAAACTGCCTGGCAACAAGCTGTGATTGGTTCGGGCATAGACTGCTCCTTGAGTGGATTGGCTGCCTTGGCTATATAAGCTGCTGTAGCAACTGAAATAAACAAATCTGCAGGCTGCTCGCCTTTGGCCTGCTTTCATCCTGCTCCCTGATTCCGTGCGGTGACTCCATGCCTCGCCTCCACCATGCTCCTCCTCTCAGAACGAATTCACAGCAACAATAAAGGATTAATATTCAGAACCTAAAGCTCAATGAACTCAAAAACAACAAAACATGCCAGTTAAGAAATGGGTAACAGAATTTAACAGGCATTTTTCAAAAGAGGAGATTCAAATGGCCAACAGTCATGTGAAAATTCTCTGGATCACTTGCCATCAGGAAAATGGGAATCAAAACCACAATGAGGTTTCACCTAACCCCAAGTTAGAATGGCTCTCATATAGAAATCAACAAACACCTGCTGGCAAGGATGTGGGGAAAAAACTACCCTAAGCCAATGTTGATGGGAGTGTAAACTAGTACATTCATTGTGGAGTACAATACAGAGATATCTAAGAAAGCTGAAAATAGATATACCATATGACCCAACAATCCCACTCCTGGGAATTTACTCAAAGGAAATGAAATCAGAATATGAAAGTTTTCTGTGCCCCTAGATTTAGTGCAGCTCAATTCACAAAAGCTAACATATGGAATCAGCCCATCAGCCACATCAGCTGATGCCTGGGTAAAGATATTGTGGTATATACATATAGTATGGAATACTACTTAGCCAATAAAATAATGAAATGCTGTCTTTTGCAACAAAATGGATGTAACTGGAAACCATTATACTTACTGAAATAAGCCATCCCAAAAAGACAAAATATCATATATTTTCCCTGATCTGTGGTAATTAATAGAGTATCAAAAACATAATGTATAGGAGTGAACTGACGTTTTGAAATGTGAGGTTTTACCACCTTTGTTTCTACTATTGATGAACAGTGTTTTCTTCTTAATATTTCTTTAACTCTTTAATTAGTGGAGTTATTCTTTTAAGTATAAAGTAAACTGAAAGTAGATCATTGTAAAAAATAAGAGTAGGAATAAGAGAAGGAGGATAAGGAATGGTGTGCATGAGGGAAGGTAAGGTGTGAAGTATCACTATGTTCCTAAATCTGCATAACTGAATTACCCAAAATGTGTTTACCTTACATAAAATAATTTATATAAAAAAAGATGAGTTGGTTTTGTCATTTCATTCTGGTCACATCTGAGGCTAGCACTCCTTGATTTTGAGTTAGTATTAACAGAAACTTCTATTCATTTCCTTTTTGAATTAATTTCACATTTTTCCATTTTAAAGTCTTAGCTTCCTCCTCAGCCTCTCTTATCTTAAGACACAAGTTTTCTTCAAATTGAATTGGATGATGCCCAGAAAACTGGGTCTAAAAAGAGGTAGACAGTCACCAAATACAAAACCTAAAAATTTAAAACTAAAAAGAATTCAGCAAGAAAAAAAAAGATTACACAAGTAGTTTTCATTTATGAACCTCCCTCCTAAATGATACTGACTACGCAGTGATTAAGGTTGACAGACATAGTAACTATCTAAAAATGTTGTAAAGCATCCACGATTGAGGAGTGTGAGAAGTATTTCGAAGTAGAATTCAAGGGATGAAGTAAAGAGACAGTAAAATACCTGCTTTGTTTCTGGAAATACTTTGAGAATGGAGTTGTTAGAATAAGAAATCAAGTTCTGCAAGGAAAAAAGATAAACAAATAACAAAAAATCATTTGTTGCTCCTAATTACATAGGACAGAATTCTCTCAAGGCTAAGTAGTGAAGGATAGCCCTACAATCCCCAAATAATCTATTGGACTGGTTGAATTACTTGATTTTTTTCACATCTGAATTTTCAAATTCAATCAATTTCCAGCCAGCATTCCTACTTTGCCATCTGCTTCTAAAAGAAAACTTAACAGAAATCTGTGGCGGATGAGGTTTGTTTTGATTCTTTTCAATCTAAGATTTAGTGAATCATGTCTAGGCTAAATTCCAGGTTGAATGGATCATCAAAACACAGCATCATCCCTGCATGTTTTCTTAACTTCAGAGTAGAGAATGTCGCCTTTCTTGATGCATTCTTTGAACCATAGAAATAGATTTACAATGCTAAAAAGCATCCTAATAGCACATGCAGTACTGCTTCCTAAGTAAACAGGCAGTTAACAGGTATTTCAACACTGTTCATCTCAACCAAGTACCAAATTCTCTGCTGTGTTAACCGTAATACCTTTTGAAATTTTGTTTACTCTAAGTTTGCTGGAGCTTATGCAAATGAATTTTACGTAATTTGTGTAGAAAATTCTGGTTCATGTTGACATATAAGGATGAAGAAACTTCACACATTCATTATTCTGATATCATGAGTTCAAATTATGTGACTGGGCTATTAGAATTCACTATTATGTTACAATAAATTTCCATACAGCAATAATTATTTTGTTTTCCCTATGTATTAAATATGCAGTTTCCACTGAAGTTTGGAAGAAAAAGGAATAAAAACAATGCTCAGAATGACAAAAAGATGGTAAAATTATAATACCTAACAATTGAGACAAAAATAATATGAGATTCAATTGACAAACCATACAAAAGAAGTAGCTGGTACATTAAAAGAATTCAATAAATAATATTTTACAATTTTATTAGACTCAAAACACTAAAAATTCTGATTTTGAGCTTTTAAACGAACACCTAAAGCAATGAAATGCTCTCCTTTTGCACACAAAAGCTATAATTCATTTAGGTAAAGTAAAATCCATTTGAAAGCTAACAGTGGGGCTGGGTGCTTAGTGCAGGAGTTAAGACACCTTTTGGGATGCCTATATCCTGTATAACAGTGTCTGGATTCAAGTACTGGTTCCACTTCTAATTCCAGCTTCCCGGTAATGTACACAAAAGCATTTTTCATGGGCAGTGCACTATTTGCTTCCCATATAATTGGAAGATAAGGGAGTAAAGAATAAAGGAATTCTTACTATTATTTTTTCTTCCTTAAAGCCTTATGAGGTTAAAAGTAGAAAGAGCTAAAAAAAAAAAATCTGAAATAGTATACATTTAACTCTGGTTACCATTAGATATGAAAACAGTTGAGAATATCAGTGATTGTTATGCATATATATATATTAATAAACACAATGTGTATGTAACATCTACATGAAAGCAAACTGCAGTATATAAGATCATTTTGGATTAATGAATTGATTAATAATTAAATATTTATTCATTCTAAGAAATTACATCAGACTTCCATTAAGATCATAGATATATTAAAGTTAGTTAATATTTTCATCCTAAAATATCATTCAAAATCCTTCTAAATAGAGTTTCTGTATTTATTATATATTATAATTTAAAATATCAACTTATCAGTATTTTCAAAATGACTTCTAAATACCGATATTACCACTATTACATTTAACATAATTCAAATAGTATTCATTCATGCCAAAGATTCCTAGGTATTTAAGTAGAATTTATATGTTTTCATAATAATTATCAAATCCAAGAAAATTAGTTAGGTAAATTAAACTGGTCATCCCCAATTTTTTTCTATTTCAAATTAACATTGTGATATGATTCAAACATGATGAGTACTTGTGTCAATGACTATATTGTAAATTAGTATATTTCTCACTTGAAATAGGAACTATTGTCCCAATGCCTACATTTAAGATAAATATATTTCTCATCTGAAATGGCAGCTTGATATAAAGTTTGCTAAAATATTTTAAAATTTTTCCAAATTAAAAACAAATAATTATGAAATAGTGGAAATGTTTCACCGATAGGAATGTAATAAAGACACATCAATGGCTCACTTCTGGTCTCTCAGAAATATCATACCATGACCTTTTCCCCACTTGATTCTCTGAAGTTCTTTCTAAATACATTTTGCATTGACATAATTCACTTCTCTTTATACCCAATCGTTGTCAGTCCAGCTTTTGTACTTACTCTTAGTCTTGCTTGTCTTTCTTCTACAGATTTCTACAACAGCTATAAATAAGCAGGGCTTGGAAGACAAGAAAAAGAAGATCAAATTGGTTCAGCAACAAGCTTTTGGTTTCCTTTCTCTGTTGCTTATAGAGGATTTAGCTGGTTTTGTCATTTTCCTCCTGTGCTATAGACCATGAAAACAAAACCTTTAAAGTTCAAATGCACAAACTTGGCTGGAGAAACAAATAAAGAATTGACTTGTTTCAGCAATGCAATGTTAATTGGCATCTCAGAGGTTCAGTTTTCATCAGAAGGGCTATTGGCACTGATCCTGCCAGTAAATTTGAAAAAAAAAAAGGGAAAAAAAAGAAAAAAATTCATGAGGACATTAAAAGAGTGAGAGAAAGAGAAAGAAGATGCTAAGAAAGCTGGCTGGTTGAATAAGGAAAAGTTCAAACCTTTTCAAAATTAGTTCACAGTCAGATGGTTCCTTGGGCTTTCATATTTTCGGAGAGAATTCTCCAGAGTCTCTCAAATTTCTACACATCTTACAAGCAGTACGCTGATGAGTTTCATACTAGTCTATTGTTTCCAGTATATTTGTATATAGAACAGCCAAGGGTGATTACAAACTGTCTTCTTGCAGATCATAAGGTAGATTTGTTACTGTCTATATGTCAAAGATAATGTCTCCCTCTGGGACAATGTTTAAGCAAGTTTGCTGGTGGCTCATTATAAAAATTGGGGTTTTGTTAGCTTGGGTTCCTCAGATAAGACACAAACACATTGTCTCAATAGCATTCTTATCTGTCTGCATTGCCCTGTGGTACCTGAAGAGCATGGAGATCTAGTGGAAACATGAAGCTCATGCTTCCTAGTGCAACATGAGTAATAACTCCTTTGTCTGATCTAGGAGCCTCATGTTTTCTATCAGCATTTATGAAGTTACAGCTGACTAACTTCTCAACTAGCAAGCAGAGTAAAATCAGAGACCCTTCACAGTTCTTGCTACCATATTCCAATCATTTCTGAACACCCAATGCACCTGCTTTCCTCAAGCCTCACAGAAATTTAAAATTTTCCCATAAGGAGATGTTGACTTGGTGACAATGTTATTTATTCATTAGTTGCTCACATTATTTAATCTAGAAATAGCACACCAATAAGACATTAAGAATGCCAAGAAACCTTTAGTGAAATATGTATAGTACCTACCATATTGAATATATTCTATACAGTGATTCTGTCTCTTCTGGTTTCTGTTGATATACTAGTACTGATCAGAAGAGATTTGAACTGGCACACAAAAATAATCAGCAAAATATATTGGGAAAATTGTCTAGGTAGAATTTTCCACCACTGTTAATAAATTCTTCCCATTTATAAATAGTCAAAGAGATGAGTGATCACCAGACTGACACTCAGCTGGTACACAGACAGATGTACCGTCCAGATGATTGCACTAGACGCATTATGAGTACCAGTCGCTCATGGCTAGCATCTCCCCTGACTGGTCTTACAACCAAACTGTCTTTGGTATTTGATATCACATTCCCTTTGGACAACAACACTGTTTCTAAGTGGGACATTCAGAATTTTATATATATATATATATATATGTGTGTGTGTGTGTGTGTGTGTGTGTGTATGTATGTATGTATATAAACCAGGATCTCTTACAACAATTCATCTAAACAAAGTCTTTCCTAGTGTAAGGAGAATCTAGGAAGTATCAGAAAATTGGCCAAAGATCTCAAATAGAATTAGCAACCCACAGCAACCAGAAATAGTTCTGCTTAAGAGGAATTACTACTTATTATGGAACTAAGGTTGTATATGGTAGACTCAAAATGACTAAAGCTGCTAAATTTTGCCAATACTAGTACTAGTACTAGATCTGTACACTTTTAGGATAAAAAAGAAAGTGTAAGAGATTGGTGGACTAAAACTACTTGAAATTAATAAATTATTTCTGCTAATTATTGACTCAAAGAATAAAATTAACTTAAACCTAGATATAACTAAAAATTGCAAGCTACATACTAGGCAAAGATAATTATTTGCAGCAATCTTGAGAAAGTTACTTCTTAATTTTATTTCAGTTATACAAGTTTTATGTGTTTCATATATAAGGTTTAGGAACATAGTGATACTTCCCACACTACCCTCCCTCCTACCCATACTCCAACCCCTCCTCCCTCTTCCTTTTCCACTCCTAATTTTTACAAAGATCTACTTTCAGTGTACTTAATTATCATAAAGTTAACCCTACACTAAGTAAGAGTTCAACAAATAGTATGTAAAAAAAAAAAAACACTGTTCCTCAGCAGAAGTGACAAAGTCTATAAACAATCATTGAATCTCAAAGTGTCCATTTCACTCTAATACATTACATTGTAGTTATTCTAATAGTTATCTCTATTAACCCATAATTTACAAACAAAGGTTGCTACCTCTTACACTTCAAAGAGCTAAAGAGGGCAGAACACTAGTTTAAGCCCACATTCCCAAAGCCTAGTTTGATCATTTTTGAAATAAACCTACATAGAGTATGAAGATATAAAGAAAGGATAGGCAAAGTACTTAGCACAGTATCATATATATAGTAAATAACTGAATGCTATTATTGCTGAGAAATTTATTAAGGTAGAAAATTGTCAGCCATATTTGTGTCAAATTTTACTTGAACACAAGCCTGCTTCATTAATTTAATAAATATTTTTCAAATGCTCGCCTCTATACAGACACTGGAAATGTTGTAGCCTGGATATTCACAAAGAAACTTAACTCTCAGTGAGCTTATTATTTAGTAGAGCAAGCTCCTATCCACTGGGTTACTCCTGAAATGCCCACAATGAGTAGGGCTGGGCCAAGGCTGAAGCCAGGAGCCAGGAACTCAATCCAGGTCTCCCTGGTAGCAGGAATCCAGTTACAGGAGTTATCACCGCTGAAGGTGGAGCCAGGATTCAAGACTGGGAATCTAACCCAGACACTTTGATATGAGATGCAGGCATCTTAACCAATAGGCTAAATCCCTGTTGCCTCGCACTTGGGCAATATGAATGGCCAGAAATGGCAACATCCTGAGAAACCAGCAATTTCAGCACACATTCTTAGTCCTATTGTTTGACACTACCAAAGACAGAATTAACTTCTGTAGCTGATTTACCTTCCTCCTGAGACTAGCCTCCAGCAATGAATCAAATTGTGATATCTTCCTCTCTGAGTTTGTCAACACTCAAGAAAGAAAGGGCAAACTGTACTATTTTTCCTAAATTACTATCTGTATATCCAAAATGAATGAAGAAAGAATGTGCTTCAGGAATATATTCCCTGTTCAATCAAATTTGAAGTAAAGTAGCTTTTGACTTCACAAACTTCCTGAACCGTCTATGACTAGGTAAACAGGCTGTAAATAAAATCATTTAAGCTACTTATTATGCTCCAAAGGTACATCTCAAACTCCCTTGAGGTTCTCTGCCTGTAATACCTGCATAAAGTTTGCAGCCAACTCAAAGGTAAAGCAAATCCCCCAGAAATCAGAGCATTGGAAGAGAATGCTAATTACCTTGGGGAAGTTAATGTTGTAAAGCCACATTTCATCCTCTCCATCTCCCTACAATCTCTAAAAAAAGAGATTTGAAAAAGAACACACCCTGTCCTTTGTCCACTTTTTGAACTGAAACAACTTCCAGTTTGCTAAGAATTAAAATAGCAAACAACAGAGAAGAGATAAGTAGATCATTAAGTCTTTCATAGCTACAAAAGCAACAGTGGAAAGCCACATCCTCCTATAGTGTACAACTGCAAGTACAGGGCATAAAAACACATATTTAGATTTACTTAGGCCCTTTCTTCTATAAATAAGACGAAATTGTGTAAACACATTATCACTGAGCTGGAGCCAACATTTACTTTCTTTCCAAGGAGACCCAAAATTTCTACCAACAGACAACCAACACAGGGAGATCCTCAAACATCCAAATTGTCACAGGAATTTAATGTATAACCTTAGAAGTGATTTCCTTATAACTCTAGGGTATCAATAAATTGAAGGTTTGTAGAAGTGACAAAACTGGATACTTTAAGACAATGCTACCTGAGCTACCAATAGCAAATTGAGATGCTAAAAAATGTTTTATACATCTGATTTTTTTTTCTTCTTTAAAAAAGTTTAGGATTGTTTCATCTCCTTATAGGCAGCAAAACCCATAAACATCAGATCATTTGTCCTGATATCTTGGAGCAAAGCTATTGCTCTTGTGAGCACAGAAGATGCTGAAGCAGACTTGGTGAATTAGAGGAGATGAATTGCGCCCAAGTCAGTGCATACCCATCAATGCCAATGATTTAGGTCCCTAAACGTTTGCCTCTTTAAAACACCTTGAGTAGATGAATATCTGTGTTTACCTATGAGGTTTACACCACAGGATTCCTGAAGGGAAATGAAACAGTAGAAAGCAAGCCTGATTAATTCTGATGTGAGGGGCATTCTATGCAATGGAAATTAAATCTCAGAGCCTTGGGGACTGTTAGTTTCTTCAGTTCTTGAATAAAATTGGAGGTTGCAGAGGCTTTTGTAAGAAATGCAGTCTCTGACTTTTAGAGGAAAAAGGTTAAATGCTTTGTTTCTTTTTTCCTCAACAGTTATTCTTTTAATAATCTTAGACTTTTCACAGGAATTTTCTTGAAAAGCTTTCATTTCCATGATAGGTATGGAAATGTGCTCTTTTAAAAAGTAAAATGTTCTCTAAGTGCTTGTCTATACAAGAGAAACACACCCTTTCAAGGAGAAATAAGGTGGCCTCTCTTTGCATAGAGGAAGGGATCTAACATTTTGGGGAAAACATCATGTGCCCCAGCTATATATGTTAATCTTAGTAATTCAATAAGTTAATATGGGTAACAAATATTGATGCAGTAAAATACACTATCCTGACAGTGTCAAGTGACCACTCCATTAGAACCAGTGTGGCTACTCTTATTATCTTTCTTATTAGCACTGGTAGATGTAAAGACAGTAGTAGTATTTAGGCATATGTCTCAGAGCCATAGGATAGGCACATTAGATAAATCATTTCCAATCCTCACAATGATGCTGATGTGTACTATTATTATTTATAAATGGGGATTCAGAGTTTAAGCAAGAGTTTGATACCTTATAAAAAGTTCCGCTTGAGGAAACAAGCTGCACAAAGAGAAAACTCAGCCCAGAAGGAACGTGTGGGGTAAACTGCACCAAGGCCATCTCCCAAGGTGGTGGAGCAGTTATATATCCTAAGTCTATAAATTGGAATTTTGCTTTTCCAAGACTTAGCTGAATTCATTTTCAAACACAAGGAAATATTATAATTCTACCGTTGTCAAATCTGTCTATTGATAGAGTTCATCTAAGAGCTGAGGTATAGCGTTCTCTTGTGAGAAAGCCCAACAGGGAAGGGAAGTGCCTGGACCCTAGCCGATCACTCAAACTGGCATTCACTAAGACAAGTCAATTTCTTTTTGATCTTTGGCAATTGTGCCATACCGGTAAGTGCTTTAATCTACTTCTCTGTGCAGCCACAGTAATTTGGTTCTCTGAACTTGTCCACGTGTAAAGATCAAACATTATTTCTCTCATCATGTTTCAAGCACTCTGCTAATCTTTCTGAGTCTTGCCTCCATAGTTACAAACACAGATACTTCTGTGTTCTCTCCTGAGAATCATCCTAGATTTTTGTGAATCTGGGAATACTATCCATAAAGCGAATCCAGAGAAATCCAGTAGTTTAATTTGTGTGCAGCTGCCCCGACCTCATCTTCTGTGAAGCTAATGCAGAGGCATATTAAACAAGATGAACACATGATACCCTTTGATAACAGAAGTGATCTCTACCCCTCCCACCATGCTGTCTCCCACTCACCACTTCCTCCCTAAAAATTCTCTACTCTGGATAGTGCCAATATAGAATCGGGTGAGAATAAGAATGCAAGCATTATAGATTATGAAGAAATGCTATAAAGAGGATTTGAAGCTAATTGGACTTAAGGAATGCTGGAACAAGTTTCAGCTTTGAGGTCAAAGCACAGACCAAATCCTGCAGCTACAGTTTTCCAGACAGTTTGCCTATTAAAATTTTTCTTTACCTTTAGATATGTCAATGTACTCACTTGAGAAGGGCACCATAACACCTTAATTACAAGAGTTTTGTGAGCATTAAATATTAACTAAAGATAATGCTTTTATAGAGTTTTCATATGTCAGGTACTATTTGAAAGGCTTTATGCATAATAACTTATTTAATCCTTACCTAACCACATTAACATATGTTACCATTCTCGACGTTATAGCATTAAGAGTGTGGAGGTATTAAGGAAATTATTCAAGGACACATGACAATTAAGTGACAGAGCTTGGATTTTGTCCCCCAGGGGTTTTGTTTTTGAGTCCATATCTCTAAGCACTCCACAAGATTGCTTCTCTACCAACATTCCTCCACTAACTGGTCATATCACTGGTTGTCTAAAACATGATCCTTTGGAGTAAAAGTGGCACTATAATAACAACACTGACACAAAAAATATAAACAGATCCTCAGGAAAACCAGAACACAGAGCATCTTCCTAATCTTGTGTCATTCAGTACCGCACATTGCCCATAATATCTCAAATGGGAGAAAGAAACAAAAGCAATGATAACAACAAAAAAATGGTGATTTAATGTGAACTAAGGCACAGTTGCACTTATTCTGTTGAATCCAAAAATCAGAGATTTATATTAACAGTATAAGAAACCAAAATTAAGCTATTTCTTTTCATTACTAGTGGCCAACATCTATATCAAATTTCTCTCCCACTACCAACCTATAATCACACTTCTCCACTTTTGTTCTCCCACCAGTCACCCACAGAAATGTTTCTCAGCATCTTTGCAAATCACACCCGTCTTCAACCAACAGAAAAATCAATCCAGGTCTGCACCTCCACTGCCAAAGCCCTTCCTCATTCTTTTCTTTTCTAATGATAAAGCATCATTTATCATCCAATGGCTACCTTCTCCTTCTCAGAGTCCAGAGGTGGCAACAGGAGAGCTTCACAATGAGAAGCAAAAAGGTGCTCTTTGGTTATCACTGTTGTATTTTACTTTCCAAGCACAGCTCACATTTATTTAAGCTACATTGCAACATTGATGACTCACAATCTGTCTGGCACTCAAAATAAATCAACCGACATCAATCAATGCATATGTATTGAACACCTATTTTAAGTGTACAGGAGTCTGACCTTCATTTTTACACTGTCAACTATTCCCCATTGTGCTGATGAACAGTTTGCTTTTCTCTCCAAGCCCCCTCTACTTTGCCTTTGCTCTCGCTGACCTTCATTTAGGTCTTGACTTCCTGCCCAGATCAACGTGAATCTTCTGAATTCTGATCCAGCTTTTCTGTATGTTGGCCACTCTCCTATGTCTGATGCAAGTAGAAAATGCAGCTAATCTTTTCATTATTGGTTCTCCATCTTGCCCAGGAATGACTCACAATCCGGAGTGTAAGAATGGAGGTCGATGGAAATATCCTCTATACAGTAAGTGCCAACATTGCAAAAACAACCTCCAAAAACAGTGGCTTCACACAGTAAGTATTCATTGTCTCACCTACATTCTATGGGACCAGTATCACAGCAGCTCTGATGGGTGGATGTGGTTCGAGATCTCTCATGAAGTAGTAGTCGAGATTTCTGCCAGGGATTCAGTCTTCTGACAGCTCAACAGGCAAGTTGAAAGCTCATGTCCAAAATAATTCATGCGGCTGTTGTCTAGAGGTCTCAGTCCCTTATCATGTGGATTTCTTTATAAGAAGGCATGAACATCCTCAGGGCATGGCAGTTATCTTCCTATAGAGACTGATCTAAAAGAGCAAAACAAAAGAAAGTCACCATGTGTTTTTATGATTTAAACACATGTGTGCTATTCACTAGAAGCACTATTCACTAGACAGCACTGAGTCAAGTCCCCCAGTCAAGGAAGAGGAGTAATGGGCCCCACCTTCTAGGGAGAAGATGTCAAAGAATATGCAAATCTATTTCAAAATCATCTTGACAAGATTAGACACGCTTCTCCAAAGAAACAGGACCAATAAGTTGCATACACAGGAAAACACATACACATACTTATCCGTAACCCAGAAATAGACTTATTATAAGGAACGGTTGCACATGATGACAGAGGCTGGCTTGTCCAAGATCTGCAGACCTGATATCTCCCTTCAAATCAGAAAGTTGAACCGTGCATTAGAAACAGGAAGAGCTGATGTCCTGGTTCAAATGCTACCAATAAGCAGGAAAACTCTATCTTAACTCAGAAGAGGTACAGCCTTTTGTTCTACCAAGGCCTTCAGGTCACTGGATAAGTCTCATTGACCCAGCATCTCATTTATTCAACTTCACTAATTTTAGTGAAAATTTCACCCAAAAACACCCTCACAGAAACATCCAGAATAATGTTTTGCCAACTGTTAGGCACCTGTAGCCCAAAGTGACCCACAAAATTAACCATCACAGTCAACCTTCAAACAATTAATCAATAATGACAGAGTTGTGTTGTTCCTCTAGAATTTCATTAATTTACTAACCTGTTCTCTGGAAAACAATATCCTGTGCTTGAGCAGAATATTAAAACTTACTAACTACTTCTCAAAAGCTTTTTACATTTGAATTTCACAATATCTGTGATGAGAAAACTAAGGTTCAGAGAGGTGAAGTAAATACTCACAACTAACTGAAAGTGCAAAATTAAAAACCTAAGGAGAAGTGCTGGTTCTACAACCATGGAATTTTCCTCCATGCAACCTTTTATTTGTGGTATTGTATCAGTGGTTTCTCATAATGTCAACTGCAGTCAAATTCTTTTTGTAAGTAATTGTATTCAGAGGATATGAGTGAATCTGCCAGATAGAAGAAGACATTGGAACATGCCTGTTCTGTCTACTTTTCTCACCTTCAGGGACCTTTGGGACCACCAAGCATCTATCTGTGAGTCCTGAATTGAAATCTACTAGCCCAGGTCATATTCATGTCCATCTCAAAAATCAGGCTTTGTGGCAGGAACTGAAAGCCTGTTTCTCAAGTCAGGAAGGGCTGCTATTGTTATTGTCATTTTAATTTCACTCAGATGGTCACCTCACTCTTGGCTTTGAAAGCAGCTCCAGGAAAAAAAAATGAGTTTAGATTTAGAAGGCAGTGTATTGCACTGTGACTTATCTTGGATCAAATGCACTCACACCTTTGCATACAAGTTATAACACTTCTGCAGCTGAACTCTCTTCAGTTTTCTGTGTTGTAAAAAGAGATTTACTAAAAGAAAGTAGGATGCCAGAACAAGAAATGGTTTTGGAAAGGTACTTGGCAAAGTGAATGGGAACATAATTTAGGATGTCTGACTACATTACTTTTTATAATTAGAACATTTCATGATTAGAAATGGTTGATTATAAAACCTCAGCAGCCTGTCAGCCAGATACCTCCAAAAGCTTTAAAAAAGAGTAATTTTTAATCTCAAAAAAAGCCCCACCTCCACAAAAAAGTAAGATAAAATAACACTCCTATGTCCCAAGTGAGAGAAGAACAGAGATTCCCGAAAAGTCAGGCTAAAATCAATATACTCAGCTCCTATTGTCTACTACAGGTATGGGCTGCACTTGATATTACCTCTCTCTAACTTCTTCCTGCTCAGGATCACTTAATGACATCCTGTCATTGCAAGCAGTCCAAAGCACCAATGGCTCCCTATTGCCTGCAGCACAAATTTCAATATCTGATCCAGCATACTGGAACCCCAGTCATAGTTGCCATCACACAGGAGGCCTGGCTTAGAATCTTGACTCCTGGCTCACAGACTCAGCCTGGATCAGCCCCAGCATTCCCTGGGCACACAGGCAGTAAGTCAACAGCTAAGACCGTTCGCATTCACTCACTCTCTCTGACTCTGCCTTTGTAGTTTTGTGCCATCATGTATTTCAATTCAATGCAAATAAATCTGACAAATATCAGTAGAGAATTAGTAAATTCTGTGTTAGTAAACATGATATAATCACACATTAAAATGCCACCCTGAGAAACTCTCAGCTCAATAGGATAAACTAATGGGTACACAAAATCTTAAATATGCCATGATACTTGCAATGACAGATATAAGGGTGTATCAAAATTTCATGAATGATGGGATTTGGAAGGCCTGAAGGGGGCAGGTCTGAAGCAAAAGAAGGCTAAAGGTATAGGAAAGAGGGGCCTTGAGGCGGCAGTCCTGGGGGAGAAGGGAACCTCCAAAGTTAGAGGCCAATGGGAGGGGACGAAGGCCAGAGAGTGGGTGATGAAGAATTTCTCACCTGTCTCCAGCCTCTGGGTCTGACTGGCTCACAGAACTACCCAAGCTGCACCTGGACTCCTGGGACACCCAGCCTTGCTTCCCGACTGCTACCATGGTAATGGCATGTTGTGTGTGTGTGTGTGTGTGTGTGTGTGTCTCTGACCAGGGGGCGGGACTAGAAGTTACTGCCTAAGAGCGGAAGCTGTGTTGACAGAGCAACAGTCACCTACAACAAGGCAGTCTGGCAGCCCTGTGCGTTGCCAGATCTGTACAGGCAGTGCCTCTGTCGCACCTGGGGTCACGGAACCCAAATAGGCAACCAAAAAATATGCATCTCCAAAGGATTCCACCCCAACCAAGCGCGTGGTGGGAATTATTTACCCTTCTCCAGAACTCAGAATATCGTTGACAAGACTGCCAGCTTCATGGTCAGAAGGGACCTGAATTTGTAGCCAGGATACAACAGAATGAGATCAACAACCTCAAGTTCAACTTCCTGAACCCCAGTTACCTTGTCTACTATCTCCACAAAGTCAGCGAATTCAAGGAGAGGAAGGCCCAGGAGCCCTCAGCCACCATTCCCAAGGTTATGCATTAGCAGCAGCATTGCACCTACCAGCAGCTGCCCCAAAATATCCAGGCTCAGGTGATCCAAGAGACCATCATGCCCAAAGAACCCCCTCTTGAGTTTGAGTTCATCACTGACCCTCCTTCCATTTCAGCCTTTGACCTGGAGGTGGTAAAACTCACAGCCCAGTTCGTGGAGGAATGGGCACCAGTTTCTGACCCAGCTGATGCAGAAAGAGCAGGCAACTACCAGATTGACTTTCTCCACCCACAGCACAGCCTCTTTGACTGCTTCATGAAGCTTGTGGAACAATATACCAAGATTTTGATTCCACGCAAAGGCTTATCTACAAAGCTCAAGAAAGGTTGAAAACCCCTGATCAGGTGTGTTACCTGGTGGAATGGGCCAAGTGCCAGGATTGAGAGAGGACGAGGGGGAGGAGGAGCAGGTGGCCTGTGCTCAGATAGACTGGCATGATTTTGTGATGGTGGAAACAGTGGAGTTGAAGCCCAATGAGCAAGGCAACTTCCCTCCCCTCACCAGGCCAGAGGAACAGGATGCCCGAATCCTGATTCAGGAGCGATATGAGAAGTTTGGGGAGGGTGAGGAGGTTGAGTCTGATGAGGAGGATGAGAAACAGAAGGCCGAGGAGCCTCCTTCCCAGCTGAACCAGGACACCCAAGTGCAAGACAAAGATGAAGGTTCAGAGGATGACAAAGAAGGGCAAAAAGTACCCACCCCTCCAGAAACACCCATTCCTCCACCTCTGCCCCCAACTCCAGACCAAGTCATCATCCACAAAGACTATGATCCCAAAGCTCCCAAGCCCCTGCCTCCACCTCTGCTCCAGATGAGTATTTTGCATCGACCATCACAGGGGAGAATATCCCTGCCAGCAAAATGCAGGAACACATGTGCATTGGGCTCCTTGATTGGGGTCACTCCATCCGGGAGAAGCAGAGCAATGATGAGGTATATGCACCAGTTCTGGATACTGAGAGCAGCTTGAAGCAACTGGCTGAGCAGCATACTGACATCTTTGTTGTGGAAGAAAACAGTCATGGGTAAGAAGGTAACCTGGGACAGCCACTCAGGATGTATGGCCCGGACTCAGCAGGCTGTGCAGACCAACATTATCCTCCAGGAGCAAGCTGAGGCCATCTATAAGGCCAAGAGCCTGGTGCCAGAGAACGACACCAAGGAGAAGACTGGCCACAGCAAGCCCACTGAAATCCTCCAGCAGCCACCACCTCCATCTTCAGCCACCAACATCCCCAGCTCTGCACCTCTCATCACTTCAGTGCCTTGACCACCCAAGTGCCACCTCCAGGCTGAACTACAGCTGTGTCTGCAGAACCTGTCATGCCCAGCATCCAATGGCATCGGTGGTCCAGCTGCCTCCGGCCTCGGTGATTGCCCCCATGCCACCCATCATCCATGTACCCAGGGTCAATGTGGTGCCCATGCCTCCCTCAGCACCTCCTATCATGGCACCCCAGCCACTGTTTGTGATTGAACCAACAGCCTTTGTGCCTGTCTACCTGTGGCACCTGTCCCAGCTCCAGCCCCAGTGACTCCTATTCACCCTCCACCTCCCATGGAAGATGAGCCTGCCTCAAAGAAACTGAAGGCAAAGGACAACCTCATGGCTGAGGAGTTCCTGCACAGGAACAAGGGTCCAGTATCCATCAAAGCCCAACATGCAGGGTAAGATAGAATGGAAGCTGAATGGACAGGTGCTGGTCTTCACCTTGCTTCTCACAGACAGGTCTGTGTCATCAAAGTAAAGATTCATGAAGCTACAGGCATGCCTGCAGGAAAACAGAAACTACAGTGTGAAGGAATCTTCATCAAAGATCTCAACTCGCTGGCTTACTACAACCTGGCCAATGGCACCATCATCACCTGGCCCTCAAGGAGAGAGACAACAAGAAGAGAGAAACGTGCTGCCAGGTCCCTGCGGTTTTGTGTCCCGCTCCCCCATATTTGCCCTAGACACACAGGAGGCCTCCCTGGGGTAAGCACATGCTTTCACTTTCTATTTGGACATTCAGAATGTCCTACCGAGGTTCATTCCCTGGCCTCCTTTCCACGTTAGTAGCAGTAGCAGGGCTTTTGAAGCCACTGCTTGGAACCCTATTGTGTTAGGGTATGGTATGAAGGCACTTGTTAGTTGGAGCAACCCATTAGGAGCTAAGAGCCCAGAAATGGCCCACAGGATAGGTACATTGAGCCAAGAGGCACTTGGCTGATTGAATATGGTTGTTATGGTCATTGATGATTTTTGTATTTTGCTGTGGTGTAATAAACTTCTTGAAAAAGAAAACTTCATGAAAAATGGAACTAAAAGTTTATTTTGATGTAAATTAAAATCCACATATAGAGAGGTATTTAATCAATACACAATTATTCTTAAGTGCTGAAACTTAACTGAAAAGTGATCGCCGTTAAATATAAGAGTGGGAATAAGAGAGGGAAGAGATGTGCAATTCGGGACATGCTCAAGCTGACTTACCTCAAACGGTAGAGTTAGAAACATACCAGGGGATTCCAATGCAATCCCATCAAGGTGGCATGTACCAATGCCATCTCACTAGTCCCAGTGATCAATTTCTGTTCACAATTGATCATAATGATAGGACTAAGAGCCGAAGGGATCACATAAACAAGAATAGTGTCTGCAAATACTAGCTGATAGAATCAAAAAGGGAGAGAATGATCCAACATGGGAAGTGAGATACACAGCAGACCCATAGAATGGCAGATGTCCTAAACAGCACTCTGGCCTCAGAATCAGCCCTTAAGGCATGCGGATCCGGCTGAAAAGCCCATGAGAGTATTTCAGGCATGGAAAGCCAAGACACTCTGGGAAAAAAAAAAAGAAAACTAAATTAAAGATCTCCACGAGTGAGATCCCAGTGGAAAGAACAGGTCATCTAAGAAGGAGGTACCTTTCTCTGAAGGGAGGACAGAACTTCCACTTTGACCATGGCCTTGTCTAAATATGATCAGAGTCAGTAAACTCAGGGGGCTTCCATAGCCTTGGCAGCTCATGACAAGAGCCTAGGGTGATTACTGAGGCCATAAACAAGAGTGTCAATTTGTTAAGTCAACAACAGGTGTCACTGTGCACTTACTCCTCATGTAGGATCTCTGTCCTTAGTGTGCTGTACATTGAGATCTAATGCTATAACTAGTACTCAAACAGTATTTTTCACTTTATGTTTCTGTGTGGGAGCAAACTGTTGAAATCTTTACTTAATGTATGCTAAACTGATCTTCCGTATATAAAGAGAAACAAAAATGAATCTTGATGTGAATGGAAGGGGAGAGGGAGTGGGAAAGGGGAGGGTTGCGGGTGGGTGGGGCGTTATGGGGGGGAGCCATTTTAATCCATAAGCTGTACTTTGGAAATTTATATTCATTAAATAAAAGTTTAAAAAATGCATATTATGAAAATACTGTGTATGAATTTCAAAAAAATGTTGTACCAAAATAAATGTCTCTTTTTTCAAATATTTATCTTATTTATTCATGTCAGAATACTAGACAGGAAGAGACAGATAGAATTTTCCATTAACTGGTTCACTCCCCAAATGGCTGCAACAGCTGGGGCTATACCAGGCTGAAGCCAAGAGCCCAGAGCCTCCTCTAAGTCTTCGAAGTGGGTGTAGGATCCCAAGCACCTGGACCATCCTCTGCTTTTCCAAGCACATTAGCAGGGAGCTGGATCAGAAGTGGAGCAGCCAGGACTCAAACTGGTGTCCATATAGGATGCCAGCATTGCAGGAGGTGGCTTTCCCCTCTATGACATAGCGCCAGGCTTGAAACTTTTAATTCCATTGATTTCATGAACTTTGTAAAGTGCCTTTGTACAAGGGAAAGAGAAGGAAATGATAAAGTTGGAGACTTCTCAGTATAGAAATCGTGTGCCAGATGTTAAAGAGCAAGCTGATTTTTCCTACAAATAGAAAAGCTAGCCAATGGTGGGGAAGGGTAGTCAAGTTATTACTGAAGGCACAGTAATAAGGATGAATTTCAGGCACAGGGGATAACCCCATCTAAAACTTCATAGATGACCCCAAGTTTCCATACCCAGCAGCCCTGTGGGAAGTTTCACCAGCACCAGTCTAAGAGGAGGCTCCTAGCTCCCTGCTTAGTGGCAACAGTGACATGCCAGCCCCAGCAGGGGCATTGGCAGCTCCTCTGCACATCAGTCCCTAGTCCTCATCCCAAGGACTGAGCTAATTTTGAGTAACCACTTGCTTTTCTCTTTTGCTATATTGACACTTCTAGTATGCTTTTAACTAATTTTCTATGTTGAATTCTCTCTACTTGAAATGCCTCAAATAATTTATGTTCTCCTGGTTGGATATTGACTAACACAAGCTCCTAGCACTGCAATAGCCCCACATAAGAAAAGATGCTATAGATGAAAGGATGAGTGGATGAACAGATACATGATGAATTAATGAGGATGTATTTATTTTAAAATTAAGGCTGAGTTTTGTCAAAGAAGTCATATATTTATAGTGACATCATAGGTGGAAGAACAGATTCTCTGAGGAATACAGAGTTTTCTAATATCCATATGTAAAAATGAGAATGAGCAGAGATTCTTTGTAAGCATGGTAACTACAATAGAGATTTTCTAATAATACGCCATGATCCTCCAACAAATAAGAGTGGAGAAAAATAGTAATCAGTTTGAATGCAGATATTATGAGTTACAGATTACACCCTGTCTTTTTTTCTCTTAAAAAATGAAAGTGCCAATGGAAAGATTTTACACTTTTTGTTATAAGCTTTCTTAATCTGTGTGTTTACTTTGGTTGTATTTTTCATATAGCCTTTGGAGACCAAATCAGAGTTATCTGCAAACAGTTTTCATTTTCAATAAAGCCATAAATTTTAAAATGTACAGAAAATCATGTATTGACTATACAGCATTTGAGGCTATTAGGACTAAAGCAAATAGACTATTCTTTTCTTTTGCTAGGGGACAATTTTGTCGGTATCCTCTAGCAAGCAGAGATCAGACAGGGGAATTAGAGGGACAGTTTGATTTCTTAGGGAGATCAATGAATATGACAGGTTAATAGATGGCACACAGCTGGTGTCAGGTTCAGAAGAAGTGATGACAAGGGACAAAGGAGAAGACAAGATGAGCATTTATAGCACGAGAGTCCAGTTCTGTGTGGAAAATCAGAATGCCCTGGGGAAGATGAGGGCTATGGTTATCTTTCCTGGGATAAGCAGGGCAATCAGAACATCTTAGACATTCAGAGAGCCCCCTAGGAACCCAGCCACTTTCGCCTCAAAGCCACTGGGACTTCTCTGAACAGCACTCTGTGCTATGAAAACGTCAGTCACGGCTTTTGGATTAGGTTTCCTATGTGACACACTCCCCCAGGGAAGACAGGAGCAATTCACACCTGGTCAAAGTCAGAGACAGGGAGACAGTTTTTTCTTGAGTCCATTCCTACCCATGGGACAAGTGCAGCTGAGCAGGGGTGAAAAATGGTCACAGAAATTAAATGCCCCTGCTCTGAACTCAGTATGTACCATTCATTAACCAGGCCTATTATTTTTAGCTATGAAATGAGAATAATAATAATACCTATATCCATTGATCATTAAAAGCTATAAGATAATGATAATTGTGATGGAGATAATGATACTGTTTGAAGTGACAAAGGCAAACATTTGTGGGATATTTATTTTCATATATAATTCTAAGTGCTTTACATACAAGTTATTTAAGGTTTATAACATTTATTAAGTGCCTGTATAAAAACTGGCACATTGAAAATATCTAATAAATGATTGTTACATTTCTGCTGCAGGCTGGTGGAGGTAGTGAGCGTGGTGTATTAAACTGAACATGCCTTCTCAGGTTCATGCTAAGTCATCAGCAGAAACTTTTACCTGAGTACATTATAGGCTAAGCGGAATTTAGACCACCTGCAAGAAAGGAAAACAGCATTTCTCATACTATTTATTCTCACTCATGTATCTAAGTCCTACTGTAAATGGAAACTATGTTATTGCAAAAAATAAAGGAAAAAAAAAAGGAAGGGAAGGAGGTGGGTTGAGGTATCGAGGGCGGGGGCGGGGTGTGGGGAGCAACTCGGACTAGACTAAGTTACTGGAATTAAGACTTATTCTATGCATCTGCTCTCCCACAATATGGCGCTGGGAGAGGAGTAAACAACTTCTACACAGCTGCCTCTTGCCAATTTGACTGATGAGCTGATCTTGCTCCTGATTGGAGGAGAGCAGCGTACTCGGCGTGTGGGTAGCAGAGTTGGGATTGGTGGAAGAGGACTATACAGGAGGAGAGAGGCAACATGCACCAGGAACATCCAGATAACATCTGAGCAGCCCCCGAGAGAGCCGGCCGGCAGTGTGCCGCTCCCCCGCTGAAGTGGGGAAAGTGGCAGGGGGAGCCGCTCCTCCACGGAGGTGGAGGGATCGGCAGCCAACCCGGGAAGAACCAGCAGCAAACCCGGGAAGGGCCAAGCAGACAAAAGAACAGCGCAGGGTCTAGTGTCGTTCCTCCGTGAAGAGGGGACGCGACAGGGAAGAATCAGTATCTTCTTAGAATTACATCACTGAAATACATTAAATCTGTTCACTTTATGTTAATAAAAAGAAACAACAAAATTTAAAAGAATTTTAAAAAAATTGAGAGAATTACCAGGAGGATAATTTGTAGCTGGTTAAATGTTGAACTACAGGATTAAAAATACTTCACAATCATTACACCAAGCTATTTATTTAATTTAGAATGCAGAGTTACAGATTCATATTTTATGAGAGAGATCTTCCATATGCTGGTTTACTCCCCAAATGCCTGCCTACCATAATGAGGGCTGGGCCAAGCTAGACAAAGACAGGAGCTGGGAACTCCATCAGGATCTCCCATGTGGATGCCATGGCAGGAACTCAAGTACTTATTTATCATCTGCTGCCTCCTGGGTGCATATTAGCAAGAAATGATCAGAAACAGAGGCAGGGTGGTCAACATTGTGGCACAGCAGTTTAGGCTGCAGTCTGGGACACATGCATCCCATATGAATGCCAGATGGAGTCCCAACTGCTCTACTTTTGATCCACCTCCGTATTAACGTACCTAGGAAAGGGTCACAAGATGGCTAAAGTGCTTGGGTCACTGCCACCCACATGGGAGACCAATATGGGATGGTGTCCAAAGAAGTGGCTTAACCCACTGCGCCACAATGCCCACCCTGGTTTTAGCTCTTCTAAATGTGTACTGAAGAAGGGTGCATTAGAAATGAAAGTGCATAGAGAAATGCTAAGTGATGGAAAAGAAAATGTATAAATAACGTGATGTATCTATCACTTATATTTAAGAGATATTAGAAGTGGTTTGATAGCAATTGTAAGTGCTGAATGTATTAAATCATAAGATCACATTATATATCAAAATAAATACATAGAACATAAAGACAAAGGCAGAGAAGTATTTGATCCAGAGAACATATACTGGAACATTTTTGTAAGTATTTTTTTAAATCACATATAAAAATATTTACAGATATATGGAAAGAATAGCAGCAAGTACATTGTTATTAGAGTCAGGCTCCTAACCTGGCAGGCTATATAACATGCCTTCAGTTTCTTGCCCTTGTCTACTAAACGTGCATGTAAATACCAGTCTCATTGATCTTGATGCGTTAAATGAAATGGTATTTGTGAAATGCACAAGGTACTACTCTCTGCATAGTAGTCACTCAATAAATACTAACATTTTCTCCAACTTAAAAGTAATAAATTCTTCAATACCAAAGCTAGAGAAAACATGTCTAATTCACTGGATTAAAATTACCTGTTGGTGGACACTTCCTAGTACCTACAAAAAACTTTAAATAAAAAAACCCAAGAGCTCTTAAGGATTTTGCAGGGATAGCAGATGTTTGAATTGTATATTATATGAGTAATGGTTAGTATAATTCAATACATCATAACAAAACAGTAAGGATCCATAATCAGTTTTGTTCACTGATATTTTATAGACTACAGAATACTTTTAAAGGTGACCTATAATAACTTGATAGGAAAATGAATAGAAACTAAAAATTAGGTAACTAGATAACAATACTCAGATTTTTATAATAATCCTTAGCAATGAATTAACTGCATTAGGAATCCAAAGAGGAAAAAAAAAAGACTTTAGAAGAGGCCATTGTATACAGGTAATATATATAAATGTCACTCTGTCACATGGAGAAACAAAACTTGAAATCAGCACAAACTACAGAAAATAAACTTTTGTAACAATAAAATGAAAAATGAAAAAAACTATTATGAATATTTTGTATCACTATTTTAATTATATAAGTATAGCATGATTTTGTTATTCAAAAAGAGTTTCAAATAATTGCTGAAACTGGTTTGGGAAGGGGATGGCGTAGTGGTCCAAGAAATGCAGTATAAAGAGGAGTTTTAGGAAGTCTGGTTCAATTTTTATCACTGGGTTTCATATGGGGGACATTTGCTTGTGTACACTAGACATGTCCAGTAGAATAGTAGGGTGAAAAAAAGAAAGGCTGCCTATAGGTTATCAGTTCCACCAGTAATAGAAAAAGGGATCACATAAACAAGACTAGTGTCTGCTAATACTAACTAATATAATTAAAAAGAAAAAAACAATCCAACATGGGAAGCAGGATACACAGCAGACTCATAGAATGGCAGATGTCCTAAACAGCATTCTGGCCTCAGAATCAGCCCTTAAGGCATTCAGATCAGGCTAAAAAGCCCATGAGAGTATTTCAGGCATGGAAATCCAAGACACTCTGGAAAAAAAAATTAAATGAAAGATCTCTGTGAGATCCCAGTGGAAAGAACGGGCCATCAAAGAAGGAGATACCTTTCTTCTTTCTCTGAGGGAGGAGATAATTTCCACTTTGACTAGGGCCTTGTCTAAATATGATTGGAGTTGGCAAACTCAAGAGGCTTCCATAGCCTTGGCAGCTCATGACTAGAGCCTCGGCTGATTACTGACGTTATAAATAAGAGTGTTAATTGTTAAATCAACAACAGGAGTCACTGTGCACATACTCCCCATGTAGGATCTCTGTCCTTAATGTGTTGTACTATGTGAATTAATGGCATAACTAGTACTCAAATAGTACTTTATACTTTGTGTTTCTGTGTGGGTGCAAACTGTTGAGATCTTTACTTAATATATACTAAATTGATCTTTTTCTATGTATAAAGATAATTGAAAATGAATCTCTTTTTTTTTTTTGACATTTAGAGTTAGACAGTGAGAGAGAGAGAGAGAGAGAAAGGTCTTCCTTCTGTTGGCTCACCCCCCAAATGACCACTATGGCCGGTGCACTGTGCTGATATGAATGGGATGGGAAAGTGAGTGGGAAATGGGATGGTTGCAGGTGGGTGGGAGGTTGTGGGGAGAAAAAGCCGCTATAATTCAAAAGTTGTACTTTGGAAATTTAAATTTATTAAATAAAAAGTTAAAAAAAAAGAAAATGCTTTTCTTAGGTTGCTCCCCAGTTTTTGAGAAACATTTGTTTTTGTTTGCTTCTCATTCTTGATTAGTAGGATCCCATCTGAAGTGAAATGAGTAAGCATCATGCCCAAATCTTGACAACTGGTGCTTTTGCAGTGAATTGACTGATTTTAAATAACTCAGAGTGATATGTATCTACATATACCCATGAAATACATACCCACTAACTAAAAGGAAAAAAAAATTCATTCCACTGTAGAGGTTTTTTTTTTTTTTTTAAATTTTTAACAGAATATTTCACATCTTTCTAAAATGTTTGCACCAAATTATTTTAAATTTCAAATGCTTTCTCTAGATCCATGTAGAAAAAATTTAAATATGATTTTATAATATTTACATTTTAAGTGAAGGGAACAGAGAAGGATTAAAATCACCTGCAGCCATTTATACCTCAAAATCTGACTAGAGAATAGAAATTCCTCTGGAATTCCCTTAACTTTCCATGCTAAATATTTATCGAGCAGTTACTATGTGCCAAGACTGTTAAGTGTTAACTGATTGAAACTAAAATCCACCCTATTTTCCAAATCTCTATAAATAGCAAATAAAATATATAGAAGTTGTAAGAAAGTGATCCAGTAATAAATGTGATTTTTTTCAGTTATAAATCAATCAACATATTTATTAATCATATATTCTCCAAGTTAATATACTTATTAGAAGTCAACATAATATATTTTTCTGTTACAACCCTCACTACACAAAAATGCTTTCTCCGTCTGCCCCCACCCTCCCACACACACATAGAATTTGAGGCCAAAGAGATTTAAATTCAGGCTCTGCTAATGTATGAGCTACAAAAGTGAATACTTTGTGGTGATTTCAACTTTAATAATACATTTTATAAAGTGAGGAAGAAAACATGAGCTATAATGAGACACAAATATAATATTATTATGTATTTATTGGCATGTCAATGTGTGCTAGATAAAAGAGACACTGTGCCAGTCAATAATTGCTCAGGAAATACTTGTTTTTCGGTGTGCAAAACTCTACCACCTCAGCAAAGTTGGGGAAGGGTATGTGGCAACCAAAAAAAAAATGTCAACCTATAATATATTGAATTTTACCCTCATGGAACTTCTACTTGCAGAAAACATTAAATTCATTTATTCATTAAAAAGGAAACTCCTAACTAATCTTTTAGTATATAGAGGTTTATATAGAAATACCCAGATTCTAATGGAAGATTTTTATTTTATTTTTATTCATTTATTTTTTATTTGACAGATAGAGTTAGACAGTGAGAGAGAGAGACAGTGAGAAAGGGCTTCCTTCCGTTGGTTCACCCCCCAAATGGCCACTATGGCAGGAGCTACGTCGATCTGAAGCCAAGAGCCAGGTGCTTCCTCCTGGTCTCCCATGCGGGTGCAGATGCCCAAGCACTTGGGCCATCCTCCACTGCCTTCCTGGACCACAGCAGAGAGCTGTACTGAAAGAGGAGTAGCCAGGATTAGAACCCAGAGCCCATATGGAATGCCAGCACACAGGCGGAGGATTAGCCAAGTGAGCCATGGCATCGGCCCTGCCCATACTCTTATATAGCTAACTATAACCATGTGGAATCTGAGGTTCACAATGGATCTTTGGCTTAGCTGAGAAAATTCAATAGTCTGCAATTTTTGCCCAATTTTCCAATTTTAACATGATGACAAATTCAAGGTGTTATTTATTATTCTGTGAACCTCAAAAAAACATTTCTCAGGCCACAAGTTTGTGTTTGCTGACTTCAATCTTATTTAGACAAGGTCATAGTCAAAGTGGAAGTTCTCACCTCCCTTCAGAGAAGGGTACCTCCTTCTGTGATGGCCCGTTCTTTCCACTGGGGTCTCACTAGCAGAGATCTTTCATTTAGTTGTTGTGTTTTTTTGTTTTTTTTTTTTTTTTTCTTTTGCCAGAGAGTCTTAGCTTTCCATGCCTAAAATACTCCCATGGGCTCTTTAGCCAGATCTGTGTGCCTTAAGGGCTGATTCTGAGGCCAGAGTGCTGTTTAGGACATCTGCCATTCTATGAGTCTGTTGTGTATCCTGCTTCCCATGTTGGATCATTCTCTCCCTTTTTTATTCTATTAGTTAGTATTAGCAGACACTAGTCTTGTTTATATGATCCCCCTGACTCTTAGACTTATCAGTGTGATAAATTGTGAACTGAAATTGATTACTTGGACTAGTGAGATGGCATTGGTACATGCAACCTTGATGGGATTGTATTGGAATCCCCTGGCACATTTCTAACTCCACCATTTAGAGCAAGTCAGTTGAGCATGTCCCAAATTGTACATCTCCTCCCTCTCTTATTCCCACTCTTATATTTAACAGGGATCACTTTTCAGTTAAAATTTAGACACCGAAGAATAATTGTGTGTTAATTACAGAGTTCAACCAATAGTATTAAGTAGAACAAAAAAAAATAATAAAAGGGATAAAGTATTAAATTGTACATCAACAGTCGGGACAAGGGCTGATCAAGTCACTGTTTCTCATAGTGTCCATTTCACTTCACCAGGTTTCCTTTCTTTGGTGCTCGGTTAGTTGTCACCCATCAGGGAGAACATATGATATTTGTCCCTTTGGGACTGCCTTAATTCACTCAGCATGATGTTTTCCAGATTCCTCCATTTTTCTTAACACAGACATTAGAGTTAGTTTCTTTATGTTGATTACACTTTTCAAGCCCTGAAGAAATCCTTGCTTATTTATAAATCCTTGAGTATGTCATAAATATGATAAAGTGGGTTTTTTTTTTTTTAAAGATTTTATTTACTCATTTGACAGACAGAGTTACAGACAGTAAGAGGGAGAAACAGAGAGAAAGATATTCCCTCCATTGGTTCACTCTCCAAATGGCCACAAAGGCCAGAGCTGCGCCAATCTGAAGCCAGGAGCCAGGTGCTTCCTCCCGGTCTCCCATGCGGTGCAGGGGCCCAAGCACCTTGATCATCCTCACTGCTTTCCGAGGCCACAGCAAAGAGTTGGAGTGGAAGAGGAGCAACAGAGTCTAGAGCCAGTGCCCATATGGGATGCTGGCACCGCAGTCAGAGGATAAACCTAGTGTGCCATGGCGCCAGCCCTGATAAAGTGTTTAAAAATAGATGAAAGCAGTCTTCTTGTTCATATTTAGTTTAAAAAAAAAAAGGAGTGAACCGGAAAATATCTAGAGAATGTAATTTGCAGTCAAAACCAAATTAATTGTGATGTGCCTCTGTCTCTTTCTCTGTCTGTCTCTCACCTCTACTCTCCCTCCCTTGGATCCAGGTTGTCTTAAAAATGGCTCTTTTCTTTGTACAAACAACCCATAGGGAAAGTAGACAAAGTAACTTTCCTTAAGATCAGCCCAGAAAAGACTAGAATATCGACCATGAAAGATTTTAATTACACTGATATTGATTGTGATAATGGCAATTTAATTATAGAAAAGAGTAAAAATTCTGTCTTCAGCTACATTGTTTTCTGTTTCTAACATTTTTCCTTGGCTAAACTTTATGTGGAGAGAAGTTTTTTGTTTTGTTTTTTTCCTGGAACTTTTCCTAAAAATTCAGCCAAGTATGATAAATCAGATTGAAGCTTGGGAGCATCTCAAATCTAGTTATCAACTTATTATTTGATTTGAAATGCTCAAGAGAGTATGCTGTTTATGAAGAGAAACAATACAAGCATTTTTACTTTGAGAAAGAAGGCTTTGAATGAATGCAAAGTGTCTGAGGAATGTTGATTGGAATTCTATAAGGTATGAGAAATCTACTGCACATAAGTAAGGAATTGAGCATTTAGGAAACAATTGGAAAGACTAGCATTGAAATTCAACTGAGACAAATAGTAATCACAGAGCTGAATTTAGAATGAAAGAGTTGAATATGAAATAAAATGTAAGAACGCTAACTAAAAGACCACTAAAGGCAGTGCTTGTAGTTCAGAGGCCTTTAAAAATTTCCTTGTTCATGATTCTGCTTATCTTAAAATACCTAAAACATCCCCTTACTTTAAATCTGCAATGAGGTAAATACCTTTGCATGATGTAATATTAGAGAATATAAATACAGCCTCCAATTAAGTACTTTTTGTGTGAAATTTATTTACTCAAGAGAAATAAAGCTAAGAAACTTGGATATTTAAAGAAATTAAACTTTCCTGAGAATTTTTCATAACTTCAAGGAATAGACTTCATTATAATAAAAACAATTATTTGCAATTGTTTGATAGAATTGGAATTATTTTGCTATCTAGAAATTTGGTTTAAATGATATTTGTTAGAAGCAACTTGATCCCAAGTTTTATATATATATATATATATAGTCAAAAATAATAATTCAAACAATTACATAGAAGTATATGAAAAGCATGAGGAGGAGCATAAAACATTTCAATGTGTGAGGGTCCATAATCTGCCTTCTTTTAGTTTAGTCCTTTAAAATTTCAATACATTCATTCTATCCCTTCATTCTGGCTTACATTTTTTATTTTAACCCTTTGATCAGTTTCAGTATATATATTTTTTACAGGATCTTTCATATTTCCCCCCAAGTTCTCAGTAGGAAACTTCTGCCTGTCTACAGTGGCTGACTCCCTCCCTGGTTATAACCAGGAGTGCTAGATCCCAGTTATTTGTGACATCAGCCAGGACACTTACTGTTCTGGCTTTAATCTCTACCTTGGGCATCTGGATTTTCCATGTCTTTGGTTTCAAATTCAGGGTTTTATAGTTTTTTGTTGTATTCCATTTTGTTACTACCGATCTAGATTTACATTTCTGACTGAAGGATGCTCTTATTCAATTAGTCTTTCACCTTGCTAAAATCAGATGTCACCATCCCCACTCAATAATGTTGGGAGAAAAAAAGATGTGTGCTCTCTCTCACACACACACACATATGCACACGTGTGTGCACATGTGCACACACACACATGATCTGCCAATACAGAAAAACAACTACTCAAGATTCTTCCCAAAGTTTACACAGGGCAAGTACTTAAACCCCTTTAAAATTATACAATAACGTATGAGGAAAAACCTTCTCAACATGCTGAATCAGCCATCAAACATGTCTTCCTTCTATCAGAATGGTGTGTCCACTGATGCAACAGAAATTTATCAAATGTGAATTTTTGGTATAATTTAGGCCAGCCCAAGATTTGGATCAAAATAGGATGATTCCATCAATGTGAGTAAGTGTCCACTGTACTATCTTAACCCAACAGAGGCCAGATGCCAACATGAAATGGGTGGGTATGGCGTGGGGTGGTAGCAGCAAAGGATTATGGGGCAACACCCAATTTCAAAGGACTCAGTTAGGAACTTCCCTTTTCTTTAAAAAAAAAAAAAAACTTCTTCAGAGTAGCAGCTGCAGCAAATTGCCACCAGACAAGTCCAAGAAGAATCTGTGCATGCCAGAGTCCTAGAAAGGGAAAAGTGACAAGTCTAAGAGCCAGGTAGGGAAGAGGAAAGTGGAAGTCAAAGTCTGATATCAGGGAAGGGTAACAAAGTAGGGATCAGAAAGGCACCAGGAGACATCCAGGAGGTACATTTTCAACAATGAATTATACCTAAAGTTTTATGAGCCTCTGGTGAAATTCTAGCACTTATGGTAGGAAGTGCATGATCCATAAACATAGCCATAACTGACCTCTATAGCATATTATATTGCTTTACAAGACACTGTCAAGGGACAGGCGCCCAAAATGTACATGAGCAGTGTTTCTGTCACTTACAAAATGGGAAAGCTCTTTCCTAAAAGTTGCTAAAGCTGAAGTGGTGTTCTAGTCAACAATTGTTTGTAAATATGAAATAATTTTATCACTACTAGTATTGGTATGTATGTGTTCAGTTCTTGATGAATGCATAAATGCATATATTTATATCCAAGTTTAAAGCCAGAAGATACCTTAAAGAGCATATAATCAAACACCTGCACTTAGAGAGCAGAAACTGAAGCCCAAATTTTGATGTAGTGTGGTCAGATATATACTACCAACCAGTAGCACTGAAAACATAGAGGAGCAAATGTTTATAGTCAAGTCAAGTTTTCTCACTTTCAGTTCAATAGAATTTCCAAAAGGAAACTGTTTTGGCATACTTTTAGTAAATTAGTCATAGTCCTCATAGTCCTTAGCTATAGGTATATTGCCATCTTAGTCTACATGTACCTCCCTTAGAAGTTTCTTCAGTTTCTGCCTTCATCCTTCATCCTCCGCCTCTATTTC
Source organism: Oryctolagus cuniculus (assembly GCF_051225735.1). NCBI lineage: Eukaryota > Metazoa > Chordata > Mammalia > Lagomorpha > Leporidae > Oryctolagus > Oryctolagus cuniculus. Next base: position 59,222,191 of record NC_142875.1, read on the forward strand.
CCCTCCTCCACATGGCAATCTGTTGAAATGTGAGCAATACATAATCATAAATACGTAAATTTTAACTGCAAATTGTGTAACTGTGTATAAATGTGCATAAATGATTTTCATTTACCTAAATTGAATGAATATATTTCTTACTCATTTTCTTTTTTTTATAAAGATTTATGTATTTATTATTTTTTTTTATTTTTTTTATCTTTTATTTAATGAATATAAATTTCCAAAGTACAACTCATGGGTTACAATGGCTTCCCCCCCCATACTGTCCCTCCCACCCACAACCCTCCCCTTTCCCACTCCCTCTCCCCTTCCATTCACATCAAGATTCATTTTCGATTATCTTAATATACAGAAGATCAGCTTAGTATACCTTAAGTAAGGATTTCAACAGTTTGCTCCCACACAGAAACATAAAGTGAAAAATAATAGATGATTTTTTTTAAATGATGATGCAATCAGATCAGACCTATTGTCATGTTTAATCCCAGTGAGAGTCAAGTTGGGAATTGATAATTTCTTTTTTTTTTTTTTTTACAGAAGATCAGTTTAGTGTACATTAAGTAAAGATTTCAATCGTTTGCACCCCCATAGAAACACAAAGTGAAATATACTGTTTGAGTACTCGTTATAGCATTAAGCCTCAGTGTACAGCACATTAAGGACAGAGATCCTACATGAGGAGGAAGTGCACAGTGACTCCTGTTGTTGACTTTACAAATTGACACTCCTGTTTATGGCATCAGTAATCTCCCTATGCACCAGTCATGAGTTTCCAAGGCTATGGAAGCCCCTTGAGTTCTCCGACTCTTATCTTGTTTAGACACGGTCATAGTCAAAGTGGAGGTTCTCTCCTCCCTTCAGAGAAAGGCACCTCCCTCTTTGAAGACCTGTTCTTTCCACTGGGATCTCACTCACAGAGATCTTTTTGCCAGAGTGTCTTGGCTTTCCATGCCTGAAATACTCTCATGGGCTTTTCAGCCAGATCCGAGTGCCTTTAGGGCTGATTCTGAGGCCAGAGTGCTATTTAGGACATCCGCCATTCTGTGAGTCTGCTGAGTATCTCACTTCCCATGTTGGATCACTCTCCCCTTTATTTATTCTATCGGTTAGTGTTAGCAGGTACTAGACTTGTTTATGTGCTCCCTTTGACTCTTAGTCCTTTCATTATGATCAATTGTGAACTGAAATTGATCACTTGGAATAGTGAGATGGCATTGGCACATGCCACCTTGATGGGATTGAATTGGAATCCCCTGGCATTTTCGGAAATCAGTATGGTGTTACACATATACCCAGCTCATTGCTCTTACAATTTCATAAAATCCCATACCCATTACATTTTGTATAAATCAGTTCCCCTAATATTAGAATTTTATAGAGCTTCAGATTAATTTTCTATTAACATCTTCATTTACTAAAATTCAAACAATCTGTACAATGTACAGATTTTTTGGTCTAGCAAACTATAGTTTCCTTTTGTTGATGTTGTTTTTGTTTTGGATGATATATCAGATAGATATCTACAGGCTTCCTGTTTCCAATTTGTAAAATATTTTGCTGTAATGGCATTTCTTATGCATACTAATAGCTAAGTCAATGGAAAAATAAGAGTTGCTACAGTAATTTTGGATATGTATATATCATAGCCAGGGTGGGTGGAGTATAGATTTTCTGTAGAATTAGAATTGTGTTTTGAAGTAAATTTATTTGTATAATTAGCACTAAAATTATTGGTTCACAAAAGAGAATAACTTCATAATATGTGGGAATATCATCTGCCATTAAAATTCTAAAAATATAAGTCAATTATTCCCTTGATGACTTTAGTCACAAGTAAATGATGAGAAAGTATTCACAGTACCATGTGTGGGAGCAAATATTCAAAGCAAACAATGAATCAATGATACAGTATCCCACAGACTAAATGTTGCAAAACACTACCACGAATGCCCAATTCTATTAGGGTGTTTATTCAAATCTGGTAATGTTTTCTGTCTAGTATGCATAATGCATTTTTACTTACAATTTTAAACTGGAACTTAAAAAAGAAATGAAAGGACATTAGGCATAGACAAAATTGGGATAGAGACTCTGGTCAAGCACCATAGTATGACAAGATAAGAATTATGCCATACATATTTAAGAGTTACATTAAAATGCAGCATGAACTCCATGCTGTGACTGTCAGGAAAGCTGAGTTCTAAATGAAACACCTTGTTTAATTGATGTATGACTTTATGTTAGTTATCTAACCTCTGAAAAATATCCTGTTCTTCTATAAAAAGAGAGAAAAGATTTGTCCTAACTCATGTAACATGTTGTGTTCATAAAATCTAGGGACAGTAGAGCAGTTTGAGTAGAAATTAACATAAATGTTTTAATGTTCCTGTAGTGCGCTTCATAGCAGAAGCTGATGTGCTGACCGCCAAGGACACATAAATAATATGGAAACTGATGCAATAGGCTTTTTAGAATGTTCCCTTGCAGATAGATTTCTTCTTATTGAATTTGATGTTATTACAAGAATACTTAAAAAAGAAGAATATTATTTACAAGATTATTAGGCTACCAAATCTAAGTTATCAATCAGAACGTATTAATGGATAACACTGAAATATAGCATACTGCATATACATAGTCCATGTCATAAGAGTGGAAAAGATACCATTGCAGAGAAAATATGAGTCTAAGTAATCAAACTATTTGCACAATAAAGCTATCTCCATACCATCCACCCTGCAAGAAAATTATACACAAATGCACTTGCAAAAGTGCACACCTACACACAGAAATTGGAACAAAAAATCAAGTTGAAAATAGTACCTTAACAGAGTCAATGGGGCTGGCATTGTGGCATAGCTTGTAAAACCTGGGACAGTGGTATCCTATTTACATGCTAGTTCTTTCCCTGGTTGCTCTACTTCTGATCCAGGTCCCTGCTAATGCCCTGGGAAAAGCAGTGAATGATTATTCAAGTGTATGTGCTCCTGCCACACATGTGGAAGACCCAGATGAAGCTCCTGGCTCCAAACGCTGGCCTTTGTGGCCATCTGGGGATGTAGCCAGCAGATGGAATATCTCTGTCTCTCTCTCCTGAAATTCTGACTTTCAAATAAATCAATCAATCTTTAAAACAAGAGCTGAATGAAAAATGATGATAAAAATGCTGTGATGAAAGGTAAGAAGCTTAGAGTGCAGATCCAGTAAACATTTAAAATGAATTTCAAAACAAAACAAGAAGAACAAAAGAGTCCAAGATGGCAGAATAGAGAAAGGATGCATTGCTATAGGCTAGGGGAAAATAGCAAAAATTACTTAAAAAATAATCAAAAGTGGAAGAGGTACATTCTCAAGGGAGAGTTAGAAGACTGAAGTGGAAGTTTTATGGAAGGAAGAGGGATGCTCTGGACCTGTGTGGAAGGTACAAACACATAGCAAGGAGCGTGGACATACCGCATGATCCCAGCAGCTTAAAGCCAGATAAAGCACCAGCACTGAAGAGTCAGGTGAGATCAGACTGCAGCAGCCTGTGCCACTGGTGACATACCCAGAGGGAGAGCCTGGTTTGTGAGTTTGGCCTAGAGCCCTAGTGGGGACAGGGTATCTGCTAACCTAGCAAAAAATAAAAAAGTGGGGGCACATTTCTTTCTCCCCATCCTCTCCACAATGGAGCTGAGTAACATGCTGAGAGAGGGCAGGAACCATACGGGACATAAGTAACAATTGCAGCAGCACTTGTGCACTCGCCCAGCAACTGACTCGAACAAGATGCCATCTGTCAGCAGCAGCAGCGGCAACAGCTTGGGTGTGAGCACCTGGCAACTGGTGGGGAGAAGGCACCATTGTGAAATGAGTAGGGGTTGCAGCCTTTGGTTATTGTACGCGCTTGTGACCCAGAGATTTTAGCAGGGGGAAAAATCTGCATTCCCCACTGACTATGAATATGGCTGGGAGGATAGGCAGGGAGCTGGGAAGCCATGCAGGACTCTCAGGTGCCCAGTCTCTCAATATATCACAGGTTTTAGAGCTCAAACCACAAATTTGGAGTACATACAGGCAGCTGGCTATGGGAACATCTCTGCCTCTCTGTGGATAGGACAGGCTAGCAAGGCAGAGCATATCCTTTGCACCCCATGACTGTGGGATCTTTGTGTGATGAGACTGTGGGAACTCTGTGACTGCATGAGATGGCACAGGGTATAGCTGGATCTCTGGGCAGTCACTGTGAATGGCTCCACATTCTCAGAGCTCCCTGCTTGCCTGTGGTGGGTCACTGCATCAGGATCCATGCTCACACTGAGAAATGAACAGATCATTCAAGTGGTTCTTGTGGCGGCATAGTTGAGTGTTGTACCCATTGTGCCCTAACACCCAGGCATTGATCACCATGGAGGACAGAAGCTGAGGGTATTATGCCAATAGAGGTGATCAAACCCTCCCACTGCTGACAATAGAGGACATCTACCACACTCAACTTGGGTGTCACCCTGGATACTCACCTCACCCTGGAGCACTGGCTAGAGCTCCCTGGCCATACCTATGTGTTCAATGAAAGAGCAGATATTCCATTAAGCCACTGAGGCATAGCTCAAAGTTAAAAGCCATCAGATGAAAAAAAACAACGATTTTTTCCACAAGTTACTAAAAAATAATTACAGATATTCAAAAAATAAGAATAAGGAACACAACATGACTAATCCCTGCCAAAGTAACACAAGACTTCAATATTAGAATTTGAAGATAAAGAAGATTACTCAGAAGCAATGAGAAGCAAATTTATGAGCTAAAGAAATCCATACATGAAATCAAAGAAAAATCTTCCCATGGAATTGAGTACTTGAAGAGAAATCAAAATGAAATATTAGAAAAGAAGAATTCAACATGTCAAGTGAAAAATACAGTAGAAAGTCTTAACAACAGACTTGATGAAAAAGAAGGAAGAACACTGAGCTAGAAGACAAATCTTTGGAAATTTTCAGTCAAACCAAGAAAAAAAGTGAAATTATAAAAATTAAAAACATGTTGGAGTGTTGGAGATTTATGGGATACTATCAAACAACCCAACATATGGGTCCTTAGGAATTTCTAAGGTATATATAGAGAGAATGGATTAGAAGGCCAATTCAGTGAAATAGTAACAGAAAACTTCCCTGATTTAGAAACAAACAGATGTCCAAATACATGACACACGTAGAACTCCTAATAGAAAAGACCAGAAAAGATTTTCACCACAAAACATTGTAGTCAAATTTTCAACAGTAAAACAAAGGTTCTAAAATATGCATGAGAGAAACACCAGATTACTTTCAGAGGATCTCCAATTAGACTCAAAACAAAGTTTTTTTTAAAAGACACAGACTGGTTGAAAGAATTAAAAAAGAAGACCTTCCATTTGCTGCCTACAACAAACACACCTCACCAACACACATACACACAGACTGAAAGTGAAAGCATTGAAAAAGTTATTCCACGCTAACGGAAAGCAAAAATGAGCAGGTATAGCCATCCTAACATCAAACAAAATAGATTTTAACACAAAAAAACTGTTAAAAGGGACAGAAGGTTACTATGTAGTGATTAGGGGACCAACTCAAGAGTAAGATGTGACTATAATAAATGTATATGCAACCAATGCTAGGGCACCTGGCTAATTAAAATAAATGTTAATGGATCTAAAGGCAGACATAGACTCCAATACAATAGTAATGGGGGACTTCAACACCCCACTATCATCAATGCATCAACTGGACAGAAAATCAACAAAGAAATAGCAGAGATAATCAACACTATGGACCAGATTCACTGAACTGATATCTACAGAACTTTTCCTGTCACAGTTGCAGAACACATGTTCTTTTCTATTAGTGCATGGAAATTTCTCTAGGATAGATCATGTGCTAGTCCATAATGAAAGTTTCAATAAATTAAAAAAAAAAAACTGAAATCATGTCACACATCTTTTTTGACTACAATGGAATGAAGTTGGAAATTAACAACTCAAGAATCTCTAGAAAATATGCAAATATATGGAGATTAAACATGCTCTTGAATGAACAGTGGGTCATATAGGAAATAAAAATAAAATTGTGGAAACAAATGAAGACAACAGTACAACATGTCAAAACTTATGAGACAGCAAAGGCAGTATTAAAGTTATAGCAATTTGTCGCTACTTCAAGAAACTGGAAAGGCACCAAACAAATGAGCTATCAATGCATCTTGAGGACCTAGAAAAAACAACAACAAAACAAACTTAAAATTAGGAAGAAAAATGAAATAACTACAGAACAAAATTGAAACTAAAAATCCAATACAAAGGACTAGTGAAACGAGCTGATTTCTGAAAAAAAAAAAAATCAATATACCATTGACAAACCTGATCAAAAAGAGAATCAAATCAATAACTCAGAGATGAAAAAGGAAATCTAACAACAGATACTACAGAAATAAAAAGAATCATCATAAATTACTACAAACAACTATATGCCACCAAGTCAGAAAATTGAGAAGAAATGGGTAGATTCCTTGAGTCATGAAGACAAAGAAACCTAAACAGACGAATTACCAAGGCAGAGATTGAATCAGAAATAAAGATGCTCCCAACAAAGAAAAGACTAGGACTGGATGGCTTTACTGCTAGATTTTACTATATAAAGAAAAACTAAAAAAGCTATTCAAAACAATTCAAAGGAAGGGAATCATACCAAACTCCTTCAGTGAAGCTAGTATAATCCTAATTCCTAAACCAGAAAAAGAAACAACAGAGAAATAGAACTATACCAGTAACATTAATCTTAGATCCAGAAAAAAGGATGCTAAAATTCCTATGGAAACACAAGAGACCCTGAAGAGATAAAGCATATTTTAGCACAAAAACAAAGCCAGAGGCTTTCAAGAAATACTACAGGGCACTTATAATCAAAACAGCCTGAAACTAGCCAAAATATATATATATATATATATATATATATATACACACATACATACACACACACACACACACACATGCAGACCAATTTAACAGAATAGGTACAGGGAGAGATCTCTGGTATTTTTCTGGGGCAGGCATTTGAAGCAATGGTTAAAACCCTGCTTAGGGCACCCACATCCCATATCAGAGTGCCTAGATTTGAGTTTCAGTTTCAATCCCAGTTCCAGCATCCAGTTAACATGGATCCTGTGAAGCAGCCGGTGATACCTAAAGAACATGGGTCCATACGACCCATCTAGAAGACCTGGACTGAGTACTGGTACCTGACTTCAGTCAGTTTTCAAGCATTTAAGGAATGAACCAGAGATGGGAGATTTCTTTCTCTCTTTCCCCACACCCTCTGCTTTTCACATAAATAAAAGATTTATTTAAAAAAAAAAAAGTTGATTTCTAAACACTGATTTAATAAAGAGAAAATAGGAATAGATACATATCAATAAGTTGAAAGATTTTTTAGAAGTACTATCTAGATAAAATCCTTCAAAATCTAAAAATCTAAAAACATAGGAAGTTAGCACAGCATCATTGTGAGAACACCAAAAATACTAATTAAATATTTTAAAAAATTACAAGTTAGAATTCTTCTAAATAAAAACTTGTCTTATGAAGTATTTTTTAAAAAGTGAAAATACAGATACCTCAATAAGAACTTTTATCCATAATATATAATGGTCATGATCAAATCAATTTCAATTAAAAGTAATACAAATAAACCATCAAAAGTGTTTTAAAAAAGAAGATATTCCTTAAATATGTGAAAGGTAATCAAAGTCACAAGGCATCAGAGAAGTACAAATTAAAACTATAATATTGCCTTTCATTTCCACTAAAATAACAGGACAACGGATAATTCCAACTGTTGATGATTATGTGTCATAACTGTCATTCTTACTCATTACTGGTAGAAATGTAAAGTGTTACAATCACTTTGGAAAATAGCTTGGCAGTTTTTCATCAGGCTCTATTCATGGGCCAATAACAATAGTTTTTGGGATAAGTCAAAAATAAATGAAAATCTATTTTCATAATAATGTGTAGACACAAACCCACACACTGTTTTAGTCATAATGGATATAAGCTGGAAATAACTCAAATGTCTATAAGATCATGAATTGATAAAGAAATTGTAACGTTCACACAATGGAATACCAGTCAGTAATAAGTAAGAGTGATTACCAATACAAGAAACAAATGGAATCTCAAAACCATTATATTGACTGAAAACATCTAAACAGAAGACTGCCTACTAATTTCATTTATACAAATTCAAGAACTGGTCAATTTGATCTAGCATGATAGAAAGTAGAATAATGGTTTCCTCTGGAATGGCTACTGGAAAGCACCATAATGGAATCTTTTAAGATGACAGAACTGTTCTATTGGGATTCAGTGTCTAAACTCATCAAAAATTGTATTTAAAATCTAAATATATTGCTGTATATAAATCATACCTCATAAAACTGAGTTTAAGAAAAAGATTACAAATGAGACTATGAATGAGTAAAATTGACATTACTTCTAAAAGAAAATTTAAAGATATTTTAAGAAAATTCAATCTTCAAGAATAGAAATAAGATTTATGGTAGTTTTAGGTATCATTTATTAAATGTCTTCCACATAAAAGTGCTGTCCTATATTCTTTAACATGATCGCTTTTAAACCTAATAATGAAACTGACATTATTGCTTCTGTAATCCATTCTCTCTGACCAGATTCAGTTTTTATATGTCTCCATTCTTTCCCCACAAAATCAGGTGCCACATGGCATCCTAACTACACCTTCATCTTCACTGGGTGGCCCAAGGTCTCTGACTTACTTTGATGATTGTTTTAGGAATATTCAAATGACCAATTTGGACCAGTGAGATGTAAAGAAAAATCTAGTGGTCTCCACTGTCAAGCAAACCAAAAGAAATCATTACCTTTGTTCTTCTTCTCCACATGAGTGGATCTCCATCACGAGTGGATGCAAGGCCTAGAATGGCTGCGGTCATAATGCTATCTTGAAGCTCTTGTTCAGTTATTTGTACGTAAAAACAGTAAATGACTGAGCTAGTTATTAGTGTCTTGATAACTTGCCTGAGGTGACACAGTAAGTGGTAAAATTAGGATGTATCTCTGGATCTACCTCATTCTGAAATTAATGTTCTCTCCCACATTCCTTTTTGTCTCTAGCCAAGATTATGTTACAGGTGACATTAACTTTGTAAAGCTCTATAGATCCTAGTTTATTGTTTATTCTACTGCATCGTGGAGTAATATATTCTGTTAGTGAATGTGGGAAGGACAGGGTTAACTTGCTGCTGCTTTTCTTATCTTATTCAGACTATCTTGTGTGCCCTGCCTTAGAATTATTGGGAAGACTCAGGTTAAATGCTTCCTTTGGTAAATCTTCCTTCGCTTGTGTGGACTCTATTTACTTTCCTTCTTTTGTCAGCCTGAGTGTGCACACACCCACCCTTGTAAACAGGCATTGTAACTTTAACTCTAGCACAAAGTACCATGCATAGTACATCATAGACAGTTAATGATAATGGAGAAGTCATTCACTAAATTGTTGAGTGATTGAGTGAGTGAATGTAGATGCACCATTCTGGAGTCCAGCTCTACTAAAATTCTAAAAGGATAAATTGATGTTGTTATACCTTTACACTCTGAGTTGCAAAATTCATATTCTCTCAAGCTTCCTGCCCTTACATTCAAGCTTACTGCCCTTATATTCTGCCTTCTATTCAATTGTGTACACATTCTTTCCTCCTAATTCAAAAGTTTCTTGAGATCTTTGTCAACTCAACTAATGCCCTCATAGCACTTAGCATAATGTCTTTTACTTTATAAAAGCACAAGAAATGTAGGAGACAATTTAGAAGTATCTCGTCATTAAAGGGAGAGACTTAGACTCAGCATTTTGAGGATGACCTCTTCGAAATGTGGTGGGGTTATCTGAGCTCTACTCATAATAGAGCAAGTATTCTCTACTTCTTGATTTGATTATCTATATTACATTTTTGGAATTACTGAAGTACTTAGCACCTGCACTTCAGTATGTAATATTTGTTTATAAACAGCCTTATATTGTTTACTAACTGTTGAACAACAGCAAGCCCAGTGTTCTTTAAAAACAACTGCTAGTCTAAAATGACAAACTGGAATGCAAGATCTTTAATGATTCCTCTCCTTGAGTCTATTCTATTTCCATTCAAACAGTAAGACATTTTGTTTATGATGCCTACCAAAGTACTTGTGAGAGTAAATACTTGCCAATCCTTTGGATAAACAGGATAAATGTATGATCAAATGTGGGTGGGCTGGGTCTGAGACTAGTGAGCAACATTCACCATGTTAAATCTTGACATTTGTAGTCTCACAAAAGCCATATCCCAGTAACGGAAATTATGAAAGAAAAAGGATGATGACAGTGTTCTCAAGTTGGTTCACTGCACCAGGGTGAAGTAGGGATGGAGGAATATATATCAATTAATATACAAATTCATGCATTACCATTTAAAGTCACCCAGAAAACAGCAGTATAAAAAGGGATTAATTAGATAAATTTGGCTCAAGAACATAACTGATTTAGGTAGAATGCTTGAAAGTTGTAACGTTTTTTCCACACTCTACGTTCCAGAAAATGGGTAATTGTGCGGTCAGAAAAAAAGCCTCACAGGCCAGCTACCCACCAAGTTATTTACATATTACATATGGCTGCTTCTTGAAATACAGGGGTAGAGGTGAGTAGTTGCAATAGAAAATATGGCTTGCAAACCTCTGTTTACTCTCTGGGTCTTTCAAAAAAGGCCCAGATCTCTCTAATCTAAGTGACATACAAATATCAAATTATTATAAAAGTATTCCATCATAATTAAGACACATTGCAGAAGATGTGCTAAAGTTCTATTTGACATGATTAAGATTAATTAAAAACTTTCACTAGTTTTGAGGGGGCAATTCTAGGGGTATAGGGACTGTGTTCAAATCACAGCATTTATTGAATTACACAAAATGAAAATTTGTCTCAAATGCCAACTGGCCTGTTTTTCTTCATTACAAAACAGTCATTGAAACATGTACAGTATGGCTTCATCACAGCAGCGACATTCTAATTGCAGGCTGTGAACAGTTCTAATTGAAATAAGATTAATGATGAGCCATGCCAACCTCCCACAATATCACAATCTGTGTGAACACTTAGCTTCTATGAGTCATTCTCTTCCCCAAAATAACTCAAATTGAACAGTGACTTCCAAACTAATGGCAACATTTCCGTGGAGATTTCTTTTTTATGTCTTGCATCATGTTCCAGGATACAGCACACAGAGCAGGACTCATCTTCTACCATCAGCTAATGTTGTTAAATGTCAGGCATTTAATAAAGTTAAAGGGCAAAAAAGTTTTTAAGCATTCATTCTAACAATCCATCCATGAGAAGGTTGAGGAAAACTCGTTGTTTTATTGACTGCATCAGAAGGAGAAATTTTCCCATTAGATTGTGAAGACATAACCCAATGCCCTTAGAAATTATGAATCCCTATGAAGTATGTCCATATATACTCATCTGTATGTATATTTCTGTTTGATCATACATATGTGTTTAGGGATATTTATCAAATGTAAAATAAACACAGCCTTGTACACTTCAATTATGTACTGCACACAGTAGCAGATTGGGCTGAATTCGGGTGTTTGTAAGCCATGGCACAATTCCTAAAAAGAACTGATGATATATTGGCTAAGTGTTTCGCTATTGGCCAAGGCATAAGGGAAGACTCGAGGCTGCCAATTCTGCAAACTCGGATGAAGGCCCTGCCATGGTGATTTTTCCAGTGTCCTTCAGGGAGGGCATTCTCTCAATCTGCCTCCTTTTTTCTGCCTTTAGACTTGGGTGAAAAGACAGTGCTTCACTCTATCACTTTGCTATCATCTTTAAATATTGTGTGGGGAGAGGGAATAGGTTGTTAGAAGTTGAGGAGAAAATAATCATTCAAACACTTTAGAGAATAGAAAAATGAATTTTCTAAGAAAGGAGGATAGGAAATGTTGGCAATGTCAACCACCTTGTACCTTATTGATTTCCCATTCCAAAATGGATATTGGCACACTCTGGTTTAGGTATGCACAGTTAGGGTTTCTCCTTGTTTCCAATACATACAAAGGATTGATGTCTCTGTTACCTATCTTAAAATGGAAATTCTACAAGGAAATTCTACAAGACTTTGTCTAGTAAAATATGTATTGCGAAGAAAGAATCAGTGACTATCATTATACTACAGAAAAACAATTAAATGGAAAACAAATAGTCTTTTATATTTATATATATACACATATGTGTATATACATACTATATATATATATATATATATATATATGCTTTTAAAACACTCAGAGCCAAGTGCCATGAGCCTGAGAAATTGCTTCTTCTGATCTCTCAGGTTTTAATGATGAGCTAGCAGCATTCAATTAAAACTGGTCATTAACAAGAAATCTAATTGTTCTCAGCTGAAAGGTAAACAACTTCATATTGTCATCAAAAAGTGCATGGAGGGTGATTTGATGGTACCAAATGAAATATAGATTTTTCTGAGTAAAAATGGTAATGCCATCATATTTCTAACCTATATTGACCCTCCTCTTCAAATTGATGGGAAAAGAGGAGTAACTACAGATGACCTATGATACCTCCTTTTTAAAAGTTCAATGCGTATAAAACTGTTCAATAAGCTATAAGTCCCATATTGTAGGAATTAAAGTCCTAGCATCATTTAGGACTTCAAAAACTAAACTATTATGGGTAATTTGTCTTTTGACCAAAGATAATCAAGAAAATGTACCTATTATTAGATTAGTAAATGTTATTATTCATTAAATTGTGTTTATTAAATTTATAGATATTGTATACATTTACTAAAGCAAAAATATAAACTATTTTTGATAAAATATGAATTTCAGATAATGAAATATTTAAATTTAGCTGTAACAGTTTCAGTCTTCCCTTTAAAGAGGTCCGTGCTGGTTACTTCAACTTGAGTGCCAAAGTCACTCTTCAGCTCTGTGGAGTCTCCCAAGGTGATTCTACATCACTTTTATCAAGTTATCACTTAAAGCTTAGCAACACAAACACACCTGCAAAAACCTTCTAGAATCTTTTTCTCTCTAGGTAAAAGAGGTAACAGCTGTGAGCACTTGCAAATAGAATCCTCTACTAAAAATCATTAGGAGCTCTGGTAAACAGAAATTAAAGCAAGTTCTTATAAGAATTGCTCTATCTACATATTAACCCTGTATCTTTGGTGACCAGGCAGCAGGGCAGACATCCCTGGAGATTTATTTCTACTTTAAAACTCCTACTCCTTGGGGCCGGTGCTGTGGCTAGGTTAAGCCTCTGCTTGATGCACTGGCATCTCATATAGGCGCTGATTCAAGTCCTGGCTGCTCCACTTCTGCTCCAGCTCCCTGCTAATGTGCCTAGGAAAGCAGCAGAAGATGGCCCAGGTAATTGGGCCCCTTGCATGCATGGGGAAGACCCAGAAGAAGCTCCTGGATCCTGCCTTCTGATGGGCCCAGCTCTGTCCATTACAGTCATTTGAGGAGTAAACCTGAGGACGAAGGATTTATTCATTCTCTCTCTCTCTCTCATCTTCCCCCTCTCCCCTCTCCACCTCTCCCTTTCCCTCTCTCTGCCTCTCAAATAAATAAATCTTTTTTTATAAAAAGTCTCCTACTCCTAATTTTGTTCTCAGTACTGTATATCTTTGTCTTTGATGGAAGAGAGTAAACCAAGTGACATTCACCCTAAACATCAGTTTCAAAAGGTCCACAGTCTCTGTCTTCTCTAAGTTACCTCTCAGCATTCAGTAGTCCCTATGTTTAAGAAAATACATAATAATCATGTTTGCTTGTCTTCTACAAGTCTAAGTCCTTGCCACTTTGCAAATTCATTTTCTCTTGTTTTCCTCTTTGGAGACAGAGAACAGCTGGTTGTCATCTTCCAAATGCTGTAACAATCCCTCATATATTTGAAGATAGTAATTAAGTCATCCTCTCAGCCTTCTCTTTGTGAGAAATTCAAATTTCTTTTTAATACAAATTATCAAAAATTGCCACAGCCATGGACATGATAATTGTTATTATATAGCCTTTCTCTTTAGAGCCCTTTGTTTCTGTAAATATGCCTTCTCCAAGAACTGCACTTCGCTTTGGTGACCTCAAGCCCCAACTGCCTGACCTTATTCTCTTTCTAACATACCATCCCCAGCGAACGTGGCTTCTCCACTAACCTCCCACCAACACTTTGCAGCTCTCAGGTAAACTTAGGTGACTCTTACCTTCCAGTCACCTTTCACTCTCTCCCTCCACCCCCTCATATTCTAAAAATGAGACACAGCGGGAGGAGCAGGCTCTTGAGCAGCCACCACAGCAGTGCAGCTCCAAATATGTCCTAGGCTGCTTGAGCCAAATGCACTGTTCTCAGCTGGGGCAGTGTTCTCCATTCAGTGTGAGTATGGTAATGATTTTAAAACACCCGAAGATTTCTTTGTAACTGTCTCAATATTTAAAAAGGCACAGTGCTTTTGCACAGAGATATTTAAAAAAAATCAGGTTTACTGCCTGTGGGATTCTAGACAGGTTACTTACTCCCCCATTTCCCTTTTCTGTAAAGGGGACATAATAAACTGCAGAGTTGTATTAAGAAACTGATGAAATTGTCTATTACCACACTTTCTGACAATTTTCTCCACTTGGCACCCAAGTGGCTTTTTCATCCCTTGGTGTAATGTTCCTGGTGAAAAGACAACGAATTGGGGTGGCTGTCCAGAACAGTGATCAAGACGGCACTTGGAATGCCTGCATCCCATGTTGGAGTGAATGGTTCAATTCCTTGTTCCTTTGCTTCCAATCCAACTTCCTGCTAAAGCAGACCCATAGAGGCAGCAGAGATGGCTCAAGTGGTGGGGTCCCAGCCACACACTCCCACAGGAGACCCAGACTGAGATTAGAGCTGCTGGCTTCAGCCTGCCCCAACATTGGCTTTTAAGGACATTTGAGCAGTGAACCAATTAATGGAAGATATCTGTCTCTGTCTATCTTTCTGCCTTTCAAATAAGATGAAAATAAATGTAAAAATTTTGAAAGTACAATTAATGAATCACATATTTGCATTTGATGAGGGGCTTTCTAGAGTTTTAAAGTAAAAAATGAGTCTAATAATAAGCATTCTAAGTGGCAAGTTAAATTTGTAAGGAAAATGCTTTATGCAAGACTGTTCCATGCATTGAGAAGCCGGCTTACAGATGTAAATTCACCTCAGATGTGAGGCTTAAAACTGTTTATTTAGAGGCCACTCTCCTCAATATCAAGGATGCTGAGTCGTTTACAACATTTTCTCTGAAATACAAAGCTATATATTTTTTCATTCTATTACTTCACAGAGGTAAAGAAGATAACCTTAATCTTAAAGAAATTTAACATGCCAATTTATCCACACTATAGACCTGTAATATTAATGCATCAACTTTTTACTTCATTTTCCTTCAACAAAATAAGACAATTACTCTGCTTGAGAATAGAATATTTCAAGTGTGAAAACAGTTGAAGTTTTAAAAAAAAAAAAAAACTCTGAGTACAATTTAACTCTTCATGTCTCCTCTCTCTCTCCCCCTCTCCCTCTCTTGAAAATAAGCAGAACATGTCAAGTAAAACACTGACTCTCTGCTAAGATTTTAAGGTAAAATTCTTTGGGAATGATTTGACCATCAATTTACTCTAATAGTTTCATGTTTCTATGATTGGCTTTTTTCCTAATATCCACAGGAAATGATGGCTGATCTGTCTAATATTTAACTTCACTTAATTCTAGGAACTATAAAGAAGTTGAGGAAAATTGCCTCATATGTAGAAAATATCTATTTCTATTAGAAAAAGGGAGGCAAAATTAATTTTCTAAGCAATATAAATGGCCCAATCGGTTGCAATATAAAACACTTTATGTATAATGTAAGCAACTTAAATGTCAACTAATAAAAGTCAGCACTTCCCAAAACTATTTATCATTTTGTGTTTAGAAGAAACCTGCCTATTTATAAACCCAGAAATGAGTTTTGGGCAAGAGGGTGTAATTGTGTTTGTGAGTGTATGATGTTTGTGAGTATGGGGCACATGGGAGGGATTATACATATTTAAAGCTCCTTCTGCTCCTCTCTTCATTGCAAAATTGACTTGCTAGTTGGTAACTCATTACAAATTTTATTTGAATATTTGAAAAAATTCAGTGGTGTTAAACAAATTGTGTTTTGTTCATGAAATATGCTATCTCCAAAACAACCCTTGTAGACCACCAACCAAGAAGTCAATTCCTGCAGTAGACAAACACTGAAGTGTATAAAGTCTTGTTGAGAGGAAGCTAAAATTGTGGTGGAACAGGTTAAGCCACCACCTACAACACCAGCATCCCATTTGAGGTACCAGTTCAAGTCCTGATTACTCTGCTTCTGATCCAGCTCCCTGCTAATGAGCACAGTAGAGCAACCCAAGAAGAGCCAAGTGCTTGGGCCTCTACCAACCATGTGGGAGACCCAGCGGAAACTCGTGGCTTTGGCTGTTGCAGCCATTCGGCGAGTGAAACAATGAATTGAAGATCTCTCCCCAACCCCCCGGCTCTGCCTCTCAAATAAATCAATCTTTTTTAAAAGAGATTATAAAGGCCTGGCCTAGTAAAATGGTGGTAGTGAGAATGTTCCAGGCTCCTGGTTTCAGCCTGGTCCAGTCCCAGTTATTGCGGATATTTGGTGAGTGAACCAGCAGATGGAAAATATTTTTATCTCTTCTCGTTGGGAGTGCTTATTCCATTTTTAAAAAGTGACATATGACCTGTTTTTAAATTAAAGTTTAACCAATATTCAATGGAATCCTACTTTTACAAGGGTTGTACATTTTCCTCTAGGAAAATCTGAGTCACGTATCTCCTCCTTGGCATCCTAGAACTCTGTGTAGGAAGCAGATTTCTGGGAATCTGTTTGCTAAGTAACCAAGATGACTGTACAAAGTTTGGGATTTCAGATCAGATTCTTTTTTTTTTTTTTTTTTTTTTTTTTTGGACAGGCAGAGTGGACAGTGAGATGAGAGAGACAGAGAGAAAGGTCTTCCTTTACCATTGGTTCACCCTCCAATGGCCGCCTCGGCCAGTGCACTGTGGCCGGCACACTGCGTTGATCTGAAGCCAGGAGCCAGGTGCTTCTCCTGGTCTCCCATGGGGTGCAGCACTTGGGCCATCCTCCACTGCACTCCCTGGCCACAGCAGAGAGCTGGCCTGGAAGAGGGGCAACCGGGACAGAATCAGGCGCCCCGACCAGGACTAGAACCTGGTGTGCCAGCACTGCAAGGTGGAGGATTAGCCTAGTGAGCCGTGGTGCCGGCCTAGGAGAAGGATTCTGAACACTGTTTCCCTCATGGATGCCCATGCATTTAACCCCTCTCAAGTTACATACTGTAGATTACAGTACTTTTTCTCCTTTTAGATTCAAAGTTTCTCAAGGACTTGTGCTCTGCTCAACATTTGATTCCTCTAAATACTTTCTGTGAGAGGAACATTGAGTAACTATCTACTCAACTTACTTGTACTTGAGGCCTATTGAGCCATGGCACTGGCCTCAGATCATATTCTTAACCAAGCAAAAACAAACAAGAAAGAACAGATTTACTGAAGTGACTTCTAACCCAACACTCCTCTAGGTAAGCAGTTAGACCATTTATTTTATTTGTCCATCTATCTCAAAAATATTGTTTTGAAAATTCCCTGAATCATCCCTTCTGCCAGTCAATACCCATTTGCCTGGATTGTATTATATACTGATTTGTAAATATTACATGTAATTTTGCTGTGATTTTAAAGGTGACAGTAGCAACATAAATTGCCTCCAAGACTTCCTAATTGGTCTTCTTGGCCTTGTTTTATAACTTCAGTTTTTGAATGTCTGCATTCAATTAGTATGTCCCTTTTCCCTAGTTTCTTGATTTTTCAAGGTCTTGCTTTCATCGGTAATGTTTTTCTCCTTTTCATCTGTGACTCCTTAATTTCTACTTTTTATACTATCAATTTTCTCTTGACTATTAATAACACATGTGTTTTACATATCAAAATATATCAGAGTTACATATGTGTGTGCATGTGTATATATATTCATTCTAAAAATTAATATACCGCCGGTGCCGTGGCTTACTAGGCTAATCCTCCACCTTGCGGTGCCGGCACACCAGGTTCTAGTCCCGGTCGGGGTGCCGGATTCTGTCCCAGTTGCCCCTCTTCCAGGCCAGCTCTCTGCTGTGGCCAGGGAGTGCAGTGGAGGATGGCCCAAGTACTTGGGCCCTGCACCCCATGGGAGACCAGGAGAAGCACCTGGCTCCTGCCATCAGATCAGTGCGGTGCGCTGGCCACGGCAGCCATTGGAGGGTGAACCAATGGCAAAGGAAAACCTTTCTATCTGTCTCTCTCTCTCACTGTCCACTCTGCCTGTCAAAAAATAAAAAAATAAAATAAAATAAAATAAATTAATATGCCACAATTATTTTGGCCACTGGGGATTAAGACACGTGTGTTTACAAAGTTCATGAATAATTTCTCTCCATGAACATCAGCCATAGTTCGCTACTTCATGTAGCCTCGAGAAGCTCCTCACCTCTATAAGAAGGTTATAATAACAGAAGAGAATCAGTCACAGTATATCAACATAGTGGTACAGCAAAATGACATTCTCAGACACAGACCAACGAAGAGTAGAAATCATGAGCATAATGAAACTGTCCATTGCTTATTAAAAGAGAATGATTAACACAAGTCATGTGTACAGCCGAAGGGTAAAGGATGAATAAAACAGGGAGTTTCCATAACGAAATTGTGGTCAAAAAGCAAAGAAAATAAGCTTAATAGAAACACAGAGAATCAGTCAGTAACACGCTCTGCACATTTTTGGTATAAAAGCAAGTGTACATATGAATCTTCCTAAGCAAGCAAAGAATAAGGTCAGGTAAAAAAAAAAAATAAAAGTGGCTAAATATGGGAAAGTTTTAAAATTAAATGGTTTAACAAAAGAAGAAAATTTAAAATCTAGAGACACATTTCCAGTGTAATTATCCCATTCACACATATGTGTGTGTTCATGTGTATATGTGGACAAGAGGATAAAGAATTTCTTGACCCTAGTATACAAAATTTTGATTATTAGTTCAATAACTTCTGTCAAATTTATCTACTCAGGCCACAAGTGATCTCAGACTCATGCCTTGGTTGAACAGTGGACTACTCCTACCTATATGTGATATTGAATTGTTTTATAATATCTTTTATATTCTGATAATCTTTCAAAAGTAATTGAATACATTAGCTAAAAAAAGTAAATTAGTACATAATTAACAAATTCATCATGACCTTGTTATTACAGTGTACAGGCAAATATGTCATTGATGAAGCATGTGTCTGTATCTGCACAGATCTTTCAAATCTAAAAACACTGAATTATTCTAAGTCACGTTTTATCACAAAGAGTTTTAATTTCTGAAGAATAATCCAAAATGGTAAACTTGAGAGGGAATGGTATACATTTATAAAAATAATTAGGAATAATATTATAGAACATTTAGAACGGTTTACTTCTGGTAGGCAATGTTTTTCCAAATAAAAGTGCAGGGTGCATTAATTATTGTAAAATAAATACACAATCAAGCAAACAACATTTTATAATTCTGAAACAAGCATAGAAGAGAGAGCATTTCAAAGATGCCTAATCCAAAGAAACTGGCAACTGGAAGCAGATTTGTGAATTAGAAAACGTAATGATCTGGCACTCAGAACTCGAGCTTCCAGCATTTGAATGCATGCAATAGAGAAAGCACACAAGAAATTAAATACAGGCACCATGTGAAAAATTAAGCAGGTGGAGGAACAGAGAAGGAGAATGAACAAACAAATCTAGAGGGAGTTAGAAAGCAGGGAAACTGAAGGAAGAAGAGAGGGAAATGAAAAAACATTTGAGTACTCAGAAAATGTATTTATTTTCTTTGTTCAGCATCTCCTATTGATCACCATCAGTGCTGGCAAGTAGCTAGAAGCTGTGATCCTGAATTGATATTTAATTAAAATCTAGTTCTATTTTAATAATATGGTAAACACATCACAATTCTCTATGTAAATAACATCAACAGATGAAAGATAAAAGGAAAATCAAAACTAAGTGCTAGGAAGTTTGCAAAGAAGGCAGAGAGTGAATCATGCGGAGAAAAACAATAATTAAACTTTGCTTCCAATTTATTGTTATTGTGGTCTTATTAAGATTCTGCTTGAGTCCAAAAGTTATTTTCTTTCTGTTTTATTTGTCTTACCAAGGAGAAAAATAAGCACAAACACCATTATATTTCTCTTATCCATTATTTCAGAGCCAAATTCTACCCTGAACAACCAGTTCCCAATTTTGCATGGGTTGGGTAATTTTTTTCTGGATAATGTTCTTGATCATCATTCTTAATTCCATCTGAGTAAAATTGTTTTCCCTAATTCGTAGCCCTGGTCCCACTAAATATCAGGTAATGTTAAATACAATTACCTAGAGAACCTTTTGGCATCTAAGATACATTCCACCACTCAGTCTAGCCAACTTTTTTGAAAATTACTGATTTCTAGTGAGATGGCATTGGTACATGCCACCTTGATGGGATTGAATTGGAATCCCCTGGTATGTTTCTAAGAATCCTAACAGTTCCTACTACACATCCTCCTAAAGGTCATTGATATATTGCTTTAAAAAAAAAAAGATTCATTTTTTTTACCTGAGAAGTAGAGTTACAGACAGAGAAAGGAAGAGACAGAGAAACATCTTCCATCCTCTGGTTCACTCCCCAGATGACCACAACTGCGGGAGCTGGGCTGATCCAAAGCCAGGAACCAGGAGCTTCTTCCAGGTCTCCTATGCAGGTGCAGCAGCCCAAGCACTTGGGCCATCTTCTACTGCTTTCCCAGGCCATAAGCAGAAAGCTGGATCAGAATGGGGAACAGCTGGGACATGAACCAGTGCCCGTATGGGATACGAGCACCACAGGCGGAGGTTTAGCCCACTATACCACAGCACCAGCTCCTAATTACTTATAAAATTTGTAGGTATGGGCTAATATAAAATGAATAAATGTTTGAGATTTCTTTGTAATTTGTAAACCACTTTCAAAATTCAAAATAATTTTAAAATTATGATTTGCCAGTGTCACAAATCTTTGTGCACTGAATAAGAAGTGGGCTTAATTGTAATTCCTTAGGGGCCTGGAATAGCTATGGCTATAAAAAAAACTTTAGACTGTCCCAGTACAAAACATACTGAAATAGCCTTCTCCTCCTCTACCTGTAACTGGAAAAAGTTCTTCATGAAAAGAATCATTTAAATTCCTATCTTCTCTTTGATTCACTGCGCCTCCAATCCAGAGGAAGAACACAGGAAGTGGATTGAAACTGCAAACAGAGCCTCTTCTTTAGGATCAGAGTGGAATGAGCAGGAGAAAACAGTCCCCAGTCTAGTTACAAAGAGAATGAAATGCAAGGTTCTTGATAGAGTTCACCTGTACCTGCCTGTGTCACGTCACCTGAGCCTCCCATGGGCAACATTGCCCAGAAGCCTCCATGGGTTTGAGAGGGGAAGGTAAATAACTATCCCACCACTCCTCACACCCTTTGCTCTTTCAAAACCACACAGTCTAGTGCAATTCTTCTCACCATTACTCTCTTGCAAAATAAACAGACCTTAGAAATCTAAGTTTGCTGTACCGAAGGACTCTCAGGATGAATGGAACCACCTATAGGATTTACCTATAACTCAGAGATGTGTAGCAGTGTCTGTATAGGCAGTAGCAACAGGAGATGCTCATTTTGCTTAATTATTCCACTCAAACTAGATGAAAATTCAGAAAGAAGAATACTAGAGTGGCCAAAAAGGAGATTTTTTTTTCTGAGACCCACAGAAGGAAAAGAAAGCCACAACTACAGCTCCACAGCAGTTAGGCACACTAATTATTTGAATAGAAAGAGACGTGCCAATGCCAGAAACATAAAACAAATTCAAAGATTTAAGAAACAGATATGATTTGGCTAAATCATTAATCTGCCTTTCTGCATTTCCAATCCACTTTAGGTCAAGCAACTCGCATCTGCTGTTGTGTGTGTGTGTGTGTGTGTGTGTGTGTGTGAATCAAGAGGAAAACCTCATGGATCAACCCTGAGGAGCTCCAGGCTGGGAACTAGGCCTAGGGGCTGATGGAGGTTGTGAAAATCAGAGCAGGCCGGCTAGACAATCTCAGTTTTAGATGTCATGGTTTTGCAACTTGAGTATCTCCATTTTAGTTAGAAGGAATAGATAGCCATCCCAGTCCTGAGAATTTACCCAAACCAAAAGAAATTAACATATGAAAGAGTGATTTGTACCCCATATTTATTGCAGCTTAATTCACAATAGCTAAGAAATGGAATCAACCCAGATGTCCTAACTGAAGACTGAATAAAGAAATTATGGTGTATATACACTATGGAATGCTAAATAGTGGTAAAAAAAAATGAAATCCTGTCATTTACAACAAAATGGATGCAACTGGAAACCATTGTACTTAGTGAAATAAGCCAGTCCCAAAAAGACAAATGCCATATATTCTCTCTGATTTGTGGTAACTAATAGAGTACCTAAAAAGTAACCTATAGGAGTGAAGTTGACAGTTTGAGATGGGATGATTTTGAACAGCCCCTGTTTCAACTGTTGAGGAACAGTATTTTTTTTTCCTTTATATTGTTTGTTGAACTCTTTACTTAGTTTAGGGTTCATCTTTTGAATATAAACTTAACTGAAAATAGATCTTTGTAAAAATAATAAGAATGGGAATAGGAGAGGAAGAAGAAAGAAGAGTGGAAGTGTGGCCAGGAGGGCAGGGTGGGAAGAATCACCACGTTACTAAATTTGTATATATCAAACACATAGTTTGTATACCCTAAATTTTTTTTTAAATCTTAAAAAGAATAAAGATGAGATCAGTTATGATAAAGATGAGATCAGTTGTGATATAGTCAATCAGAAGTAAAAATCATACTGAACTTGGTGATCTCAGAGAATTAGGATGCTGCCATTATACTTAAAATGAGATTTGATGGCACCATGGTTCCCTCAAGTACTCAAAACTATCAGGCTAAGAATATAACTGAGAAAAAATACTATGTTCCCAATTGCCTTAAAACAATGTACAGACGAATAATCTTAAAAACTAGATTGACACATGGTGATCTCATAGGAACGAAAAGGAGGACTTCTCCCTTTGGAAGTCCTTTTTGACTAACCTTATTCATAAGACTTGCTGCCAACATCTTGTATTTATGTATCCAAGTTCTATTCTCCTTTATAAATGAATTTTTCAGAGTAATTTATCAGAAGCTCCTTAATTCTGAGTCCGGTGTGAGCTGATAAAATAGGCACCATAAATTTGTGAGGACTCATGGGGTATTTCTCAGTTTAGCCCGGGTTCTCATTGAGATCCGTCTGTGAGTTAAAGCTCATTATTTTGTTCAATTCTCAGGGATCAGTCAGAGCTCCAGTACTTATTGTCTATATTCCCTTTGGAGGAGTTCTGAGATGTCAGATTACTTTCTGTTTTCCAAAATTAAAAAACACCAACACAGAATTTTTACTTTCCTGAGGATGTCAGTGCTATATATAAATCTGGTCAGTCAGGAGCACATCTTATACTTTTGCACTATAACAGTGTTGTGAAACAGGAGGTCAAATGCTCTCACCACTCCCTTGAGTCTGGATTGTAAGAGCTACAGCCAAAAATGATCGAGGCATTCTATGGTCAGGGGAATAGCCATGGCCTGTCTGAGAAAGAACATGGTTCAAACTTTAAGAATGGCAGGATGTTTACACAAGGAGGTACAATACTTTAGGTA
The DNA here is from genome assembly GCF_051225735.1 of Oryctolagus cuniculus. NCBI lineage: Eukaryota > Metazoa > Chordata > Mammalia > Lagomorpha > Leporidae > Oryctolagus > Oryctolagus cuniculus. The sequence goes on from NC_142875.1 coordinate 59,246,136, forward strand.
TGCATATGGGGTATACTGGAGGTAGGCAACATTACTGTAACCACAGGGCCTGGTGAGGAACTTAGGAGGGAACAAGTAAGCATATAGAAAACAAAATAAAGAATAAATCATATAATGCATTGGTCAGTCAATTTACAGAATAGTATACAAAGGATGTGTGTATATGTGGGGGGTGGTATTTCTTTTTGAATATTTTTTTCTGTTTTTGTAAATTGTTTATTTTCTACATATTTGAACTGCAGACAGAGAGAGATAGAGACAGAGAGAGAGAGCAAATGAGGTGAGCTTCCGTCCACTGGCTCATTCTCCAAAAGCCTACGATAGTTAGGGCCAAGTCAGGCTGAAGCCAGGAGCCTAGAACTAAATTTGGATCCACCACACAGAGACTGTTACTTCCCAGGGTGTTATGTTAGCAGGAAGCAGGAATCAGAAATAGAGTCAAGGCTCAAACCAGGCACTCCCACATGCGCTGCAAGTGTCCAAAGTGCCATCTTAACTACCACAACAAATGCCTACTCTGGTATTTCTTTATGGGAAGCAAACTGCTAGATCTGAAACCAAGACTGTAGGGTTTGGGCAGAAAGGAAGCACTGGAACACCAGGCAGAGAATCTGCAACAGTTTTTAATTACATTCTTTCTTGAGCCTGTGTTTCAGAGAATGTTCCAGGAGAGCTAATCTTTTAACATTGTACTCAGAGGGGTCCTGACCACCACAAACCAGAAACTCAGATGTGTGTGGCTCAAACAGGAGGGGGCCTCTCTTCCCTCTTTGCTACGTATTGGACACTCACCAAACACTTGCTAAAAAAGCCCTAGCATACTGTGTCATGAGTAGGCGATTTCTTTTCGGGAACTATACTTTCCCATTGTCTCCTTTTCTTGCCACAACAAAGCTTCCCTCTGAACAACACCCTCTCAAGGCTCTTTGGCACTACACTAAGCGATAGCACACTTGTACTGGCTAACATTTACATACGTATCCTTAAAGATGCTCTTGAGGCTAGAAGAATACAAAAACAGAAGTGTCAGCTCTTCACACCCGTGGTAGGTTCCACATTTATGGATTCAACAGAGTATGGAAACTACTTGGGAAAAATTTCTGTCTCATGAACATGCGTTCATGTTTTTTTTCTTCATTATTCCCTAGGCAACATAGTATCGACGCGGGTAAGAAGATAGACAGCAATAAGCAGCTTTGGTCACCAGCCCTCCCTGCAGTACCACTGGCACCCCCCAAATCCTCACCACTTCCACTTCCCATGCAATAGAAAGCTGTAGATTCCTTGGTTCCACCTCTCAGAGCTGTCACCTGCCTAGAATAATCAGTATGGCTGTCAGATTCCTCTCCACAGTGACCTGTGACTCATTATAAGGTTATAAAAGTAAAGCTACCATGGGTGACACACAAACTCCCATCACGTATCTGATGCCATGGCACTTTCAAGTCTTCACAAAAAGAGCAAAGAAATAGATGATATAGTTAAGCTCCTTTCCAAACTCTATCCATTATAAGCATTTAACTAAATGCCACCCCAGACACCATCCCTTAAAAGTCCAGTTCCTATAAAGGGATGTTCCCAAATGTTGTTGAGTGCACCTTGCTCTTGAGCATGTCCACACTCCTTTTTAAGTATGTATTTTGATTTTGCACGCAAATAAATCTTGCTACTCTGCTGATCTTTACCTGTGTCTCATCCTTAAGATGACGGGTCTTCCTCAACATCCCATAAATATTAAGGGACAAAACTCTGAGAGGAGAAAAGATGATGTAAATAAGGAAGCAGCTAGTGAGAAGGAGCTGAGGTCACCTGCCCCTCCCTGCAGCAGCACCTGCAGTGCATCCTTGCCTGAACAACCCAAACTGCCATCCCTTTTACTGTCTGTACAGCAGAAAACTACATCTTCCACAGCTTGACTGCTAAGAACCAGCGCAGGCCCAAAATAACCAACATGGCTGCCAACAACATACCCACAATGAGCTTTAGTTCATTATAAATAAGGTCCTTATAAGAAAGTTAGCATGGTCAACACACCTTCTCCTATCATGCACCTGATGACACAGCACTTCTGAGTTTTCCAAAAATGGCCAAGGAAATGGGTGGTACTGAAGCCCTTCCCCAAATTATGTCCTCAAAAATATTAAATTCCATCACAGACACCACTCCCTACTCTCGTTCATATAAAGGGATAGCCCCAAACCCTGTTGATGCAGCTCTTTTTTGAGCATGCCTATACTCCTTGAGTGTATACTTTTGTTTTGGCTGCCAAAGAAATCTTGCTTCTCTGCTAACCTTTACCTATATCTAATTCTTAAGTTGCTTCACCCAGTGAAGGCAAGAACAGCAGTCACCACAACAGTACAACAATACTTCACTTCGAATTTCCATTGCATCAGGTATTGTAAATAACCTAGAGATGAAGCCGGCGCCTTGGCTCACTAGGCTAATCCTCCACCTAGCGGCGCTGGCACACAGGGTTCTAGGCCCGGTCGGGGCGCCGGATTCTGTCCCAGTTGCCCCTCTTCCAGGCCAGCTCTCTGCTATGGCCAGGGAGTGCAGTGGAGGATGGCCTAAGTCCTTGAGCCCTGCACCCCATGGGAGACGAGGAGAAGCACCTGGCCTGCCATCGGATCAGCGCGGTGCGCTGGCCACAGCGCGGCGGCCATTGGAGGGTGAACCAACAGCAAAGGAAGACCTTTCTCTCTGTCTCTCTCTCTCACTGTCCACTCTGCCTGTCAAAAAAAAATTAAAAAAATAAAAATAAATAACCTAGAGATGAGTTAAAGTACAATGGGGGTTTCTGTAGGTTGTATTCAACTAATAGACCATTTTGTGTAAGGGACTAGAGCATCTGTAGATTTTGGTATTTGCAGAGGTCCTGTACCCCACCAATACCCCAAAGACATTGAAGGATAACAGCACCCACATATATGACTTCTATGTATCACCAATTGAGTCTTGTTAACTGCATCTTTATTTTCCATTTTTTTCCCCACTTAAAGTCTTGGAGACTTTAGAAGTTTTAAAAGCTTGGAGCTTTGATTTGTTTTTTTTGAAAAATAATGAAACCACAAAGTACCTTCACTTCAGCAACTGTCTTTCATCTTATTAGTAAAAATGGAAAAGCAGCCAAATATTATAGAAAATATGACTATGACTATAACTGGATTAAATAAGCATTATTCAACAACATAGAACATAGCCTATGGCTACAAATATGTGCATCTTTCTTTATTGCTCCATTAGTTTGGACAAACTTCATCCCTTTGGAAAATGTCAGTTCTACATAGGTTGTAGAGACAGTCAAATTCCTTATCCTTGAATTGTTAATATGATCGTAGTCATTGAAATGGTTTAAATTCACATCGAAGGGCATTATATACCAGTACATTTTCAAAAGATAAACATAGAAATAGAGAAGTTGATAGAGAGAAAAATTGGAAATAGATATTAGTATAGATAAATGGAATACAAATCCTGTATTATCTTACCCACCTGCACAGCAAAGGACTGTTTGAAAAACTTGTTAATATATTACTGAAATATATTTGTAACTATTTGAAAGGAAATGTATTTAAAGCCACTTTTAATTGTTTTATAATCTATATGGTAAATGTATGTGTTTATATGTGTGTGTATATATATATATATATATTAGAATTTATGCCAGTCACGATATTTGTTTGGAGTTACTTTTAGAAAATAGAATTACTGAAAGGGGATCGTCAAGCCTTAAAATCAAGTGGGAACTCTTAGAGCTTGAAAGAGCAGATACAGATTTTCATTCTATTCATGGATATATAAAAACTGCAGAATACAATACACGGCTTTGCTCAAGTGTTAATTGTATAGAACAGAAATAGGGAGAAACATCTAAACTGGCCATGAACAAAATAATAGAGCAAAGTGTCAAATCAGAAGTATAAAAGGAATTGAAATACATCAAGATGATACATGTGATAGAAAGTTTAGAAATTAAACTAAAACTGCACAGGCAGATCATTTTTCCTGTAGTTTTTAACATTTCCTTGTTATGACATAGTCTACCATGCTACAAAAGCTTTCTTGCTGTATTTAAACTTTTCAAGTCCATAGAGGCTTGAGTTTATTGTTTAAAAATGGAAACAAAATTTAAGCAAAACTTTATCAAACATGGATTAGAGATTTCAGTCCTATTTAGAATAGTACCTGATTCATCCCTGCTGATTTTTCATTCATGTTGGCAAGGTTAATTTGCATCTCATATTATTCATTCTTTTTACTCACATCCTCAAAAATAAACAAATAAATATACTCAATCTTGCCTTTGAAGACTGATAATTATGTTTTCATGCAGCATATGAAAAATCTTAGAAACTCCCTCACGCCCGAGGCTTTTTGAGCTACAGGCCTTTCACCTTCATGACAGAAGCATAATAAGCACGCTTCCCAGGTGAGGTGCAATTGTGAATGGGAAGGTAGAGCTCTGTTCTTCTTTGGCAAAACACCCTCTATTGGAGTTTATAAGAATTAGCTCTGAATCATTCAAGGTGATGATTTCTTCAGGAGATATTTTTCCCAGACAGAAGTCTGAAAATTTACAATATGGAAGAAATCTAAAGACAAAATTCTGTGTAGTTAACTATAATAGACCTGGGATCATTTTCATCTTTAGAAACCATGGTTATTCCCTACCAAACATCTACATGTTGCAGTGGTTGCAACTGGAGATCATCGTGCATAGAGGAGTTAGCCAGTTTCAAAATGACAAATATATATTTTCTCTGATATGTGATAGTTAATGTAGAATATAGAAAAAAAAAAAAAAAAACAATGTACAGCAATGCAAATGGGGTTAACAGGTTAAGCCCGCGTTCAACACTGGAATCCTGTAAGGGAGCTGGTTCTACTCTTGGCTGCTCTACTTCTGATCCAGCTCCCTGTTAATGTGCCTGGAAAAGAAATTGAAGATAGCCCAAGTCCTTAGGCCTTGCACCCATGTGGGAGATCCAGCTGAATCTCCTAGCTCTGTCCTGACCCAACCCTGGCCATTGTGACCATCTGGGGAGTGGACTAATAGATGGGAGATCTCACTCTTCCTTTCAAAAAAAACTTGAAAAATTTTTTAAAAATGAAAGAAATTGTTATGATTTACTTGTTGTCTTTAGTCCTGGTCTATATTCCTGTGAATTAGTGGTCTCTCTACTTTTTAGTTGTTGAACATTATAGTTAGTGGTGCATTAAGCCTGTTATTAGAAAGTAAATTGAAATTATGCTATTGTAAAAATTAAAGGAAAATAAAATAATGGAATGAGAGGGAAGAGAGAAAGGGAACTATGGTTATTTTCTTAGAATTTTTATTAAAAACATGAAATCTGTTCTCTTTATATTAATAAGAATTAAAAATTTTTTATATATATACATATATATACACACACAGAGAGTAAACTCTAGTAGTTTTATTTTTTTTTTTTTTTTGACAGGCAGAGTGGACAGTGAGAGAGAGAGACAGAGAGAAAGGCCTTCCATTGCCATTGGTTCACCCTCCAATGGCCACCGCGGCCAGCGTGCTGCAGCCGGCGCACCACACTGATCCAATGGCAGGAGCCAGGTGCTTCTCCTGGTCTCCCATGGGGTGCAGGGCCCAAGTACTTGGGCCATCCTCCACTGCACTCCCTGGCCACAGCAGAGAGCTGGCCTGGAAGAGGGGCAACCGGAACAGAATCTGGCACCCCGACCGGGACTAGAACCCAGTGTGCTGGCGCCGCAAGGCGGAGGATTAGCCTAGTGAGCCGCGGTGCCGGCCTCTAGTAGTTTTAAAAAATTAATATCTTTCAGGGTTACTGAGGGTAAGGAATTACCAGAACTCTCATACACTGGATAAAGGAATGTAAATTGTACAAGCACTTTGAAAAGAATTTTTGCAGGTTCTTTAAAAATCAAACACCAAGGGGCCAGCACCGTGGCTCACTAGGTTAATCCTCTGCCTGTGGCACCAGCATCCTGTGCGGGTGCCAGATTCTGGTCCCGGTTGCTCCTCTTCCAGGCCATCTCTCTGCTGTGGCCCAGCAAGGCAGTGAGGATGGCCCAAGTGCTTGGGTGCCTGAGCCCGCATGGGAGACCAGGGAGAGGCACCTGGCTCCTGGCTTTGGATCGGCATAGCTCCGGCCTTAGTGGCCATTTGGGGGTGAGCCAACAGAAGGAAGATCTTTCTCTCTGTCTCTCTGTCTCACTGTCTAACTCTATCTGTCAAATAAAAAAATTAAAAAATAAAAATTACACACCAAATAAATGAGCTATCATTGTATCTCAAGGATCTAGAAAAACTACAGCAAACCAAACCCAAAACTAGTTGGAGAAGAGAAATAATTAAAATTAGAGAAGAAATTAACAGAACTGAATACAAAAAAAATTGCAAAAGATTAGCAAAAAGAAGAGCTGGTTTTTTTTTTTTTTTTTTTGAAAAAATAAACAAAATTGGCCCTGCAAGATATAGGCACAGGCAAAGACTTCTTGGAAAAGACCCCAGAGACACAGGCAGTCAAAGTCAGAATTAACAATTGGGATTATTTCAAATTGAGAAGTTGCTTTGCTGCAAAAGAAAGTGAAGAGGCAAGTGACAGAATGGGAAAAATATTTGCAAATTATGCAACTGACAAGGATTAATAAACAGAATCTAAAAAGAGATTAAGAAACTCCACAACAACAAAACAACCCACTTAGGAGATGGGCCAAGTACCTCAATAGACATTTATCAAAAAAGGAAATCCAAAATGCCAACAGACAAATGCAGAAATTTTCAGGATCACTAGCCATCAGGGAAATGCAAATCAAAACCACAGTGAGGTTTCACCTCACCCCAGTTAGATTGGCTTACATACAGAAATCAACTAACAACAAATGCTGGTGAGGATGTGGGAAAAAGGCACACTAATGCACTGTTGGTGGGAATGCAAACTGGTTAAGCCACTATGGAAGTCAGTCTGGAGATTCCTCAGAAACCTGAATATAGCCCTACCACATGATTCCAACTCAAAGGAAATTTAATTGGTAAATAAAAGAGCTATCTGCACCTCAATGTTTATTGCAGTTTAACTCACAATAGCTAAGACATGGAATCAACCTAAATGCCCACCAACAGAAGTCTGGATAAAGAAATTATGGGATATGTACTCTATAGAATACTATAGAGCAGTAAAAAAAAGAAAAAGAAATCCTGTTCTTTGCAACAAAATGAAGGAATCTGGAAAACAACATGCTAAGTGAAATAAGCCAGTCCCAAAGGGACAAATATATGTTCTCCCTGACCTGTGACAACTAACTGAGCACCTAAAGCAAAACCTGTAGAAGCAAAACTGACACTATGAGAAACAATGATTTGATCAGCCCTTGTCCTTTCTGTCAAAAAACAGCTTACTATTATATTCTTTTTAGTTTTTTTTGTTCTACTTAATGCCATTGGTTTAACTCTTTAATTAACACTATTATTTTTAGTCATTTAAAATTATCTTAAAAGTTATCCCTGTTAAATATAAGAGTAGGAATAAGAGAGGAAGGAGATGTACAGTTCAGCACATGCTCACTCGGACTTACCCCTAATGGTAGAGCTAGAAACATGCCATGGAACTCCAAATCCCATTAAGTTGGCATGTACCAATGCCATTTTACTAGTTAAAGTGATTAGTTTAAGTTCATAATTGATCAAAAAGACAAGATTAAGTGACAAAGAGATCACATAAACAAGATCAGTGTCTGCTAGTAATAACTGATATAATTAAAAAGGAAAGAATGATCCAACATGGGAAGCAGGATACATAGCAGACTCATAGAATGGCAAATGCCCTATACAGCACTCTGGCCTGAGAATCAACCCTTAAGCCTTTCTCATCCTGCTAAAAAGCTCATGAGAGTTTCTTAGGCATGGAAAGCCAAGACACTGTGGCAAAAAATGACCTAAATGAAAAGATCTCTCTGAGTGAGATCCTAGTGGAAAGAACAGGCCATCAGAGAAGGAGGTACCTTTCTCTGAAGGGAAGAGAGAATTTCCACTTTGATTATGACCTTTTTAAAATAAGATCAGAGTTTATGAAGTCAAGCGCTTCCATAACCTTGGCAGCTCATGACAAGCGCCTTGGGTGATTACTGACATCATAAATAAGAATGTCAATTGTTAAATCAACAGGAGTCACTGTGCACTTATTCTCCATGTAGGATCTCTGTCCTTAAAGTGTTGTACTATGCAAATTAAGGATAAAACTACTACTCAAACAGTACTTTATACTTTGTGTATCTGGTGGGTGCAAACTGTTGAAATCTTTACTTAGTATATACTAAGTTGATCTTCTGTATATAAAGATAATTAAAAATGAATCTTAATGAAAAATGGGATCGGAGAGGGTATAGGAGATGGGATAGTTTGCGAGTGGGAGGGTGGTTATGGGGGGAAAAACTTATAATCTAAAAGAATAAAATTAAACATATTGCTACCACATAACACACTCTTACTTATCCCAAAGAAATGATAGCATATTTGTATCCAAATATCTATATACAAGTGCTACAGCTTTATTGAAAATAGCCAAAAACTTAACACAACTCAAACTTCCATTAACAAATTCCATTATCTCTACAATAGAATCTTCAGCACTAAGAAGGAAGAAACCCTAGACATGTAAAAAAGCATGGATGAGTGGATGAGTTTCAGAATATTATCATTTGAGTAAACTGGACAACAGGATAACATCTATTATATGATCCTATTTACATAAAATTCAAGAAATTGAGAATTCATCTAAAGAGACAGATACTAACAATCAGTAGCAGAAGATTAAGGTAAATGAAGCTAGTGTTTACATAGGATGGAAAAGGACACAGAGAAATTTTCATGGGAATAACCATAAGCAATATTTTGAAGGAAGTGATGGTTTTACAAGTCAGCACATCTACCAAAATATATGGAATTTAACACTTACTTTATATGATTTACTGCAGGTCAATTGTACCTTAATAGAATTGTTTAAGAAGCATGTGGTTGTACGAGAAAGAAGTCATATCTTTCTCTAATACTTTATATACATATGTGTGTGTGTATCATTTAGAAATGCCAAAGGGAATGGCTGGAATAATTCAGAATTTTTCTCAAAGTAATATAACTGGAGTTCAATGGACAGGATAAGATACTGATGTTTTTCATTAACACCTTTTATATAACTTGATTCCAAACTAAATATATAATGTTTTGGATTGCTAAAACCAATGTTTAAGTATAGGAAGTTTGGAACTGAAATTTCCTGACAAGGAACTTTGATTCACTACAAAGGTAAAAATCCATATTATTGTGAAAATGTCCATAGTAATAGTAATAAATGCCAAAGAATAATGTGGAAAAGAAATTAAATTGTTATTTTATCCTCAGAGCCACCGATCATTTCTCCTATTGTCTACCAGAATTCCACAGAGGTTAAATGAATTTTATACTTCTTTTCCTTCAGAAATAATAGTTCCTGAAACATAGGAAATCATGATTATCCCCCAAAGAACTTTCATTATGTTAGTTAAAAAAAAAAAAAAAAACCTGCTATGGTTTAAGACTCCAGGATGGGCCTCAAAAAATGAGGAACCATCTATCACTTTCCTTTGTTGGATCAAAAAATTCTCTCTAATAGAATAAGTGGGAATATAGACAATGGCTAAAAATAATAATTAAATGGAAAATGATAATTTCACACATATGCAGTAAATTTTAAAGTAATCATTGATCCTTAAGACTATTACAGGAGTAGATTAATGTGATGGAGTAGAAAGGGACTTGCTGCTCAAGTCTAGAAGCAGAAAATTTAAAAACAGTAGAAAGAGTGCAGTCTCAGGCAAGAGTTAGGGAGAAATCAGCAGAGGAAAATCTTCTTAAATTGGAGGAATACAATTGACCTACATGGAGAGCAAAGACACACACAACTTAGAATCCCAACAGTTGAGAGCTTCCACACCAGCATTGGAGAGCATGGTGAGACCAGACTGAAGCAGCCCAAGCCACTGGCAAAAAAAAAACTGCACAAAGAGCATAGAGGGAACTGGGCTTGGAGCTCAGTGAAGGATAAAGTACCTACCAAACTAGAGAAGAAAAAAAGGGGGGAGGCACGTTTTCTCTCTCCTCAATTATCACACAAAGGCATCCTGTAACAAGCTGACAGAGAGCAGGCACCATTTTGGACATACATAAGAGCTATAGCAGCTCTTGTCTGCACCCAGCAACGAGCCAAGCAGAGACTCCTGAGTCTGCTGGGGAGACTAGACAGGGAGTTGGGTGCTCATGACTGTAGGAGGCTTGTGTGCTGGGACTGTGAAAACACTGAGGCTGCATGGGAGGGCTCAGGGTGTGGCTGGGACAATGGGCAGTCATGGTGGGAGGCTTCACATGATCAGGGCTCCCTGGTTACGTGGTAACAGACATTGTTAGGGAATCTGAACTTATGATGAGGACTGCACAGATCCTTTGTGTGGTCCTTATGGCAAAGCAGACAAATAATATACTCACTGGGGCTGGTGCCCAGGCACTGGTCTTCTCTGAGGGGAGCAGCTCAGCTGAGGCTAAGCCAACAGACAAAAAGAAACTGCCCCTCTGATTAAAAAAAAGAGAGAGAGAAGAAGAATTACCATGACAAATCTGGGTGTGTCTTCACCCTGGAGCACTGAACAGAATTCCCTGGCCATTGCCATCACATCCCTCTAGGTATTCCCTGAAAGCAGACACTCCACTAATCCAATCAGACATAATCCAAAGATAAAAGCCACCACATAGAAAAATCAAAGAAGAAACCAAAGAGAATCCCCACAAATGCCAAACACAAATGCACAAATCCAAGAAACAAGAACAAGGAATACAACATGACAGCCCCAAAAGAACAAAATACCTCAATACTGGATTGTGAAGATGATGAGATTTAAGAAATGCCAGAAATGTAATTCAAAAAATTAATCATAGATTTAGAAGTAATCAGAAGCAAATACACAAACTAGTGAAATCCATACATGACATGAAATAAAATTTCTCCCATGAAATTGAGATCTTAAAAAGAGAAATCAAAATGAAATCTTGGAAATGAAGAATTCAATAGAACAAATAAAAAATATGGTGCAGAGCCTTAACAACAGAATCAGTGAAGCAGAAGAAATAATATCTGATTTAGAAGACAAAGCATAGGAAATTACCAAACACAAAAAGAAGTAATTAGAAAACTAAAAAAAAACAAAAAAACACTGCTGGGAATCTACAGCATAATAAAAAAGGACTCAACATATGGGTTCTAGGAGTTCTTGAAAGCTTGGAAAGAGAGAAAGGACTAGAAAGCCTTTTTAGTGAAATAATAACAGAATATTTCCCCAATTTGGAGAAAAACAGGTAGCACATAGAACTCCTGTTAGACATGACCAAAAAAGATCTTCACCATGAGACATTATAATCAAACTCTCCACAGTAAAACGTAAAGGAAAAATTCTAAAAAGAGTATGAGAGATATGCCAGATTACGTCCACAGTGGATTTCTCATCAGAAACCCTACAGGCTAGGAGAGAATGGCAAGATATAGTCCAAGTATTCAGAGAAAAAAACTGTCAACCCAGAATACTATATCTGCAAAGCTCTGATTTATGAACAAAGGTGAAATAAAGAGCTTCCATGACAAAAAGAAACTGAAAGAATTTGTCACCACCCATCCAACCCTGCAGAAGATGCTTAAGGATATGCTGTACACAGAAACACAGAAACATGGTCATCATGATGGAAGAATGTAGTAATGAAATACCCTAGTAAAGCACAAAGGAAATTTAAAGTAAAAAAAAAAAAATAGGAATATTTATGGGAAAATGGCAGGGCAAAGACATTATTTATCAAGAGTCACCTTGAATGTAAATGGCCTTAACTCCTCAGTTAAAAGACACAGACTGGCTGAATGGATTAAAAAACAAAACTTGTCTATTTGCTGCCTACAAGGAAAACATCTCACCAACAAAGATGTACACAGACTGAAAGTGAAAGGATGGAAAAAGATATTCCATGCTAACAGAAACCAAAAAGAACTGGTGTAGTCATCCTAATATCAGAAAAAAAATAGACTATAACACAAAAACTGTTAAACAAGAAAAAGAATGACACTATGTAATATTTAGGAGATACATTCAAAAAGGAAGATGTGATGGTTAAAAATGTATTTGCACTTAATTACAGGGCACCTGGCTATTTAAAAGAAATGTTAAGGATTTAAAATAAGACATACAATCCAATACAATAGTAATGGGAGATTTCAGTACACCACTTTCAGCAATGGAGAGATCAACCAGACAGAAAATAAGCAAGGAAACAGCAGAGTTAATTGATACTGTAGACCAAATGGACCTACCAGATATCTACAGAACTTTTCATGCTACATTTGCAGATTATACATTTTTCTCACCAGTGCTTGAGACCTTCTATAGGATTGACCACATGCTAGGCCATAAAACAAATTCAGCAAATTCAAAAAAATCAAAATCATATGATGTATCTTGGCCCACAGTGCAATGAAGCTGGAATAAGCAACCCAGGAAACTCTAGAACATAGGCAAACACAGGGAGACTGAACAACATTCTCCTGAATGAACAGTGGGTAATAGAAGAAATCAAAAAAATTCTAGAAACAAATGAAGATGACAACACATCAAAACTTATGGAATACAGAAAAAGCAGTGTTAAGGTGAAAGTTTAGAGCAATACATGCTTACATCAAGAAATTAAAAAGGCAACAAATAAATGAGCTATCAATGCATCTCAAGGATCTAGAAAAATCAACAAACCAAACCCAAAATTAGTAGGAGAAAATAATTAAAGAAAACAAAATTGAAACCAACAAAAAAATACAAAAATCAGCAAAACAAAGAGCTTGTTTTTTGAAAAAAATAAACCAAATTGACACATCACTGGTCCAATTAACCAAAAAAAGAAGAGAGAAGACCCAAATCAATAAAAATTAGAGATGAAAAAGCAAATGTAACAACAGACACCACAGAAATAAAAAGAATCTTCAGAAATTACTACAAAGAGCTGTATGCCAACAAACTGGGAAACCTAGAAGAAATAGATTCCTGGAACACACAACCTACCTAAAGTGAGCCATGAAAACATAGGAAACCAAAAAACCCATTACCAAGATAGAAATTCAATCAATAATAAAGTCCCTCCCAACAAAGAAAAGCCCAGTACCAGATGGCTTCTCTGCTGAATTATACTAGATATTTAATGAAGAACTAACTCTATTTCTTCTCAAGTTATGCAAAACAATTAAAAGGGATGGAATCCTACCAAATTATTCCTATGAAAATACCACTGCCTTAATTCTTAAATGCAGAAAAGATACAATAGGGAAAGAGAACTGCAGAACAATTTCCCTATGAACATAGATGCAAAAATCCTCAACAAAATTTTGGCCAATCAAACCCAAGAACACATCAGAAAGATCATTCATCCAGACCTAGGGGATTTATCCCTTGTATGCAAGTTCAACATTCACAAATCAATCAATGTGATACATCACATTAACAAACTGAAGAAAAAACTGTATGATTATCTCAATAGATGCGGAGAAAGTATTCGATAAAATACAACACCCTTTCATGACGAAAACTCTAAGCAAATTGGGTAGAGAACATCTCTCAAAGCAATCAAGGCAATTTATGACAAACCCATAGCCAGTGGCCTATTGAGTGAGGAAAATTTGGAAGCATTCTCACTAATATCCTGTACGAGACAAGGATGTCCATGCTCACTATTGCTATTCAATATAGTCCTGGAAGTTTTAGCCAGAGCAATTAGGCAAGAAAAAGAAATCAAAGAGATTCAAATTGGGAAAGAGGAAGTCAAACTATTCCTATTTGAAGATGACATGATCCCATATATAGGGAATCCAAAAGATTCCACCAAGAGACTATTGGAACTCACAGAAGAGTTTGGTAAAGTAGCAGGATATAAAATCAATAAACAAAAATCAACAGCCTTTGTATACACAGACAATGCCATGGTTGGGAAAGAACTTCTAAGATCAATCCCATTCACAATAGCTGCAAAGAAAAAAAAGTCAAATACCTTGGAATAAATTTAACCAAGGATGTAAAAGATCTATATGATGTAAATTACAAAACACTAAAGAACAAAATAGAAAAAGATACAAAAAAAATGGAAAAATCTTTCCTGTTCATGGATTGGATGAATTAATATCATCAAAATGTCCAGTCTTCTAAAAGCAATTTACAGATTCAATGCGATACCAATCAAAATACCAAACATTCTTCTTAGTCTTGAAAAAATGATTCTGAAATTCATATGGAAACACAGAAGGCCTCAAATAGCCTAAGCAAAACAAAACAAAGTCAGAAACATCACAATAACAGATTTCAAGACATACTGCAAGGCAGTTATAATCAAAACAGCATGGTACTGATATAAAAACAGATTGATAGACCAATGGAACAGAATAGAAACACCAAAAGTCAATCCAAGCATCCAAAACCAACTTAGATTTGAACAAGGAGCTAAAACCAATCCCTGGAGCAAGGACAGTCTCTTCAACAAATGGTGCTGGGAAAACTGGATTTCCATATGCAGAAGTATGAAGCAGGACCCCTACCTTACACTATACACAAAAATCCATTCAAAATGGATTAAAGAACTAAATCAATGACCTGATATCATCAAACTATTAGGGAACATTGGGGAAACCCTGCAATATATTGGCTCAGGCAAAGATTTCTTGGAGTAGACTCGGGAGGCACAAGCATCCAAGCCAAAATTAACAAATGGGAACAGATCAAATTGAGAAGCTTCTATACTGCAAAAGAAACATTCAGGAAAGTGAAGAGGCAACCGACACAATGGGAGACATTATTTGCAACTATACAACTGATAAAGGATTCATAACCAGAATATATAGAGATCAAGAAACTCCACAGCAACAAAACAACCCAGTGAAGAAATGGGCAAAGGACTTAAACAGATATTTTTCAAAAGAGGAAATCCAGGTGGCCAACAGACACATGAAAAAATGTTCAGAATCACTAGCCTTAAGGGAAATGCAAATCAAAACCACAATCTGGTTTCACCTCACCCTAGTTAGAATGGCTCTCATACAGAAATCAACAAACAACAAATGCTGGTGAGGATATGGGGAAAAAGTACCCTAATCCACTGTTGATGAAAATGTAAACTGGTAAAGCCACCCTAGAGGACAGTATGGAGACACCACAGACATCTGATTATAGACCTGCCATAAGACCCAGGCATCCCACTCCTGGAAATTTACCCAAGGGAAATGAAATCAGCAAATAAGAGAGTTATCTGCACCCCTTGTTTATTGCAGTTTGATTCACAATAGCTAAGACATGAAGTCAACCTAAATGCCCATCAATGGAATACTGGATAAAGAATTATTATGGGATATGTACTCTAGGGAGCACCACACAGTTACAAAAAATTAAATCTGGTCATTTGCACCAAAATAGATGAATCTGGAAACCATAATACTTAGTGAAATAAGCCAGTCCCAAAAGGACGAAAACAATATGTTCTCCCTGATCTGAGCACCTAAAAGGAAATCTGTAGAAGTGAAATTGACACTTTGAGAAACAATGACCTGAACAGCCCCTGTCTTGACTGTCAAGGAACAGTTTATATTTTTCTTAATGGAGAATGGGACTGGGAATGGGAGAGAGAGAAGGGATTGAGTGAGGTGTGAGTGGGGGTAGGAGGGTGAGTATGATTGGACAAATCACTGTAGTTGTACTTATGTAATTTGTAGTCATTAAATAAACAGTTTTTCTGGAGGTAAAAACTATTACAGCATAACATTCTTAACCACTGTTTGATAAAGCACTTGGGCCATCCTCCACTGCACTCCCTGGCCACAGCAGAGAGCTGGCCTGGAAGAGAGGCAACCGGGATAGAATCCGGCGCCCCGACCGGGACTAAAACCCGGTGTGCTGGCGCCACAAGGTGGAGGATTAGCCTAGTGAGCCATGGCGCCGGCCCAGAATTTTTTTATAACTTTGTATAATACAAATATAATATAAACTTTGTATAATACAAAGTTTTACAAAACTATATTTTCAGCAATGCTGATACACACATTTCTTTTTATATTGTTTTTTGAATTTTACCTCCCACGTATAAGGGACAACATGAAATAATTGTCTTTCTGGGTCTGATTTATTTCATTCAACATGAGGTCCTCAGTTATGTCCATTTTGTTGCAAAGGCTAGAATTTCTTTTTTAAAGCAGAATAAAATTCCACTGTGTATATATACTGCATTTTCTTTATACATTCATCTGGTGGTGGGCACCTTGCTTGGTTCTGAATTGTGAACAGTGCTGCAGGTATCTCTTTGACTCACTGTGTTCATATCTTTTGGGTATACACTCTTGTAGTAGGGTTGCTGGATCAATTGGCGAGTCTATTTCATTTAAGAATTCTCCACATTCTCCCACTTGACTTCTTCTCTTCCAATTTTGATGACATTTATTTCTTTCTCTTCCCTAAATGTTTTTGCTAAAACTTCCAGTAGTATATTGGATAATTGTGGCAGAAATGGACATGCACGTCTTATTGTAGATCTGAGAAGAAAGGCTTTCAGCTTTTCCCTTGCAGTATTATATTTTCTGTTGGTCTGTCATATATCAACTTTATAATTTTGAGGAATACCTAATTTGTGGGATTTTTATCATGAAGGGGTGTTAAATCTTATCAAATGTTTGTTCTGCATCTGCTGAGATGACAGTATGATTTTTGTTCTTCATTCTATTGGTATGAAGTTTGTTTACTTGTGAATGTTGAACCACCCTTGCATTTCTGTGGTAAATCCCACTTGATAATGTTGTATGGTCTTTTGGATGTTGTTGTGGAATTGATTTGCTACTATTTTATTGAGATTCATTGTATCTATATTTATTAATGATATAAGTCTGTAGTTTTCCTATCATGGTTTTGGTATCAAAGAAATGCTGACCTCATAAAAAGACTTTGGCTGAGTTCCATCCCATTCAATATTTTGGAATAGTATGAAAGGTATTGGAGTTCTTCCTCTTTGAATGCTTTGTAAAATTCAGTAGTAAACCATCAAGGTCCCCAACTTTTCCTTGATCAAAGACTTGTGATTACTGTTTCAATGTCATTACTTATTATGGGTCTGTTTAGTTTGCCTATATCTTCTTGATTTAATCTTGGTAGAGTACATGAATCCAGGAATTTGTCCATTTCATTGAGCTTTTCCAACTAGCATTTAGTTCTCCATAGCAGTGGTCTTGTATGGGGTACGTATATATTTATTATTATTATGTCCTCTTGCTGAATGGAACTTTTTATCAAAATATAAAATCATTGTTTTATTCTTTATGCAATTTTTGATTTAAAGCCTGTTTTATCTGATATCATGATACCTATGCTTACTTGCTTTTGGTTTCCACTTGCCTGGTGTATTTTCCCAACTCTTAATTTTCAGTCTATGTATATGCTTGTGAAGGGAGTTCCTTATAGTCAAAATACAGTGGGTGATTTTTTTTAAAATCAATTCAGCCAATGTAAATGTTTCTGTTTGTAAATTTAGTCCATTTGTATTAAAGGTTATCATTGACAGATAAAAACTAAAATCTATCTTTTTATTGATTGCATAAATATTCTAGCTGCTCTGTTAGTGAATGTGGTGGTGTTATGTGTTTTCATAATGTTTAGTTCTAATGCAGGATATCTTTTAGAATTTCTTATAAAGCTAGTCTAGTGATGGTGAATTCTCTGTTTCTGCTCATCTGGAAAATATTTTATTTCTCCTTCACTTTTAAAGAATAGCTTCGGGGCCAGCACCATGGCTCACTTGGTTAATCCTCCACCTGTGGCACCGGCATCCCACATGGGCGCCGGGTTCTAGTCCCGGTTGCTCCTCTTCCAGTCCAGCTCTCTGCTGTGGCCAGGGAGGCCAGTGGAAGATGGCCTAAGTGCTTGGGCCCCTGCACCCGCATGGGAGACCAGGAGGAAGCACCTGGCTCCTGGCTTCAGATTGGCGCAGCTCTGGCCATAGCGGCCATTTGGGGAATCAACCAACAGAAGGAAGACCTTTATCTCTTTCTCTGTCTCTCTCTCTCTATAACTCTACCTGTCAAATAAGTAAAAAATAAATAAATAAATAAATAATAGCTTCACTAGATATAGTATTCTTTTTGGAAGCTTTTTTGAGATCTTGAATTTATCATCCCACTTTCGTCTGGCCTGTAGGAATTCTACTGAGAAGCTTGATGTTAATTTAATTGGTTTTCCATTATATATATATAACTTTATGCTTTTCTCTGTCTTGAGGGTTTTTTCTTGTCCTTAATTTTTTGACAATTTGATGACAATTTGCCTTGGAGTAGATGTTTTTTGATTTAGTCTGCTTGGGGTTCTTTGAGCTTCTTGTATTTGGATGTCTATGTCTCTTTCAAGACCTGGAAGACTTTCAACTATTATTTCATTTAGCAGATTCTCAATGCCTTTTTCCTTTTCTTCACCTTCAGGAATACTTATAATATGTATATTTGGTAATTTAATAGTATCTCACATTTTGCATAGAATTTCTCTTTCTTTTTAATTCTTTTCTCTTTATTTCAGTCTGATTGGGTTATTTTAAAATTCTTATCCTCAAGGTGAGAAATTGTTTCTTCTGCTTGGTCCATTCAGCTCTTAAAGCTCTCAATTATATTTTTTATTTCATTGGTTGAAGATTTCATCTCCAAAATTTGTATTTGGTTCTTTTTTTTTTAAAGGCAGAGTTAGACAGTGAGAGAGAGAGACAGAGAGAAAGGGCTTCCTTTTTCTGTTGGTTCAGCCTCCAAGTGGCCACTACAGTTGGCATGTTGCGGCCTGCGCGTTGCGCCAATCCGAAGCCAGGAGCCAAGTGATTCCCCCAGGTCTCCCATGCAGGTTCAGGGCCCAAGGACCTGTACCATCCTCCACTGCACTCCCAGGCCACAGCAGAGAGCTGGACTGGAAGAGGAGCAACCAGGACTAGAACCTGGGATGCCAGCGCTGCAGGCAGAGGATTAGCCTAGTGAGCCGTGGCACCCACCTGTATTTGGTTTTTACTGATTCCTATTTCCTTAGTATTATCTCTTGCATCTTGTTGAGTTTCCTTACAATCATGATTTTGAATTCTGTATCTATCATCTCACATATTTCCTTCAATTTTGGACCCAATTCTTGAGGATTAGTGTGGGTTTTTTAGAGGCATCATTCTACCTTGCTTCTTCATGTCTCCTGGGTCCCTATAGTGATGTGTACTTTATGGAGTAGGTTTTATTATAAAAGAGCTTGTGTTCATGGAATGCATGTTATCACATCACTTATTGATTTGACTTTGGTTCTAGGTGAACCCAGAAGCATAGTCTCTGAGTGATTTCTTTTGTCTTACATTGTCAGCCCTGTCTATAAGTGACACAGTGGGCAAATCTATTGTAGTTCAGAGGGAGAGGAGTGTTATTTTGAGATGAATAAGGGTTTTCTTGTGTCTTTATCTTTTTCCCAGAGAGAGATAGCCAGGGCCTTATTTTCGGTACTCTGGGAGAAAAGGGTAATTTTTTCCTTGTCCTACTTGCAAGTCTGAGTGATGTCAGGGCTTTGGAATCAACTGCTACGGCCATAGGGCTGTGTAATATGGATGGACTCTTCCTCAATTCCTGATAGAGGAGTCCAAGTATTGCTGTGGCTTATAATACCAATAGCCCTATTCCTAGGATTAGGGGATGTGAAGTGAACTATGTCCAGTCCTACTAGTACTGTGTACTGGAATACAGGACTGTATATAAGTTATACAGGAGATTTTACTCTGGTGGGTGTGATTCTAGAGAGGTGGAATGCAGGAAGGTTCTTCCCTACCTCTACCAGGTAGATTCCAGTGGCACTGAGACTTTAGAACAAATTGTTACAGTCCTGGTATTGCAGAGTGTAGTTCCGGGTTGGGAGCAGATTTCTTTATGGTATGCTTATGGTATGATCCATAATTATGGATATAGTATGGATATATCACACACACATATTATAGTCTGTGTGAGCATAGCTCTGGGGCTAATGCCCAAAAACTCTCACTGCTGCTGGATGCAGGGGATGGATTTGTCCTATGCCCCACACATTGCGCTGACTCTAAGATGCTGGCAAGAGAATAAAAGCATGCTGCTTGTTTTCTTGCTGCCAAGGATGCTGCTCCTTGCAGGGAAAAAGGTGAGTTGGACAGAAAGCAATGCAGCTTCCCTGTTCCAAGCCCAGCAGTTGCTCAGACCTCAGTCACCTCTCCAAGCTGAAGTAAAAGTCAGTGACTGACTGTGGAATGCACTCTCAGCTGAAACTGCAAGTGGTGGGGTGTGCAGTATTTTTTCCTACCTTAAAGTGGTAAAATGGCAGCTTACCACACAAGCTGGCTGTACCTTACTGCTTGCTGTAGCAGTGTCTATGTTTTCTCTCTTCTTCTCCCACAGAGTCTTCTTTTTTTTTTTTTTTTTAGTTCTTTGCCAAAAATTTCCACCAGTGAGACCTTTGGAGATGTAGTCCTTCCTTTATTCTTTTTGTATCTCAGAGCAGCTTATGTTAGTGTGGCTGTACCATATTCACCCATCTTGGATTCTCCTTCTTCCAGCTGGTTAAATGCTCATCTTGGGAGGCATTCAAGTGGTTGTATCCTTGACATCCATGTAGCAGACTTTGATTGAGTTCCCAGACCCAAGCTTTGGCTTGGCCCAGCCCTGGCCGTTGGTGAAATTTTGGGAATGATCCAACAGATGGTAGCATTCTCTCTCTTTTTCTCTCTTCTCTCTCTCTCCTCACTCCCCAATAAATATTTTTCTTTTCAAAAAACCGATCAGTTTTCAGGATATGTATAAGCCATACTCTCAGTACTAGGAAATTTTTTCTCAATCTAGATAGTTTATTTCATCAAGGTATTAATGTTTGATGTCGTACATTAAATCATTAAACTGTGGCCATTATCTCTGCAAATAAAGTTTGGAAGGACACTCAAAATATCCATTATCTGAATCATGTAGAAATGTCTTGTGTGCATGCCTATTTGAATACTGAGGCATAGATATTTAAACACATGATTTCTATTTCGACCATCATATTGATATCACGCATTCTCACAAGAGTGAGCTACCTCTAATAGAAAATTTGTCTCTTGATTTCTTCTTCCCACAGGTCTCTGTGTTTTGCTTAGCCAACTGCATTTTATCATTTCTCATTTCTCACATGGATGTCAGTTCCTCTCAGGAGGCAATAAGGTCTGTTTCCTCTAAGCATTAGAAAAGCAAAGCATTGCAGGGTCATTAGTAGTGTTATTGGGGGTAAGACTGTAAGCAGGAAATAAATTTACATGGGTCCTCATCACTTTTGCTGAAAATGAATAGGCCGGAAAAATACCCAGCTTATCCGTAAGAAAATATGTATTTACTTTTGCTTGCTCAAGCTTGGGAATGAGTACAGAAGTAAGCCAGCTCTGGGACCAATTTCTCTCTGCCCTTGCTGCCCTGCAAATGACATTCTTACCAGACCATTAAGAAAACTGTTTATAACTTCTAGTGAGACCACCTGCTAGGTCTCAGTGCTGGGACGATTACATCTATCGGAAATAATGACCCATAACTAGAATAAAACACATTAATAACATCACATTTACCCAGGATAATGCATTTCACCATTTTATATTGCAGAGACCAACTTAATCAGGAAAAGCATTTCCAAAAATGAAGCAACTAATAGACACTGAGTAGATAATGAATATAAAAGCAAAATGTTCTGGCTACCTTTTTCCCCTTTAGAACCAGTAATGGGCAGTAATGGATGGAGCACAAGGTTGGGAGTGAGTAACCGTGTCTTCTCTCTGTCACTTCATAGGCTAAGAAGAGGTGGAAATACCATCTTTTAGACATGATGTTGTGAGGGATAACAGCTGGAGTCCTGGATTAGAAGTTGGGATACCACAGGTCTTTTTCCAGCTGTGCTGTTAATGAGCTGTGTGACCCTGAGCAGTTCACTTCACCCTTTTGAGTCCCAATTTCTTATCTGAAAAATGAGCAGCTTAGACTGGGTGATCTCTGAAATCCCCTTCAATTCTCGTATGCTGTGATTTGAAGCAGAATGTCAACCTGACATGGGAATGCTGTGAAATGTGATAAAAAATGCCTATAAATCCTTGGAGCTCCATGATCCTTAGAACCAAAGGCAGAAAGGATCAGAATGCAATGTCATTTAGTAGACTGCCTGGACACAGTGAATCAAGCCCCTGGGAAAACACGGAGATTTTAGAGAAATATCACACCTGAACAGGAATAGGACCAGCCTATGGTTCCTCTACTACTGGTTCTCTCAGGCTTTCTCTCAGGGTTCATTGTAGCTTATTTCAAGAATTTCCCTATCTATTACAACAGGAAAAACCTCGTCAAAATGAAACTAAGAGTACACAACCTAAATAAACTCCAACATATAACTCACCCAAAATTTAACCTAACAATCCAGTATGTTTATTAAGAAAACATAAAAACAGGAAATTTGTAAAAGATCAAAAAGTCCTTGATATTTATTCTATCTGCTTTGTTTCCATGACTGACCACTTTGTCTTAGCAAAGTGTGTTTCCTAACTCACCACAACAGCAATCTCACTAGAACTTAGTTACTCAAAATAATTGCGAGAAAATGTATATGACAAAACCCTAAGGTCCAAAGGCCCCAAGACCAGTGTCTGATATTTGTCTTATCACTTTCATTCTGGTTTGCAGATACTCTATTCTTCTGATTGCTGTCAATATTTTGGAGGCAAAAAGCTACAGTGACCTTTTAATTTTAATCAAGATGCAAAATGTTGAGTTGATTCTAGGGAAAGGGTGTAAGTGGGTACAGTACGTGCTGACATTTTACACGCAGAGCTACACTGACATCTGCACACCAAACCCTCTGAGACACAAAACACTCTGATCTCGCTACATAATACTGCTCCATTTTAGACTCACATTATTACTTGAATTGAATTTTAAATTATTCCACTTAAAGAACAAATTACTAAAAGCTTAATTTTCCTATTCCAATAAGTCCTACAACAAGCACCAGCCACCTGCAGCCACGTGGGTTATATGTTTTTATCCAAATGCAAGTGAAATAAAGGAACAAAATTAACTAATTCTCTCTTAAAATAAATATGAAAACTATTTATACTAAAAATCTTTGGTCAAGCCATATTTTAGTCAAACATAATCTGAAATGGTCCTTCAGTAAGCACCCACTTTTTAAGCCTAAATAAAATACAGAAGATAACAGAAAAATTGATAGTTTCTTATAATGAAGGCAAAAGTGGTTGGAAAAAGATGCAGATATTAATGATATCTGACTGACATTATTTAAACAGACAATGGCTCTATCAATAAAAAAGAAGCTTTAACAAGTGTTTCATGACAGAAATATATTAACCACTTTTCATCATCTGGAACTTTCATAAATCAATAAGAGATAATATTTACTCTACCCTGCTGGGGTAGCTTTTTGTATTTATAATAGAATTCATTTAATTCTGGTTGCCATAGTTACAACAGAGTTCTAGAATGAGTTTGTTTCATGATAATTGCTACATGTTAGTATATAAACAGCTGAACTCTACCTTCAACCAACAGCACTCATTTGTGAATAAAGAAATTCCTTTATCATAAAGTAATTGAGCTAGAATTCAAAATATACTGTTGAACCCTTGGCCACCTCAGAGAGTTGGCAAATATTTCTCCAACTCTAACTTTTTTATCATAGCTATATCAGAAAGGCATATCAATAATGCAAGAAGAAACTTAGATAAGATTAAAAATATTGAAAATAGTGTCGAGGTTTACAGAATTTAAAATAACTTATTCTTGGCCTATACTGTAAGGAATAAGGAAAATTTTGACCTTCAGGCTAATTGGCATCTTTCTATGAGATACCTGTCAGTGCAGATATTAAATATGAAATGTGTTCTTTCCAAAACAATTCAATTCCAGTTGGTTCAATATCAGTTTATCCATTACTTTTAAGCTTTATATCCTTTTAGCATAATTTTCAAAGGCTACAAGTAAAGTATAGAAAAGGGAAAATAGGCCGGCGCCGCGGCTCACTAGGCTAATCCTCCACCTAGCAGCACCGGCACAGCGGGTTCTAGTCCCGGTTGGGGCGCCAGATTCTGTCCCGGTTGCTCCTCTACCAGGCCAGCTCTCTGCTGTAGCCCAGGAGTGCAGTGGAGGATGGCCCAAGTGCTTGGGCCCTGCACCCCATGGGAGACCAGGAGAAGCACCTGGCTCCTGCCATCGGATCAGCGTGTTGCGCCGGCTGCAGCGGCCATTGGAGGGTGAACCAACGGCAAAGGAAGACCTTTCTCTCTGTCTCTCTCTCTCACTGTCCACTCTGCCTGTCAAAAAAAAAAAGGGAAAATAAGTTTATTCTTGTTACTTAAGATAGCAAACATTCACAACACACAAAATCAGAAGGCAATAGCTGAATTCACTTTGAGAAATAGGATAATTAGAAATCACAATGAATATTATTTGTGCCCTGAGACAAACTGAAATAGAACTTTCACAAACATATGCCAGCAGCAATTAAAATGTTAATGGTACAATTCTTTAAAAAAATCTGCTGTTTATTTTATATTTGTCCTCTTGTAAAATTCTACAATGTTGCCTGTGAAATCCGAGAGACTGCTTCTTAAGAGTGTGGAAAGATAAGAAGCTTCAATTAAAATAGTTTTTTCCCATATGACACCTTCAAAAATATTAAAAACGTTATTTTGAGAAACATTATTTTTAAATCAGCACAGATAAGTTATTTTAGAAATGAAAATAGGAAGAAGACCAGGATCATTTCTTTTTCAGTTTACATATTTCTAATCAATATATGCCACTGAAACTATTTTTATTTGTAGTATTCATTAGTTTAAGAGGAAACCATTTTCCTCTATAAGTTAGATATGAATTATGGCCATTTCATGAAATTCTATATAATCTGTGATTTTGAGAATGAACAACATAATGTATGAATAAAGCAAGACATACAAAGACAAGACAGTTATTACCCAAAGGAATACAAATTACAGTTTAGGAATGGGAAGACTAGAGATGTTAAAATAAGAAACACAGGCCGGCGCCAAGGCTCACTTGGCTAATCCTCCGCCTGCAGCGCTGGCACCCCAGGTTCTAGTCCCGGTCGGGGCACCGGATTCTGTCCCAGTTGCTCCTCTTCAAGTCCATCTCTCTGCTGTGGCCCGGGAATGCAGTGGAGGATGGCCCAAGTGCTTGGGCCCTGCACCCACATGGGAGACCAGGCAGGCTCCTGGCTCCTGGCTTCGGATCAGCGCGGTGCACCGGCTGCAGCACACCGGCTGCAGCACACCGGCCACAGCGGCCATTGCAGGGAGAACCAACGGAAAAGGAAGACCTCTCTCTCTCTCTCTCACTGTCCACTCTGCCTGTTAAAAAAAAAGAGTAAGAAATACATACAATAACATAATTCCAGTTGATACATGAATGTAGTAAATGAAGAAACTCAGGAAAAAGACATGCTTCCTTATAGATCAAAAAAGGCTTTCAGGAGGTAACATTTGAACTAAGTAAAGATAGTTTCAATAGGCTAATGTGAGGGAGGGATGTTCTAAAAAGCAGCAAAATATTAGCAAAAATTAAAATGATGGCTTAGAAAAGACGTGTGGAAGTTCTTTCCAGACCCTGACAGATTTTTAATAGATGTGGAATGAGCAAATGCAGATAAATCACATTAAACAGTTGAAGAATAAAAACTATTTGACTATCAATAGATATAGAGAAAGCATTGGATAAAATACAGTATCCTTTTATGATTAAAAAAACAAAACTCAAGCAAACTGGGTATAAAAGGAATGTTCCTTTACAGAATCAAGGCAACATACGACACACACACAGTTAGCATCCTACTGAATGGGGAAAGGTTGGAAGCATTTCCACTGGTGCAGAACCAGAAAAGGATCCCCACTCTCACCATCACTATTTGATATAGTGACATAGCTCCAGAATTTTTAGCTAGAGCCATTAGACAAGAAAAAGAAATCAGGGACCAGTGCCGTGGCATAGCGGGTAAAGCCTCCTCCTGCAGTGCCTGCATCCCATATGGGCACCAGTTCAAGTCCGGGCTGTTCCACTTCTGATCCAGCTCTCTGCTATAGCTGGAAAAGTAGAAGATGGCCCAAGTGCTTGGGCCCCAGAAGAAGCTGCTGGCTTCAGATCTGCCCAGCTCCAGACACTGTAGCCATCTGAGGAGTAACCAGTGGATGGAAAACCTCTCCCCACCCCAACCCCCCTTGCTCTTGCTCTCTCTCTGCCTCTGCCACTCTGTAACTCTGCATTTCAAATAAATAAATCTTCAAAAAATAAATCAAAGGATACAAAATGGCAAATGAAATCAAAATATTCTTGTCTGCAAAAGATAGGATCCTACACATGGGGGACCAAAAGACTCCACTAAGAGATTATTGGAACTCTGGAAAAATGACCCTAAAATAAATATGTAATCATGAGAGACCTCCTAACAGTTAAAATAATCCTAAACAATCAAAATAGAGCTAGAGGCATTGTAATACTAGATTTCAAGACATATTAGAGGGCAGTTATAATCAAAATAGCTTGGTATTATGTAAGAATAGACATGTCAATCAATGGAACAGACTAGAGACTCCAGAAATTAATCCACACATTTACTATCAAATAATATTTGACAAACTAGCTAAAATCACTCCCAGGAGAAAGACAGTCTCTTCAACAAATGGTTTTGGGAAAATTGGATCTCTGAATTCAGAAGCATGAAACAAGACTCCATTACACTGCAAGACATTGGCGAGGGAAGAGACCTTTTGGATAAAACCTCAGCACAGGCAATAAAGCAACAATAGACAATAGGATTACATCAAGCTAAGAAGCTTTGCAAAGCTAAGGAAACACTCAACAAAATAAAGTGTCAACCAACAGAAATGGAGAAAAGAGTTGCAAATTACACAACTGATAAAGGATTAATATCCAGGATATGTAAGGAGCTTAAGCAACTCAACAACAATCCAGTTAAGAAATGCACTAAGGAGGCCAGCGCCATGGCTCACTTGGTTAAATCCTCCGCCTATGGAGCTGGCATCGCATATGGGCACCGGGTCTAGTCCTGGTTGCTCCTCTTCCAGTCCAGCTCTCTGCTGTGGCCCAGCAGTGCAGTGGAGGATGGAGTAAGTGCTTGGGCCCTGCACCCACATGGGAGACCAGGAGGAAGCACCTGGCTCCTGGCTTCAGATTAGCACTGCGTGCCAGCCTTAGTGGCCATTTAGGGGATGAACCAATGGAAAGAAGACCTTTCTCTCTGTCTCTGTCTAACTCTGCCTGTCAAATTTTTTAAAAAAAGAAATGCACTAAGGATATGAACAGGCATTTTATAAAGGATGAAATACAGACGTCCAAGAGAGACATGAAAACATGCTGAAGATCACTGGTCATCAGGGAAATGCAAATAGAAACCACAATGAGATTTTACCCTACCCCAGTCAGGATGGCTGTCACCCAAAAATCAGAAAATAACAAATGCTGGTGAGGATGTGGGGAAAAAGGTATCCTAGTCCACTGTTGGTGGGAATGTAAAACTAGTCCAACCAAGTGAAAGCCAGTATGAAGATTCCTCAGAAATCTTAAAATAGATCTACCGTATGATCCAGTGTTTCCACTCCTAGAAACTTTCGCACAGGGAATGAAATCAGCATGTGAAAGAGTTATCTGTACCACCACATTTATAGCAGCTCAACTCACAATAGCTGAGGTATCTAATCAAACCAGTTGTCCATCGAATATTGACTGGATAAAGGAATTGTGGTAAGCATGATGGAATACTATTCAGTCATAAGAAAGAATGAAATCCTGTCTTTCACAACAAAATGGATGCAACTGGAGACCATCATGCTTAGCGAAACAAGCCCGTCCCAGAAAGACAAATATCATGTTTTTCCTGATTTTTTTATTTTTTATTTTTTGACAGGCAGAGTGGACAGTGAGAGAGAGACAGAGAGAAAGGTCTTCCTTTGCCGTTGGTTCACCCTCCAATGGCCGCCACAGCTGGCGCACTGTGGCCGGCGCACCGCACTGATCCGATGGCAGGAGCCAGGTACTTATCCTGGTCTCCCATGGGGTGCAGGGCCCAAGCACTTAGGCCATCCTCCACTGCACTCCCGGGCCACAGCAGAGAGCTGGCCTGGAAGAGGGGCAACTGGGACAGAATCCAGCACCCCGACTGGGACTAGAACCCGGTGTGCCGGCGCCGCAAGGCGGAGGATTAGCCTAGTGAGCCGCGGCGCCGGCATATTTTTCCTGATTTATGTTAACTAATATAGAGTGCAAAAAGTAATGTATATGAGCAAAATTGACCTTTTGAGATATGATTGTTTATAGCCCTTGTCTATACTCTTGAGGAACAGCAGTTTTTCTACTTATAATTTGTTGAATTCTTTACATAGTTGTGGATTAAGCTTGTGATTATAAAGTAAGTAGACAGTATTTCATTACAAAAATTAAAAAGAAAAGAAGAAAGGAGGGAAGAAGGGAGGCTGAGGTGGGAAATATCATTATGATGTTAAAACTGCATATATGGAATATAAAGAATTTGTTGCCTTTATATAAATTTTAAAAATAAAAATTTAAAAATGCATTCTATAGTTTTTAAAAGGCCACATAACATTTTGAAAAATTTTAATTCAGTTTTTAATTGAATTAAAGTCTATTTTCATCTTGCAGTAGCAGCCTTTGAAGAACAATACTAGTATTTGAATGATAGCAGCCGGCAGCTTGGGTAAGAAGGATGGACTTTGGAGACATCCTGCTTCTGCGTGAATAGTTACTCTAGGTGAAACCAGAGTTACTCATCTTCTTTGCTATGGTTTGAATGTTTTCTCCAAAGTTTTCATGTTGGAAACTTTATCTCCAGTGCTACAATATTGTGAAATGGAACTTTTAAGGGTCATGAGGGCTCTGCCCACATGAATGGATTAATGCCATTATCATAGGAGTGGCTTCCTGATAGAAACATTAGTTTGGCTCCACTCTGTGTCTTTTTTCTGTCATACAAACCCACATGCTCTCTTGTCCTCCTGCCTTCCACCATGGGACAATACAGCAAACAGGACCCCACCAGATGTGGGTCTTATCACCACAGATTTTGAAGCCTTGAAACCTACCAGAAATAAGGCTTTGTTCCTTAAAAACTAGCTAATTTCAGATATTGTTACAGCAGCATAAAATAGACTAATACAGTCATGTCTTTATATATATATGGAATATTGCTATATATATACACACACATATACACAAATATACAAGTTAGGAACATTGCTACAACTTACTTTCTAGGTTGTCATTGAGTTAAATGAATGCCTGACAAATGGTATTTACTGTGTATTACCTTTGATGTTTATTGTGTAGAGCAGTGATGAAAATATATTTCCAATTTTTTTGGAAAACTTTCCTTTAATTTACTCCTGATTAGAATATCTGAGAATTTCAATAATGAAGGAAATAAACAAAACTGGCAAATAAAAGATAACATCCAATTTAAAGCGTCCTTTAGGTTTCTTTTTCCTTCTTTCTGTGGTTCTAGAATCTGACAGCACTTTTTAATCATATGAGGAGCTCTTAAAAATATGAATGCCAGAATTCCAATTCCAGAGAATCTATGTTAATTGGTCTTCCCCTGAAGGAGGTTTAAAAGTTTCCCATGTGATTCCAACGTACAATCAAACTTGAAAAACCACTGATCAAATGGGTAAACTACCTGTAATCTGAGATTCAAAATCCCTCTGAGAACTGGTTCATGCCTTCCCATCAGGTTTTATCCTTCCTTACACCTTGACAGCTTCCATGGAGCAGGGGGAAATTTTGTCTTCTAATAGTAATGGTTCTTTCAATTGGTCTTCCCTAGCCTACCTTTCTTCCTGGGAATATTTCACTGATGCTTCCTGCTGTGTAGATCTTGTCTGAACCCTGACTTCCCTTTCTATAAGCCCAGGTACACTTAATTTCACGTGATTGTTGTAGGCCCTTTGTTGGACCTGCTGTTGAGGTCCATTGGTGCTCCCTTGAGCCATGCTGTGAGTTTCGGTACTCTGCATCCTCTTCATCCTGAGACTTAGGCTCTGTGTTGGTCACTAATCCTTTTGACACCTCCCCAACTCTCCTTCCATCCTCAGAGTTAAACATATTGAAACTCTCAGGTCTCTTACAAATTCTGTACTGATTTGGTTGCTTAGGGACTTTTTCTGGATAGGTCCATCCAGACATTCCAATTTCATTTGCTCTTCTATGGCTCCTGGGCTATACTGAATGGAAATGAGAGAATTTGCTGAGACTTTTGTCAGATTTCCATCATATTCTGGCTGACATTTAGGGGCAAGAATTTTATATACTTACAAGGGACCAATCACATCTCAGCATAGCTCTCCTTCAAGTACCTCTTTCTTCCCTCCTCTTGTTTTCCATCACCTTTGATCAGATCAAGTTCTTTCTTCTATAGCTTAAGGAAAACTCTGTGATCCAAGTCTCTGAGGGTTACCTCTGGATTTGAAAAGGGCAAATTTTTGGAATTCCAAAAACGTTTTGCCTTTCATTCTTTCTCTGGTATATTTTCTCACCCACATATTCAAAGCATAACATTTTTCATCAAAACTTGAATAGGAAACTTCCTATTGTGTTCTACCCCTAGCATTCCGCCTAGATCCTCCCCGAGGCAATGGATACACCTGGCTGAATCAGGGGACAGCCTCACACAGGAAATAGAAATATGAAAAGTGAGGCTATACACACAAAACTCTATTTATTCATTTTAATAATTGAAAATAAGTTCAGCATGAAGTTTCCACTTTTCTGAAGCACTTAAGTTCTAGTTCAGTGGATAGAATTTTTCACACCATGCCTTCCTATCACTAATTCTTTACTTCTCTTGAATACAGCTCTCTCTCCCTCCCCACCTGTGTGTGTGTGTGTATGTGTGTGTTAATACTTGTTTTATTCTCTAGGTTCTTTACATATGTTACATTCAATAGATTCTAAGTGGTTACGACTAGCATTCATGCTCCAACTATTGGCTTTAGTCAGCTCAAGCTGCCATAACAAAATACCATAAAGTGGATTTATTAAGTAGAACTTTATTTTCTCACAGTTCTGGAGGTTAAAGGTCCATAACCAAGGTCTACCCAATTTGATCTCTGCACATCACTGTTTCCTTAGCTTGCACATGGCAGCCTTCTCAATTTAACTTCACATGACCAGTTTGTGATAATGATGAGAGAGAGAAAGCATGCTCTATGGTGTCTTTAAGAACTCTAATCCAATTATGAGGTTCAACCTCATATCTTTAGTTTTTTAAAAAAGATTTTATTTATTTGAAAGACAGAGTTAGAGAGGTAGAGCCAGAGGGAGAGAGGTCTTCCATCCACTGGTTCACTCCCCAAATGGCTACAATGGCGAGAGCTGTACTGATCCAAAGCAAGGAGCCAGGAGCTTCTTCCAGTTCTTCCACATGGGTGCAGGGGCCCAAGGACTTGGGCCATCTTTTACTGCTTTCCCAGGCCATAGCAGAGAGGTGGATTGGGTGTGGAGCAGCCAGGGCTTAAACCGGCACCCATATGGAATGCCAGCGCTGCAGAGCAGGGCTTTAACCCACTGTGCCACAGTGCTGGCCCCAAACCTCATGTCTTGATCTAAACCCTACTTACCCTGCAGTGGCTCGAGGCCCAAATATAATCATACTGTAGGTTAGGGCATCAACATGAATTATGGGAGGACACACATACCCAATCTCAAATAGTCCACCCTTGGCTTGCCCAAATCTGTGCCTTTCTCACATGCCAACTATATTTATATCAGCCAAACTCTTAACTCATTTCAGCATCAACTCTAAAGTCTAAGGTTCAGGATCTCACCTAAATTCCATCTAAATAAATATGATTCATGTTGAATTAAAACTTCTCTCCAGCTGTGAATCTATGAAATCACACAAGTTATGCGGTTCCAAACTACAGTAGTGAGACAGGCATCAACTGAGCGTTTTAATTCCAAATGGGAAGAATAGGGAAGAGGCAATAGGTCCAATGCAAGTACAAAGCTTAGGCAGCTTCATTATATCTACAGGTTCACAAATAATCCTCTTTATTCAATTTTCTTCCCTCTAAACCAATAGGGTTGCAGCATCCTCCTCATGGTTCTGCTGGACAGTGCTTCCAGCCTTGAGTTCTACAGGACCAAACCATGGAGATATTTGGATATGAAAATGTACAATCCTTCTAGAAAGGGTATGAAAGATCCTAAAATTGATTCAGAGACCATCAGAGCTGCCACTCCCACCAGAGGCTACTCTGGATGCACAGGCCAGAAAGGAAGACAGTTTATGGGGTTTTTAAGAGTAAAATACTCAAGTTATAGAATGTAAAGAAGGACAGGGAGAGACAAATGAGTTGAAATGTTATTTAAAGGGATAATAGTAGAAAACTTTCCAAATATGAGGAAATCTATAAATGTTTCCAGAGAAGTTGTACCTCAGAAATGAAGATGAGATACACACTTTTAAAACAAATCTGAAGGAATTCATAGCCACCAGATTTCCCTTACAAAACATGTTAAGGGAGTTCAAGCTAAAGTAAAAGATGCTAATTAGTTACATTAGTTATGTGAAATATGGGAACATTAGAAACATGAAAGTTTAAAGTTCATTAGTAAAAGTAAGTACATGATCAAATCCAAAATACCCTAACACTGTAATGGATACTCTAACACTGTGATGATGGTGTGTAGACCAGGTTTATCTTTAATGTAAGGTTAAATGCCAGACTATTAAAAATAACAGCCACACAACTTAAGGACTACACAACATAAAAGATGTAAATTGTAATGATGAAAAGAACATGTTGGTTAGAGTAAATTGTAGAAATTTTGTATGTGATCAAAACCATGTCTTTTTGTGCTTAAAATAGCCTATTATAAATTTAAGATTTTTTATGTAAGCCTCTTTGTACACAAACCAAAATGATAATAAATATACAAAAGTTAGAAGGTAAGAAACCGAAGAGCACTACTGGAGAAACAGCACACAATCCCACTGAACTAGAACAAGAGGGGAAAAAAGAAATATCCACAAATAACCAAGACACAATTAAGCAAATGGCAGCAGTAAGTCCTTAATGAATAATAGATACCTTGAATGCATCTGGATTACATCTCTCAGTGGGGGTGGGTATTTGGTGCAGCAGCTAGTTGCTGCTTGTACTGCCCACATCCCATATTAGAGTCCATAGGTTCAAGTCTCAGTTCTGCTTTGGATTCAACTTCCTCCTAAAGTGTACCCTGGGAAGCAGAAGATGATGACTTGAGTACTTAAGTCCCTGCCACCCATGTAGGAGACTCGAATTCAGTTCTGAGCTCTTGGCTTCTGCTTGGCCTAACACATGGCTGTTGTGAGCATTTGGGGAGTCAAACAGTGGGTGGAAAATTCTTCTCTACGTCTTTCGGTTTCTCTAGCTTTTAAATAAAACGAAAATTAATTAAATTCTCATATCAAAACAGTTTCTGGATAATTTTTTAACAAAGATCATGGAAAAATAATACTTGAGGTAAAAACACATGCTCACTTCTTAGAATTGATCATTCACAATACAAACAACTGACAAGTAAATGAAAAGCGTTCAGTATCAATATCAATCCTGAGTTAAATGCAAATCAAATCTCACTGACACATCACCACACAGTTTTAAGTGTGGCTGTTATCAAAAAGATGAAAGATAGGGGCCGGCACTGTGGCGTAGCAGGTAGAGCCGCTGCCTGCAGTGCCGGCATCCCATGTGACTGCTGGTTCGAGACATGGCTGCACCATTTCTGATCCAGCTCTCTGCTATGGCCTGGGGAAACAGTGGAAGATGGCCCAAGTTTTTGGGCCTCTGCACCCACGTGGGAGACCTGGAAGAAGTTCCTGGCTCCTGGCTTCAGATTGGCGCAACTCCAGCCTTTGCGGCCATCTGGGGAGTGAACCAGAAGATGGAAGATCTCTCTCTCTCTCTCTCTCTCTCTGCCTCTCATTATCTCTCTGTGTAACTGTGACTTTCAAGTAAAATAAATAAAATATTTTTAAAAACTGAAAGATAATCAGTGTGAAAGAATATAGAGAAAATGGAAACTATGCACTGTTGAGAATTTAAATCAATATAGCCATTATGTACAATAGAGCGCTCTCAAAAAATAAAAAAAATACATATTATCATAGGATTCAGTAGTACCACATTTAGGTATATATCCAATGAGAATGAAATCAGTGCATTAATTAGATATCTGCACTCCCATGTTTACTGTAGCACTCATCACAATAACCAAAATATGGAATTAACTTAAGTACTCATCAATGAATGAATGGTTAAAGAAAATATGTGTATAGATATACATACACACACACACACACACAAAATATACCATACTCTTCAGCCTTAAAAAAGATTGTCAGGGCCAGTGCCATGGCACAATAGCTTAATCCTCCGCCTGTGGTACCAGCATCCCATATGGGCACAGGTTCTAGTCCCAGCTGCTCTTATTCCAATCCAGCTCTCTGCTGTGGCCTGGGAAAGCAGTAGCAGATGGCCCAAGTCTTTGGGCCCCTGCACCCACATGGGAGACCTGGAAGAGGGTACAGGCTCCTGACTTCAGATCAGCCCAGCTCTGTCTGTTTTGGCCATTTGAAGAGTGAACCAATGGAAGGACGCCCTTTCCCTTTGTCTTTCCTTCTCACTACCTGTAACTCCACATCTAAAATAAATATAGTTCACAATTGATCATAATGATAGGACTAAGAACCAAAGGGATCACATAAACAAGAATAGTGTCTGCAAATACTAGCTGATAGAATCAAAAAGGGAGAGAATGATCCAACATGGGAAGTGAGATACACAGCAGACCCATAGAATGGCAGATGTCCTAAACAACACTCTGGCCTCAGAATCAGCCCTTAAGGCATGCGGATCCGGCTGAAAAGCCCATGAGACTATTTCAGGCATAGAAAGCCAAGACACTCTGGGGGAAAAAAAAAAACCTAAATGAAAGATCTCCGCAAGTGAGATCCCAGTGGAAAGAACAGGTCATCAAAGAAGGAGGTACCTTTCTCTGAAGGGAGGAGAGAACTTCCACTTTGACCATGGCCTTGTCTAAATATGATCAGAGTCAGTGAATTCAGGGGTCTTCCATAGCCTTGGCAGCTCATGACAAGAGCCTAGGGTGATTACTGATGCCATAAACAAGAGTGTCAATTTGTTAAGTCCACAACAGGAGTCACTGTGCACTTACTCCTCATGTAGGACCTTTGTCCTTAGTGTGCTGTACATTGAGATTTAATGCTATAACGAGTACTCAAACAGTATTTTTCACTTTATGTTTCTGTGTGGGAGCACACTGTTGAAATCTTTACTTAATGTATGCTAAACTGATCTTCTGTATATAAAGAGAATCGAAAATGAATCTTGATGTGAATGGAAGGGGAGAGGGAGTAGGAAAGGGGAGGGTCATGGGTGGGAGGGATGTTATAGGGGGGAAGCCATTGTAATCCATAAGCTGTACTTTGGAAATTTATATTCATTAAATAAAAGTTAAAAAAAATATTTTCATTTGCAACATGGATAAGTCTGGAGGCCATTACATTAAGTGAAAAAAGCCAGACTTAGAAAGACAAATACTTCATGGCCTCTTTTATACGTGGAATCTAAGAAAGTTAAACTTATGGAAATAGAGAATAGAATGGTAGTTACATGGAAAGGGTTGTTTGGAGAGATGTTGGCCAAAGGATGCGAAATTTCAGTCAGATAGGACGAATAAATTCAAGAGATCAACTGAACAACATGGTGACTATAGTTAATAACAACAGGTCATGTTTTGGAAATCATTGGGAAATAGAAGTTAAGGTTATCATCAGAAAAATAGTAAGTACATTAGGTACTGCATAAGTTAGCTTAAAGGAGCCATTCCACAATGTATGCTGTTTCAAAATATCATCTTTTAAACAATAAAAATTATCAATTAAATAAAATTGATTAACTTCATTATTAAAAGCTAGAATTTAGTTTAATTTAAAAACTTGCTATGCAGGAAGGCTTGGCACAATGGGTTAAGCTGCCACCTGGGATGGCCACATCCCCTATCATATGGCCAGTTGGAGTACAGGCTCCTCTGCTTCTGATTCAGCTTCCTTCTAATGGGAAGATGTTAGATGATGGTCCAAGTGCTTGTGTCTCTGCTACCCACATGGGAGATTCAGATCAAGTTCCTGGTTCTTGTGGCCCAGCCCAACCTTAACTTTTGTTGGCATTTGAGAAGTAATCCGGTGGATAGAAGATCATTGTCTGTCTCTCCCTTTCTCTGTCACTCTGCTTCTTAAATAATAATTTTTAAGATAAATAAAAAATTTTTATATATAAAAAGAAATAAAAAACCTGCCAGCCTCATCTATTATCCAGTTTCAAAGCCATTCCCATGCATTGACATATATATCTTTAGCAGCACGCTACTTTTTCTTACAATGTAGAAAGCTATAGGCCCATAACCGTGGTGCCAACCGAGTCACTTTCTGGGGAGGGCTCTCATACTGGCTTGCAGATTGGTTGTCTAGCTATGCCCTCATGTGGCGGAGCCACCATCATGAACTAATGCTCCAAACAATTAACTCCAATTAACTCCAAATCCCCAACCTTCAAATACTATCTATCACATTGGGGGTTAAGACTTCAGCATATGAAATCTGAGGGGATGTAAACATTCTGTCCATAAAATTGTCTAGCACCAAGGCTAAGATGGGAGGGCATAAGCTAAGAATCTAAAAATATTTCTTCAGTATTGACTGTCCTAGTATACTGAGATTTGGAACTCAGTTTGAAACAGTATTTCCTTTTCCTTTTGGTTTCTTTTAATATTTAATGGAGAATTTCAAATGCCCTAAAGCATTACTAAGGGGGAATCAATGTCTACAGATTCAAATGTCATATAATGTTCACCCAGCTACTGAAACCCAAATGGAATTGAGTTCATACCACACCTCAGATATATTACCTCACCTCAGCTGAAGACCCTTGTTCTATTGTTCTTGCTCCAGAATACCATAGTTATGGTTAATTTTTCACTCTGGTCCTATTTAAAAAATTCTTACAGAATTTTAGAATAGCCAAGAAATATTTCCATTTAAGATAATTTGAAAGATGGAGAAAATCATGATGTAGTAAAAGTAAACCTGTAGTAATTACCAATGTTATCAGTTCAGTTTGTTTCCTTTCAATAACATATAGTTTACTTCTTTCACTTTAGAATATATTGTAAAGATTTACATTAGATCACCTTTGAAAACATATGTTTCCACTAATTTTAGTCTTCTCAAGAAAACTATGATGAAAATAACACTAACAATTAAGAACAATATTAAAATCATTATTGTCATACATAATTGTAATCCTTTTGCAATATACCACATAATCCTCACACAAAGTTTGTCAATCAGTATTAGTATCATTTGCTTTTTACAGATGAGAAGATTGGGAATTAGAATGATTAAAATAACTTGGTTATTAACACATAACAAATATAAAGAAATGGATTTTGCACTAAAACTTAATTCTATGTGACACACTACCTACCTTGTACATCACTCAATTTACATATGGAAAAAAAAAACCTAGACATGAAATAAAAACCTCATAATATTTCAGCTCCTTAATGCTTTTGATACCCATTGCCAAGTGACTTTACAGAAAGACTGTTAAAAATATGTGCAACACAACAAGCAACGTATGCAAATGCTGAATTCATAGCATCTATTCTCAAATTGTTGCCAAGCCAATAAGTGAAAAATTGTAACTCATTGTGTTTGAATATATTTGTACATTTGTTACCCATTTGTTTTTCTTAATTATGTTTTCTTGTCTTTTGTCCATTTCCTAATGAGAACTTTTAGTGTTAATTTAGTTTAGAACATTTATAGGCTCATAATTTTGTCTGTTGTGCAGATTCTACATATTTTCCCTATTTTGCCAAATTATCTTCAATTTTGGAATTACACACAGTATTTGATTTTTGTATTTGACTTTGTATTGTCTTTTCTTCTGTTGTTTCTTCAGTGATTTTATGCTAAAAAAGCCTTTCCTTCATAATAGAGAATACATATTTGGTAGCTTAATTTCTTGTTGTTCTATGCTGTGTTAGGGGAAGTCCATCATAGTATGTGTGTGTTTGATCTCCCCTAACTGCATTGAATAGAATCCTAACCTACCTTGTATTCACTGAGTGACCATGTACAGACCAACACCTATATCTAGACACAATTTCCCCTTTTGTAAGGAGAGATGACACCTGCCTCTAAAGGTTGTAAATATTAAATAGTATATTTAAAGTATAGGACATGGGGTCAGCACTGTGGTACAGTGGGTTGAAGCCCTGGCCTGCAGTGCCGGCATCCCACATGGGCGCAGGTTCGAGACCCAGCTGCTCCTCTTCTGATCCAGCAATCCTCTGTGGACTGGGAAAGCTGTAGAAGATGGCCCAAGTCCTTGGGTCCCTGCACCCACATGGGAGACCCAGAAGAAGCTCCTGGCTCCTGGCTTTGGATCAACTCAGCTCTGGCCATTGTGGTTGTTTGGAGAATGAACCAGCAGATGGAAGACCTCTCTCACTGGCTCTCTCTCTCTCTGTAACTTTCAAATAAATAAATCTTTTTTAAAAAAATAAAGTATAGGACACACAGTAAGCCTTCAGTTAAAGACAGTATTTAATTCACTTTGAATTTATTTGGTATATTATATAATATAGATAAAAGAAGTCTTTAAAAAATAAGTTATTTATTTGAAAGAGTTATAGGTAAAGGGAGAGAGAGAGAAGTCTTCCATCCACTAGTTCACTCTCCAAATGGCCACAATGGCCTGAGCTGAGCCAGCTGAAGCCAGGAGCTAGGAGCTTTTTCTAGGTCTCCCACATGGATGCAGGAGCCCACGGACTTGGGCCATCCTCCGCTGATTTCCGAGGCATATTAGCAAGGAACTGGATCAGAAATGGAGCAGCTGGGATTTGAACTGGTGGCCATATGGGATACCAGCACTGCAGGCCGGGGCTTTAACCCACTGGGCAACAGTGCCAGCCACAATAAGCTAATTTTTGACCCTCTAAAACTAACCAGTTTTGTAGGTATTGAGTATTTTGAAATCTTTCTTTCTGTGTTGAAATATTTAATACCTACTAAATCTCTGTTTATGTTTGAGTCTGCTGAGAAAAGAAGGGTCCCTATTATAAAATGATTTGTGTGCAGGTTCTCTTGCTTGCTCTAGATTCAATTATGTGCTGCTCTTTGCATCAGTGCTTGAGCTACTCTGCTTAATTCTTCAAGTAAAAGAGCCAGTATTCGCATTCAAGGGACTGGAACCAAGGCCCAGCTATAAACTGTGACAACTGGCACCATCATATATAAATACACTTCTGCTCAAACACACCTGATGGCAGGACTGACCTGAACCCCCTACCAATCAAGGGGCCGGCATGCAGGCAGTCAACCATCCCCACCAAAACATGCACAGAGCAATATCTTAAAACTCTTCATCCTTGGTGGTGTGAATAAAGTCCAATGTAACAAATATAAGGCAGCAGTTTAATGAAAGCCCGATTCTCCACGACAGGCTATTGATCCTCTTGCCCCTTCCTTTCTCATCTTATCCTAAGGTGGTCTTGAGTAGTTTCACCAAATGGAAGTATACCTGCCTGAGCTCATCTTTCCAAGAAGACAACTTAACTGGTGGATTATTTAAAAAAAATGTTTCTCTACAACTATTTATTTTAGCTATCATCCAACAAGAAGGGAAATAAAGAAAACATCAGCTAAAGAATATCAATAAGCCTATATATTTTTTCACATTTGCTTTCCAAACTAAAGGAAAATTGATCTGAAGCCTATTGATAATGATGTAGCACCGTGAACTCACTCAGACTAAGACCCAAGCCAGTGGAAGCTTTCAGTTTGAGCAGCCATGGATTGCAGCCGAATTAGGTTAGAGAAAATCTAACATTCTCTGCTTCAATTTATATTCACCAAAGATTATCATTTTTTTTATTCTCTCCCAGAATCCTGCTGCTAGATCTCTGCCCTGGCCTCTGACTCAGACTGCCACTGTGTAGTTTGTCTTGGTTCATTAATTCCTGTGTAGGTTTCTGGTTCACCTCCAAGTCAGAGAGAGGATTTACAGCTCTGCAAGTCTAGTGCAAGCACCTTCACTGTGATGTAACTCAGCTGTGCAGGAGTGACCTCCAGCTCTGGGGTGCCAGCAGGCACAGGCATCGCTAACTTTAGTGTTCTCCTGGGTCTCAAGGAAGCATTGTATGAGCCCCAAGAACTTAATGCTGAGTAAGGCACTGAACTCCTCAGGGATGGAAGAAAGTCTTTAAGTCTTTTTGCTTTATCTTCAAGCTTTGCTCTTTGGGGGTAGTGAGAGCTACAGCAAATAAGAACTCCTTATCTCTTTTCCCAACAGAGTTTCTTGACAGCTTTAAGCCATCTCAAATATCCTACTTCTACTACTAACCCTATTTACAAACCTGTTTTTGTGTCTGTATTTTGCCACTAGTCAGAACAAACCTGTCTATACTACCAGGACATTTCATTTTCTGTGATCATTCTCAAATCCCACGACAAAATCAAATAACTCTACGGATAAGCTGCTCAGGTTTCTCTTATTTCCTTTTAACATGGGGTAATTTATTGAGAAGAAAACTAGCTGAATATTGGAAACAGTTATAAAACAAAAAATTTATAACTAGACAACAAAAATATCATCTGTAACACTTATATTAGTGTGTGATACATTGGAAAACTATGTAACTGCTTTAGACATACGAATGCATTTTATCTTTACAACCATTAACAAGGGAAGAAATACTATTGTCCCAAGTTTATAGATAAGGAATGTGCAGAAGACCAAGAATAAGAAATTCCAGCAAGTTCACAGTAACAATAAGCCACGGAGGCAGGTTCAAAGCTGGCTCCAGCCACCCTGCTCTGAACTGACAATATGCTGCCTTCCTACAATGTCAGCTCCCCAGTGGCTTCGACAAGTCACTGTTATCCAGTGTAACAAAATACTCTGACTTCTGAATTTGCAATTCACTCCCAAGTGTATCATAGTGGATTTGCTACTAAAAAGATTATCATTGAGAAATTGAGCAGCAATAACTATACAAGCTGACAAGTATAAAAATTGAACCTGAATTTCCATGACAAAACAATTTTGACATCTGTATACCAATATGTAAAGGATATCAAACACTTTAACAGTATGGAAAATATTGCTCTCAATTTATGGAAGAGGAAACTAAACCTCCAGGAAGTCAAATCTCTTCATCATTATTGCATTTAGTAGTAGCTGAGCTTTTTCACTATAGAGTGTTCTTTCTTTTCCACCTAAACACTCCCTCCATTGAATAAAGATATTCTAGTGAGTTATCTAATACCTATAATATACCTTAAAAAATTACTGTTACGCTTAATTCTACGGGGATAGGGTTTTATCCTAGGAGAAACGTTCTTCATCCTCATTCCATGGTTCTGGGAAAGCAGATCTACCATCTCCAAGGCTTTCATTGTTGAATTAGGATGGCCCTCCTGAGACATTTGAGTGAGGGCCTTGGCCAGAGGTCACAGTGCTGGCAGAGGGATACAGCCTATCGTACATACTTCACAACCACACTCTGGTTTCCTCAGACTCCACAAACAGCTGCTTTTATTTTCTTTAATCCTTCTAGTCTGTCTGTTCAATGAAAAAATACCCAGAGTTCTTTTCTAGGAAGCATCTAATCAATTTACTCAAAAAATAAAAATCTGCAAGCAACAAAGTTTTGCTGTCCCTACTGTAGAACCACTATGGTGTAAAATACTGAAAGAAAATAGTTTTAAAAAAATAGCCAAATGAATTTAAGACAAAGTGACTTTATTTACCATAAGTGTGAATGAATATGAAAAAATATCAAAGTCCTCCCAGCCTTCAATTAAATACTATTAATTTTTTAGAATAGGGAGAGGTAATAAAGCACTACCATGTCTCTTATTTTTGAATTCAGAACCAATGCAGCAGACAGAAAATAATAGCCAAACCTTATCAAAATGCCTGATTTATTCAGAAAACTATTCAGAGACTATGACAAGATCTGCAACTAAGGTGAACTTTTCAAATAACTCCAAAATTAGATATGATTATTCCTCCACCCATAGAGCTGAAATAGCCCTAGCCTTGTGACTCAGCCCAAACTGAAACCACACCTGTGTCCTCAATGCTTGTGAGCAAACCTGGAGAGCACAGAGCCCAACAAGTTCCGCTTCTGTTAGCAAACTGATCAGCAAGGCAAGTCCACTGTTGTCTATAGGAGAGGAGGCAAAGAGAAATTAAAAGGTTTTCTTCTGTGGAGATGAAATTCCATTCAATGTATGAACCCACCAATACAGAAGAAAAGTATTCCTCCGAAACTTACCACTAACGGGAGATTTTCAGTTAAGAGCTCTCTTCTATAACCATAATTGCATATTGAATTATCACAATTTCAGTATAGCATAAGTACCTAAAATTCAAAGTTTGAAACTGAATTAATAATCTTATCTCGTAATGATTCCTTCAGGAATGTGACCCATTTCAATAAAAGTTACCACCACCCATTCAGAAATTCAAGCCTTAAACCTGAGTAGTTATGTTTAGTTCAATAAAGAAAATCAGAGACAGTAAGTTCTACTTAATTCCATCACCCAAATATCTTTCTAATGCATCCAAATTTTCTCTTTTCCCAGCATCATCACTCTCTTCCAAGACATCCCCCTGGAATTTATCGTTTTTTTCTTCATTATTTCTATACTCTTCTCCACTTATTTTCACTTTATTTGAAAGACAGAGACAGAGAAATTTCTTCAACATATTGGTTCACTATCTAAATGTGCACAAAACCTATGGTTGGACCAGGCCAAAAAAAAAAAAA
The DNA here is from genome assembly GCF_051225735.1 of Oryctolagus cuniculus. Taxonomy (NCBI): domain Eukaryota; kingdom Metazoa; phylum Chordata; class Mammalia; order Lagomorpha; family Leporidae; genus Oryctolagus; species Oryctolagus cuniculus. The sequence continues at coordinate 59,289,212 of NC_142875.1, forward strand.
AGAAGTAGCTGAGGCCAGCGCCGCGGCTCACTAGGCTAATCCTCTGCCTTGCGGCGCCAGCACACCGGGTTCTAGTCCATTGGCGGCCATTGGAGGGTGAACCAATGGCAAAGGAAGACCTTTCTCTCTGTCTCTCTCTCACTGTCCACTCTGCCTGTCAAAAAAAAAAAATTGCTGAGACCTCTACCCAGGTATCCCATGTAGATGACAGGGACCCGTGAACTTGAGTCATCACCTAATACCTCTCAGGATGTGCATTAATAGGAAAATGGAACAGAAATGAAGGAGCCAGGATACAAACCAGGCACTCCAATAGGGGATGTGGGCATCCCAAGGAGCACTTTAACTGTTGCTCCAAATCTTCCCCTTTTTCTTTTTCTATTCTTGCCCTTTACCTCTTCATTTACTTGAATTAATTCCCCTAATGTCTGTAAATGTATTTCCTAAATATGTAAATTATTCATATTTACCTGATTCCGGCCGGCGCCGCGGCTCACTAGGCTAATCCTCCGCCTAGCGGCGCCGGCACACCGGGTTCTAGTCCCGGTCGGGGCGCCGGATTCTGTCCCGGTTGCCCCTCTTCCAGGCCAGCCCTCTGCTGTGGCCAGGGAGTGCAGTGGAGGATGGCCCAAGTGCTTGGGCCCTGCACCCCATGGGAGACCAGGAAAAGCACCTGGCTCCTGGCTCCTGCCATCGGATCAGCGCGGTGCACTGGCCGCAGCGCGCCGGCCTTGGTAGCCATTGGAGGGTGAACCAACGGCAAAGGAAGACCTTTCTCTCTGTCTCTCTCTCTCTCACTATCCACTCTGCCTGTCAAAAAAAAAAAAAAAAACATATTTACCTGATTCCAACTTCTATGCCTTCAAGTTTTAAATTCAATCTTATATTTCCAGAAAAATCTTGGTCTTTGAAAGTTATGTCACAATGGCCTATTTACTTCCATAGCACCCTGTAATTACTCTTCTGAATGCACTTTCCAGACTTTATTTTTTAAAGTGCTTTCAACATCTGTTTTCTCCAATACCTTCTAATTTCCATCAGAAAAGAGACCAAAATGAAATTATTCAAAATAGTATTTACAACTCCCTGAAACAAAGCTAGGGAGAATAGTAGAGGCATAAAATATTTCACGAATGAGTTCTAAATTATTATATTGATCTTTGCTATTGGAAAGTCTCCAATAGAAGATGGGAATGAGTTGGTCAAAAGGCTGTAACTAATCAGCTCACAGAAATGCCTAAGAACCTACCAGATGATGTTCTTTCAGAAAACAATGAAACCTGGAAATATAAAAGGGAATTAAATAAAGGTACTAGTCATTGAACTCAAGCAGAGATTCTGGTACAAGTTCGTGTTTAGAGGAAGAACACATATTTAGAAAGAATATGCAAGTAAGTTACTATCTTTACAGCTTTTAATGTAGGAAAATGCAGTTGGTACAGTAGTATGCAAACAGAAAAAATATAATGCTTCTTGTCTGGGTAACCAGCAAACTGAAGCAAAGTGTAACACAGCCATTGAAAACAGATAAAAAACACCAGGTGGGGGAAAAAGGGAATGGAGAAGAACCCAGATATATCCGCAGTTCACTACAGTGAAAATATTTATCAAGCATGACAGTAAAATTTAAAAAAAAATTGATCAAATAAATGAGTGAATGTATTGTCAATGTTATTGTACAAAAATTTTAAAAGAAGTTCTTAGGGCTAAAGGTATAAGAGTACTTCACAAACTCATCCAAAATGCATATTATGAACAGGCTACAATGAATTTCAAAATATTTTGTGACAAAGTAAATGTTTTTAATCAAGTGTTCAGTTTTTATTGATAAAAAATTATAAAATTTATAAAAAATTTTTATGTATTTCGTATATATGGTTTTAAGAGCATAAGAGCACTTCCTATCCTATCCCCTCTCCCTCCCACCTTCCCTCCTTTTCTTATTATTTTTTTTTTTTGACAGGCAGAGTAGACAGTGAGGGAGAGAGACAGAAAGAAAGGTCTTCCTTTGCCGTTGGTTCACCCTCCAATGGCCACCACGGCCAGCGCGCTGCGGCCAACACACCGTGCTGATCCGATGGCAGGAGCCAGGTGCTTCTCCTGGTCTCCCATGGGGTGCAGGGCCCAAGCACCTGGGCCATCCTCCACTGCACTCCCGGGCCACAGCAGAGAGCTGGCCTGGAAGAGGGGCAACCGGGACAGAATCCGACGCCCCGACCAAGACTAGAACCTGGTGTGCCGGCGCCGCAAGGCAGAGGATTAGCCTAGTGAGCCGCGGCGCCGGCCCTTTTCTTATTTTTAACTTTTTCCAGTGACCTACTTTCAATTTTCTTTATAATCAAAGCTTAATCCTCCACTAAATAAATAATTCTGCATGTAGAAAAACCACCATTTCTCCAAATGTAGAAAAGAGGTATAAACAATAATCAAATCTCAAAATGTAAATTTCATGTTAATTTTTTATATTCTAATATATGTTTCCCTGATTTGTAGTAACTATAAACATATTTCATATCTCCATTTTTCTACAGTTTTGATTTTTTTAAAGAGTATTTTATTACCCAAAAGGAGGAGTGATAGAAGAAACAGACTCATTTGGGTTGTTGGTTGAACTCTATTCTTTGCATTTCTAGACTATAAGTTCCCATTTCCTTGCTGACTGTCAACTAAGGCTCATTCCAGGCTTCCGAGACCAACTCAGTTTTTTTCATCTCACAGATCTCAAAATCACACCATGGATCTTTTCTGACCACAATGGAATGAAGCTGCTAATTACCAACTCAAGAACCTCTAGAAAATAAGCAAACATAAGGAGACTGAACAACATGCTCCTGAATAAACTGTGGATCATAGAGGAAATTAAAAAAATGAAAACTTTCTGTAAATGAGTGAAGAAAAAAAAACAACCTAACAAAACTCATGGGATATAGCAAAAGCAATGTTAAGAAGGAAGTTTATAGCAATTGGTGTTTACATCAAGAAATTTGAGAAGCACCAAATAAATAAGCTATCGGTGCATCTCAATGATCTAGAAAAACAACAAACCCAAAACTAGTAGGAGAAAAGAAATGATTAAAATTAGAGAACATAATTGAAACAAAAAAGTACAAAAGATCAATGAAAAGAGATGTTTTTGAAAACATAAACAAAATTGATATACCATTGACCAACTAACCAAAAACAAAAAAAGGAGGGAGAAGATCCAAATCAATAAAATCAGAGATGCAAAAGAAAATGTAACAACAGACACCATAGAAATACAAAGACTCATCAGAAATTACTACAAAGAGCTTTATGCCAACAAACTAGGAAACCTAGAAGAAATGGATAGATTCCTAGATAGATACAACCTACCTAAATTGAGCCATGAAGATACAGGAAACCTAAACAGACCCATTACCAAGATGGAAATTAAATTAGTAATAAAGACCCTCCCAACAAAGAAAACTCCAGGCTCTATTGCTGAATTCTAACAGACATGTAAAGAACTAATTCTGATTCTTAATTGAAAGGGAAAGAATCCTCTCAAACTCCTATGAAGCCAGCATCACCATAATTCCTAAACCTGAAAAGGATACAACAGAGAAAGTGACTATAAACCAATATCCCTGATGAACATCGACTTACAAATCCTCAACAAACTACTAACTAATCCAATCAAATAACACAACAGAAAGATCAGTCACCCAAACCAAGTGGGATTTATCCCTGGTATGGAAAGATGGTTCAACATTTGCAAATCAGTCAACGTGATCACATTAACAAACTGAAGAACAAATCCATATGATTATCTCAATAGATGCATAAGAAGCATCTGATAAGATACAACATCTCTTTAGCTTCAAAGAAATGGTAAATTACCTTTTGAATGTTCCCACCTTTAATATCTTTTTCCTAAGAACTAGATGAGAAAAACTACTGTGTCTCATCCATTCACATGACTAGATTTGACTCACCCACATAATCAGGGGTAAATTCCATTGCAAACAGTTTCACATAATGTTTTTGTGGGAATTAGGATAAGTGGCATCTTTGGGCATATATAATTTTGCCTATTATGCAAGAGTTTCCAAAAACTTGGGAAGAGAGAATATACACCTACAAGGTAGAAATTTTTAAAAAAATTAAAAAAGTAATAGAATAGTAGTTGTGGGTATAATATGAAAATGTAAAAATATACATTATAGTCATAATTTTTAAAAATGCTAAAGTCCAAAGTTTAATAGAAGAATAAATCAAAATTCTCAAAAAAAAAGTAAAAAGGCAAAGAAGGAAGAATTAAGGACCAAAAACAAAGGAGATAATTAGAGATTATATCAAATGACAGATGAAAAACCAAAGCACAGTGACAACTAAAATAGAACTGATCTTTACAATAAAATATAAAAAACTAAACACACAAATTCTGAGGCACAAATGGTCATGGTAGATAAAAATAGCTTTCTAAAAGAGATTTCCAATCTAATGAACAGTAAATATAACAAGGGTGAAGTGGCTATGTCTATTGATGAAGTATATTTAAAGACAAACGACTAACAGAGAAAAAAGTCAGGCAATTATCACTTCATATATGATTACACTAATATGAGACATCCATTAGAGGTAAATCCAATGGGACAGGGAGTAAATGAGTAGTTTCCAAATGCTTGAAAGAAAGTAGTAGAGTAAGGTTGCTAACTAGTACAATCTTTATATTTTAAATTTAATTTTTGGGGCCAGTGCTGTTGCAGCGGGTTAACGCCTTGGCCTGAAGTGCCGGCATCCCATATGGGCGCCAGTTCTAGTCCTGGCTGCTCCATTTTCAATCCAGCTCTCTGCTGTGTCCTGGGAAAGCAATAGAAGATGGCCCAAGTCCTTGGGCCTCTGCACCCACGTGGGAGACCCAGAGAAGGTTCCTGGCTCCTGGCTTCAGATAGGCGCAGCTCCGGCCATCACAGACAACCATCGAATGGAAGGCTCTCTCTCTCTCTGCCTCTTCCCTCTCTGTGTAACTCTGACTTTCAAATAAATAAATAAATCTTTTAAAAATTTAATTTTAATTTTAATTAGTTTATCTGATTCAATTTGACTTATAGGTACAATTATAAGAACAAAATTATATTTCTGTCCTCCCTTCCCATCTCTTCTGCCTGCCCACGTTCCTTCTCCTTTTCTGTCTTTAGAGTTTTTAAGATAACATTTTAAAACTACATTGAATAGGCTTACTACTTCACTAAATAAAAGTTTAACAAGTAAAACACAAAAGGACCTTAGTTTAGTGGGAATATAAACAATAGCTACAAATAATTGAATGGAAAAATGACCATTTCACCCATATGCCACAAAATTTAGAGTAATCACAGATCAATAAATCTATAGTATAACATTCTCAACCACTGGCTTAACAAACTTATAAAACTGTTTTATAAAACTATACTTGCAGCAATACAGATATAGACAATTATTTTTCTTTTTCTTTTTAAATTTTACCTCTACATATAAGAGAATATGTGGTATTTCCCTTTCTGTGTCCAGCCTATTTCACTCAACATGATGTCCTCTAGTTGCATCCATTTTCTTGCAAATAGAAATTTTAACATGAATAATATGCCATTGTGTATATATAACACATTTTCTTGATAATTCAACTAATGATGGACACCTTGTTTGTTTCCAAATTTTAACTATTATGAATAGTGTTGCTATAAACATGATCCTTGAATCGTTGTGTTCAGGTCTTTTGGATTGCTGGCTCATGTGAAAAGTAATTCATTTTTGAGAAATCCCCACACTTTTTTCCACAATGGATGCACTAATTTACATTTCCACCAATAGTGTTTAAGTGTTCCCCTTTCTCCACATCCATGCCAGCATTCGTTACTCTCTGTTTTGGATTTTAGCTATTCTGACAGGGTGAGGTAACATCTCATTGTGGATTTGAATTACATTTTCTTGATGGCTAGTGACATTGAGCTTTTTTTTATATATTTGTCAGCCATTTGTGTTTCTTCATTTTTTTCCATAAACCTTTTATTTAAGGAATACAAATTTCATGTATTTCATAAGTACAACTTTTAGGAAGAAAGCGATTCTTCCCACCATACTGGATCTCCCATCCACACTCTCACCAGTCTTCTTCCTCCCATTCCTATTCCTAATTCTTATTTTCTACTAAGATCTGTTTTCAATTAACATTATACATATACAATTAACTCCAGACTAAGAATTCAACAAATAATATAAAAAAAAACCTGTTTGTCACAAGTTGAGACAAAGACTGCTCAAAGTAATTGCATCTCAAAGTATCAATTTTATTTCTATAGATTACCTTTTAGGTACTCTATTAGTTATCACAGATCAGAGAGAACATACAGTATTTGTCCTTGTGGGAGTGGCTCATTTCACTAAGTATGATGGTTTCCAGATTCATCCATTTTGTTCCAAATAACAGGATTTTATTTTTTTTTACCATTGTACAGTATTCAGTAGTGTACATACCCATAATTTCTTTATTCAGTCTTCAGCTGACAAACATTTGGGTTGATTCGATATCTTAGCTATTGTAAATTTAGCTGCAATAAACATGGGGGTACAGATTACACTTTCGTATGCTGATTTCTTTTCCCTTGGGTAAATTCTCAGGTATAGGATAGCTGGGTCATATGATAGGTCTATGTTCAAAGTTCTAAGGCATCTCCATACTGTCTTCCACAGTGGTTGTACCAGTTCACATTCCAACCAACAGTGTATTAGGGTACCTTTTCCCCCACATCCTCAAGAACATTCATTGTTTGTTGATTCTTGCATGAAAGCCATTCTAACTGGGATGAGGTAAAGCCTCATTGTGGTTTTGATTTGCATTTCCCTTACAGCTAGTGATCCTCAGCATTTTTTCACGTGTCTGTTGGCCATTTGGATTTCATTCTTTAAAAAATGCCTGTTTGAGCCCTTTGCCCATTTCTTAAAAGGATTGTTTGTTATTGTTGAGATTCTTGAGCTCTTCATATAGTCTGCTTATTAATCCTCTACCAGGTTCATAGTTAGCAAATAATTTTTCCCATTCTATTGGTTGTCTGTTTACTTTGCTGAGTTTTTTTTTTTTTTTCCAGTGAAAAACCTTCTCTATTTGATGTAATCCCCTTTATCAACTTTGGCTATGAAAGCCTGTGCTATGGGGTCCTTTCCAAGAACTCTTTGCCTATGCCAATATCCTACAGGGTTTCCCAAATGTTCTCTAAAAATTTGATGGTACTGTATCAGATTTAGGTCTTTAATCCATTTTGAGTGAGTTTTCATATAAGCTGTAAAGTAGAGGCCTTGCTTCATACTTCTGCGTGTAGAGATCCAGTTTTCCCAGCACCATTTGTTGAGACTGTCTTTAATTCAGGGATTCATTTTAGTTCTTTTGTCAAAGATAAGTAGGTTGTAATTGCATGGGATGATTTCTGGAGTTTCTATTCTGTTCCATTGGTCTATCCATCTGTTTTTGTACCAGTACCAGGTTGTTTTGATTATAACTGCTCTGTAGTATGTATTGAAATCTGGTATTGTTATGCCTCCAGCTTTGTTTTTGTTGTGTAAGATTGCTTTAGCTATTCAGGGTCTCCTGTGTTTCCATATGAATTTCTAATTTTTCTATATCTAAGAAGAATGTCCTTGGTAGTTTGATTGGTATCACATTGCATCTGTAAATTACTTTCGGTAGTACGGACATTTTGATGATACTGATTCTTGCAATACATGAGCATGGAAGATTTTTCCCTTTTTTGTGCCGCCTTCTATTTCTTTACTGCTTTGTAATTTTTATCATTGAGATCTTTGACATCCTTGGTTAAATTTATTCCAAAGTATTCAATTTTTTTGTAGCTGTTGTGAATAGGATTGAAATTAGAAATTTTGTCATCTGTGGGATTGTCTATGTATAAAAAGGCTACTGATGTTTGTGTATTGATTTTATATCCTGCCACTTTACCAAACTCATTTGTGAGTTCCAATAGTCTCTTGGTGGAGTCTTTTGAATATTTTATATGTATATATATATATATATATATATATAGAATCATGCCATCTGCAAATATGGATAGTTTTACTTCTTTCTCATTTGTATCCCTTTGATTTCTTTTACTTGCTTAATGTCTCCAGCTAAAATATCCAGGACTCTATTAAATAGCAATAATGGAGAATGGGCTTCCTTGTCTGGTCCCAGATCTCAGTCAGAATGTTTCCAATTTTTCCCCATTCAATAGGATGCATCTCAAGGATACAGAGAAACAATGGCAATCGAAACCTAAAACTAGAAGAAAAAAATAATTAAAATTAGAGAAGAAATAAACGAAATTGAAACAAAAAAATACAAAAGATCAGCAAAATAAAGAGCTGGTTTTGGAGCCAGTGCTGTGGCGCAATGGGTTAATCCTCTGCCTGTGGTACTGGCATACCACAAGGGTATTGGTTCTAGTCCTGGCTGCTCCTCTTCCAATCCAGCTCTCTGCTATGCCCTGGGAAAGCAGTAGAAGATGGCTAAGTCCCTGGGCCTATGCACCTCTATGGGAGATCAGAAGAAGCTCCTGTCTTCAGATCGGCACAGCTTTGGCTGTTGCGCTCATTTGGGGAGTGAACCAGCAGATGGAAGACCTTTCTCTCTGTCTCTCCCTGTCACTGTTTGTAACTCTACCTCTCAAATAAATAAAATCTTAAAAAAAAAACTTTTTTTGGAAAAGTAAACAAAATTGACCCACTATTGGCCCAAATAACAACAACAAAAAAGACCTAAATCAAATTAGGGCTGAAAAAGGAAATGTAACAATAGACAATACAAAAAGAATCATCAGAAGTTCCTACAAAGAGCTGTATGCCAAACAAAATGGGAAACATAGAACAAATGGATAGATTTCTGGACACATACAACAAACCTAAATTGAGCTGTGAAGACCTAGAATACCTAAACAGACCCCAAACCAAAATGGAAATTGAATCAGTAATAAAGACCCTCCCAACAAGGACAAACCCAGGACCAGATGGCTTCACGGCTGAATTCTACCAGACATTCAAAGAAGCACTAACTCCAGTTCTTCTTAAGCTATTCAAAACAATTGAAAGGGAGTGAATCCTCTCAAACTCTTATGAAGCCAGCATCACCTTAATTCCTAAACCTGAAAAAGATAACAATAGAGAAAGAAAACTATTGACTAAATTTTCTGATTAACATAGATACAAAAATCTTCAACAAAATACTAGCTAATCGAATCTACCAACACATCAGAAAGATCATTCACATGTACTAAGTAGGATTTACCCATGGTATGCAGAATTGGTTCAACATTGGCAAATGCAAATCAATCAATGTGATACATCACATTAACAAATTGGAGAACAAAAACCATATGATTATCTCAATAGATGCAGAGAAAGCATTTGATAAAATACACCACCCTTTCATGATGAAAACTTTCAGCAAATTGGGTGTAGATGGAACATTCCCCAACACAATCAAGGCAATTTATGACAAACCCGAGGTCAGCATCCTATTGAATGGGGAAAAATTGGAAACATTCTGACTGAAATCTGGGACCAGACAAGGAAGCCCATTCTCCATTATTGCTATTTAATAGAGTCCTGGATATTTTAGCAAGAGACATTAAGCAAGTAAAAGAAATCAAAGGGATTCAATGAGAAAGAAGAAGTAAAACTATCCATATTTGCAGATGGCATGATTATATATATATATATATATATATATACATATATATATGATGGCTGTTTTTCTGTTTCTTCATGTAGTGCATCCTTAAACATCTTTTTTAAGGCTGGATGAGGAGTGATAAATTGTTTCAATTTCTGTTTCTTATTGAAGGTCTTTATTTCACTTCATTCATAAATGAGAGCTTTGCAGGGTATTCTGGGTTGACAGTTTTTTTCTCTTAAGACTTGGAATATATCTCACCATTCTCTCCTAGCCTGTAAGGTTTCTGAGGAGACTTCAGTTGTGAGTCTAATTGGAGGTCCTCTGAAAGTAATCTGTCGTTTTTCTCATGCATATTTTAGAAACTTTTATTTATGTTTTATTGTGGAGAGTTTGACTTCATTGTGTCGTGGTGAAGACCTTTTCTTGTCATGTATATTAGTTCTTTGTGCTTCCTGTACTTGGACATCCCTTTCTTCAAATTAAGGAAGTTTTCTGTAATTATTTCACTAAAAAAGCCTCCTAATGCATTCTTTTTCCAAGCCTAAGACCAAGTCATAAGACCCTTAAATTGAGTCATTTGTTATTGTCTCATAAATCCCCAATGCTATTTTTTAGTTTTCTTATTTCTTCTTTTTGGGGGTCTGATCATAAGATTAAGAGATTTGTCTTCTAACTCAGATATTAATTCATCTGCATCACCAAGTCTGTTGTTAAGTTTTTCCACTGTATTTTTTATTTGTTCTATTGAATTCTTTCATTTCCAATATTGTGTTTTGTTTCTCTTTAAAACCTCAATTTCATGGGTAAACTTTTCATTCACATCATGTATGGATTTCTTTAGTTTGTAGATTTGCTTCTGATTACTTGTAAGTAATCCTACGATCAATTTTTTGAATTCTGTTTCTGGCATTTCTTCAATTTCTTCATCTGCACATTCTAGTATCGAACTGTTGGGGCATCATATTGTCTTCCTTATTCTTGTTTTGTGAATTGCTGCATTTCTTTTGTTATGCATTTGTAGAGATACTTGTTGGTTGTTTTTTCCCCTGTGATGGATTTTAACTTTGGACTATGCCTCTGTGGCTCAGTGGAGTTTACGTTATTTCAATGAATACCCAGAGGTGTGTTCCGAGAGTGGTCAGGAAGCTCTGTTCAGTGTTTCAGGGTGAGGGGAGTGTCCAAGGTGATTCCCAAGTTGGATGTAGTAATCTTTTTTAATCAGAAGGGAGATTTGATCAGCTTTGTTGGCATAGTCTCATGCTCACCTCCTCTCCAAGGAAAGCAATGCCCGTGTGCTAGTCCCAGTGGGCAAACTATTCATCTGCACTGCCATAAGAACCACATAAAGGATCTGTGCAATCCTCAGTGCGAGGATAATGCCTCCAGCTATTTTTTGGGGGGGTGGGTGTTGGGGATGGGGATGGGGATGGTTCATGATCATTTTGGCTATTCAGGGTTTTTGTGATTTCATATAATTTTAGCATTGGATTTTCTAATTCTGTAAAGAATGTCATTGGTACTTTGATAGAGATTGCATTGAATCTATGAAGTGATTTAGGTAGAATAGACATTTTAATGATATCGATTCTTTCATGAGCAAGGAATATTTCCAATTTTTTGTGTCCTTGATGATTTCTTTCATTAATGTTTGACGATTTTGATTGTAGAGATCTTTTTTTTCTGGTTACATTTATTTCTAAATATTTTATTTTTTGTGTGGCTACTGTGAATAAGATTTTTCTTGATTTCTCTTTCTGTGAATTCACCATTATCATACAAAAATACTACTTTTTTGCATGCTTATTTTGTAAACTGCAGCTTCCCTGAATTGCTTTATCAATTCTAACTGCTTTTTCTTGGAGTGCTTATGTTTTTCCATGTACATCATTTCATCTGCAAACATAGATAACTAGAGTTCTTTTCCAAGTTTGATGACCATTTTTTCATTCTCCTCCCAATCCTTCTTGCTAAAATTTGCAATTACATATTTAGAGTGGTGAAAGTGTACTTCCTTGTCTCATTCCAGATCTGAAGGGAAATGCTTTCAGCTTTTCACTTTCAGTATGGTAATGGCTGTTGGTTTCTGATACAGAGTCTTTATAATATTGAGGAATGTTCCTTCTGTACATAATTTGTAGAGAATTTTTATCATGAAGGAGTGTTGAATTTTCTCAAATACTTCTTCTCAATCTACTGAGATAACCATATGGTTTTTGTCCTTCATTCTATTGATGTGATTTATGATGTATATTGATTTGTGAATGTTGAACCACCCTTGCATCTCTAGAGTAAATAACCCTTGATCATATTGTATAATCTTTGGATATGGTGTTGGATTCAATTTGCAACTGTTTTTTTATAGAAATCCTTTATTTAATATAAATTTCATAAGTACAACTTTTGGATTATAGCAGTTCTTCCCCCCATACCTGCCTTCCCATCCCCAAACCATGCCACCTCCTACTCCTTCTCATCCCATTTTTCATTAAGATTCACTAACAGAGCAGGTAGAATCATTATACAATCAACAAAATGACAGATTTTAGTTCTTACCTATCAATAATAACCTTGAATACAAATGGATTAAATTCAGCAGGATTTTTTACATTGGCTGAATGGATAAAAAACCAAGATCCCACCGTATTTTGCCTCTAAGAAACTCATTTCACAAAGATATACATAAACTGAAAGTTAAGTGTTAGGAAAAGATAGACCAGACAAATGGAAACCAAAAACAAGGAGGCTATTCTGATATCAGATAAAACAGATTTTAAATCAAAACCAAAGGCACAAAAGGAAAACTACAGACCTATGTCATTAATGAATATTGATGCAAAGATTCTCAACAAGACAGTCACATTGTAGGACCTCTGTCCTTAATGTGTTGTACTATGAGAATTAATGGTAAAACTAGTCTTCAAACAGTACTTTATACTTTGTGTGTCTTGGTGGGTACAAACTGTTGAAATATTTACTTGGTATAGAGTTGATCTTCTGTATATAAAGATAATTAAAAATGAATCTTAAATTTCTGCATCTTTGATTCCCTTTACCTAAGAAACAAAGGGTGCGATAGAAGAAGGGTCCCTCAAACTCTTCTGGATTTCCAGGATTAGCAGTGAAAGATTCTTGAGTCTTTTAATCAACAACTTCGGTATCCAAATTCTCTGTGTAGCTCCCGAAGGTGAGCAAGGTGTGTCCAGAACAAACAGAATCCCAGCCTCAGATCAGAGAGACCACGAGGATGGCCTTCCCCCTCGGCAGCTGGACTGTGTAGATCCTGCTGGGACAGCACCTGTCCCAGCTGTGTTAAGTCAGAAGCAAAGAGGTGGGAGAAGCTCACCACCTGCACTAGGTCATTTTTCACCAGCTGCAGATGGCTCTGTGGGAAAAATAAATGTGGGGGGGGGGGGTTGTCTCAAGGACTGGCAACTTACACCAGACTGTGTCGCCAGAGATGAATGAACCCCCTGTCCAAACTGGGAGGTGGGCTTGCAGATACACTTTGGGGAAAGTCCAGCCTCCCCTATGCTCTCTGACAACCTCCATCCAAATGCCCGACAGGCCTGTTGTGCCCAGCACTGCACAACCTCACAGCCCCTGTGTACTCAGGTCACAGTGATTAATGATAGAACACAGGACTCAGGCTCATCCTCTCACTCCACAAGTCCCTCTAAAATAGCACTGTGTACCTTGCCCACAGTAGGTGTCCGACAGCTACTTACCAAAATAGATTGCACTGAAAAGTCATTCACTTCTATCACAAGAAATACAGGTGAAGCTTGCTCTTTTACTTTATTTATAAAAATGAGATGTTTTAAACATAAAAGCCTAAGCCTGAATCAGGCTATGATTGTCTGTGTTGTCTCAAGTTTGCATCCATTGTCCCAAACTTGTTTGAATTTGAGCTAACCCCTGTATTTTTTTTTAGATTTTATTTTGTTTATTTGAAAGTCAGAATTACAGAGAGGAGAGGCAGAGAGAGAGAGGTCTTTCATCCACTGGTTCACTCCTCAGATGGTCCCAATGGCTGGAGCTGCGCCTATCTGAAGCCAAGAGCCTGGAGCTTCTTCTGGGTCTCCCACGCGGGCACTGGAACCCAAGGATTTGGGCCATCTTCTACTGCTTTCCCAGGCCATAGCAGAGAGCTGGTTGGGAAGTGAAGCAGCTGGATCTTGAAGCAGCACCCATATGGGATGCCAGCACTGTTGCCAGCAGCTATACCTACTATGCCACAGCACCGGCCCCAACATCTGTATTTGGAACACAGCTAGGGTAATGGGAGGTTCTAGAACTAACAAGATGCTTTGGTGTCATTAAATAGTGAAATTTGATGCATCCAAAAGGTTTCCTTTCTGCTTCATCCACAAACAGCTGATTACCTCTCTACAGAAATTGCTTTCAGAAAAAGAGTCAGAAATCCCTCATCTGTAGAAAAGTGCAAGTTTGTCAAAGTGATGGGATGGTGAGGAAATTTACACCCTAAGGCATTACTCTTTCCTAAAAGTTTCACCACCCATACAAGTAATTCCATAGTTGCGGGGAATTCAGAGGGAGGGTTCTGTATATTTGATCATGGAGGCTACATTACCTAAAAGTAAAATTAGCCTTGACTTTTTCCGTGTACTTTCCTCCATGACTTCTTTTGACCTTTAGCTATCCACACACCTGATTGACTGTGTTAATGTGTTCACTGCTAAAATGTGAAATGGATAACTAATGACTTAAAAGAGCTACTGCCAAGCAATGATTAGCAGGCAGGGAAGAGGAGAGCAGAGCAGAAGGCATCATGAAGTGCACCTGTGCATTCAAAGAGTTAATGCGTTTCCAAAGGCTTCCAGCCCCTTAGGAGGACATCCCTTACTTTGAAGTTAAAAAAAAAAAAAAAATCCAGGTGTGCCTGAAGAGGAATGCCAGAAGAAAAGAGGCTGCTTTTAGGAGATATCCAACTCCAGACCTTAAATGATTTAAATGCAATCCCCATGTGCAGCTGCTAAACCAAAGCACCTCACCCCAGGGAAGAGATGAGAAATTTTGAGGGCGATTGAACACTGAGAATTCTCATCCTGGCTTAGCAAAAGTGACTTAGCACATGTGTTTCAGTAATTACGAAGCGTCAGGGTGCTCACTGGCTCTGAAACACACAGTCCTCCGTGTGACAACTCTGGTGCTGGTGTAAGAGGCAATCAGATGAGGCAAGAATGAACACCTTTTGCCTTTGCAATCTGCTAATGCTCCAGGCAACTTTTCTTCTGGGAATGGATGACTGTGTTGTGCATTCACACTAAGATTATTCATTGCTTTTTAAGATTAGGTGTGCAGAGCTAATCAGGGAGAGGAGAGAGAGGTAGAATGCTTATTAGCTAGCTCTGTGTATGCAGTGCCTACTAGGGGCCTGGAATTTCACATACATGCCTCTAAAATGAAATATTCATTGTGAATTCGGACAAACATTACAGAGAGCGCTAGAAAGTGCAAACTCCATAACTGCATCATTTATAAACAGAGTGATGTTTCCAGGACAGCAGAGGCCTCTGCAAGGCCCACATCTCAGAAGCACCTATCCTCACCTAAACGTTGGCATCACCACTGGCAATCTTTTTCTCATTTTGCCTTGCAGATTTTCCATTTAAGCATGCATTTCTAAACGCTATAGTTTTGTTGTGCTTGTTTCTGAATTATTTATAATGGAAGCACGTGGTGTGGATTTTATCTGGTCTCATTCATTCAATACAAAGTTACATATATGATGCTCATGTTTTTGTATCTACAGTTTGTTCATTTCATTGTTGTGGTATATTTTATGACTATCACAATTTGTATATATAATCTACCATTGATGGATTTTGGATTAGATCTATGAGCATTTTTATAATCATACATGTCTTTTAAGGTAGATGGACATACACTTGTTACATACATACTTGATAATAGGACTGGGGATCAAGATAGACTAGGAACCTACATGGTCAAGGTTATGCATAAAGGTAACTTTTTGGTGTCTATAGATATTTATGAAAACTACACCAAAATATTTGGGAATCAGAAATCCTTCAACCAGGAGCCAGCACTGAGGCATAGCAGGTTAAGCCTCTGCCTGTCACACCAGCATACCAAATGGGTGCCCTTTCAAGACCTGGCCGCTCCACTTCTGATCCAGCTCCCTGCTAAGGCACCTGGGAAAGCAGTGGAGGATGGCCCAAGTGCTTGGGCCCTACACCCACATGAAAGACCTGGAAGAAGCTCCTGGTTTCAGACAGCCCTAGCTGTTTAGGGAGTGGACCAGCGGATAGAAGCTCTCTCTCTCTCCCCCCTCTCTCTACTCCCCAACTCTGCCTTTCAAATAAACAAATCTTAAAAAAAAAGAAATCCTTCAATCAATTATATTGAATCCATCTTATGCAATGTGCTGTGCTAGACCTACAAATGTGAAACTCACAAAAGGTGACTAAATTCTTAAACAGTGATTCATTTATTAGACTGCTTTTCACCTAGTGCCAATTATGGGCTTCATACTGTGCTCATTGCCTGCATTGTCATTTTTACAGAACATTCTAATAGGAAACAAGAATTACTGAATCATACAAGTTTCTGACCAAGGGATAATGAACTTGAAGCCATTTATTAAGCAAAAGACAGAATCATGGAGAAAGAATAGAATGTTTTCAATGTCCAAAGAGAACTAAAGAATCCAGGTCTCCTAATTCCCAGATGAGAAATCTGAGCAGGAAAGTAAGGTCAAGGCAGGGAAGAGGTACATTCGTATTATTTAAATCCATCTGCTTTGAGATTTTTTTCTTTTTTCTACTTCCAAATCTACCCACTGTCAAAATTAGGAAGTAGGAAGCTGGCCACAGTGCAAAGTTTGTTTCTCAGTCTACAAAGACTTTGCCTCTTACATGTTCTCTAGCTTCCTTCCCTGGGTACCTGTTCTAGCATCCCTGAGGTGCTTAAGAAACTTGACTCAACTCTTTTAAAATATCTGTTGACTTTATTATCTCTCCAAAAGGCCCTGTCTTATCAGCCTCACCTACCATGTTGCCACAGCAGCTGTGGCATGAAAGAACTACAACTGGAAGAGAATCAATGTACCTTTCTAAGATCATATACAATATTTCTGACAAATAAGATTTACACAGCCACTTTGGGCTCATTAAAGCTAGTTCAGACTGCACTTTTCCATACCTTTCTCTAAAACCTTTGAACAGTTACAATTCAGTGATTTTAGAAGATATTCTGACCTATTTCCCTTTTTTATTTCTGAAACAGAACAATGCTATTTTGTTCCAAGACATCATTAGTACTTTCAGACTTCTCACGAAGAATTGGAGGAGAGTTCAGGGTGCAGTGGTGGAAACTGCAGAATACAAGGGACAAATCTGGGTCCCCAGGTAGACCACTGACTCTTTCTAAAGGTCATTACTATTTATAAGCCATTTGACAGAGTATTTAATATTGAATAGTGTGTTCTTAAAAATATTGCATCCCCTCCACTTTAATTTTGAGTTCTGAAAAAAGTTCTAATTTAACTCTTGAAAGTAAAATGACTTCAAGGTCTGGTCAAGATCTGTAGGTTTCTGCAGAACAAATGTTATATCAAGTTCAAAGTTAGGTCCAGTCCCCAGCCTGAGTGGACCAAGGTATGAAACAGTAACTTATCTGGAAAGACCAAGCCAGCCAAATTCAGTACCTCCTCATGATGAATTGTCACTTCATGGTCCCTTCTTGGCTAGCTTATCTTTCTCATCTTTATAACTATCAGCCACACTCCATTTTTTTAATTATGATGGGTAACAGCAAGGTGTAAGATAGTTTAGTTCTTCCAGAGTATGACGATCCACTGATTACAATGCCATAGGTTATACTCCACATCATAGGAACCAAAGACCAACAAACTATGTGCTTATGTGGGTTTTCAGCTCTGGTCTGACAACCACCCTTAGGGAGTACAGGAACATGGCTTATCTTACTGCCAAATAACTCAACCTACGTCAGAGTTAAATCAGTAGAATGCCTATCTTTCAAAATGTTCAATTGGCAGTGCTCGAATTTCGATGCATTTTAATTGGGTACTAATTACCAAGTAGCTGATGCTAAATAGACTGTCACCTCTTCTTTTGACAACTTCCTGAAAATTAGCCCCTTGGTATTATTAGAACTCAAGAGAAATGGTTTGGGAGGGCTGGAGATAAAGATGGGATTTCATTTGGAGCACTTATGTGAGAATTTTGAATGTACTGCTGATATTTAAGGACTTCAGTAAATGCAAAAAAGGGGGAAAGGTTGGGAATGACAGACAGTGAGTTCTGCTCAGCAGGCATTGACTATAGTCAAAGTATAAATGGATCTAGTTCTTTTTAAATGTTAATAAGCTTTTGCACTGGAAGGTATTTCATATGTAGTTGCTGTAATATCAGGCACTGGCTTATTCTGTGGGTGCCAAGGAAGACTGGATATTTGAATGAATGCCACTATTAGGTGAGAACAAATCCAGAAGAGATAGTTAAATGTTAATACAAACATTTGTAAAGTAGATAAAAATAGCATATACTTCATCCACACTTGTTTCTTAATTATCGTGGTGATACAGAATTGAATTTTATTTCATCATAACAACATTTATCTTAGTGATAGAAACTATATGAAAGGTATGCATGAGCATGAACTGAGGCAAATAGGAGCTCTCTTTTTCAATGCTTAGAGAAAGGTTTTCCTAATAAGTAACTGATATTGACGGCTGGGTTCTCAAATCTTCATATTCTTCCCTAACTTTTTAGGCACCCCATGTCGAAGGAAGAAAACCTAATTAGATGAATGAGGTGGGGTGGTATTAATTTGGATGTAACAGAAATTAAATTAAATGTTTGTCTTAACATCTAGGAAAACCCAAACCTATCTTAGAGTTTAATTTGGAATTACTACCATATAAATTGACCCAATACATCCTTTACATATGCAGGGATTTGGATGTCAAGGTCACCCAGACCAAAAATGAACCCTATCCAGTGATCAGGGCAAAAATACAGCAAGGAATCATTGGATAGAAGCAAATTACATGAGTCCAAGTTCTCAAGTGCAGTAAAACTAAGGGGTTATAATATTTCAGTTGGGAAGAACACTCACCTCTTCCCACAGACCCTCTTACTAGAAACCTCAGGCTGAAAAACCTGAAATTTTAGGTACAGAAAATAACACCTGGCACAAACAACTTAATTTTCAGGAGACAAAATAAATCCACCATGTGGGGAAAAATGTGAAAGGCAGAAATAGTGTAGAAAACATAAAATAGAAACAGGGTTATAATAAATTTATAAATTCAGTGAAATATAATTCATGGGTTTTGAAAACAAAACTAAAGTTCATCTTTAAAACATATGAGGGCAGTTCAAAAAGTTTATAAAAATGGGCCGGCGCCGTGGCTCACTAGGCTAATCCTCCACCTGCAGCGCCAGCACACCGGGTTCCAGTCCCAGTCCCAGTCGGGGCGCCGGATTCTGTCCCTGTTGCCCCTCTTCCAGGCCAGCTCTCTGCCGTGGCCAGGGAGTGCAGTGGAGGATGGCCCAAGTGCTTGGGCCCTGCACCCCATGGGAGACCAGGAGAAGTACCTGGCTCCTGCCATCGGATCAGCGCGATGCGCCGGCCACAGCGCGCCAGCTGTGGCGGCCATTGGAGGGTGAACCAATGGCAAAGGAAGACCTTTCTCTCTGTCTCTCTCTCACTGTCCACTCTGCCTGTCAAAAAAAATAAAAATAAAAAAAGTTTACAAAAATGGAATTAAAATATAAGTTTGTTTTAGTTCAAAACTACTTAGAATGCATGTCATTTTTTACACAATATACAAAATTTTCATGCACTCTTTGAAGACCTTTCATATGCATTGGTTGTAAAGCAAATTTGCATCAAAATAAACTTATCTTTTAATTCCATTTTTCCATAAGCTTTTTGAAGTAGCCTTGGGTATGATCCCATAGTCTAAAACAATCACAGAAATGGAAAGGTAGTGAGAAAGCACTGGTCCTGAGTAACATTAAAACACATAACTGTGGCAATTAAAGCAACCAAAAACATCAAATGAGAATGTACAAGGAAACAGGACTGGCAAATTTATGTGATTTTGCATTTCATGTTCCAGAAAGAACTGTAGATATTAAAAAAATGAGATTGAGCTTGATCACAGCTCAACCCAGACCCTGTTATAACACCATATGGCCCCTAAACGTAGTTTGCTGTTGAAGTCCAAAACACATTAGGACACTCTAAAATTGGGCAATTATTTAATTGCTCTCCTAGAGCCAATGGATTCATCTACACTTTGTAGATGGAAGACAGGATTTTCCTGGAAGGAAGTAGATCTCCCCAACCTCCATTATCTGAAGAAGGCATATCTGGGATACATAATGAAGACTGCAGAGTTAGTTATCAGGATGCTGGTGAGGGAATTGCGTTTCTCCAGGCCTGTGGCAGCAAGGCATGGATCTCTAATGAACACACGATTATGAAGGTAGACATGCAAACAAAAAATACAGCCTCAGAAAAGGCTTCCTCTCTGTAGAAACATGGAAATCAGTGTTTGAACCTGAGAACTCAGAAAGGTTACATATCATGTCAAGTTATGTCAGTTGTATGTATGTCATATCACTCTTTCATCACTTAAAAAAACAAAGACTCCATAGCCTGAAAATATTTACAAGACTTTACAAGCATTTTCTATAATAGTGAAGGCTGGAAACAATTCAAGTATCCATCAACAGGAAAAATGATACATAAACTGTGGTGTCTTCACACAATGAATGACAACATTGTTACGAGACACACGTACAAGAGGTAAAATTGTAAAGAAAAGCCAAGAATTCTAAACTCAGAATCTAAAGTAATGATTAACTATCAAAGGGCACCGGCGCTACGGCTCAATATGCTAATCCTCCACCTAGCGGCGCTGGCACACCAGGTTCTAGTCCCGGTCGGGGCGCCGGATTCTGTCCCAGTTGCCCCTCTTCCAGTCCAGCTCTCTGCTGTGGCCCGGGAGTGCAGTGGAGGATGGCCCAGGTGCTTGGGCCCTGCACCCGCATGGGAGACCAGGAGAAGCAACTGGCTCCTGGCTTCAGATCAGCGCAGTGCACTGGCCGTGGCGGCCATTGGAGGGTGAGCCAATGGCAAGGCAGGGCAAAGGGCACAATGACAGCATAGAGTAAATTTCTACATTATTGGCATTGTTGTGTCATAAACTGAACGGTGGGCACTTTAGGGTCATTTTAGTATTACCTCTTTTGCCTTTATTAGTGATCATCTCGCTATAGCCCCTGTGTCAAAACTGGGTAGAAGGATACATATATGTGGCTCAAGGGCTATGAAAATTTTTATATTTTTTAAAACTTTGTTAAGAAGGAGAAGGGGATGAGGGGGAGGAAAGAGCAAATTTGCAACCCAAGTATATGTGGCCTGCAATATACTTATTATCTGGACTTTTGCAGAAAGACATTGAACAATTCCAAATTTACAGTGAACTTACACCCTAAGCATTATTTTACCTTTTTGAAATTTTACATTTTTGTTTTACATTTTTGAAACAATTTCCATAACATACATTTTTTTAAACTCACTGCCTGGTCTCTACTCTGCTGGAGGCCACTAAAGTAAGACTCAGTTACCTGTGTTATTCTGATCTGAGAATATTTATTCAAGGCAATCACATGGAATAATAGAGTATCTTTTTCTTCCCCTCCAGCTCCATGTAGTGAGTGCTGAGAAAGATGATATGCATTCTGAAAGACTGGATGAAAGACTACATAGGGTATGAAACAATAGTCATTAGAAACTGAAGTTGGTCCCAAGATAATCAACCTCTCTCTCCTTTCTTGAGGAAGAAGTTTAAAATGAATTAAAAAGCAAAGGGAGAAGGTCTGGGTTTGTGAAAATGAAAATGAAATGTCTGATCCTTTTAGATGCTTCTAGCTTTCCTAAGAACTGTCCTTCAGGTTCTCTTCAAAGTTTAGTGGTTCCCAAGGGCAGACAAAACCACCATTTTATTTCTTGTTTGCTCCTATATAGAATACAAATCCCCCGAATGAGATAGAGTAGAAGGAAAAACTGAGAGACACAAGAGTGACACCAGAAGATTCAGGCTATTTCTTCGTGCCCTCACCCCACCTCAGGCAAGGATCTGTATATTCCTGTGCCTGTGTGGGCCCAGTGTGAACCAGGAGAACTTGCTGAGGTCACAAGGAATAAACAAGCCACACTGCTATCCTATTTAAAGGTTTTCTGGCATAGCGGGAAGATTCCAGCAACAAAAATAAAAGCAGGCATGCCCGCCAGGGGTAAGGGGCTAGGTGAGGAGAAGTCTAGCCTTTGGAGCTCCAATGTGTAGGAAGCTGTGCAGGCAGCCAGGACACTGAATGAGCCATCCTTAGAGCTAGAGAGCAGCTAGAGAGCAGTATTTTTGAAACACTGAGCTCTTGGAAAGTGGATACTAAGTGAAAATGAGCAAAAAAAAAAAAAAAAAAAAAAGAACTACGATACCAAAAATTTCTGCCCATGTATTTTCCGTGTGTTTAGTTTGACTCGCAGATGCTCTAGTTAAAAATAAGCAATGCCTAATATATAAACAGTAATAACAAACTACCACCCATTGAAGGACTTAGACAAACATTACTCATGGTTAAGAAATTATCATGCTCTCTCCTTCTCAGCAGGCCTGCCTCCAGTCCACACATGATTAGTTTCTTTTAGAGCACCCACAGAATTTATCTGGAACTTTTTGAAAGTGAAGAATGTACTACTAATGATTTTCCCATAACCAGGCATAAACAGATTGTGTTCAGAACAACCAGGAGTACATGCTGACTCTAATCAAACCTGAGCCATTCCATTTTAACCTGGAAAAGCTTTGTAACAGTAAAAACTGCCACGAATGAATGCCTCCAATGCCAAGTGCCTTTCCAATGTGGTGACAGTCCTTACAACTACATGAGAAAGTGGCTATTGTTTGCACAATTTTATGAAAGAGGAATCTGAAACAGAAAAGGTAATTTGCCTAAGGTCATATAGATAACAAGAGGCTTTCATCCACCAAGAGACTTTCATCAAGTCATTCGTATATGTTGCCTTTTGCTAGCTGTTTCCACGTTTGATGTATCATGTTAATTTGGGGATTTAAAAAAGATTTATTTCAAAAGCAGAGTTAGAGAAACAGAGAGCAAGGTCTTTCATCTGCTGGTTCACCCCCTGAAATGGCCCAAATAGCTAGAGCTGGACCAATATAAGCCAGAAGCTTTCTCTGGGTCTCCCACATGGGTGCAGGGCCCAAGCACCTGAGCCATCCTCTGCTATTTTTCCAGGCCATTAGTAGGGAGCTGGATCAGAAGGGAACATCTGAGACTCCATCCAGCCCACAGGGGATGCTGGCACCACAGGCAGCAGCTTTTCCTGCTATACAACAGAACCAGCCCCATCATGTTACTTAACTATTGTGAAGGCAATTTTCTTTTTCTAAAAAGTTTTTATTTCTTTGAGAGGCAAAAAAGAGAAATGTGGAAAAAGAGGGAGGGGGGAGAGGGATAGGAAAAGAGGGGGAGACAATGGATGGGGATAGGAAAAAAGGGGGAGGGGGAGGGGGAGGGAAAGGAGGAGGGGGAGGGGAAGGGGGAAGAGAAGGGACAGAGATGGGGAGGGAGAGAGGGAGGGAAGGAGGAGGGAGGGGGAGGGAGGGGGGAGCAGAGGGGGAGGGAGAGGGGAAGGTAGAGAGAGAGAGGAGGGGAGAGGGGGAGAGGAAAAGAAATAGGGGAGAGGGGGAGGGGGAGAGGGGGAGGGAGGAGAGGGGGAGAGGGAAGGAAGGAGGGGGAGAGGGGGAGGGGGAGGAAGAAAGGGAGGGGGAGGGGGAGGGGGAGAGAAAGGCTACCATCTTTTGATTTCCTCCTCAAATACCTATAACAGCAAGGGACGGGCCAGGGTTAAAATTGGGAACTATATCCAAGTCTGCACATGCATGGCAGAAACTCAATCATATGAGCCATCATTGTGTGCCTCCCAGAGTGTACATTAGCAAGAAGCTGGAGACAGGGCTATAGCAGGGCATCTACTCTAGGTATTATACTGTTCTAGGAAGTGGGCATTATCACCAGTATTTTAATTGCTAGGTGAAACATCTACCTGTAAAGCAATGTCCTGGGGCAAAGAGCTATCATTTCACTGGAGTTATGCAAATTCAATCCAGGAAGTGCAAAAGTCAAAGTTGACCTCAGGGCTTCTGAATCTAACATATGGAATTTTCTGTTTCGAGAAGTAGTTTTGAGTCTTTCGTTAATCAAGCCAAGTTTGATTAAAAAAAAAAAAAAGTTGGAGGGCTAGCCAGTGATGAAGTCATCTGTTTCATGACTTGAACTTTGTACCTGTCAGTGGATACATTTTTAAGAACTACTGGAAAAGACCCTGCTGATTCATCAACCACCACCGTGAGGTATAAATGTATAGCTCTCAGCACCAGAACCAATCTGAGGTGCTACCAGAATTAGGGTTTTTGTTTATGTCCAGTGCTCCCAGATAGCCTCCTGCAGCACACATGGCAATGTCATGTACCCACGCTTGCTGGCATCGAACCACTCTTTCATGGAACCAGGGTAACTGAATGCCCCATTGCATCACACTGGTCACAGGATTGCAAATCCTCTTTGGACCTCAAGTAGGCAAATGGTGTGCATTCAACATATCCAACTTTGAAGGTTTTCAGAAGGGACTGGAGGCAGCCACTAAGTGAGAGAAATTTGTCAAAATAGTGCTTCAACCTGTCCTCCAATGTGACCTGAGAAAATTGAGTAGAGCTGCCTGTCACAATATGGTGTCATTACCATTTATGTTAGGGTCAAATTAAACATACCGTCAAGTCCCAATTCAAAAGGTGAGGCAGACATTGTAAAAGACCAGAAATGATCTAGAATATTCCCAGGACAGCCTTGTAGGTTTAGATGCCTCTCTCATAATCAGTTTATCTTCAGCCTACCAAGTCAGCTTTCCTGAACTGGTGATGAGCATGGAAAGAACACTTGGAAAAATGGGGTTCAATGTCTAATTCTGCCACTGACTGGACTCCTTCCTCTTGAGTTAGATGTATGTATCATCTCTGACACTCCTTCATTTCCCCTAAAATACGATCTCACTGACTTCCAAGGGTTATAAGCAAAAATAACCTGTAAAACCATATAAGCATATGTGTATACCAGACACCGAAGACAACGTGAGCCATATAGGAGAAGTTAGTGAGAGTTAATTTTCCTAACACTGCTCTAAGTATTTGACCTCCTATGGATCACTTAGGTTCTTAAAGTTTGTTTCCTCATATGCAAAATATTAATAAAATTTGTTGTGAGCCTTAACTGAGAAAGTACCTAATTTAACTCATTCCCGGAGCTCTGTTTTCAGCAAACATTAGTTCACATCCTTCAAATGCTCTTTCTTAATGCAGACTTTATTTCCCTTCAGCTGCACTGTTTGATTTTATATTATATTTAACCAAAGTTTGCACACAAGAGTTAAAATAGTACTACTGTTCCTGAACAACAAAAGAACTGAATGCTATCAGCCTAGTTTTAGTCATTATACCATCTGAACAATCTATAATCTGTGGCCCTTGCATTAACTCAGAGCCATCAGGTTTACTTCTACTATCCAAGCACAGCCCCGTAACTCTCCACCTGTCAAGGCTGATTAGCATGAGATACTGATTTGTCATGCTGGACCTTGCTAGCAGCTTTCTAGGCACTTACTTCGTGCTTCTTGTGGAAAATTATATTTGACTTTCAATTTAAAATCTAGGATACTCCAAAGCAAAGCCTCCTTGTAATCATGGTGATAAATCAGCAGCAAATGCAGTTTTGACAGGATGGATTTTTCTTGTTTCTCATGAAGAATCTCACTTGGCACGCATCCATGCCAAAACCTTAACCCCCCCACTCACTCCACATAAAATGATAGAAGGTTCATCCACAAGTACAGTCCTGAACTCACAGGCAGTGCACAGCACTGGGAAGTTTCTTTTTAGAAGCAAAGGGTTACTGTCCTATTCAAAGAACCTGGAGTCTTAGGCTTGATTCAGTGAGCATGAAATGAATGAAGTTAGAAACAGAAAGAAAAGCTATATCTCAGCAATAAAGTTTTCATCTTATTTAATCAAACACATATTTGCATATTTCTTTGGCAAAAAGATTAGTTCTCCAGTTGATTAGCTTAAGAAAAATTTGCCAAAATAAATTGGTTTGGTTGTGCCATTTAAATAAGCAGTAACTCCAATTTTTCAGTATACACTCTGGTGGCTGGTAGAGGTGTTTCCAAATCTTTTTGGGTGTCATTTTGGTTATTTACTTTGAGAAAACACAATATGGGACTCAATATTTAGGAAAGAGATACTGAATTTCAATAGCATCAGTTGCATGATAGTTTGAGAAACTTGTTCAGTTCTGTTTGAGTTGGAAGTGCAAAAGTTTTTACATTTGGCCCTAGACTTCCATTGTGTATACTTACATTTGAATGAGGATATTGGACCTGTATCAAATCAAGTTCTTGATTTTAGCATCCTGGAACTAAGAATTTTAAAATAACTACACTAAAAGAGGCATTTAAACAACTCTTTCAAGCACTCTACATGATACTTCTTTACATACAATCTTTTTATACTGATTCATACATCATCTCTTCCATGAAAGCCTTCCAGTTAGAAAGCAAATTAACTACTGAATAAGTCAAACTAAATTCTGATGCAGAAAATTTTAGAAGTATCAAAATTGTTAAGCCCTAAAACAATTCAACTCACCATCAGGGATATGTAAATCAAAGTCTATAAAATATACTCTGTAGAAAAGTTTGTTATATAGAAAATCGATATTTATACGTAGGTGACAAATATCTCCATGCCATCACCATAATGAATAGATGAAACCCTGATTACCCTATCGTCACGAAGGCAAAGAGCTCTGTGATTCACCCTCAAAAGAGCTGGGCAAGCACTCTTCCCTAACAGCGTCCACTTGAGAAGCAGCCGATTGATACCAGCAGTACACCTGTGACTGTAGTAATGATGGTGGTAACAATCACAGGAGCAAATGCTTATATAGTATTCCTTATGTGAAGGCATTGTTCTAAATTCTTCCTACAGATTAACAATTGAGTCTGTACAAAATGTACAATACATTCGGTAGTTTGAAAAACAAAGCAATCTTAGATAGGGTAATTTGCTACATGCTGGCTCAAAGATGGGTTATGCAATATCTTCGCATGATGGAAACCCCCAAGTTGCAACATAAGGCACAGTTTGGTACTGGAAACTCAGAGGATTAAGGGATACCACCTCAGGACTGTCAGACAGGTACAGATGATTAAAGGAGATAATCAAAAACAGTAACACAGCTATCCAGGAGTAGTTAAAATGAGTATTTCAAAAACAGAAGGAAACTAACTCTAGGGAAAACAATCAGCCTATTCACTAAATGGAAGAGCCTATGCCTTGGGAAGTGAAGATATTATAGAAATGTATAAATACTTTTAAAATGCATATTTTAAGAAAAAGAAGGCAGTAATGACCAACATAGTATTCTCAAAAGAACAAGAGGTTATAAAGCAAAAAAGGAAAATATTAATTGAATATCAGTAAATATAAAAATATGTCAACTAGAAATTCATAAAATAGAAAAGACCCTCTGAAAATGCAATATATTTTATAGAATATGGGTAGTTTCATATGGGATTGGCAGAAATGAATTAAATTGGAAGATAACCGTAATAAAATTTACCCAAATATAGTATGAAATAATAAAACTATGCACAAAAATTATAATGAATTAGTATAAAATATACTTGCAACTGTAGAAGAAAACCTGTTGTAGAAATAGGACAGTACAATAACTACAAATTCCAGAAATGAATTTGAAGAAATAAGTATTTTTTAGGAAAAATATTAAATATGAATCTTCAGATCCATAAAATATAAGAAAATTATGGGCCATTGTTTTAAAAATAAGCTCTCTGCTTATGGCCTGGGAAGGCAATGGAAGATGGTCTAAGTGTTTGGGCCCCTGTACCCTCATGGGAGACCCAGAAGATGATCCTGGCTTTGGACCAGCTCAGTTCCAGCTGTAATGGCTATCTAGGGAGCGAACTAGCAGAAGGAAGACTTCTTGCTACATCTCTCCCTCACACTAACCTAACTCTACTTCTCAAATAAAATCTTTAAAAACAGGTTTACAAAGTTAACCAAACAAAAACTGAAAATAAGGGAAATAACTAAAGGTTATGTATATAGCATTTTTAGTATCAGATGAAGTAGAATTTAAGGGGTTAAGTACATAACAGAGTTGTAGCCCTGTATATTCCCTTCCCTGTTCCACTGACTTCCCTTCCTCGGTAGAAATAAAACTCACAAAGTGGTAGTTTCTTAAACATAAGGTGCAAGGTAGTATATGAAACCATCTCAGAGAATGCTTAGAAGTGTTGGATTAAAAATCTATTTTTCTGTCTTACAATTTGAATAAACCTTGTACCAAAATCTAGCTCCCTAACATCACGTATTACTCATATGAAAAGATCTTGAAATAATCCATTCATATCGTCACATCTCATCAGAAAATCCTAAGTATTTAGAAATCACACCAGGGTAGATATACACTTCCTAAAATGCTCATTTTTCTTGACAGCTCTTTTCTGTCACTGGCAACAAATGCTGTCACTTATTTTTCTTTTAGAGACAAGCACATTTCATTCATTTTTGATAACAGCCAAAGGAAACACAAGTCTGAAAAACCATAATTTCTCTGCCTGTCATTAGTTTCAGGTAAAAATTGTGTTTCATGAGAAATGCAACTAGTGCGGATCACAACTCAAACAATTGCACAAGTACTTTTTCTTGAAACAACTTCTATACTTTAGGATGCAGAAGTACTTTAGGCAAGTATGACATTTTATCATATAGGAAGTTAAAAAGATGTACTTAAGGGTCACTATTTACATCAATTGGATCATTTTTACTACAACAGATCACGGCTCAAGGACTTGAATCCTTGTTATCCACGTGGGAAACCTGGAGGAGTTCCCAGCTCCTGGCTTCAGCTGGCCTAGTCCTGACTGTCCCAGACATTTGGAAGTGAACCAGCAGAAGAAAATCTCTCTTCTTCCCTCCCTCCCTCTCTCTCCCCTTTATAACGTAAATAAAAATTTTTAAAAGAAAGGCCCCACAGAATAGCAGACAAACTCATTGTCAAGCCAAAAGTGATCAGATAAAAAAGAGGTAATGAACAATGTTAAACGATAATTCAGCTGGATGTCTTTTCTTTGAAATCATTCATCTAGTGTTTCTCATGACTTCCTATTATAATCCCAATTTCACTTAAACATACCTGAAGGCATTTCTTCTGGAAAAAGAATTTCTTGAAGAAATCTGCCCGCCATCTTGCCCCCTCCCCACATTCCTCTTGTCATGTGTAGCAGACAACCAGGGTCAGATGACTTGTCCATATTTATGTATGTGCAGGATTTAACATCTCACTGCACCAACAAGCCAGGCACAAACATCAAAGTGTCACTTTTCCATCCACAGCCCATACTCGCCTCAGAGAAAACACTGTGGCAGTTTCTTAAATGATCTATGTTGCATAATAGACAATATGCAAAACACTCTCAGTCCCCAACACAGCCTGCCTGCCATACTCCAGCGGTTATGCTCTATGAGGCTCATGCCAGAAGGTTCCGCTTCCACTGAGCGCTGAAATGCTCTTAGCAGGCAGACGGGATAGGCTTTGTTCCCATCGAGACTCTAAAAGTAAGTACTTTGTAAAAACTGAAACCTCTCCAGTCTGCGATCTGTGCCTGAGAATCAGTCCTTGACCCACAGGAATTTTTACATTTACTTTTATACTTTCACTTTTTTTTTTTAAAGTTTTTCTCTGGTGGTTGTAGAGTGTTGTTTCATTTGATTCATCACTAGCTTTCTGTTTTTTTATTCCAAGGCTGTTGTGTTGCACTTTGTCTTCCAAGTAGACATAGTGACAGCTTTTGGTGAGAACCTACCAGGAGGGCTGGAAGCATGTGTTCCTTCCGGTGAAGCTGGCCAAGCCCATCCTCATCAGATGCTTCATTCGGAGCGCAGCCCTTCAATTAAAGAATAAAGCAACCCTCTTCTTCTGCCAGCTGGACCTCACATATCTTCTTCCTAAGTTTCATCATTCCATCATTCCGGTATCCACCACCTCGGGAGACTCCTGATGCTCAGAAACCATCTAGATATTTACAGTTCTATCTCCATCATTTACGATTGTGTTCATAACTAAACTTTTTTAAAAAATTTAACCACTTGGACTTTGTGTTTTCAAAGCATTCAAGCTATTGTTTATGCAAACAACACTCTTCTTGAGTTCATATTTCAAAGGCCTAAACAGGAAAAGCAAGACATGCAGGCCTTAAATTCAAGTGGCATAAATGGGCTAGAGAAGAGCCCAACCAACTTTTTGAAAGCAACATTTCACCTGGTGGTGGCAGGAGTGTGAGGTACACTAGACAGTTAATTTCTAACCAGAAGCCTCAATATGACCATTCTAGGAAAGGGTGTTAGCCGTGTTACTGCTAGCAAGTATATGTGATATCAAGCCCTTTCCTCATGAGGATGCCTGCTCTGTTGTGAACAAAGCGGCTTGAATAGGCAGAGTCTGTCCTTTACATTTTAGAAGACTCACCTGGGTTCTGTGCTTTTAGCTTAATGCATCCAAGGGTCATTTGGAGATACAATAGACATCTGGTGGCAGGGACAGCAGGGTGTGGCCCCTAAGAAAGGCTGCAATTTTCGTCTCAGGTAGTCTGTGACCAGGAGTCCAATGCAGACTGTAGCAAGCTGCAAGGTTATTCATCCTGACAGACGACATACAAGACATTGACGGTGCTTTGTTCACTAATATTTACTAAGCTTGCCTGTTTTAGGTGAGAAGGATACAATGGTAGAGGTACAAAGGCAGAGTTTTCAGGCCTTAATGGACTCTCGAAGGAACAAAAATTAAGTTGTAACCTCACCAAGTGCTGCAGAGAAGAGCTACCTGATGCTTCCCTTTTAAGTAGTCATGAAGGTCAAGGGGAGCATTCCTGCACAAAGGACACTTAAGATGAACATATGGCAGCACAGAATTCAGCTATGTAATAAGGGAAAGGCATGTTCAAGAAGAGAAAACATTTAAAAGGCCGTATCAATGAAGAAGTGAACAAAACAGTTTCAAGGCAATAGCGTTACCAATTTACTGGCCCTCTATTGTCTTTAGTTAGAAGTAATAGCAGGTCTGGTAACAAGTTCACAGAGGGAACCTGAAGAACATCTCTTGGGATGCCTAGAACATCTATGCCAATCAGTAGCACCGAATGCCTTCAGGGCAGACACATGATAAGAACTAAGCTTAGGAAATCAAAATGCCAGGACACAGGTGGAGGTGAGGGATGTGTCGGGAATGAGAATACCAGATATGTCCATGGCTCGGTTGCATGCCAGGATCCTTGGGTCATAGCTCTGGATCTATGAAATAGTAGCTCTGTGACACTTGTGTCCCTAGATGCTGCCCACATACCTAGGTCTGCATCATGGCTCTTGCCTTTTCAGTATATACCTATGGGCAAGTTACATAGCTAAAGTGAACTTACTTTTCCTCTTTGTACAAATAGATAATCTCTTCCTTAGAGAAGTGTTGGGATCCAATGAGATAATACAGGCAAAGAACTAAATCGTCTCTGTTGGTGCTCCCCCCATTGGCCACATGCTCCGTGCCAGATTTTCAATTGCCAGGACCCACATTTGGTACATAAGGACAATTTCTCAAAAACCTGGAAAAGTCACTTTTCCTGTGAAAAATACCTACCCAAGTTCCATGATAGCCAATGGTCAATGGCTGAGGAACTGCACACAAATGTTCCAATTTCCTTGCCCTCTACATGAAATAAATCTACAGTTTGAGTTTTATTACTCACTCCCACCATGTTTTCACATTGATTAAGCTCCACCTACTCAAATGAAATGAAACCCATGCATTCAACTCTTTATCTCAAAGTTTGCTTCCTCAATAACCCAGATGAACATATTACACAACATGACACAGTAATTGTTTCATAAATCTGAAAAAATAAAGATTTGTGTTGATAAACTGTTATATATGTTGTGAGAATAAGTTTCTGGGAGAAATCTAAACAATGTTCCAATTTTTAGGTAAATTCTAGAGATTGTTCTGATACAAAACTTGGATTAGAAAAAATTCATTATTCTTCCCTGGTAAATATAAGGGTGCTAAGTGGGTCAAGTAGAAAATCACTAGATTCAAAGCAAAAGTCATCTGGACTGTTAAGAAACCCAAGCAAAAGCCTAAGGATCATACCAAATATTAAACATTAATAATTTGAAGGAATGTAAGATAAAAAAAATAAACTTAAGATGCTTTTCATGGGAGAAAACTCACTCATGTTCACACTCCAGGTTTGGTTAAAACTGGCTCCTCCTTCTGCCTTCCAATATTTCAGGATCATCAGCCATATAAAAATGCAATATGTAAGTTTGCACTGTATATTTTTGGTGCACTCATGGCAGTCAGAACTAGATGTAGGCATGACCTCACTAATCAATAAGGAATACACTGCAGGTTTCCAAGGATTTTTCAAGCTTATAAACAGCTTCTGCTCACAACTGGCTTCCTCAGCAAAGACAAGTCTGCCTTTGGATACAGGCATAAAAGTTGACATCATGGCAGCAAGTTATAGCCATGCACATGGTTCAATCATGAGTGACCATTCTGCCCTAAGTCATTTTGGACATTTTACTCCAGAGCTCTCACCATGGAGCTCCAGCTACTAAACATCCAGGAGAATATACTTCCTATAGGTGTCTGCACACATTCAAGCTCAGAGAAGAGAACCAACCCTTAGTCTTAGCCTTGGTCTTCAAAAATAATTTTATCACCCCTTCAAAGAAAATAGAGGGCTTAAGGATACACATTATTACTGCCACAGGTATGCAACCAGCAATATATACATTTGGGAAAAGTATACTAGACAATCAAGTTTCTTATGAAAAAATATGAGAAGTGAGTGAGTGAGTGAATGAGTGTGGGGGGTGATATGTGTGTATGTGGAGAGGAGACTCTACCTAATTAAGACTACTTAAGGAGATATTTTCAAAATAATAATAATTTCTACCATTTGTGGTAGATGCTGAGTCAATATTTTATTTGCATTACTCTATTTATATTCATAATCATCCTCTGATGTTAGCTGTAGCTGCATAGCAGAGCATTCTAAAACTTAGTATTAAACACAATCATGTATTATTTCCCATGAGTCTGAGGGCAAGCTGTTCCGAACGAGCACAGCTGGACTCACTCACATGCCTGGAATCTTGGCTGAAACAACTGGGCTGACCGGGCTCTCTCATACATAGTGTCTTCAACAAGATGGTCTTGTCTTGATCTCATGGTGCAGACAGAGGTCCATGCTAATAGAAATATGGGTTTGGAACTGGTGTATCTTTTCTTCACCACTGTATTGCTAAAACCAAGATGTTAGCCTGAGTAAGGAAGTAGGGTTAAAGATTTATCTCTTGGGCCAGCACTGTGGCATAGTAGGTAAAGCCACCACCTGCATTGCTGACATCCCATATGGGCATCGGTGCAAGATCTGGCTGCTCCACTTCCAATCCAGCTCTGTGCTATGGCCTGGGAAAGCAGAAGATGGTCCAAGTGCTTGGGCCCTTATACCCACGTGGGAGACCCAGAGGAAGCTCCTAGCTCCCGATCAGCCCAGCTCCACCTGTGGCGGTCATCTGGGAAGTGAACCAATGGATGGAAGACCTCTCTCTGCCTCTGTCTCTCTAACTTGCCTTTCAAATAAATCTTTAAAAAAAAAAAAAAAGATTTCTCTCTCAATGGGGAGTGCTACAAAGTCACATTACAAAGAATATGGATCCTGAAAATTGTGAAGAATTGTGGTCATTTTTCAATCAGTCCACAATCTGGGCTTGGTGTGACCAACTCACTATACTATAAGGAAAAAACAAAATATTGCCAATGCCTGAAGTCTCAAGATCCACAGGACTTTGCATGCATTCAGGGCAGGGATAGCATCAGAATTTTTAAAAATATTCTCTTCATTCCATTAACTAGGTTTCCACTTTGTTCTTTTGTGAAGCCTCCACTTAACTCCTGGGCACTCTTAAATGTTCCTGTAGGATTCTTCGGCCATAGCTCTCTCATCCTACTATATTGTATTTTTCTTAACTTCTTGAATTCCTTTAGAAGGGAGCTTACTGAGGGCAGGAACTGCCTTCCCTTCTCAACAATGCACCAAGCACCATCAACTGGCAAAGAGTCTGATAAATAATTAATTTAAAAGAGTCTGGCAAAGATTCACCACATCATAAATATATCAGTTGATAAGTGAAAATTCAGAAAAAAAAAAGTGAATGAAAATAATGAAATTCACTGTGTGCCTGAGAGCACATAGACATATGGTGACTCATTATTATTCAAGTGAAAAGATAAGAATCCCCTGTGATAGAGAAATCCCAGCAGTAAAGTCTGGGTAGCACAGAGCAAACTCCCTTTTTGCTCTTTTCCCTTGGGTAACTTTCTGCTAGATAGAGAACTATAGCATTTTAACACCATAAAAAAGGCAGTCAGTCATTTGTCTCCAGGCTCTTGTACAATCGAAAGCTAAAAGTCTATCAAAAGGTTCTAAACAAGGGTGAATTTCTTGATTGGATTTCTGTCTACCACAGAGCTTGGAAATAAATCGTCCCCGATTTTTGGTGAGGTACACAGATCTTCTGGCCCATTTTCTTTTCAGCCATGTTTCCAATCACTAACTAATTATCTTATTGAATTCTCACCTAATAAAACTTTATTTGGATTAAATTGAATAGTCTCGGTTATGTGGAACCATGGAAAATATTAGGTACTTACAGGGTATATTGCAAGATACCAAGGTTTAAAAGAAGATACCTTGTTTAAAAGCAAGTCTCAATAAAGTAGATTTTATGATTACAAGCTTTTTGAAATAAAACTTGATATAAGCTTTAGAATTTTCTGACCCTCAGCAAATTTATCAAGCAATTCAGCTCTGAGAAACTAAAACTTCATGAAACAAAAGAATGAATAAGCACACATAACATTTGACCCAGCAGTCTAAAGTATAGTGATTCATTTTACAAATATCCTTTTATATGTTCATTAAAAAGGCATATTCAAGAACACTTACTGCAGCATTTTATAATAAAATATTACAAAGAATCTAGACATTCAATTAAAAGCCTATTAGATAAATCCAGGAGATATAAATAATGTAATGTTATGCAGTGGTAAAAATGAATAAAGTAACACATATACACACAAACACATATACACACAATATGGAATTCATCCAAGACAAACTAAGTCAAAAAAAAAAGAAAAAAGTGAGTTTTCATAGTAAATTCTTATTAAATATTTTTAAATGGTACAAGTGTGTGCAGTCTCTGGAAAGATATACCAGGCACAAATAAGGGTGATGGTCTCCTGGATGAGAAGCAAGGGTCTACAGGACAATAGTGAGAGTAAGAGTTACCCTTCACTTTATTTTATATAAATTGTTTATATAATAAGAGGATACTTCAAAAAACTTTGTGGAAAATGAAATTAAAAGCAAAGTTTATTTGGGAGCCTACATTGTGGCTCACAGTGTTGACAGAATGCTACACCTGCATCCCACACGGTGCTGCTTCAAGTCCTAGCTGCTAGGACTCCCTGCCAATGTGCCTGGGAAGACAGAAGGTGCTGGCCCAAGTGCTTGGACCTCTGCCATCCATGTGGGAGACCCAGATATACTTCCTGGCTCCTGGCTCCAACCTGGCCAAGTCCCAGTTGTTGTTGGTAACTGAGAAGTAAACCCGCAGATCGAAGACCTTTTTCCCTTTCTCTATCCTTTTCCTTTTCCCTCTGGCATTCTGCCTTTCAAACAAATAAACCATTTTTTTAAAGATTTATTTTATTTATTTGAAAGAGTTACAGAGAGAGGTAGAGACAGAGGTCTTCCATCCACTGGTTGCCTCCCCAGATGACTGCAACGGCCGGAGCTGTGCCAATCTGAAGCCAGGAGCTTCTTTCAGGTCTCCCACATGAGTGCAGGGGCCCAAGGTCTTGGGTCATCTTCTACCGCTATTCCAGACGATAGCAGAGAGCTGAGAAGAGGAGTAGTCAGAACTAGAACCGGTGCTCATATGAGATGCCGGTGCTTCAGGCCAGGGCTTTAACCCACTGTGCCACAGCGGGTTAAATAAATCATTTTTAAAAACATAATTTTACTTGAGTACAAAAAATTTTGAGATCTATGCATGCAAAGTACATTCAAAAAGTTTATAGAAATGTTTATTGTGAAAAAATTACACATAGATTCTAAATTTTTGCAGCAAAATAAATATTTGGTTCCATTTTCCACTAACTTTTGAAGTTCCTTGTACCTACATTAGCCAGTCAAGAGCAAAATAGCAAAGCATTCAATAAAAAAGCATATCTGTAGAGATGAATCTTAATGCAAAGACTTAATTACAGTTGACATTTCAGATACGAACAACCCAAGAGTTGAAAAGGGTGAACACTGGTTCAACACATGTATATATGTTACAAGTGTGTATATAAATATATATATTTAAGGAATCTAGTATGATCCAAGAATTAGTTTAAGTAAACAATTTTACTTATCCTTAAGTCAGCTATATAGCTTATAAGCTATATCTTAATAAAGAACAGATAAAGACACCCATACACACACACACACACACACACACACACCGGAAGCTCATCCCAAAGCACATAAGATTCACATTTTAACTAAATGGACATTTCTGGTCATTTTGGAGAAATGAGGTACCAAGATTTGCAGATGTTAGTAATGTAGTTTGGAGCTAAGTGGGGTGACTTGCTGTGAAATGAAATTATTAGTTTGTCTTTCGAAATAAATGAATCCCTTACAGGACAGGACTTTCATTTCTAACGATGACAAAGTAGCCTGTGACAGTTAACTCTTCTGAGGTCAACCAAAAAGCTGAATAAGCACAAAACAGAAACACTTGGAGAATGTCAGTGAGCAGAGGGTAGACGAGACAAAAGGTGTTGAAGTCCCAACAAGGAGAGATCACTGAACACAAATACGAAGCCATTTTTTCTCCTGAATGCATACTCTGATTCTCAGTGGCACAGGTAGGGCTTCTAAGCAGAAAGCAATGACTCGAGGTTTGGGCCTTTCTCTTGGGATGAGAAGAAAGCATTGAGGTTTGGGGCTCTTAAAATAACCAGGAATGGAGGAGCTAAGACCCGAGCAAAGAGCTCACCCCAGGAAAGGGAGAACATCATTCTTTTCCCCTCAAGTCAAATTCCTAATCTGTGACAGAGGCCAGTAAACCAAGCAGGCAGTAGTAGCTAATAGGCCAATGTTAAACTTGAGATTTTCTAGGAGATTCACGGTAGATGAAAATGAAAAAGATGAAAAGTGGACATCAGAGCCCAACATTGATAAGGATCCCTGCTAACCATCCCAGATTTCCAATTAAGAATGGTGAGGGCTAAGTCCAAGGAAAAAGGTGAGTGGAAATAAACAGATGCCCACAAAAGCCAAAACTGTACCTAAAATTACTCAAATCCTTCTTTAGAGCAAGATAGTCTACCCCTACTCCAGCAGACATTCAATTGTAATGGAAAATAAGGAGTCTCTGTAGAAAAACAGCACCTAGAGCTCCTGAAACTTTAATTCACTGGGTTCCAGATGTTATTTTTTAAACACTAGTAATGTCAAGAGATAAGACTAGATGGTTAATATTTTTCTAAAATGTAGATAAGAGGAAATAGAAAACCTATAAAATTTTATATCTATGAAACAAACTGAATGTATCATTTATCTTCTGTTGGGGTCTTAAGCCTGAGACTGTCCTCTGACCAGCAGGGGGCAGTACAAGCACTCCCCAACAATGTGAAAAACAGAGGTAAGGTCAAGGGGTCAAGCACACCACAGCAAGCACCCATGAGTTCTGTCCAAGCAGGAATCGCTTTATTGAGGAAGTGTACAGGCTGATAAAGCTTACACAGGACATGCGCAGTAGGGGAGCCAATCAGCGAAAAAGTCACGCAGGCACGGGTGGACCACACACAGGGACACCTTAAGCGAGGTGTAGGGATCATGCACTGTCCAAGTGTCCGGAACTAAATGGGACCTATCCCTGCAGGTGGTCCGATCTTGCGCAGTCTAACTGCAGCAGCTGCAGACACACCCCCCAATCATCTGCCAGGCGCCATGTTATTAGGGACTATTTTATGCAATGCCCAGTAACCTTACCCCAAAAAAGTGAATTTTGATAGCTCTAATCCACAATCATCCTCAGATTCTATAATTGGATAGAAGCACTGATAGAACTCAGGAAACAGCTCTATTTAGGATTACACTTTTATTAAGCGAAAGGATACAAATTAGAACTGGTTACAGAAGGCAAGCAGAGAGGACTATCCGGGTGGGTTGCAAATGAAAAACGTCCATACCCACAGTGAACCTTTACTCTCCTGGAACACATTTGTACAATAGGAAGGGAGATTTGCCATACCGAGAAGCACCCGAGCCTTTGTGGTCCTGGGTTTTGGAGGGCTTGATCACATATCTGCCTGCATTTGACCGTTCAGTCTCAGCCAGTCCCACAGGTTTGGGCTAATACTTTTAGCCTCCAGTTCCAACCCCAAAAGCCCCACCATAAATCACATGGTTAGACTTTCTGGTGGCCCAAGTCCCTAGGCTAGCAAGTACTTTGCTGTCAGGCAGAACATTTAATAGCCCTGGAGATCGCTCAAATCAGTAGCTAAGGGTAAGGTCTAAGCCTCTCTTTGAGTGAGATTAATTCTTCTCTACACGATATTGATGGCAGTCAGATTGGCAGTTATCTTTAGAACAATGAAATAGCTGGAGAGAAGCAGGATGTTGACTTCGAGGGTGCTGATCACGTTCTATTTCTTGACCTGGAGACAGTTACACAGGTCAGTTGACTTTGCAACACCGACTGAGCTTTTATGATGTGCTTTTCTGTATTTGTTTTACTTTTAAGTATAAATAAAGTATATATATATATATGTACTTAGAG
Source organism: Oryctolagus cuniculus (assembly GCF_051225735.1). Classification (NCBI taxonomy): domain Eukaryota; kingdom Metazoa; phylum Chordata; class Mammalia; order Lagomorpha; family Leporidae; genus Oryctolagus; species Oryctolagus cuniculus. Next base: position 59,328,019 of record NC_142875.1, read on the forward strand.
AAAACATTTTCAAACCAGAGATGCTACTCAGCCAGAGCACATATTTAATAGCACGAAACAGGCAGTGTTATACAATTCATGCCTTCTACCCAGTGGGGAAGCACTTTTCAGGTTGAACTCAACATAGAAGCAGCACTCTTCCTGCCAAAGAAACAGCTGCAGTGAAACCCTTCCTGCTGCTAAGATGCTGAGAGAGCATTTCAACCCAAACTGGCACAGGTCATGAATGGTGTGTGGCCCAGAAAATATCAATGAAGGATACAGACTCTGCACGAGGGAAAAAGGTAAAGGCAAGTAATAAAAGGAGGGAAGAAAGAAAGAAAAAAGCAAAAGACGACCAAACAGGAATATTCCTTAGCTGAATGTTCAATCATGTCTCAGTTTCCCAGAACAGTCTCCGAGACAATGATTTGTGGGCGATTGATTCATGAACAAAAGTTTTCTTGGAGAAACAGGAAGGGAGTGGAAGAATGAGATGGTGAAGGGTAGAAAATCCAGCAAGGATGTGCGTTTAACAAAGACCCAGCCTCAAACTGATCCCAGAGAGGAACTCTGGAGTAAGAGTTAGGTCTTAAAGATTGTTTCGATTCAGGTCAGGACAGCTGGGTTTCTAAACTCCTCTAAAAGTCAGGCATTTTCTAGGGACCACATCAAGAGGTCCCAGGCATTTCCATCTCCACAAGAACAGGCAAAGCAGCCCTAGGATACTGAGGACAGTGTTTCAAAGAGCTGCCAAGGTGAGTGATTAGAAACTCAAGTACACAGAGGTTCAAGGAAGAACCTACAAAGGTAGAGGAATAAGATTGTGTCACAGTGAAGCAGTAACTGTATGTTGCACCTTTTGAAAAGACAAAGTAAATATAAAATATGTCATATAGGGGAGGACATTTGGTTTCATGAATAAGACACTTCTTGGGATGCCCACATCTTTATTAAAGTCCCTGGGTTCGGGGCCGGCGCTGTGGCTTGGCGGGTAAAGCTGCAGTGCCAGCATCCCATATGGGCTCCGGTTCAAGTCCTGGTTGCTCTTCTTCTGATCCAGCTCTCTGCTATGGCCTGGGATAGCAGTAGAAGATGGCCCAAGTCCTTGGGCCCTTGCATCCCTGTGGGAGACCTGGAAGAAGCTCCTGGCTCCTGGCTTTGGATTGGCACAGCTCCAGCCATTGTGGCCAATTGAGGAGTGAACCAGTGGATGGAAGACCTCTCTCTCTCTCTCTGCCTCTCCTTCTATTTGTGTAACTCTTTCAAATAAATAAAAACCTTAAAAAAAATAAAGTACCTGTGTTCAAGTCTCAGCTCTTCTTTCTAATCCATCTTTCTGTTAATGTGCTACCCTGGGAGACAGCAAGTGATGGCTAAAGCAGTTGAGTACCTATCACTCATTTGGGATACCTGGATTGAGTTCCCTTCTGTCTTCAGCTTATCACAGCCACAGCTTATGTGGGTATTTGAGGAGTGAGTCAGTGAATGAGAACTCTCTGCCTATCAAATTTAATCAATTAAAACTTAAGAGGTTTTAGCAGCTTCCACTTAAAAGCATTATATATTTTATATACTTTGATGTAAGCATTCTTGTTTATCAAACATTTAACATACTACATTCTGTTATCAACTTGTATGATAGAGGTCCTTCTCAGTCAATATTTCATAATGTTCCAAGTTAGTCTTTTAAATTATTGCTATAGATGTGTTCAAAGTAGATGAATTATAATAATTCCAGCCACTATTTCAGAGCGAGAAGACAGGGATAGAAAAATCTTCCTGACCTGAATATAAATTAGTAAAGCCATTATGGAAAACAGTGTACAGGTTCCTAAAAAATCAGAAGTAAAACCATTATATGATTCAGCAATCCAATGGAAATTAAATTAACTTGAAGAAATAGATGTACTCTCAGGTTTATTCAGTGTTACTAACAATGGTCAATGTACAGAATCATCCAATATTTCCATCAATGGATAAATGAAGAAAACACTAGTGTATACATACACAAAGGAATAATATTCTGCCTTAAAAAGGAAATCCTGCCATGTGCCATAAGATATTGGACCTACAAAAGTTATATTAAGCAAAATTCTACACGATTGCGTAGTTCTGTTTCCTGCAGACATATTATCACATCCAAAATAGGTAAGGAAAGGTATCATGGACAAATAAAGAAACAAATAGTACAATCACTCATTAAGGGTTTCCTCTATGCTTGGTAAATCTGATCCAGCAGAAACTCTTCAAGAGTAATTTTTCGTTTTTTTTTCCTTACATTCTAAGCTTTCTGGTTTTACAAATAAAGTTTTATTGGAACACAGTCATGCTCTTTAATTTCTATGGCTACATTCCTGCTACTATGAGATAACAGATGTGACAGAGAAAAGGTGACCTACAAAGCCTAGAATACTTACTATCTGGCCCTTTAATAAAATGTTTGCTGACCACTGTTACACCCACATTAGACTTAAATTATACAAATTGAGAGAATAACTGGTCAGAATTTACTTGTAACATGAAAAGAATCCTACTCTCCCTGTGTTTCTTAGGAGCTGAGGATTTGTTGCTTTTCTTGTCTAATGTTTTAAAATTCCACAATAGAAGTGAGGGCATTGAAAAAATTTAATAATCCAGCAGTCCATAAAATGATATCTCCCATTTAATATTCAAGAATGATATGTAACCTTACAAAAAGGAATGATAGTTTGATGTATTCTTATATTCTAATTTGGTATGAATGTTTAAAGCAAAGAATTAGAAGAAAATGTATCAGGGCCTTTTTAAAAAAATTTGTAAGAATCAAAGTATGTTATATGTCAACAAACCTTAGGAGGTAGGAAAATTTTAATATTTTGCAAACATACTTAAAAGAATAAGTGACCATTGTATAAAACAGAAAAATCATTTGAAAATTAAGGTGAATAAGATTCTCAAAGCAGGAAAAAAATAACATGTTTATGGCAATTAATGACTAGACTAATAAACTTTGAGCCTTATTTATATAATTGTAAACTTTCAAAAATTCAATAATCAACTTACATCTTATAAAATATACCTTGGTTTTCACCACAATGATAATTATTACATATCTGGAAGACTGTTAATTCATGTTGTATGCCAATCATATCTGGTTGTGTGTTCCTCTTAAATTATATGATTTCAAAATGAATTTGCCATAACCTTATTGTAGTTCAGCATTGTGTCTATCCTCGATGATGACTGATTAGTGCAAAGTTCTTCAGCTTCCTATTGTCAGTTAAGAGAACATATAAGATCCAGCAACAATTAAGGGTTTTTTTTTAACTTTTATTTAATGAATATAAATTTCCAAAGTACAGAATATGGAGTACAATGGCTTCCCCCCCATAACGTCCCTCCCACCCGCAACCCTCCCCTTTCCCATTCCCTCTCCCCTTCCATTCACATCAAGATTCATTTTCGATTCTCTTTATATACAGAAGATCAGTTTAGCATACATTAAGTAAAGATTTCAACAGTTTGCTCCCACACAGAAACATAAAGTGAAAAACTGAGTACTAGTTATAGCATTAAATCACAATGTACAGCACACTAAGGACAAAGATCCTACATGAGGAGTAAGTGCACAGTGGCTCCTGTTGTTGACTTAACAAATTGACACTCTTGTTTATGGCATCAGTAATCACCCTAGGCTCTTGTCATGAGCTGCCAAGGATATGGAAGCCCCCTGGGTTCACTGACTCTGATCATTTTTACACAAGGCCATGGTCAAAGTGGAAGTTCTCTCCTCCCTTCAGAGAAAGGTACCTCCTTCTTTGATGACCCATTCTTTCCACTGGGATCTCACTCGTGGAGATCTTTCATTTAGGTTTTTTTTTTTTGTTTTTGTTTTTGTTTTTGTTTTTGTTTTTTTTCCCAGAGTGTCTTGGCTTTCCACGCCTGAAATACTCTCATGGGCTTTTCAGCCGGATCCCCATGCCTTAAGGGCTGATTCTGAAGCCAGAGTGCTGTTTAGGACATCTGCCATTCTATGGGTCTGCTGTGTATCTCACTTCCCATGTTGGATCATTCTCTCCCTTTTTGATTCTATCAGCTAGTATTTGCAGACACTATTCTTGTTCATGTGATCCCTTTGGTTCTTAGTCCTATCATTATGATCAATTGTGAACAGAAATTGATCACTGGGACTAGTGAGATGGCATTGGTACATGCCACCTCGATGGGATTGAATTGGAATCCCCTGGTATGTTTCTAACTCTACCGTTTGAGGTAAGTCAGCTTGAGCATGTCCTGAATGGCACATCTCTTCCCTCTCTTATTCCCACTCTTATATTTAACAGTGATCACTTTTCAGTTAAGTTTCAGCACTTAAGAAGAATTGTGTATTGATTACAGTATTCAACCAAAAGTATTAAGTAGAACAAACAAAAAAAATACTAAGAGGGATAACATATTAAGCTGCTCATCAACAGTCAGGGTGAGGGCTGATCAAGTCACCATTTCTCCTAGTGTTCATTTCACTTTAACAGGTTTCCTTTTTGGTGCTCAGTTAGTTGTCACCTATCAAGGAGAACAAATGGTATTTGTCCCTTTGGGATTGGCTTATTTCACTCAGCATAATGTTTTCCAAATTCCTAACAGGGATCACTTTTCAGTTAAAATTTAAACACCTAAGAATAATTGTGTGTTAATTACAGAGTTCAACCAATGGTACTAGAACAAAAAAAAATACTAAAATGGATAAAGTATTACATTGTACATCAACCGTCAGGACAAGAGCTGATCAAGTCACTGTTTCTCATAGTGTCCATTAGAAATTAGTTTCTTACTTTAGAAAAAAAAATCAGAAAAATGCTTAGAGATTGTGTTTTGTGAGTCCTACCTATTCAGTTGCAAATAACTTTAAAATTCTTATCTTCCACTTTAGTTGGGGTTGAAGTGGAACTTCTGACTCCCAAGTTCAGGATCCCAAATCTCCAGGAGTTGCTTGGCATTCCCTTCTCACTGTCATTTACTCAAATGCAAAATTTTACATTAGGAAACCAAACTTTTCCATTAAGTTTTGCTTTATTTAGTTTTGCGTTGAATCTAATAAATAGCCTTCAGCATGAAGCATACAGGTTTCTGTTCTTATTATGAAGCCCAACCACGTGCCTTGGAAAGTACTGTCCTTGGGATTTAATAATAAAGCAAATCCATGAAAGCCTTGAGACCATTCATTAGCATAAATCCACCCCCCCTACAATTAGCAGCAGGGCCAACTCTAAGCTGACTCCCTTTCCAGTCAATATCTAAATAAGAAGGAGGTCTGAACCCACAGAATTTGAATTATTACAGCAGGGAGTTGAGTTCAAGCCATAAATAAAACAAAGAGCTTGCTCTCCATAAAGTTGATCCCAGGTAGGAAATCAATTTCTCTCTCTGCAGAAAACTACCAGTCTTTCACCACCTGGAAGTTTTGTTTGGAACAGTGCCAATTGCCTAATGGGTGCTCAATAAATACATCTAGGATTAATCCAGTCAAATCCATTACATTCTTTTCAGGACAAGTCAATGGATCAGCATGGCCTTTAATGCTGTTCTCTTGGAGTCCTTCTTGCATCTATAGGGCAAGGAATGTATACTTAATTATTTTAAACGTTGGCCTAATACTTTCTTTTGACTTAGAAGTTCATTCTGAAAATTCTTCCATTAAAACAGATTCTGTCCAAAAAATCATTTATAACTGTACAGGGAGAGCCATCTTACCTCAACAAATAGATGTCTTTATAGGCCAAAGACTCAAAAGTGAATACATTTCCATTGTCCTGCTTTATAATCCTTTAAGTTGCTGATTTAAAAAATAGACATTAATCTAAGATATAGGAAGAAGTTTTTCCAAGTGAGCCCTTCTGTAGGTCTACAACAGTGACACTGTACCAGGAGGCTTGTTTATGTTAACATCAATGTTCCCCAAAATAATGAAATCTTGTAACTGCAATTAGCTGACCCAGAAATCTAAAATTTGCCCCACTTCTCCATTTCTATAAATGGAACAATTGAATCTCTGTATTATTGTTTGTCATGTGGAATTTGTTATACTCTACTTCCCACCCCCAACTTCACAAGCCTTGCAGAATGGTGTCAATGCTATAGGCAAGAAATTTAAATACATTTTCTCCATGGGCTAGGTTTTATGAATAGTGCATTATTCATTTTCATTCTCACCTCTCTTCTTTAACTTATTCCATATTTCCTTGAAAGGTATTTCACTAATTATTCAATTTTTTCCTCCAGACAAACTGATTCATTATCAGATTTATCTTCATTTTAGAGATGAGAAAACTGAAATTTATGTTCTTAGTTGTGGTCGTCATATCAACTTATATATTCATTTAGAACACATTGAACTGAGACAAGTGTATAGTCTTTTGCTTAAAATCTTTCGACATCTTCCAGTTTCTCTGAGAACAAATTCCAGTATCCTTGGATGATAAGGCCTTGACTAACTGGCCCCTCCCTCAATCTCACACGTGTTATCTCAACCATTGGCTCCTGCCTAAAAGTCATACCTGTCTCAGATTGTTCTTCCTACTTCTCCTCCAATTGCACTGCACAGTGGAAGTCTCACAGAGTTCCAAGTCTTTCAGCTGTGGCACTTGATGTTTATGAATCTCTTCCAGTATAGCTCATTATTGTCACCTAATGAATGCTATGCATGCTACATTTTCAGCTTAAGTCTTCCTGTTAAAAATCTTCTGATTCTGGGGCCGGCACTGTGGTGCAGGTTAATCCTCCACCTGCGGCGCCAGCATCCCATATGGGCAATGGTTCTTGTCCCAGCTGCTCCTCTTCCACTTCAGCTCTCTGCTATGGCCTGGGATAGCAGTAGAAGATGGCTCAAGTCCTTAGGCTCTTGCACACGTGTGGGAGACCAGAAGAAGCTCCTGGCTTCGGATCGGCTTAGCTCCGGCCTGAGCGGCCATTTGGGGAGTGAACCTTTCTCTCTGTCTCTCCCTCTCATTGTCTGTAACTGTACCTCTCAAATAAATAAAATCTTAAAAAAATTTCATTCTTGAGGTAACAGAGATGCCTTTATGCATTCTCATGGCACCTAGAATTTTTCCTCATATTAATCAGAATTGTTGCTTAACAATTATTCACTTAAAGTCCCTGGGGACAGGCATTTTTCAGAATGATTTACAAAAAGTTAATATGATAAAAAATAAAAAAAGTTAATATGAACAAATATACCTTAATATGCATGAACAAATACATATGAAAAGCCAGATCTACCTACATCTTCAAGATGTTTTAATACTTAATGGCTCTGTTGTTTTTGTTTCCATTTGAATTTATTTTGTTCAATCATTTTTTAGTATATTTAATAGTCATTGATGAAATGATACAAATATATATTGCCAAACTGTTTCTAATCACTTTTTTCCTTATAAATTTCCTTAAAGATTAGCAGTTTCTAACAAAAAGGATAATGTATGAAAATGCAAATCGTATTTTGTATAATATGAACATATACAAACAATATATACTATCCCAATTTTATATGATCCAATCAAAGTGTAGAATTTCTGAAAGGCAATAAACTATGGGACCTGCATCATCTTCAACAAATGTTCTCCAAATATTCACTTATCCATTATGAAATCTCCTCAAAATACAATCTGATTAAAGTGCAAATGTATACTTACAAAGCTTAGTAAGTATGCCACTGGGCTTACTTATAATTTTTATATATAATTCATCATTAATATGATTTGTTAAACTTTTCAGCTTTTGCTGAAGACTCATGACAATTTTCATGAATAAACATTGTTATAATTCTACATTATATTATTCATAATTATTCATAATCATAAATTATAAACCACTTAATGGGTAAGTGGTTTGCTCTTTAGTTCAATTCAGAATTTGTTTATTGAGTGTTGATATATAGCCATGTTGTCAAAGATCTTACATATCATTGGGATCTCAATTATACATAAAGGAACAGATAACAACATAAAAATAACTAAATACATGACTAAATAGTCTATGTCAGATAGGAAAATAGTAATAGGATGAGAGATCTGTGCTCTAGTTATCATCTGCTACAGTTTGTTAGTTTGTCTCCCAGAGATTCATGTGCTAAAAAGTACATAAAAATGTTGGGAATCTAGTGGAACCTTTAAAAGGTGGAGCCTCCTGTGAGGTACTTAGGTCATGGGAGCCACCGTCCCTGAAGAGTTAAATGTGAAGTTCTCTAAGGCTGGTTAGTTCCTGCTAGAGTGGATTATTGTATAAGGAATGCACCTGTCCCTAGAGTCCCTCCAGCTTTCTGTCTCAACACATGATTTCTCCCATCTACGTGTGCTCCCACCTTGATCATGATGTGATATAGCCAAGGAGGCCGTCAACAAAGCTGAGCATAGATAGCCCTGGGATACTGGAACTTTCAGCCTTCAATACTGCAGCCTGAAACTTCTTTTCGTTAAAAGCTACAAAGCCTCCAGTTTTTGTTTTATCAACAGAAAATAATTAACACATTTAAATCTTTGATTTGGCTTTTTTATTCCTCTGTATCATTATTGTTACATTTGTTTCTATATACCCTGAACTAGACTTTGCTTCTTGAAGAACTAATATTCTGTCATACTTTTATGTCCCAAGTATGTTGAGAAAACATGATAAATGTTTGTATTCAATTAGCATTTATTTATTGTCAATAGACAGAGATAGATAAAAACAGTGATATAAATAGATACATTGATAGAAACAGTGGTATCATGTTATTAAGGCTTTTTACAACCAAAAAGGCAATTCTGTTTATCTCAATAGCAAGATAAAAATCCCCATGTGCATTTCAGTGAAGAAATTTCCATGCATTAATGTTTCAATAATATTTCATTGGGGGCAATGGTGAAGTTTACAAGAACAAGAAAAAACAGCTTGGTAGCTCCAGTAATAACTCAAAAGAAGGTAGGAGTGGAAATAGAGAACATTTGTGGGTAGAACTAAAAGGACTTGGTGACTAATCTGTGAGATTAGGAGTTGAGGTTAATTCATCAGTCCAAGATAACTTCAAGATAACAAAATAGGGAAATGCAGACAGTGGCTTGCTCATTTATAGTAATAGGAAATTAGGGAAGGACATCACTCCGGATATCATAAAATAATGAGTTGTGGTTGAGATGAGAGAAATAGCAGTCAAAGTGGTTAGCTTCAGTTGGAACACAAACTTGTATCTTGATAGGAAATCCAGATCAGAGGTATAAATTTGGTACTAACCCATATAAAATTTATAACCCAAGCCATGAATCAGATAAGTTATACTCAGCATAAATACAATACATATTTCCTTTAGGTAACTATCTCTAGTTTCTTAATAATTTGATAGCTATACTATATAATACATATAAAATTCATAAAATCTTCCAAGTCTTACTGTATTCAAATATTTTCACAAGTTTATATTCTTTAAAATAACCTCAGAACACTGAATTTGGTAGTGTTTTTAAGATTTATTCTTCCTTGGAATTTGTTTGTGATCTATTTCCTTAATTTTATGCTGTGTTCTAGAAACCCTAAATGCCATACTGTGCCAGTTGGAACTATGTTTCATTCTGTCTTTTCCCTAAACATTGCTAATATGATTAATGAACCAGACAAGAAAATTGGAGGGCTGTTTTTTTTTTTTCTTCTATCTCCTATAGATGTAAAGTAAAAGGTATCTTCAAAGAATGCCTTCCCTAATGCCCTCCATGCACCCCAGAGAGGAAATATACATTCCAGTTTCTAAGTTACACATCCTCTCTGGCCTCAGACTTTTCCCAAAGAAATTTCAATTCAAAAAACTGCATTTTCTATGCAAAAATCCCATAGGCAATCTAAATTGTAATAGTTTCAATATTGTGCCTTTTGCCATGCCTACTGCAATATGGAAGCACAAAGGTGTCCTTCAGAGATTCCCCGTTTTGGAACTCACCACTAGCTCATGTGTAGAACTGTGACCCTTTTCCAGGTCCAAATGATTCTTTATGACTTTCTCTGTCTTCCAGGATAGCTTCAGGGGTTGTTCATATCAGCTCTCTCTTTGCAAAAGTCATTTATCAAGCACTGGCTACTCAGCTGTTACCAAATGCAACCAAGAATGTTAAGGGGGTACTCAACATTAAAAATCAGGAAATATCATTAATGGTACAATTAAAAGGTATCAGAAAGCACAAAAATTTGAACCTATGCTACAGACATGCTCCTTGCTATAATTTTAAAATTAAAGTTTGGCTAAGATATATAATTGTGCATTGAAGATATGCTATGCCCTTGGGAAAACAATAGTTCTGTTTACTTGTGGAAATATAAGAAAGATTTTTGGGTAAGTAGATATAAAGGAAACATTGAATTTTCTGTAATTGAGTAAAAGGTAAATTATTCTCTAGGAGTATTTGAGAAACCAAACAATCTGCCCAGATAAAATAGTGATGTATGGCAACTAGCCTGACCAAAAGAGAGTGACTACTTGCTAAAAGCACAGAACACATAAAGGTGTTGTACATAGATTTTGTGTCCTAAACTGTATTTAAGAAAATGGGGCACTCCATTACACAAGCATTGTGTCAAAAGGGTTGGCCTAGGATGGTATTATTTGAATAGGTAGATTTGTTAATTGATTCCAATTATTCAATCTTAAAATTATTGATAAATCAGTATATTAACCTAATATATTGATAAATCAGTATATTAAGCTAATATTGATCAGATAAAAATCTAAACTGTATCAAAAATAATTAAGTCTAAAATCCAGCTACACAAAGACACTACCAAAGAATGTGGAAAGCCAAATTAGTAATCTAAACACTTTTGGTTTAAACAAGAATCACAACAAAAGGAGTTGGGTGGTTAACAGAATGTGTAATTTCTGTTATTTCTTGGGGTTAATTTTTTTTGTAGTTATTTAAATGTTTCTATTAAATAGTGTGTCCATTTTTGGCATTTTGAGAGTTATTTCTGTTATGATCTCACAATTACAGTAAATGTCATTAAGACAACTCAGTTGTTTGCATTTTTCATTAAGTCATTTTCCTTTATTTCTCATAATGCATTATAATTCCACAATTGTAGATGGCGTGGAACTGATTATACTTAGATCAGTTGCTCTCTGGTTATATAGATCCTTAAGTCATGGGAAAATATTCCTAGTGTACATTTTGCAATGGATCATTTCTGATGCTCTGAGAAGTTGTACATTCAACTTGCCTTGCAAGGTGAGGCAACCCACTTATTAAATGAGGTAAAACATTTTGAAATTCATGCATAATTTTTTCATAATACACATTTCTATAAACGTTTTAAATATCAGTCATATGAAGGCACTGTTTTAGAGGAAATGTCAAAAAGCACAAAGTAGTATAGAGGACTCTGGGAACCAGTAAGGCTTCTCTGAAACACTGACTTGGAACAATGAACATGACTTTGACAGGCAGAATGAAGCAAAAGCACAGTCCAGATACAATTACTTTTTCTTATGACTTCAGGTAGAAAATAATTCCGAGTCTGTTTTGCTTATCAAAATCAGTTTCTCAAATGTCTTGCCAATCTGTTTTTATTCATTCTATTTACTCGATTAATCAAAATTGCTAGTGATATCTGCATATTCATCACTTACCATTTTCAAAGTTCATTGACTCAATTGACAAGACTACAGTTCTCGTGACAAAATTTCCATTATTTTATTCTGTTTGGTCAGTTCTTATCTGTAAATTGCTAGTTTCTGAATATAAGACATAGTGCACAGAACGCTGCCTTTCAACTAATGAAATAACTATTGGTATAGCCACCAAGGATTCTACCAAGAAAGCAAAAATTAAGTCCTATTATCTAATAGTTGATTGTTATACAACTGCTTTGGATATTGTAGGCAAGACCATCCGTTCTTTTGTAAAGTCTTTTTCCACTTTCCAGAGACAAATCAACACTTGATTCATAAGGTTGAGATTTAGAAAGTATACTCTACAGCTAGACTGTCTGAGGTCAATTTCCAGCTCCTATACTTCAGATCCACAACCTTAGGCAAGTTATTTTATTCCCTAGTTACTACATCAATAGGAATAACAAGAGAGCAACACCATAGCGTCATGCAGATTAAATAAATTAATCCATGAAGAAGGCTCATAACCCACACCTGAAATCCATGTAAGCCACCAATAAATGACACAAACTCAGACATACCACACAGTAAGCACCAAATAGATGTTTGCTCTTCTAAGTATTATTTCTCTAACTATCAGTTACATTTAAGAGAATGCCAACTGCCCATAGCTCAAATTGAGTTGACAGAAGGGTTAAGTGAGTGAAAGAATGCAGAGTATTATCATTTTGTCAGGTGAAGACATTTCCAGGAGAATAAAACTTTAAATATGCTTGATTCTGTAAGTCAGAAATTTATAAATGGTCTATGGCTCATTAATGAAGCACTAAATTAGACAATCAACATTAATGGAGATTGCACAGTAAAAACACTGCACATCAAGTTGAGACTCTGTACTAAATGTGTAATCACACATTTCAGCAATTCAGTTGCAAACATTCTTTGTGTCATCTTTCATGCTAGATAGATGGACAGATAATCCTTATTTGTAGAGTACATTTTGTCATTTAATAATTATATCTTCTTTCAAAGAGAATAAAAATAGCCAACTAAAAGGATGGAAGATATTAAATTACAGCACAGAGACAGAATAAAATTTCAGAGAATTAAACTAATATAGCCATTTTGATTGAATATAAAATTGAGTTGAAAACTTCCTGGTCATCATCAAGGTAAGAACAAGTATTTAATGTTACTGGTAACTCTGTTAGCAAGAAACACTTCAAAGTCTCTTTCTCTTGTACACCTGACATGCTTTTTCTATTGAATATACAAAAAACACTTTCTAACTGTCCCCCATACATTCTCTCAATGCTTTAAAGTTTTGTTCTCCTTTCATTTAATGTGAGTAATTGTCCATTTGTTGCAAAGGTTTCTTTATCATGTCTCCTAGGAAACCTCCCTAATCCCCAAGCAAAAAAGCTTATTTATATGACGGCCTTAACTCCCAGAGTCCCCCAGCAAGAGATGGAGAGTGGCAGTCTGTACACTACCTTGCCTTGAGGAGCTAACCTTTTGCTTGTGGAGATTAGGCATCTGAAATACATCTTACTTTCCTTTTATAGTTTGTATTTCCTGGACAGATGATTGACACAACACCTCACAGTTTAGCATCATGGAGCAGTTAAATCCGACTCCATTACCTGTCGCATTTAGTTTCTTAATCCCAAACACAATATGCACACAACTTAGCCCTATCCAGCTTTTATTTAAAGCTCATGTCACGGTGTTTTATGTGGAGTCAAGCAGTATTAAACGGTGTGGAGTGAAGCAAATGCAAAGATTATTTTTTGCAATATGACACTAAAAGGAACACTTTAAAACAGGGATTAGGGGTTGGGTCTGCTCAGGGAAAATACTGAAATATATCCATTAAAAACACCACCACCATGTGAGGAAACCTAATTTCATATACAATACTTCTATACTTTTAGTGCAAATGCACATAAAATGACATAGAAATTTCTACGTTCTGGGCTACACGTAGCCTGGCAGCTTTCTGATTTATTTTATTCCTCTCACTTCAATTAAAATTTGTTAGAGGAAAACTTAAACCTAAATTTATACAGAAAAAATATTTATGAATGGAACATTTAGAAAATTGAAGCTCAGAAGACTAGCCACCAAGTCACTACCTTCAAAAACAACCATTACAATTTTGTAGGACATACCTATGACTTTTCTGTGTGCAAAACATGAAAGAAATAGGGTCATATTTTTGTATTGATTTGTTAGTTTCCCATGTTTCCTCCGTTTTTTTTAAATATTTATTTTTGAAAGTCAGTACTACAAGAGAGAGGAAGAGACATAGAGAGAGAAATCTTCTATCCATTGGTTCACTTCCCAGATGGCTGCAATAGCCAAGACTGGGTCTTGCTGAAGCCAGGAATCAGGATCTTCATCCAGTCCTCGCACATGAATGGCAGGGGCCTAAACACAAGGGCCATTTTCCATTGCTTTTCTTTTGCCATTAGCAGGGAGCTGGCTCAGAAGAGAAGCACCTGGAATACAAACTAGCAACCACATGAATGCCCCTGCCGCAGGCGGCAGCTTTAAGCACTGTGCCACAGGACTGCTCCTCCCATGTTAATTCTTTTGAACATAATTAAATGGGAATCGAATCACCCATTAAGAAAAAATGTAGATCTTCAATGATAATGTGAAGGCCCATCATTTTGTCTTGAGATGCAGCTAAAGGAAGACATAAAGATTGCAAGTATATGAAGAACCGTCACATAGAGAATGCTTGAAAGACTCATTAGGGAGAGGACATAGCATGAGGTAGTAAGAACCAAAGAAAGCCGGCACCGCTGCTCACTAGGCTAATCCTCTGCCTTGCGGCGCTGGAACACCGGGTTCTAGTCCCAGTTGGGGCGCCGGATTCTGTCCCGGTTGCCCCTCTTCCAGGCCAGCTCTCTGCTGTGGCCAGGGAGTGCAGTGGAGGATGGCCCAAGTCCTTGGGCCCTGCACCCTATGGGAGACCAGGATAAGTACCTGGCTCCTGCGGCCATTGGAGGGTGAACCAACAGCAAAGGAAGACCTTTCTCTCTGTCTCTCTCTCTCACTGTCCACTCTGCCTGTCAAAAAAAAGAAAAATGTCCTGACGGGACATGTTACCAAGTGAGGAAGTAGCTAGTTTTTAGGAGCATTTTAAAACACAGTAGATTCTCATCTCACTGAACAAAATTTATTGGATTTGTGTTCCAAGTAGAGCTTTATACATAGACTCTTAGGAAGATTCAAAAGAAATAGACCATTGAAAAACTTTGGGAGAATGAAAAACCCAACTACAAATGGATCAAAAATTGTTGAACCAAAGATGGCAAACTAAGTCAGATAATAGACAGTCATAGCAGTCAGCAGTTCTCAACCAATATAAAAACACAGACTGGGGAAGGAAAACAACCTCCCAGGCACAGGGGACCCTGTGGGAAATTCAGAGAGGGTCTAAATGATCAAGAAAGTACTGAATTTCATTAAAATATTAGCATTGTATTTTGCTTATTCCTTTGAAGAAAGCAGTAATAATTCCTTCACATGGTTATAAAGGTACAATCTGATCAAGGAAGAGTTCAATAAGTGAAGACCATATCTACTTATCATCCTAATCATCATTGTCTTTTTTTAATCACCTACTTCTACCATCATTCTACTCTCCATTCCATCAGTAACAGTTGGACTCAACAGGTAGTAGTGTCTGGGTGTTCTACCTCTACTGTGATCTTCTTTGAAGCCAATTCTTCTACCAGTCACATTCTTGCATGTTGACATACCTAATGCTTTGTGATTCCTGCGGTGTTACACAACACCTGATAAACTCAAATTAAGAGAATCTCATTTTACTGAGTACCCTTTTCCGAACACAGTAAAATTAATGTCACAAATCCAAATTCTTGGACAAAAAAAAAAATCAACCAGATGAAGTTACATTAGTGTATAAAATTATTACCTGGTATTTCCTCAAAGAAAGACCTAAAATTATATGAAGGATTTTTTTTTCAGGTTTTTAAGATTCATATTTATCATTTTCACATGTGGGTAGAGAATGATTTTATTAGTAGTATTCACCAGCCCTATATTTTGGCAACTTTCATCAGGCTTATCACTAATTTATCATTGTGAATTCTATCTTCAACCTGAAGCAAAAAGTTCATTACTGCATTCAAAATAGTCCTTAATGAACGCGCTAACTGGGAGCACATTAGCACATTTCATTTGCTTGTGTGCTTATTACTAAGAAAGAAAAGTAGTAAATTTTCCTTCCTATGTATGTTTAATATTAAGTAAATTTCTACTGTAAGAAAACTATTTTACAGTTCCTCACCTGAGCTTCAAAGGCTTGAAAAATAAAATTCACCATCAAGATAATTTTAAAAGTCATGGTGCTCCAAGAGAACTGTTATGACTTTTGATAGAAATGTCAGAGAATGCTCTAGGTGTCTTCTATCTTGTTACAAAGAGGAGTTGTTCATGACATTGACCAAGAGTCTACTGAACTTATGAAACATAGCAAAAATCCCACTCAGCTTGAAATGCTTAATAAAAACAGGAGCAATGCAATGATATTTATTTAGATGTTTACTGAAAGATATTTAACAAGGTAAAAAAAAATCACTTTTAGGGGAATCATTCTTTCTAAAAAGGCCCTGATTCTTCCTAGTTTTCAGCCTTAATCCTATTTATAGACATTGTTTTGGAGCATATATATCTGATAAAATGCTTTGCACTGTTGAAAAAAAATCCCATTTCATTCCTTGTTCCACAGGCCTCAACTTATTGTGGACTCTGATGAAACAGACTTGAATGGTCAATGAGGAAGGACATACTGGCTCCTTAGGTGGAATTCCGTGCTTGGTTTCCAGGCACCTTAGGACCTATTGATTCAATTCATTCAATAATAACTAAGAATTTTAAACATAAAAGTGAGAAAAATAATCCAAACTAGTATTTGTCAGAATTCTCCAGATAAACAGAACTAGGTAAATGATACAGAGATTTACTAGGGAAATTGGCTCATATGTTAAAGGCTGAGAATTCCCATGACAGTTCATCTGAAAGCTGGAGCATCAAGCAAGAAAATGGTGTGGCTCAGTCACAATACAAAACCTGAGAACCAGGGACACCAATGGAGTAACTCCCCGACTGAGGCCAGAGACTCAGAAAGTTGGAGACCACTGGTGCAATTCCCTGAGTTTGCAGGTCAGAGAACTTTAAGTTCCAATGCACAGGACAGGAGGAGATGGATGTCATGGTTCCAGGGCAGAGAGAAAGGGAGCACAGATTAGCCACCATTATTTTTTCTAGCGGGGCCCTTAGTCAATTAGGTGGTGCCCACTCACAGTGGTAAGTAATTCAGTCCATTGATTTAAATGCCAATCTCAAGAAATACCCTTCCAGACAGACCAAGATATAATGCTTCATCAGCCACCTGAGTAAGAAATAATACTTTACCAGTTAATCAAGTTGACACCTATAATTAACTATGAGAGAACCCAAACAATCAAAACAATAATGGCACTGAATTTTTAAAAAGAAGATTTGGTCTGGCATGAGCACCGATCTCTTACTAAATGAGGACATGAGTTTGAACCTCACTGTTCTTTTCCAGCCATTAAAACCATGGGCACGTCTCTTAACCTTTCTACACACCCATTTTTTTCATTTGTAAAATCGCAGAAAATAATCTGTCAGAGGAGCAGCTGAAGAATCACAATGTAATACACAAAGGACTTGTAAACTGTAATAAGTAATGAACATGAGCATTCCTGGGATTATAATATGAGCAAAAATGACTTCTGATCCCTTCAAGAAAAGCCCATCCTGCTTGGGAGGCCCATCAGGGAAAACAGCAAAAGAATATTAACTTTAGACATCCATAAGTCACACTCTTGCATTGGCAAGGGGTTCATACTGTGTGCTTTCTTACTTATCCTTTTTTCTGCTTATGCAAATGTCACCAGCCCTTCAAGCTCTAATTCCTGTTCCATTCTCTCCTTAAGTGGCCCTCAAAGGGTTAGTCATTAAAAATTACAAGGTGACCCCTTCCATGACATATTTTAGCAAGGTACCAGGCTAATTTCTACTAAAATCCTAAAACAATCATCCTCAGTATCTGGTATTTATCTTAAAATTCATTATACATAAAGAAAGCATCTGTTCCTACCCCCAACTGCGGGTACTTCAGATCAACTCAATTCTGGCAAGAACTATCTTACCACCTTCGAGTTAGAGCACAGTGACGTGTTAAGGGCTCAGTCTTCCACGAGACTACACTTACTTTGTAAGATACTCACACTTTGGGGATCCCCAACCTACCCTTACTTCTGAATAATTGGCTATAAATTCAAGGGTTTCTGCAACCCTTCCAGTTTTAGTAGTTTAGTCAAACTCAAAGTGCCATGTGTGTGTCTGCAGTTTTATTGTAAAGGATACACACAAGTTAGGTCTAGGAGGGGGCACTGCCTTCTGTACCCTCTGCATGTGAATCAAAGTACTCTGCACTGCCTGCATATCATCGTGCCCACCATTCTCCTCCACACTTCAGTATATAGAGTTTTTATTGTGATCTCATTAACTAGGAATGGCTGATACATCATTGGCCACTGGATTAAACTCAATTTCAACCACATCTTCCCAGATGTTTCAGCCCTCTCATCACATAGTGGGTCTTTCTAGCCACCAGTCCTCATCCGAAAACTCCAGGTACCCACCTTTGGTCACCTTATTAGTATAATAAAGACATCTCTGCAAGTGCGGAAATGGTAAGTATTTCTGAAGTTCTGTGCTAGGATCCAGAGGCAAAAATGAAAGACATTCTCTATCATGTCGCTGTATTTTACCTACTCGTTCACTATTTGTCCCTTACATATAAATATGACTTCCATGAGGTCAGAAGCTTTGTCTGTCTCATACCACCACACTCTGACACAAAGTAGATGTTAATATTAATTGATTAAAGTTATGGACAATTTAATTCTGTGTTAAAATTTTTCTCATTTGAATCTTCAGATTAGTCCACTTAGCCACTCCTATTAAAATACAGTATCTGTAATGATTACTCATAAACCCTGAATTAATAAACTTGGACTTGGATAGACTCATGACTGGTGAAAATTTAATTCATTTCAGTTAGCGCTGATCACGAAGAACTACTGTGTCAAGCACTGTTCTAGTACTAGGTGTTTCAAAACTGGCCCAGGTGATATTAACTTTGGCAAGGTTGGAAACCACTGTGATCTTACTATCTGCTGATGTCTGTTACTATCTTACGCAGTACTTGCAGCTTGATCACCCCAAGCACCCCTTTATATTTTCTAGAGCAAATATTCTGAAATTTGTCCATAAGCTAATAGATCTAGTTCAAGATCTAACACACATCACTCAAATTAATTACTCCCATTCTTATTCCCTATGGATTATCACTGTAGTCTTCATGGACATCAGAACAATTCTTACTCATTCCTACCTTCAGTCCTTGCTCCTTTATTGTACCCTCCTGGAATGCTGTTCTCTGCCTTCTCCATTAATCTATACCTGATTCATGTTTTAATTGTAATCCAGCATAAATTCCCTTTATATGGCTTTACCAATATTTCAGTCCACAAAAACTCTTAATTATTTCAGTTTTTGCACTCATTTCTCACTTGTCCTATTATTTATACACACTTTAGGAATGTACTGTGAGAGATTGTTACTAACATCTTTTGAACCCGAGTCAAATGTTAACTGATTCTTTTAAGTTCTATTCTCCATTTCTTAAACAGAGTTCTGGAATATTCTATCCTATTTTGTGTTTCCTTGAATTCTTCTTTTAAGTATTTACCAATTTGGAATTTATTTTCTGAATCTAAACTTTTTACAATGCTATAAAACTGACTAAGGAAAAAATAATCTTAAATATAACCCACTTGTAACCATTATAATAGATTTTCTGCTAACTCCTCCCTCTAGAGGTTAACTTAATCAGGAAAACTTTTTTTTCTGATCTTCAATTCCTCCAAGTAGATACAGAATCCTCTTTGTGGTTTATAGTTACAATATACAAAGAGCCTACATGCAGGATTCTTTGTGGATAATTCAAAAAGTAAGTGGAGTTATGAAATAACTGTCACTCACAATAGAAAATTATGTGGGCAGTTTTCATTATAATTGGATAAATTTAGGCAAATTAAGTGTGTCAACTTAGTAATAACTATGTGTTATGTTATATGTGAAGCAATTAAAACATGAATGCTGTTAGACTCTGTTGTAGCTACAGGCTTTTTTTGATTGTAATTCAAAATAAAGGCTGGCTTTAAAGTCAGAGGAAGAGGAAGAACAGAGGTGAACATACCCCAGGAATCATTCTACTTTCAGGAAGATTCGATTTTACCCTCAGGAAATCAAGACTATAATGAAGAGATGACTTTATAATAATGACATCCTCTCCCTTTGTGCTTCCTTTTGCTTACGAATTAGCAGTGCAGAACACCTTTAATATTCTTAAGAGTTTAACTGAGGCAGAGATAGTGTAGTCATTTATGGATTAAACTATGATTGAATAACTAAGAGCCCAAAACTCATATTACATATTAAAACATACCCATTTGTAATCCATAGTATGCCATTTCTCAAAATCAGCAAAGGTTTGAGAATTCCCTTAAAATGAATAAAATAATTTAAGTGTGCATTTCTTTACATTGAACAAAATATACCATAAATAAACTTTTTGGCAATAAGGTTATTTCAAACAATAGTAATTTACACAAGGTGTACCAAAGCAAATTGATCAATACTCTCTTTTCCTTGTAAATATGTTGCAATAAGCAAGCCATGCATTCATTTTGTTAAGCTCTGTGAATTCTCATCAGTTCTGGGAACTACCAATTTTACGTATATTGATATTTGGCTCCAACTTAAAATGAAAAATCAATATTTTAGAAAAAGAAATGTGCCTTGCTCTTTAAATATCCCCTTAATAGATAAGTCACAGAGAACCCTTTATCTGCCTTCCCTCTTCCTCCATGCTGTTGTACAAATAAATCATAATGGTAACTGGCACTATTGGCCACTATTTTAAAATCATTGACTGAATGCTATTTTCAATTCCTGAAGATATGTCAATTACACTCACTGTTTGTTCCTTATCAATGCTATCTCCAATGGGTAATAAAGTTGCAACCTTAATTCATGGAGGCAGAAACTATAAAATTTCTCCCAACTCCCAATTTTAAACTGAGTCTGCTCAGAATAGGCAAAGTTTCCTAGCCTACATTCTGTTAAGTGGAATATAAGCAGACATCAAAAGTATAAACTATAGGTACTTTTTAAGGAGACATGCCTCTTTTCAAACGTGCTCCTTCATCAAATCTGAAATGAGAACATGGTAGCCAGATGTTATGCGACCACCTTGAATTGCGGAGTATAAGGGAGGTATTGCTGATAAGGAAGAATGGCCACACGTGCATTGCAGCGGATATCTTTACCCGTTTCATTTCTGTGAGAGAAAACTCAACTACTACATTAATTACGTCATTGTTGGAGGTCTCAGTCACATGCAACCAAACTTATCTAACAGACACAAATATAGAGTGATGTGGATATCTCCCTTTTCCTGCACATGGGATTTCCTAACACCCAAAATTATAAACACTCCTATAAAAAAGAAACACCAGTTCCATTGCATTTGACATTTGATTAAATTGATCCTTTCTGGTCACTTCTTCTGAACTTTGATCATTTAAAATGTTTCTAAAATAATCAAAAGCAGGGATATGTATTGCAACACAATTAAGCCACAAATTGTGAGTCTCACAACCCGTGTCAGAGGGCCAGTTAGAGTCCTGGCCCCTCTACTTCCTAACCAGCTTTCTGCTAACATCTCTGCAAAAGCAGTAGATGATGATCCAAGTATTGGGGTTCCTGATGCCCACATTGGAGATCCAGATGGAGAACCTGGCTCCTGGCTTCAGTCTGGCCCAGCCCTGACTGTTGTGGGCATTTGGAGAGTGAACCACCAGATAAAAGATCAATATCTTTCCCTCTCTCTTACCTTTCAAATAAATAATTCACTAAAAAATAGAATAAAATTGGCATATGAAATAACTATCTGTAGCCCCATGTTTATTGCAGATCAATTCACAATAGCTAAGATATGGAATCAACCAGATGTCCATTAACAAATGACTGGATAGAGAAATTGTGATTATATACATATACATATATATATATATATATATATATACATAGAGAGAGAGAGAGAGAGAGAGAGAGAATGGAATACTACTCAGCAGTAAAAAATAAAATCCTGTATTTTGCAACAAAATGGTTGCAAATAGAAACCATTATAGTTTATGAAATAAGCCAGAGCCAGTCCCAAAAAGACAAGGAACCTATTTTTCCCTGATCTGTGGTAACTAATAGACTACCAAAAATGTAATGTATAGGAATGAAATTGACATTTTGAGATTCCATGATTGCTTGCAGCCCTTGTCACTACTGCTGAGAAACAGTTTTTTCTTCTTACATTTTACTGAACTCTTCATGTAGGGTTCAACTGAATGTATATCATTTTCAAAATTAAGAGGGAAATGAGTGGGAGGAGGAGGAAGGGTAGGAGCGTGGGCAGGAGGTAGGGTAGGGTGGAAAATATCACTATGTTCCTGAATCTGTGTATAAGAAATACATGAAACTTGAATATCTTAAATAAAGTTAAAAATAATAGAATAGTCAAAAGCAAAGAAATATTCTTTTGGTTTTTTTTAAAGAGAAAGGAAATCTTGTGATGTTGATATCACCAAAGCTAGGAGTACTCACCCTTTTCCCAGCTCCCTGAAATGTCCCAATTTTACTTAGTGTTCTTATTAATATGTAATACATTATGGATATTCAGTCATAAAACATCTTATAATTCTTAGTATGAATATCTACCTGAATGTCTTCAAGGACTCTCATCATCCTGGTTAACTTTTTCATTTAATGTGTAAATAAATAAAACAACTCAAAGTCTATCCAACCCAGAAAGTTCAAGGATTCCCTGGAGCAACTAAGTCCTCTTGATCTAACACTCTAATTTCTTGCTTCTTATGACTTCCTGGATCTACCCTCAAACTTTTGGAGGCCTCTTTTCCCTGCTATTTCTGGGTTTTCCTACCTTGGACCCCAAATCTTTTTCCTTCAAAATTTGAGAGGCAGAGAGACAGAGATTGACACACAGACAGAAAAAGACAAAGGGTCTCTGTGCTGGTTCATTCCAGTTGCCTGGAATCCAGGAACCCAATTCAGGTCTCCCAAGTAGGTGGGTGGCAAGCACCCAGCACTTGAGACCTCACCTGCTGCCTCCTAAGGTGCATAGCAGCATGAAACAGGAATGGAAACTGAGCCAGGACACAAACTCAGACACGGATATGTGATGTGAACTTCCCAACCTGTGTCTTAACCACTGAAGCACTGCCCTGCTGTCTTCTTTCTTGCAAAAGTCACATACCCAAGGCTCTTGCATTTCAGGTCAAATTTCTGATCATGTACACCATAGAAATGTTTGACAGCCCATCTTTTACATATTGGACGCCTCTTCCCACAGATACATTTCCTTATTTTCTTTCTCATCTTCCTTGCCCTAAAAAATAATCTTTCTTGCAGCTTTTAACCAACGTCTTCTACTTCCTTTTACTTAGTTTATAAATAATATATTATTTGAGGTGGTTTTTTTAGTATTTAAAAAGCTATTTAGGCCGGCACTGTGGCTCAATAGGCTAATCCTCTGCCTTGCGGCGCCGGCACACCGGGTTCTAGTCCCGGTCGGGGCACCGGATTCTGTCCCGGTTGCCCCTCTTCCAGGCCAGCTCTCTGCTATGGCCCAGGAGTGCAGTGGAGGATGGCCCAAGTGCCTGGACCCTGCACTTGCATGGGAGACCAGGAGAGGCACCTGGCTCCTGGCTTCGGATCAGCGCGGTGCACTGGCTGCAGTGCGCCAACCGCAGCAGCCATTGGGGCGTGAACCAACGGCAAAGGAAGACCTTTCTGTCTCTCTCTGTCTCACTGTCCACTCTGCCTGTCAAAAAAAAAGTTATTTATTTGAAGAAGAAAGGGAAAGACAGATAAGAAAGAGAACAAACACTCCATTCAAGTGATTCACTCCCCTGTTGCCCACAATGGCCAAGGAGTGAGGAAAAAGCCAGGACTCAAAAATATCAATCCAGGTTTACAATCTGGTGGCAGGAACCCAACTTTTTAGCCATCACCATTGCCTCCCAGGGTCCACAGCAGCAGAAAGATGGAACTAGAACCATTGCCATAAAGAGGATTAGAACTTAAATGTTTCAATATGGGACACAGCAGTCTTAACTTGCGTCTGAACCACTAGGCCGGGGCTGGTGCTGTGGCTCACTTGGTTAATCTTCTGCCTGTGGCGCCGGCATCCCTTATGGGCACCAGTTCTAGTCCCATTTGCTCCTCTTCCAGTCCAACTCTCTGCTGTGGCCCGGGAGGGCAGAGGAGGATGGCCCCAGTGTTTGGGCCCCTGCACCCACTTGGGAGACCAGGAGGAAGCACCTGGCTCCTGGCTTCACATCGGCACAAGCACCGGCCTTGGTGGCCATTTGGGGAGTGAACCAATGGAAGGAAGACCTTTCTCTCTCTGTCTCTCTCACTGTCTGTTAACTCTACCTGTTAATAATAATAATAATAATAATAATAATAATAATAATAACACTAGGCCAAATGCCTGGCCCATGTTATATAATCTTCATTGCAGTCCAGAGTAGGAAGTGGGGAGTAGGGTGCTATGAGCACTTTCATAGTCCAAAGATTAAAGCAAGGGCAGACAAACACAGATGTAAGAGATATAGCTCGCATCTTCAGTTATGTATAGGGATCTAAAGACCAGAAGTATCAGTTTTACTTAACACTGGGTCAAGTTAAAATTTTAATGTTTAGAGAAGATGTTCTTCTAAATCAGAAAAACTCTAATTAAAAGTGGTGGCTATGAAACATCTATTCTGTTCATAACATATTCTCCAGGATTATTCATCTTTATTTCTTCACCATTTCATAACCCATTGCCTTCTGCATATAACATCACCAAGGTATTCTAGGCGTATTGCAAAACATAGTCCTTTCCACAAAATCACAATGCTTTCCAAACCACTTTATTGCAGATTCCTTTCTAAATCCATTTGGACATTCTGTACAAAAGTAACAGGCATTAATGACCACCTTTGAGCAGAATTGGAGGAGACTGTCTCACTCCTTTGAGTAAGGGCATGACCACTCTGCATTTGTTTTCCGTGAGTGAAGAGACTCACTCCCTTTATAACTAACACCTCATATTCCCCATATGTAGAGCTGAAACTTTCATACAAAATCCCAAGAATAAACTCCTACAGAAGACACTGTGAGAATTTTAATACTTTTTGTCAAGAATAATCTGCCGGGTATTTTATATCTGCTTGCTGTCACACTGGTTCACTAGAGTTATTTAAAGATAAGATTTTCTTTCATACTTTGAAGGAGGGGGAAACTAGCAGAGCTGTACGATAAAAGTATGACAAGGAGCTAAGTCAATGCAAAGGAGAACTTACCCCTTTCCCCTTCAAGAGAGTATCACTGAAACCTTTGTGAGGGACGGAAATCCAAGCTGAAGCTTCAAAGACAAATGGAAATAAAAGCTAGGAAGAGGAAGCTCACGGAATAATTCATGTAAAGCCATATTTAATAACCAAACCTTATGTGCAAGTAATTTAGAGTTGTTTTAGCATTAACTACAATGTGATAAATGGAAGCAGAGAGGCTGAGCTTTACTTGTGTATTTATTTATTTTTTATGTTTTGTCTGTCTTTCTCATTAGTTCTATGAATATGAGTTTTGTCTATATTTCAGAAACGAAAACAATTTTGGTCACAACGTTAGCATTCAATAAATATTTGTTGAATAATTTAATGATTCTAAATGTGGGCAATGAGTAAGATGGTACAAAACAGGGATGAAAAATGTGACCTCTGCCCATAGGATGCATGTGAGCTCATACAGTAGAGAACATGTATCATAATGTACATAACAGCCTTGTTCACAAATGAAGTCCTGGATATAACCCAATGCCCACCAACTAAAGAGTGAATCAATAAAATGTAGTATAATCACAAAATTGTTTATTATAAACTGACTGAAGTACAGCAATATAGATCAAACTCAGAAATGATATGTCTCAAAACATTACATACGTCACGAAAGCTCTTTTAAAGTGAAAAGCATCCAAATAAAAATATATACATTCTAGGAATACACGATAGAAATAAGACTATAAAAAGAAAAGTGGATCCAGAATGATGGTTGCTGTGGGAAAATAAGGGAGAGAAAATAAAATGGATGGTTCACATTTTTAGGTTTATTGTCAAGTTCTGTGTGTTTGGGGTGTTATTTTGGGGTATTTATAACATTAAAAATAACATTATCTCTGCGTAACACTGTTGAGATTCATAAAACAAACACTAAACGAACTCCCATAACTACAATATGAAGAAGCAAGAACAGAGCAGAAAGGAGCACCTGTGAACTTGCTCTCCCCTGGGAGTGGCTGGAGGCGGGGGATTTGAGGGAAGGACAATGAATACTCTGTGCTCTGGAGTCTGGTCATTTGGGTTCAAACTCCTGATACACAATTACCTATCTATGTGACTTAACACATTCCTTAAAAAGGTTTTGTGCCTCAGTTTCCTCAACTGTAAATGGGAGCGAAAATAAACTTCATTTTAGAGTTGTTTTGAAATTGCGTGAAACCTAAGTAAATCATGTGCCTGGAATACAGCGCTAATAGATGCAATGATGAATCCTAAGAATAAATAAATATTGACTGCTAGTAACATAAAACTAGAAATTAGAAGACCTTGTATATTATGCTCAACAGTTTCCATTTTAACTGCAAAGGCTTTAGGAATCCCAGAAAATATTCAGGTCAGGAAACACCATGATTAGATTTTCATTTGTAAAAGGTTTTGAAGAGCTTCAGTACTGTCAGGAAGGTAGTCAATTGATATATCAATTGATATATTATTGCAATGGTTATGAAGAAATGTTATGAAAGCCAAAATTAAGGCAATAAAAGTAGAGAAGGAACAATGTGGACAGAAATGATGAAACAGTAAGGAAACAATTTTCATAAACACTTCTATATGGAATAAGAAGCTTGGAATGACTCCCAGGATTTAGGATACTGAGTGAGTCAATGTTGGCATTTTCCCAGGTCTGGAAATACACGATGAGCAGAGGTTTCTGTCTCAACACTATAGACATGGTGGCAATGATAAGCCCTGTAAATAGAGGGAAAGCATATTTATGGGGAAGCATAATGAGTTGAGTGTTGAATTTGATGGCTTAGAGATGCCTATGAGGTATACAGTACATGCTGTCTAGTAAAGAATTAGATAAGAATGTGCAATTCAGGAGAAAAATCAGAATTTCCAGTGTAGATTTAAGTTCATGATGTATATACTGTAAGCCATAAGAGGTAATGCATCCACCTAGGTAGGATTTTATCCAATTCTTTATTAGCTCTAACTGTGTGCCCCATAGGTATCTCAAAGCCAACATGTCCAACATTCATGATCTTCCCCTACTCATGTTGTTTCCCTGGGTGAAGAACATCAAGGAAGAAGGTAAAAGCCTTGAGGATATAAGGCTGGAAAACACACCAATCAAGGATGAGCAGATGAGGATAAATAAGTGAACTTTTATTTTTTATCTTATTGCATTCTCTAGGACCTCCACAAGGGTGTTCTATGGGACTTGTGGTAACATGTGTCAGTGTGTTTCCAAATACAGTACAATGGGAATACTTCTCAAATTTTCACCATCCAAGATGATATTTCTGGGGAATTTTTATAGATACCGAGGGAGAAACTGTTAAATAGTTTATTTCCAATGAAATAAAAATTCAAAAATCTAGAAATAATGTGGACTTATGGATATATACAATATACCAAAAATTAATCATGAAGACATAAATATTTCAATAATCAAGATGGACGGTGAATCAGTGAAAAAGACCCTCCAACAAAAGCCTAGAACCAAATATCTCCATTACCAATTTATAACAAACATTTAGAGAAAATTTAATTATTTTCAAATAATTCAAAACAACTGAAAGGGAGGGAACCCTATCATTTTTTTGAAGATTTGTTTATTTGACAGGCAGTTACAGAAAAAGGGAGGGAGAGACAGGGAGAGTGGTCTGCCATTCACTGAGTCACTCCCCAAATGGCTGCAATGGCCAGAGCTAGGCTGATCTGAAGCCAGGAGGTGGAGCTTCTTCCTGGTCTCCTTTATGGGTGCAGGGGCCATCTCCCACTGCTTCTCCAGGCCATTAACAGGGACCTGGACCCAAAGTGGAACAGCCAGGACTTGAACCAGTGCCAATATGGTACGAAGGCACTGAAGATGGAGGCTTAACATACTATGCCATAGTACTGATCCCCCTCTTTCTATGAAGCCAGCATTATCTTAATGCCAAAACCAGGAAAAGATGCAGCAAAGAAAGAACTACAGACCAATACCCTGATGAACATTGAAGCAAAAATCCTCAACAAAATACTAGCTAACTGAATCCAACAACACATCAGAAAGATCATTCATGTAGACCAAGTGGGATTTATCCCAGGGAAGTACTGATTGTTCAATACACATAAGTCAATAAACATGATGTATTAACAAACTGAAGAATAAATACAATTGTTTCAATATATGAAGAGAAACAATTTGATAAAATCCAACACCCTTTCATGTTAAAAACTCTAAGCAAATTAGATATAAGAGGAACATTCCTTAACACAATCAAAGCAATGGAAAACACACAACCAGGATCTTAATGAATGGGGAAAAGCTGGAAGCATTTCCACTAAGATCGGGAATGAGAAAAGCATACCTACTTTCACCACTGCTATTCAATATAGTTTTGGAAGCTTTAGCCAGAGCTCTTAGGCAAGAAAAAGCAATCAAAGGGATACAAATTGGAAAGCAGGAAGTCAAATTATCCTGTTTTCAGATGACATGATCCTATATATATATGGAAACCAAAAAGACTCCAGATGATTGAAAACTCAAGAAAGTTTGGTAAATCAGGAAATAAAATCAATACACAAAAATAAATAGCCTTTTTATATACACAGATAGTGCCACAGCTGAGAAAGAATTTGTAAGATCAGTCCCATTCACAATAGCTACAAGAAAAATGTAAATATCTTGGAATAAATTTAAGCATGAAGTCAAAGATGTCTACAATGAAATTACAAAACATTAAAGAAATAAAGGACATAAAAATGGAAAAATTTTCCATGTTCATGGATTGGAAGACTTAATATCATCAAAATGTCCACATTATCCAAAGCAGTTTATTTATTCAATGTGATCCCAACCAAAATACCAATGATATTGTTCTCATATTTGGAAAAAATGCTAAAATTCATATGGAAATGCAAGAGACCCCAAATAGCTACAGCAATCTTGAAGAAAAAGAAAGCCAGAGGCATCACCAATACCAAATTTCAAGACACATTCCAATCGAAACAGTTATAATCAAAACAGCATAGTTGGCACAAAAATAGACATGCAGACCAATGGAACAGAATAGAAACCCCAGAAATCAATCCACACATCTACAGCCAGTTAATCTTCAACAAAGGCTCTAAAATCAATCCCTAGAGAAAAGACAATCTCTTCAACAATGGTGCTGGGAAAACTATCTCCATGTGCAGAAGTATGGAACAAGACCCATACCTTACACCTTATACAAAAATCAACCCTAAATGTATCAAGGTTCTAAATCTATGAGCTGATACCTCACATTACTAAACATTGGGGAAACTCAGCAAGGCATTGGCATTCAAAGGCTTCTTGCAAAAGACATCTGAAGCACAGTCAGTAAAAGCAAAAACAGACAAATGGAAATTATATCAAGCTAAGAAGTTTATGCATTGCAAAGGAAACACTCAGCAAAGAGGTAACCAACAGAACGGGAGAAAATATTTGTAATGTATGCAACTTATTATAAAGGATTAATATGCAGGATCTATAAATTATTCAAGCTCAACATCAATCAGTTAAGAAATGAGCAAGAAGGGACATCATTGTGGCAAAGTAGGTTAAGCCACTGTCTGCGAACCAGCATCCCATATGGGCACCAGTTCATGTCCTGGCCACTTTGCTGCTGATCTAGCTCCCTGATAAATTACCTGGGAAACCAGTAGAGGATAGCCCAGGCGCTTGGGCTCCTGTCACCTGCAGGGATATTAGGCACACAAGGCAATTCAAAGATGGCACCCAAAGGAAGTAAGGTGGGTGGTACCCAAGGTTGTTTACCACCAAAGCAGATTGGCTGTGCAGCATGAGGAGAGGTGATGACAACTGATGAAAAATGTGCAGACATATAGCTGGTCCTGTAAAAAATCGCCCCCTAAAATGACCTTTTAAGTAATTGGTTGGTCCTTATGCCCTGCCCCAATAATCCTGCGGTTTTGTGCTTTAAAAGGCTTTGCTACGCGCGCAATAAATGAGTTCCTGCTTGACTTGACTCCCCTTCCCCGCTGTGTCTGATTGTCTCCAGGATCGAGGGAGGCTGGGGAACGGGCCAGCGGCACACTTCCCTTTCCTCAGACCCAGTCCAACCTCATTTGGGTGGACTAAGACCCTGCAGTCACCCATGTGGGAGACCTGGAAGAGGCTCCTGGCTTCAGCCTGGCCCTGCCTTGGCCATTGCAACAATTTGGGAAATGAACCAACAGATGGAAGATATCTCTCTCTCTCATTCTCTCTCACTAGTCTGCAAATAAATAAATCTTAAAATAATGGGCAAAGGACATGAACAGGAATTTCTTCTTTAGAAAAATGCAAAAGGCCAAAAGACACATGAAAAAATTGCTCAGGATCACTAGCCATCAGAGAAGTGCAAATCAAAATCACAATGAGGTTTCACCTCACCCCAGTTAGAATGGCTCTCATAGAGAAATCAACAAAAAATAAATGCTAGCAAGGATAGGGGGGAAAGGTAGCCTAATCCACAGTTGGTAGGAATGTAAACTAGTATAATCATTATGGAATACAGTATATAGATCCCTTAAAAATCTACACACAGATCTACTGTATGAACCAGGCATCCCACTCCTGGGAATTTACCCAAAGGAAATGAAATCACTATATTAGTTATCTGTACCCACACATCTATTGCAGTTCATTCACCATAGCTAAGATATGGAATCCACCCAGATGTCTATCAGCTGATGACTGGATAAAGAAAATGTGGAATATACACACTATGGAATACTACTCAGCTAGAAGAAAAATGAAATTCTGTCTTTTGCAACAAAATGGATGCAACTGATACCATTATGCTTAGAGAAATAAGCCAGTCTCAAAAAGACAAAGATTGTATGTTTTCCCCAATTTGTGTAGGCTAACAGAGTACAAAAAGCTAATGTATGAGTGAAATTGCTATTTTGAAGTTTGATTCTCATTTTCAACCCTTGTCTATATTCTTGAGGCACAGTGGTTTTTTTCTACTTACTACTTGTTAAATTATTTAGTTGAGGGTTAGCTTGCAATTATAAAATAGACTGAACATAAGTCATTGTAAAAATTTTAAAAAATATGTAAGGAAGGAGGATGGAGGGTGGGATCATGGGAGGCAGGGAGGGGGGTAGGGTGTTTAGTATCACTCTCAAATCTTAATATTTGTTCACCTTATATAAATAAAAATAAAAAAAAATTAAATAAATCTAACAATCACTAGTCAGTAAATGCAAGAATGAAAAGGAATTCCAAAAATTCAAAACCAGAACATTGCCTGTCAAATAGCAAAAATTACAAATATTTCTGAAATGAATAATGAAAGTAACAAAGAAAACAGTCTGACTTTAATGATATCATGGCACTGCTGTACCAGCCATGAACTTCCAATTTCAGATTTCTTATTAATTAATGAAAACAGTTCCTATTTCATGTATTTAAAAAATTGCAGCCAGGGCCGGTACTGTTGCCCAGCAGGTTAAGCTGCTACCTTCAGCAGCATCATCCCATATGAGTACCAGTTCAAGCCCTGGTTGCTCCACTTCTGATCCAGCTGCCCTTTTTTTTTTTTTTTTTAAGGCAGAGTGGACAGTGAGAGAGAGACAGACAGAAAGGTCTTCCTTTTGCCATTGGTTCACCCTCCAATGGCCGCTGCGGCCGGCACACCGCGCTGATCCAATGGCAGGAGCCAGGATCCAGGTGCTTTTCCTGGTCTCCCATGGGGTGCAGGGCCCAAGCACCTGGGCCATCCTCCACTGCACTCCCTGGCCACAGCAGAGAGCTGGCCTGGAAGAGGGGCAACCGGGACAGAATCCGGTGCCCCGACTGGGACTAGAACCCGGTGTGCCGGCGCCGCAAGGCGGAGGCTTAGCCTAGTGAGCTGCAGCGCTGGCCCCAGCTGCCTTCTAATATGCCTGGGAAAGCAGTGGAAGATGGCCCAAGTCCTTGGGCCCCTGGACCCATATGTGAGACCCAGATGAAGCCCCTGGTTCTGGCTTCAGCTTGGCCCAGCCCTGGCCATTGCAGCCATTTGGAAAGTGAACCAGTAGATGCAAAAATCTCTGTCTCTGCTTTTCTCTCTCTGTAACTCTGCCTTTCAAATAAAATTTTTTTTAAAGTAGACCTGACCAAGGACATAACGAGAGGGATAAGTTTGATCAAAGGAACGTGAAAGGAGATATACCTCCTGCTTCAAGAATGGGGAAATAGAAGAGAATGTGTTTTGGCTTTTTCTGCCCCCAAGCAATTACTTCCCTTTCTCACATAAAATATATGAACTTGGGCTAACTCTCCCAACCATTCTCCCAGTAATATCGGACCATTATTTTGACCTATAAGTTTATGAGTTCAGGGAATTTAGAAAAGCTTATGCCTAGTAGTTAAGGTTTTTGCTTTAAGTATTTGGATATCTGATTTACATATATATCTTCTAATGTATTCTAAGTACACCTCAAGGACTTGAAACCAATACTCTAAGCATTTATCTGCTAGAGTTGAACAGGGCTGATTCCATTTACAGAAAATGGCTCATAAGTATGCTGCTTCTCCATGTTTAAGTTAAATTCCGTTATTGTTAAACAGAAAAAAAGCATTCAAAGATTCCTATAGATTGAGATTAAACAATCTTTGAAAATAAATAGGATGATCAAATATACAATCTAGAATGGAATAGGTTGGAGTAAACTATAACTCACAAACCAAATTATCCTCTTCTTCTAGAGTCCATGTGTACCACTTGAACCAGCTGACACTAAGAGGCATGCGGAGGCCAAGCTGTGCATTTACCATGTGTCCCAGCTCCACTCTTAGCACCTGCCTCACCAGCCAGAAGCTAGATCTTGTGGCTGCCTGAACCAGCCCTCATTGCCACTTGAATTTTGAGCGCTTAACAGTTAGCATCAAGTAGTAGACTTTCAGTCCAGGCATCACCTCTCCAGCCAGCCCTATCTTGAGCCTGTTGCTCTTCCTCCAAAGAATGTCTCCAGCAAACCATAACTGAGTGGGAAGCCCACCCATCTTGGGGACCCCTAAATCTAGACATAAAGCAGCAACAGTTTTCTCTTACAATTATATTCTAACTTTTCCTCTTAGCTCCCCAAAGTCTAAAATATTTGCTGACATATACAAAAGTTGCTGATCTCTAATAGAGATTTTTCTTTGAAATTGAATAAGGGAAGGAAGCAAGAATAAAATTTGCTCAAAAAAATGCATGTTTTTAGCTACAGAAAATCTATCTTACTTCTTTGATAAAATAGATTAAATGAAAACAGCAGAACTTTGTCATGGTAAAGGTAATTCAGGTTTTCTCATCTGAAGTACAATGCACAATATGGGCTTGAAATGTCCTGTGCATTAAAGGATGTTTAGGGATACCCCTGGTCTCTGACTTGTGCATGTAGCCAAACTGTTTATCTTCAATGAAGTGGCAACAACTGCAAATACCTCTAGATATTACTGTATGTCTCCCAAAGAGAGGGGCAAAACCGTTCCCAATTGAGAACTACTGGAGTAATTACAAAGTAATGAACTCCTCTAGATTTGCCCCCTTTTATTCTATCAGGATTTTAACTTTGTAAAAAAAAATTACTTTATCACTTCTGGGAAATTATTATAGCAATATTCTTTCCTCAATCAGTATGTGAACTTTAATCACCGGGACATTTGTCCCAGAATCCTCCCTTGGTGATGGGTATGGGGTAAGACATGGGTGTGGGTGTAGGGGGAACGACAGTGAGAGCAGGAGTGCAGGGAGGAAAATCGAGGAGGTGCAGTGTGAAGGCAGAGAGAAGGCAAGCAATCCAGGCAAGAACCACGTGCTGGAAACATGAAAAACAAGAAACTGGGAAGAGTCAGGAACTGATCAGCTGGTTGTGGAAGACCCTAAGGGAACCAGAAGTTAAGTCAAAAGGCCAGAAGGAGAGATTAAAGTAGAAACACAGAGCCAGGAAGACGACAGCACACACAGGACCTCAGATACTTGAGGAAACCTCCAAGACAATTTCTTTGAAAGACTTCATTGCCTATGGCTTCAATTTGTCAGCTGCCATATGGCATTTGAACCATCTCAGAAATGTTAAAGAGCCAGGTAGTGATACAGTGGTCTGATTACATTGGCACACGTGGTAGCAGAAGGAAGCAAAATTCTTCAGTTATCACTTTGTAAGACGAAAGACATAGTGACACACCTGTGCTTAAATGAAAGCAGTCTTTGTTTCATAAAGCTTCAAGTTTTCTGACATTCAAGAAATGGGGCTTCCTTTCTCAAAATGTCCATAACAATCTATGATAGGACATGTGTAGCAAAGGACTCTGACCCCAAAGGGGCTGGAGCAAGAAAAGCCCAGAGTGGTAAGGTTTTCCTGTAGCTTTGCTCCCTTGTGGTTCCAGCCTGCTGAACATCGTTGTTCAGCCTGTTTTCTTCTAGATGCAAATTTGTCTTGGTATTCAAGGACTGCCTCCCCCTTGTGGCCTTGCCAGACAATCCTCACAGTTTCCAGTGGCTTCTGTCACTGTAGCAACGTCCTGAGCACTGGGGTAGCAATGTAGGGGATTACACATGGAGTCTGAGTCTGTTTTTGTGTGTGTATTTTCGGTGCTTTTTGTTCTGTCCCTCTTGTTTTTATTAGAGTGCCTTGTTCCCACATAATTCCCCACTGTGACTAGGACAGTTGTATGCACGCGGCAGGTACTCAGTAAATGCTGCCCACCTGCCTGGCCACTCAGACAAGGACGCCCATCCCCGGCATATTAATGGCAGGACTTCTTTTGAGATGACAGAATTGTTGTGTTATTTCTATGCTGGAGATTCTTTGAGTCTCCGTTGGTCTCTGCCTCATTATCTCTTTTTCTAAAGGCTTTATCAGTCATACACACAAGAATTCTAGCCATGTCTTTCCCCTAGGAATAAGAACATGGGCAAGAATAGCAAAATGAGATTCAACTTAGAAAAGTGCACAGAATTTTTCCTAAGAGTCTAAGAATAAGAGAAAAATTTCAATGAATTGGAGAGGAGTAACTTTAAAAGAACTGAGAGGGAGACAAATAATGGAACAATAGCCACACTTTCAATGGTATGCCCTTCAACGCCCCAGACAATTTGTACTTGTCTTAATGAGAGGCCATCGTCTCCCTGTCTCACTGAGTGCAATTGCTATTGTTTTATGATGGGATGTGTGTATATGTTGTAAATATAGCACCTGTATATGTTTATACAATAAACAATGATCACATCACTATTTAACCCTTAACATTCCCCCTAGAATAACAGTCTTGAGAGATTCTCCAGAGTACCTTGTTAGATCAGATAGTTTTGGAAATATCTATTCCTGTAGATAGATACCACATATTAGCATTGCTTCACTTTGTTTTATACTATATGCCCCACTTCCCTGCCCCCACTCAAAAACCCTTCATAATATTTCTATTTCCAGCCCATTGCCAAGCTAGGAACACTGCTTTGCATTGCAGGGAGGCGATTAGAAGAAGGAAGTACAGCAACAACCAGAAACTGCTGTCCAAAATTTGTTTCTCTATTCCTGTAATCTTACCAGGGAGCAAGAATGCACCAGATGGGGCAGACCGCCCTCACCCAATGCAGAAAGCTTTCATTAGCAGACCCAGCTAGGAACAGAGAGAACAAAGGGCACTTGCTTGCTCCCCTATGACCTTCTAGAAAGCCTTCCAGATGACTCCAGAAGGCAGCCTGGGGCCTGCAGCAGGGCTATGTCCAGTACTGACCTAGGCAGGTGCCTGTTGGGACCCGGATGGGTCCTGACAGCC
This sequence comes from Oryctolagus cuniculus, assembly GCF_051225735.1. NCBI lineage: Eukaryota > Metazoa > Chordata > Mammalia > Lagomorpha > Leporidae > Oryctolagus > Oryctolagus cuniculus. Next base: position 59,363,915 of record NC_142875.1, read on the forward strand.
CGAAGTCTGTCAAAAGACAATCTTAAAAGAGAAGGGAGCAGAGAGGGACATGAGGTCGCTGTCCTTTCTGGTAAAAACAATGCCTGCAACAAACCAGCATGACCTCCCAGGCAGGGCAGCTCGCTGGGCTTCCTTTTGGCTCTTTTCATTCTGTTTAGAACCCTGTGAATGACAGTTGCAGGATGAAAAAGAAAGATAAGTCATGACACCTGTTCCTTCTTTTTTTCCTTCTGTAATGTAAGCTTCAAATCCTGCAGAAAGGCCAGAAGTTACACTAGGACTCTCTGTACTGTGTGCTGTTAATGAGGCCTCCAGTGACATTTCCCCGCTAGACAGTGAAACAGGTAATGATACTTGTTCTGAAAAAGGAGAGGTGGGTCACACCTGGGGCAGCCCTTATTATTTCTAGCAGCTGACCCCTACCTTGGAGGGGGGGCCACTCTGGCCCTGCAAGGTACACTCACATCATGGTAGAATGGCTAGAATAAAAGACCCCAGATTATTGGGGTGGTGGTCATACCACCCCTACCCTGAGCTTTTTGCAAATACTTGACTCACCTGAGGGATGCTATAAGTTAGCTGTCCGCGCAATGTGAGGTGCTAGCTCCGAACACCTCTGCTACCCTTTGCAACTTGTCCATCACTCAGACAAGAAAGCACCTCTAACGATGGACCCAGGCATTTGTTGCTACTTGGTCATGCCACAGGTGAACCATGCTGGCTTCATCTGGAATCTAAGCTATATGCAAGACAAAGCAACACTGGTAGCAAGACAAATTTGATTCCCCAAGGCTCACTGGCTAACAGCGTCTGAGAAGACACTCAGAAAATGTTTCCTAAGATGGGAGTGCTTGTGTCTGCTCCTGGAGCATGTTGATGGGTTTGTGTAGATGTCATGAACTTTACCCTTCTCACCATTCTCTCTCTATAGCTTAACACAGGTAGCTCCGTCTTGGCACAAAAGTTGCCATTTGTGTTACACATGAACTGGGTTTTTCATGCACTCCATTTGACACTCTCACTTTTTTCCCTTTTACTCAGTGTATCATTACATTCAGAGCAATTGCTACTTTTCTGACTATGATTGATCCCCACTTATTTCATCCTGCATGCAAAGTATTTGATTTCAAGTGTGGTTCATTCTGCTCGGTGAACTCATTATAAAGTCAAGCTGAACATCTCACAGATGTGAAGCACCTTGCCTTTGAGGTTCAGCAATCTAATTTGGAATCTCATTACAGACCTTCTAGTGGTGGTAGACACAGGGGCAACTTCCTGGCTGGCGTTTGCATGCCCATCTCCCATCCCATAAAGAAACTGTCATTTCAATACAGGCATACCAGAATATGCCCCATTTTGGAAAATAGCTTTATTTATCTCTCTACAAATGCCTCTTGGCACTGATGAGAGTGTAATACTTTGTAGGCTGTTTTATTAACCATCTCAGGAGGTCAGCTGCTGAAAGAGACAGCTCACAGCTGCTTGCCTCCTATCTATTTAGTAGGCTTCTCTGAATTCTTACATTACATTTTCTAACGTTCACAATGTGGTTGTAATTTCGCCAAGAATCTATATACCAGAATCTTTCCTTGGCACTGTTATGTAGTGGAACTCAGGGAGGACTGATTTCTGGTGCGTCTATGGTAGATGAAGAGAAAATGGGGTTGAAATGGAAAGTTAGCTTTATTTGCAAAGAGATGCATTGATTCTGAAAGATTGATGCATTCATTTTTTCCCCACCTATTTAGTGCTTTCAAAATCAATGAGCATCCAAAGCTCAGTTCTGTCTGCTAATGAAGTTTTTATTCCTCCACTTTCTATTTTAAAACTTCGGTAAGAGAGAATACTTGCTTTTCCAATTGCAATTGCTTTCATTCCCTACAGAGCAGGCTGAGCCTTGAAGAGAACCAGAATTTTCTTTGCTGGGGATGAATAGACTTCTGCAACCACATGGAGGGAAAAGTAGGACAACAGTATTTGCATTTACTAATAGTGATAGGTTAATATAGCCATGTCTGGTAATATACATAGATCTTTTCCTTGAATTTAAATTCAGCATTAATATTTTCCCAGTATCACACCCTGCTGCTAGACTTTTCAGTTTAATCTGGACAAGAAGCCAACAAACCACAGCCTGTAAGCCAAATATATCCCATCGTCTGTATTTGTAAACAAACTTATTTGGAACAGAGTCACTTCTATTCATTTACGTTCACTGCTGCTTTTGACCTATCAAGGCAGACATGAATAGTGGAGACAGAGATCACATAGCTTTCAAACCTGAAGTATTGGAACACTGTCAAAAGTTTGTGTAAAATGGAATTTAAATTATTTTGGTGTAAAAAAATCTTGCACCAAAAAAAACCTCATATGCACTAGGAGTCTTCAGGAAGTTCAAGAAAATATGTATTATGAAAAAAAAACTAAATTTCACAATTGTGTTCTACAAAATTAAATTTGGAAAGACTATTTTCCATAGACTGTGATTTCTCCTATTTAATGTATGACCCTTTACATGAGAAGTTTAGTGATCTCTAATCTAGGACAGAAATTTCACTGTCCTACTTAATTCATATTTAACAAAGCATGTGTTTTGAAAATAATTATTTAGTGCCATAACCTTGATGAAGATCAGAATGAGCACAGAATAAGAATCTGACCCCTTGAACTTTCAGATGGTTTATGAAACTGAAACCTCTGCTGTTTCTACTCAAGGGTGTATTCATGTGTAATAGTTATTAAATAGCAAATATGGGTTTTTTTAATTGTCAATGGTTTTTCATTGTGGAAATCTCCATTGACATTTGATTTCTCTATATAGACTGGAAAACTATTGCATTGCCTTACATTTGTGTCAGACTTACTGCTTAGAAAAAGTAGTATGAGGAATATATGACAGTAAAGTTTTATAGAACATCTACCCCATGAAATTGTCTCATTGCCCATAGTTCTCCCCATTTAGTCCTTTCTTCTGATTGTTTCTTTGGTTGTTACAAACCTTTAGCAAGTGCTGGCAGCTTCCATGCCAATGGATCATTGGGGCTGGCTCCCATCAAACGTCATTATGTGGTTGGAAGGATGTCAGCCACTCAGAACTATCATCTCCTGGATTCCACTCACAGAAAGTAAGTTATATGCAATCATTCGAAGGGGTACAGTGAAATGATGAGATTAGACATGGGGATGGATCAAGATATAGACAGGTAGACAATTACAGCCTGATAGAGGAGACAGAACAAAGCGCAAGACTAGAAATTAAAAGACCCAGATTGGGGTGCACATTGTGCCTAGTGGTAAAGACAGCAGTTAAGATGTCTGTATCCTTTATCTGAGTACCTGGGTTCGATTTCTGGCTCTGGTGCCTCAGGTCAGCTTCCTGCTAAGGTGTACATTGGGAGGCAGTGGTATAGCTCAAGTAATCACGCTCTTGCTACCCATGTAGGAGATTTGGATTATGTTTTCGTTCAACGGTTTCATGCAGGCCCAGTGAACTCATTATAAAAACTTACAGGGGGCTGACATTGTGGTGCAATGGGTTAAGCCACTGCTTGTAATGCTGGCATCCCATATCTAAGTGCTGGTCCAAGACCCAGCTGCTCTGTTCTGATCCAGCAGCATGCTAATATGCCCGAGAAGGCAGAGAAGATGGCCCAACTACTTGAATCCCTGCCAGCCACATTGGAAACCTAGATAGAAATCCTGGCTCTGGACTTTAGTCTGGCCCAGCCCCATCTGGGTGGCAGGCACCCAAGGCCTTGCTGTTGTTTGGCCCATAGCTGTATAATTCTGAAACCTCTGCCCTCATCTTCATGTGGCCTCTGTCTTTTTTTTTTTTTTTGGGGGGGTGGCTCTTATAAGGATATTTAACCCAAGTCCAAAATGATCCCAACTCAAAGTCTTTAACTTAATTATATTTGCAATGACAATTTCCAAGTAAGGTCACATTTATAGGTGATAATCCAAACTAGACTTATCTTTGTAAGGACACAATTCAACTTGCTACATCTGCAAAAGTTTTGTGACTCAGGAGGGGATTAAGCCCACAAGATCTGGCCCTCAGCACATCATGTATCAATCCTAAGCAAAAAGGGGGTTGTTGTTACCCTCACCTCAAAGTCAAGCATATGTGTGCTTCCAGTGGAGTTTTCCATAGATTCCATAACCCAAAATTGACCATAGTGAAAATGCAAATAGGTTCCTAGACATAGATGACTTTCCCAAGCAAATTAGTAGAGAGCTGGATTAGAAGCAGAGCAGACAGGACTCCAACCAGCACTCGCATATGGGATGCCATCATTGCAAGCAGTGGCTTAACCCACCACACCACCACAATGTTAGGCCCTATTATGTTAAGGATTGATATTATTGCCACAGTGTTTGAGAACTGTGTGTGTATGTGTATGTGTGTGTGTGAGAGAGACAGAGACAGAGACAGCGAGAGAGACAGAGACAGCGAGAGAGACAGACAGCAATAGAGAGAGACAGACAGAGAGAGACAGAGATCAATCCTTGGCACACTCTAAAATATTTGTGTTCTATATTTTTATTGAAATGATTATATGTAGGTGTGTATAGGAAAGCAGAAGTGACATTAACAGTTAATATATGAAATCAAATGTCTTCTAAAGTAGGATATATATCTAAATATTTCGCTATACTCATGACTCACAATATGGCTTATTCTAATAGCAGATAAACAAGAAAAAAAGAGGAGAAAGAGAGGGAAAAGTTAAATGTCTTTGGCAAATATCATGTAAACTTGTCCTTTGAAAACATTTCCATGATAATTTAAAAGGAAATGAATAATATAATTCAAAAATATAAATAGATGATCATATTGGACTGTAATGAGAGCAGATGTTTTAAGTTATGTAAAATCTTTACCCCATCTGGTAAACAGTAAAAATGTCTCAACAACAACCCACAGATGAAATGTTGCCAATAAAGTGAGTGTAGTGGGGATTGAGTAGAAGTCAACTTTGTTAGAATATTTCCTAAAATACTTAAAAGCTATTAATATGCATGTACTAATTTCACCTTTCACAGAGATTGTCACTTCAAAAATTGTTTAACACTTTGGCAACTTCACCTGATCAATTTCATGATAAACTTCCTCATTAGTCACATTTCTTACATTAATCAGCCAACTTTCTTGCAGAGAACCCTGAACCTAGAAATCCATCTTGGAGTGATTATGTTTAAATTAATTGAAACATTTACTCCATCTCTGATCAGGATGAGTCCAATAAGACAGAATAAAATTAGATATGGACTAGACTCCCACTGTTGCAGATCCCATTCTGTTAGTATAGAGTAGGTGGATCTATCGTGAACATTTGGTTTGTGTCAGTTTGCCTTATAGCTGGGTTTCATTGTGTGAACTATTTCCAGTCTTTTCAGCTACAAATAGGTGGCGACCAATATAAACTTGCTGCATTATTCCCACTTGAATTATTACCAGAAAACTTTTCTAAAGGCAATAGAATTGCATCTCTTCAAGCATAAAGTCTGTTCTTTACACTCTTCCTTTTAGATCTGAAAGTTGTTACCCCATCACATTTCTTGTCCCCTCTTTTTAACTCTATGAAAACCCAGTACCAATTCACTTGTTCACTGTAACTGAAAAGCCAGCAAAGGTGTTCCACATTACAAAGAAATTCAGAAACTTTAAATTACTCAGAGGTATGAGCAGCCTCCTGCTTAGAACAATAATCTCTTGCATTGATGAGAGCTAACCCTGGATGGGTTAGAGAGAAGGGAGGAGATTTTAATTACAAAGACAAGTTATTGTGCTAATACTTTAAAAAGTGTTATGTGAGTTCAATAAAAAGGGGTAGGAAGTTCAAACAAACACATACACATTCCCCATTGTTCTATTTATACTAGAAGAGTTTTAGCAAAACCATGTTCCTAAATTAGTAGAAATGAGACAATTAAAACTAACCAGCTAATAATGAACACGAAAAATTTGAATTAAGTATTCTTTTATTTTTAATGGTTTCCTGGTTTTAGTCATTTAGCCCGCTAAGATTCTGCAAATGCTTCAGGTGATAAAATAAAGACAATTAATATTCAATTAAAGCAGCCCTAGTCTTATGAAGGGATAACCTAACTGGACAGATATCTATATTACCTTTCAAACATATAAATCAAACAGTATTATAATCCTGCCATCCCATAAATTCCCACTGCATTTAAAATATGGTCCTGAGGGCAGGTTTTAATATACTTGTTGGCATGATGCACGAAGACACCTGTATCCCATACAAGAGTGCCTGGATTTGAGTCATGGCTCCACTTCTATTTCCAGTTTCTTCCTAAGGCACACCCTTGAAAGCAGAAGGTGATGGCTCAAGTAGTTGAGTCCCGGCCACCTCTGTGGGAGATCTGGAGTGAGTTCTGGGCTCCAGGTTTCAGCCTTGCTCAGCCCTGGCTGTTACTGGCATTTGCGAAACGAACCAGCAAATGGAAGCGTTTCTCCTTCTCTGCGTTATAAATAAAATACATTTTTAAAAAGTAAATAAAATACAGTCAAAACTCCTTCTCTTTAATGATCTCGCACCTATACACCTGTCTCACGTTATCTCTTACACACACTTCCCTCAAAATGACTTCTGACCATTCCTCACATGTCCCAGGCTTTTCTTTTGCCTTGGGATTTTGTTGATTCTACTGTTCAAAAAACTGATGGCCTTTCCCACTGCCACTTCTCATCTGCCAGCCACTGTGGAAAAAAAAAAAAAAAAAACTCTTATAACCTATCTAATGGAAAATCCCCACTCCAGAGATTCCACTATCATCACCCTGTTTGTTTGCTTCTAACATGGATGACAGCTTGTAATCATTTTCTTCATTTGTGTTTAATTCTTCTACCACTGGAATATAGACAGTATAGAAAACACAAACTATATATGTCTTCTGTTTCTCTTGTTCCTGTTAAAATATGCTCAATAAATGCTCTTTAAATACTCTGGTCTCAAACAGATATAGTGATAAAATTTTTCTCAAGGAACTTACAGTCCAAAGGGAAGACAGGGTAGAAATACAACCAGAGCAGAGAGAGAAACATGAAAGTGTTCCAACTACAGAATGGGAGCCAAACACTATTAGAACAGAAATATAGGTGGTGATGAGCTGAACAGGGTTATGAAGATTAAATGAAAGGCCAAATTTGAATTAGGTCATTAAACATAATAACATTGGCAATAAAGGCACGGAAGGAACTAAAAACAAGAGGGAGCGTTCAGGATGGAGGTGGGAACAAGGCTGGGGAAATGGATTCAACGTTGAGGGCAGAGAACATGAATGCGTTGACCAGGTGTCCAGATCTGACCTTTAGGGCACACAGGGAACTGTCACCAGGGCATTGAAGATGATGGGTGGTCCATGCCGAAGAAGGCCTAGCACAGGAAGACAGCAGAAAGCCTCCACGGCGTAGTGGGCACCGATGTTTTGATGAAACCTTTCCCTCATCTTCTCCTCTCTGCTTGCTTCAGCATCTCAGGCTCTTGATTGAATTTTCCAGAGATAATGCTTCTATCAACTGTGTCTCACAAACGACATCTAACGTTTCTCCCTCTTCAAGTGCGTTTCCTTACCAGTAATTATCTTCCCCGCCCCTCCCGCCAACTACAGCTTCTCCAAGGCTCTGGCAAATGATAAAGGAAAAGAAGTAGGGACTCAGGTATTTGAGGTTTATGTTGCTAAGTAATGTTTTTAAACCCATTTCCAGTTTTATCAAGGGAGGAAGTCAGGCAATTTTTCACAGGGCAAAGATAATGGCTTATGCCTGTGGCAGCTCAAGTGTCTCTAGCACACCCTCTCTTTCTGGCTTTAATGCCAACTACAGCAACTCCAAACGTCACCCGCACAAAGGGTGAGACAGTCAGCAGACTGCTTCACCAAGATAAGAATAAAGGTGAAAATAAGTCTTTATGCCCTAGGCACCTATGTTTTTACTCTATGATAGCAGGAAGCCCATCCATTAGCTTTTTATAAAGTGGGTTTCTAGTGACTCAAGAGGTTGTTAGTCATCAAAAATGACACCAGACGTCCCCTCAAGTAAAACCTGTGCTCCTCCTAGTTTCCTATTTGAAATCTGTGATCAATTTCACTCTTTAACGCCACACAACTCAATAGTTTTAATATGTAGAGTCTGAATTCCCTCTATCTTCTTACTACCTATAATGACATTATTGCTGTGATACTATTTCTCAACTTCATCAGTGTTATTAGGAATGCATAAGCTCTCATAATTTGATTCAAGCAGTAAGGGCCAGGGCTAGTCTTTAATGCAGTTATCTCAACTGTGTTACTCTGAACAAGCCTGCCTTTATTCATATACATACACCTATAGCTTCTGTATTATTTAAATGGAGTTTTTGTAGCCATGCATGGAAAGCACTTAAGTATTAAAACTTATTGACTGATCTATGAGGGCACTTCAAAAATGTCACAGAAAATGTAATTACAAGGTAAGTTTGAAATCCATGGATGCTTGGGGTCTTCAAGAAGTTCATAGAAAACATGTATTCATAAAAATAAGAATGGGAATAGGAGAGCAAGGAGGAAGAAGGGTGGGAGTGCAGGCGGGAGAAAAGATAGGGTAGGAAGAATCACGATGTTCTTAACTTTGTATATATGAAAAGCATGAAGTTTGTATACCTTAAAGAAAAGCTTTCTGGTTTAAAAAAAATGTACTTAACTTCAGTATGCCAAAAGTGAGCTTTGTACAATGTTTCTTCAGGCAAAAATAATATTATTTATGGGTTTCTTCTTTGCGTCAAAATAAACTTACTTTTTAATTTGATTTTCCACTAACTTTTTGAATTGCCTTAGTAGAATCCTAGAAAGGGGATGGAGGAAATCAGGGCAAAACCCCTTAAGGAAATTCTCACAACTTCCAAGTTCAAGGATTTGCTTATCATTGAACTCCTGAAGTCTCTGAACTTCAGGTTGAGGTTAAAATTAAATAGATGCCCAACAGCTAGAACTCTACCATGTCTTCCTGAAGTATTGTAAATCACAATTATTTCGAAGCATCTTCCAACCCGCACTTTCCAGACTATTCTTGGAGCAATGAGTGATTAACATCTCTAGCAAGAGGGTCAAGTGACTGGCTACTTGGATGATTGAGCCATTTAAGTACAATCCATTTGTAAGTACAATTTTGTGTCATTTTGGTGAGTATAAAATTGCATACTTAAGGAGAGCACTCCCTTTTGGAAATCTGGCTCGTTAATAACACTGAGGAGTAATGGAGTGTGATCACAGTGGCAGTGCTTTTCTCCAAGGCAGTGGTGCCGGGGGCAGTGGGGGCGGCAGAGGCTGTCGAATAACTAATCTCACGTGCTAGCACTAGAACTCCCCACCCACCCATCTCCTCCAGGTCCTGGGAAACCCTGCCATAGGACAACAGCCATCCACCTTGCCCCTGACCTGCCTGGTTTCACAGAATGACAGATCCTTCTTCCAGCTCTGAAGCACAGTGTTGCTGATTTGTATAATAAAGAGCAACCCAAGTCTCAACCACATAGAATGATGTATGCCAGATGTATGCTCTCAGCTGTCAAAGCAGCACAAAAAAAGGCTACCTGTATTATTGACAGGTCTCCTCCCTGCCCCCACCTTATACATTCAGGTCTCAGTTTTGTGTAAGTTGATAAATTTGGTTAGGGTTCATTTTTACTTCCCGACAGTTGCTTTGCCTGTTTAAAATTCTCAGAAGCACATACCGTATGGTGATGAAATGCACAAAGTCCCTTGGAAATTTCCCTGGGAAGCCAATGGCTATGGCTCTGTCAGTTTTTATCAGAAACCTCAGTTCTGTTCTAAGCTCCACATGTCTTGCTTTGAGAAGTGCACGAAAGGTCAGCTGGAATTCAAGTCTCATCAAGCTACACCTAATCGTAAAGAAAGCACACTTTAGATTTTGAACAACTAACAAGTGTTTTTGGCACTTCTCAGGTTGCTCGCAATGCAGGTCATGTTTGTTGACGGTGTAATAACCACATAAAGATACTTCAGCTGTCCGGTTGCGACTCCACTGAATTGATGTGTTTTTGAGCGCACTCAGTACCCTCCGAAAAGTTTGACATGACTAAAAACAAAGTGTGAGTATAATTGCAGCCTTGAAAAGGCAGCCACACAGGTTTTACAACAGTAAAACCATCAACAGTAAATATTTAACAACTACAAAGATTGAATACCCCAAAGGGAAAGGCATATACAGTTAATGGGAAAAGAGAATATGAGGTTTGAGCTCTTGGGTAAGTGAAAGTATTTCCCTTACCAGTCTTTAAACTTTGCAAGGGTATTCATCTAGGAAAACAAAAGTTCACTAGCAGAGCCTATTCAATCCCAAATGATTATTCAACACTACTTCTCCATCCTCTTGTTCTTTTCTTTCCTCAACTCCTCCATGCCACATTTTTTTTCTGCCCCTGGGCCTTTGCACTGGCTCTTCTCTTTCTTGAAGTTTATTATTCCAGGTGGGTGAAAACATCTTGACTCACAGGATATCTACTTTTCTCAGCACACCTACCCAATTATTTCCTTTACAGTGTTTAGCATAATATAAAACTAGTTTACTTACATGCTGAGTTGTTTATTATTTGTCCCTCCACCATAGAATTCCATGAAGACAGGGATTTTGTATCTTACTTTCTTCCATATATAATCCTTCCTCAGTATTAGTGTGTGATTGGATCTAGGATCCCAGGAGATATTGAAATCTGTGGATGTTCAAGTCCCTTAGATAAAATGGTATGTTCCAATAAAACCTCTGCACAATCTCCTGAACACATTAAGTCGTCTCTAGGTTATTTATAATACACACTACAATGTAAATGCTAGGTAAATAGTTGTTACACTGTATTATTTAAGTATCAGTGACAAGAACAGAAAGACTGTTCAGTACAGATGCAGCTCTTATTAATAGAGTTTTTGATCTGTAATTGGTTGACTCAGGATGCACAGGCTATCAATATGGAGGCCAACTGTATACAAAACCTACATCTGTCACTTAAGTGTTTACTAGATCTCTGTTCAATGAATAAAGCATAACAGTAGCAAATACATTAAGACCAGTAATGTTATGGAACATATAAAATGGGTGAACAGCTATCAGCAACAGAATGATTCAGGGAAGAAATAAACCCTACTGAATGCACCCAGAGGCAAAGCAGTCCTAGGCAGGTGAACTATAAAGAAAGGCTGAGTTTGAATTTGAGAATAGAAGACGACTTGAAAACTGAGGATTTGCCGAAACAAACATGAGAGAAGAAGCAATGCATATGGCAGGTTGGGGGGCATTATCAAGCAACCAGAAGTTCCAGGAGAGGATTCAAGTGGGGAAATGAATGGGAATAAGAGCAGAGTCTCTGCTACAGATGGCTGTGAATGCTAGGTTGAAACTAAGTAAATGAGAGCATTATGGAGGATTCAAACACAAACAAAAATACAGGTAAGTAAAATATTGGATGCCACATTTATTGGAAAGTGTTGTCTGTAGGTAAGGAGGTGAGGAGGTGGTATCAAAAAGGAGCATGTTCCTAGCAGGCTGCACAAGAAGCTTCTAGAATACTGGCTACCTTCTCTTTGTTAATGGTCCTGGTGCACATGCAAATGTCTGCCTTATAAATATTCTTTAAATCACACACATGTTTCAAATACTCTTCTGTGTGGTCTTTCAGAAGAAGCTATCTATATTTTTTTAAAGGCCATGAAACCTAGAGGTTGGGAGAGAAGGCACTGCTGGGAGACAGCCAGGGCCAATGTCACCTCTGTCACTTTCAAGTTGTATGTTCCAAAGCACATCACTTACTCAACCTCAGTTCTCTCTGTGGTAGAAATGGGGGTTACATGCTGCCAACTCCAGGGTTGTCATGAGAGTTAAATGAAATACCATGGGTAAACCATTCAACAAAGCATCTGACTGATAGTAAACTCTCACTGGCATCTGTTCATATTACTTCAGTGAGATTTTCTGTCTATCTGCATTTATTTCAATCACATCTTCACTATGTTGTTCAACAATAGATCAAATGAAGTACCATGAACTTGCTAAAAGTACCTGATCCTGAAGGAGTCTCGGCAGATGAGGCTCCATATCCCAGTAATTGCCATCACAGGTTCTCTCCGTGTCCTAACAATGTTTAGGAAGCTCCAGGGACCTAAGGTTTGAAGACTCATGAGCACACATGGGCCTCCAAAGTGAAATAGCTTCTTAAGAAGAATTACAACTGAACTACCAGTCTTAGTCTCCATCTAAACCTGAGAAACTGTAGGGTTGATAGGCCAATTATGTCAATAATTTGCTTTCATATTCATGCCATCTAACATCAAGTCATACAGCACCTGCACTGTGGAACAGCAGGTAAAGCCACTGCCTGCAGTGCCAGCATCCCATGTGGATGCAGATTCAAGTCCCAGCTGCTGCACTTCCTATCCCGCTCCCTGCAAATGCACCTAGGAAGGCAAAAGATGCTCGAGTCCTTGGGCCCCAGCACCCATGTGGGAAAGCTGAAGAAGCTCCTGTCTCCTGGCTTTGGCCTGGCCCAACCCTGGCTGATGTGGCCACTGGGGAGTGAACCAGTGCATAAAGATCTGTCTGTCCCCCTCCCTCTGTAACTCTCACCAAATAAAATTATACACATAACAATACGGCTTTCAGCAATAGGATTTTTTTTAACTTAATATGTATATAGCACTATGTACCAAGTCTTGTTTTAGGTATTTTACAAATATTAATTCATTTAGTATTCTTGGTTACCCTTTGATGTATCGAAGCTTGAAATGTAGGAGAGTGACTGGAGTTCAATTCAAATACCATGTCAACATGCCAGAGTCACCCAGGAGACTAGATTCCTAGGGCTCCTGTAACACAGAACCATATAGGTGATGGCTCAAAATGATACAAGCTTATGGCCTCATAGTTCTGGAGGCTTAAAGTCCAAGACCACATTGTTGACAGCGCTGATTCCTTCCGTGAGCTGTGAGGAATAATCTGTTCCCAGCCTCTACTATGCCTTCTGATGACTTCCTTGGCTTATAGGAGTATTATCTCTGCCTCTACTTAGTGTTCTCCCTGTATATGTGTCTGTGCCCATGCTGTACCACCACTTACATTCAGAGGGGCCTACCCAACTCCGGTACGAATTCATCTAACTTACATCAGCAGTGATCCTATTTCCAAATAGGATCATGTTCTGAGGTACTATGGGTTAGGAGTCATCATGTGAATCCGGAGTAGTGAACAACTCAAACTGTAACACCCGGAGAGTCTGATGAGAAAGGTTCCATCAATCTCCAGGGAGGGGCGCCTGTTTTATAAAGAACTTCCTGGGTACTTATGGTCATCCTTGACCAGTCCATGGACTTATACCAGGAAACAATGTAGCCAAGGGGATAGGATGCAAGGTTTCAACTATCAAAGGATTGGTTGAAGTGCCCTGACTATGATTATTCAGTCATGAGAAAATAAGACTCATGAAAATCTTTACAATGAAAATGGAGACATGACTGAAGATTCATGGATCAGACAATATGAATTTTTTAAAATATTTATTCACCCATTTGAAAGTCAGATTTACACAGAGAGGAGGAGAGGCAGAGAGGCAGAGAGAGGGGGCCCTCCATCTGCTGGTCCACTCCCCAACCGGCCACAATAGCCGGAGCTGCAACAACCGAAAGCCAGGAGTCAGGAGCCTCCTCTGGGTCCCCAACGTGAGTGCAGGGGCCCAGGGGCCCAGGCCATACTCCACTGCCCTGCCAGGCCACAGCAGAGAACTGGATCAGAAGTGGGGCAAACCGGCACCCATGTGGGAAGCCAGCACTGCAGGCGGTGGCTTCACCCACTACACCACAGTGCCAGCCCCTTGAATATTTGAGTGTATAGAGAAGCAGACGAAGGAGTCAAGTATGGCTTTAGGATTATAGTCTGAGAAGCTTAGTAGAATAGTGGAAATGTTGAATCATTTCAGAGTAAGCAAATAATTTCCCCCTAAAAAGGGGTCAAAAATCAGCAAAAATGAACTGTTCATTGAGTGAATGCCCCACAGAAGATACCAGGAACACTGAGATGAACGAACGAGTTGCCACGTCTTACCCTGAGGATTTCAGAATCTACTGGGGATAGAAACAACACAATGCGATTTGATAAGGGCTGCCATTCAAGCTCTGATGGGAGGGAGCTAAGAGTTTGGTGGGTTTCTGTGAAAGAGCGCAGAAGTGACTTAGAATCAGGAGAGAACTCCTCTATTGCTATCTTGTCTAACATAATAAAGGTGCATCAAAATGGTACCCTTTAGTCTTGGTGCAAAAGACTCAGACACAGGACAGGACTGCACTTGTTCTTGCTATTGTATATGTCTGTGCCCAAGACATGGCAAATATCCACAGCCAAGTGGTTGCCTTCTGATGATTAGAGGTTTTTGATTTGGTATTTGTTTGCTTTTCCTCAATTTCTCCTTTAATTTCTAATACCTAATCTGTCCACTAAGATTCTGGCATGTTATAAAAGATTTTTGCAAAGAAATAGGTATTATAGGGCTTAAAGAAATCCACTGAACTTCAGGAATTACCTGGTCCAAATCATTATGCCTTGTCCTCCAGGCTGGTGTGCTGAACACAGAGACAGGTCATGTGAAAATCAGAATTGAGCATCTCATTAAAATTCAGCTGAGCCTTTTCCAGGATTATTTGTGCATCACTGCAGGCCTGTCCACAAATTGTCAAAAGACCACAGCATTCATCTCCTGTAGTTTTCCAATCTATTTAGAAAATGCAGATCTGAAGGTGAAAATCGGGTGGCTGCAGAAAACAGGCAGAGAAGTCCCTTCGCATATTTTCCCCTTGTTACCTGGTTCCATGGACATAACCCTACCAGAGCTGAGGAAGAACATAGATTCTTGCTGCATCAGTTCTTTTAGACTTAGGCTTACTCTCCAGTAATTATATATGAAATCCTGATTGTATTCGTATTAGTTTCACAGAAATAACAGAGGTATTGGCTTATAATAAACAGATTTTATAGTGTTCTGGGTGATACACATAAGGATCACATTGGGCTGAAATCAGCTGTCAGCAAGGCTGCATTGACTTCTGGAATCTCTTGGAGAAAATCCATTTCCTTGCTTTATCCAACTTCTAGCAGCCACCTGCATTCCTTGGTTTGTGGGCTCTTCCTTCACTCCTCACAGTGTCATTACTCAACTCTCTGCTTCCACAGATGTGGATTTTCTGATTCCAATTCCCATGCTTTCTTAATGAAATCTGTAGGGTTACATTAAGCCCACCCAGATAACATAGGCATCTTGATTTAGGCACATCTGTAAAGTCCTTTTGTCCTGTTAGACAATTGTTTAAGATTCAGATGTGGGAATCTGAGGGAGAATGGGAAGTAGTCACCTAGCTGACTATGGAGCTGCTTCTAAGTTTGGAGCAGCTGTTTTAATTCTGAGCCCCACTCTTCCACAGGGCGAACACATCTTCTTGTACAGGAAAGAATGAGCAGTCATCCCTGGCATGCTGTTGCACTCCAGCTTGCACAGACCCCAGAAAACCAGACTTCCAGCAATTACTATGGTATTTCAACTAAGATATACATTTCTTTAAAGGAGGGTACAAAAGGGCTTGTGTGGAATATACATTGGAAATATATATTATAGGAATATATTATGAAAAAACTATGTATAGATTTCAAAAAATTTTTGCACCAAAAGAAACTCTCAATTCCATTTCCGATCAACTCCTTGAAGCCTCCTTCAAAGTGATTAAAATCTTACTGAAATTAAGCATACCTTTCCATCACTAACTTCAATGTAAACTTCTTACATCTCAGAGTCTAGCATGTTATCTTGAACATAGTAGGTATAAAATAACTGCAATTAATACTAATTGAAAGAGGGAGCTATGCTTTATAAATAGGTATGATCTTCACGCCAATGTTTTTCATGAAAGAATTCAAGTTATTTTTTAAAAAGAATCTTAGCAGGGACATAAACACTCATCTGGATCTGGTATTCTAGTGTAGCAGGTGACGTTGTCTGACATGCCAACATCCTGTATGGGTTCTGGTTCCTATATGGTGGCCCAGATGCTCTACTTCCTACCCAGCTCTCTACTAAAAGCAGCAGAAAATGGCGCAAGTGTTTGGGCCCCTGCCATCCACGTGGGAGACCTGGCTAAAGCTCCAGGCTTCCATCTGGCTCAGTCCTGGCCATTGAGGCCAACTAGTGCTGGAATCAGTGGATGAAGATCCCTCTCCCCTCTGTTTCTTTCTAACTCTGCCTTTCAAATAAAAAAAAAAAAAAAAAAACCACTTATTTACAGTTATAACTGAAAAAGTCAGAGTTTTAAACTGGTCATCCAAAATTCTAAGACAAAACAAAAGCATGTATTTATAAAAGTCCTTAATCTTCAGAGGACTTGATAGAAGTTTTTTGTCCCATCTATGTACTTGAATATACAATTGAATATACTTAAGTTCCACCTTTTCAATTCTGCAAATATTTCAATGAAATTCACACAAGTGCAAAGTTGACCATAAGTGATACCTGCATTTCTGAATGTAAGTTTCTATAAGTGTCCTGTACATAAACAACGGGACATAATGAGTTAAATTGTTCACTTTCCTGGCACAGTAAAGTATAATCTGTGAAAACAGATGTATTAACACAATCTTACAGATGAACACATTATATCTCACTTGCCATCTTCTCCCTCTCTTCTCCAGAATCTGTGGCTACTGAAACATGTTCATTTTGCTTCAAATCAAATTCCATTCATCTCTCTACATCCTATGAATTAGCTGTAAATCTAGATATAATAGAAAACCCATTTTCAACCATATACATTAAATATTTCTTCCCTCACAACTCAACAATGAGAACATAAAAGCTAAGTCTTCCCCATCCCATCCCTTCCATTGTATGCCAGATGAGAAATCAGTAGCCATTCTCAAACATTTCCAGATCTAATGACCTCTTAGCTGTGTAATCAAGGATAAAGACTTCTTTCTTACACACTTTTAAAAATTAATAGTCTGTAATAATTTGAGTGTAGGAAAATGGAATACAAAACAAATGCTTATTGGTTCTCACTGCTAAAAACGTCTGATGTTAGAAGAAACTTTGGTTTCCACAGAAAATATTGGCTTTCCCATTAGCCATCTGTTAGATGGTGGGACTGTTCTGTGAGGCTTTCTCAGCTGGAACATTTGGAATATGAATACATTGTTGCAAAAACTCACATTGTTGGCCATAATGTTTGTGATAATGTTGTTGACTTACCAGATGTCCTGGAAATTCCTGGGGTGTAAGTATTTCCAGTCGTTCCAAACCCTTCTGTCATGTTTCAGAATGGTGTTTGGTGTTTATGACTATCTATTTCTTATAGTTTTCTATGGAATTTCTTTCAGTCAAGTATTCTGTAGACCAAAAGACAGAAATACCTACCATTTAACTGTTCATGCTACCCTGAACTGTACAGATAGTCCATACATAAAAGGTCTATTTGCTATTTTTCAAAAAGAATTCCTTCGCCAAGGCCAACTATATACATCCATCCTGTGTAAGATGAAAAAGCATGACCTTCAGTGTACTTGTCTCCAGCTGGTAAAGAAGCAACAAAATCTAACAGTTGAATGTTTTGCTCACTCATTATGCGGAAGGAGTTTGTTTGAAATGTGAATAACCTCTGTCTTCAGTCTAGGCCTTGCCTTTTGAAAGTAGATTAATGGAGTGATGAATAAAGTGAAAAGTACTCCACACTTTCGCATGCAAATAGATGAGACTCCGCTTGCAAAGGGAATTATCTCTTGCCAGTCTGCTTCTTCACCTGTTTTCATTTAAAGCAACAGGCTCCTCTGAGCAGAATGAGGACTTGTTGTAAATGGGAATCCATTTCAGTCCTCCCTAAAACTCTGACTGCTGCACCAATCATACATGACTGTATGTACTTGTCCAACTGCACTTCCTGACTCATTTTTATCCTTTAGGCCCATGAGAGGGATACAGCATAAGGGCTTTAAAGTGTGATTTCGTTTATATTCAAGACTCCTTCACCACCACACAGCTCTAGTTTATTTGCTTCTTGGAGTTTACATCATGTCACAGCAAAGAAGCATACTGTTCAGACTTAGTCACCCATCTTCTTGAGGTTCTGCTCATCTGTCTACCCCCTGACCAGCTGCCCTGCCATGTATAACAGCCACAGAGTTAACCCATCCCCATGATTCCTTTGGGTTTAGTGGTTCTTGCTTTTGCTTAAAGACACAGGAGTATGTGATGACCGTTCCATGGCATGACTTTTAGATAAACCCCACAACCACATACCCCCCTCAACCGGACTTTTTCCGTTGGACTCTCTGATGTGGGGCAGCTTAGATAATTTTAAGTTCATGAGCTGGAGCCACACCTCCTTCATTCACTCTGTTGCCACGCTCACCTACCTGTCAATCAGGTGACCTCTCCCCAGGAAGTACTTCCTCTTACCCAGGACATAGGTGTAGTACCAAGTAAACACTTCTGTTTCTCTAAGCAGAGTAGGGTATGATAATTCCTTTTCTTTGGCCCACTCTCCCTTAACAAAACCCTAATGAGCCTGTGTATTTTTCTCACTTTGTAAATTAAGTTTATCACACTGCATGCCATGTTTGGGTCTATACTTAGAATTCTTCTCTAAGTAAAAGACAAGTGTCTGGAAAAAAAAAAATTTAGACCCAACCCAGCCAATAACATCTCCAATCTGGGAAGCAGGTTTAATCACCATTTGGTCTCACATACCCTCTGAGGTTGCACTGCCTCCTCCCCACACATGCAGGTAAAGCCCAGGCCCACCTCCCCACCCCCCACTCCCATCTCCTGGGCCCCCAAGGTCTCCATTCTCACTTCCCTTCATTCCACTTCATTCCACCCTGGGGAATCGGCCAGACTCAAGTCTATTCTCTAGCAGGATGGTCTTCTAAAGCAGACTAGACCTGAAGAACCTAAACTTGTAGATTTTTTTCCCTCCTCATCCTTCCTTTATGGAGAAAATTACAAAACTCAGAACAGAGGTGCAGACAGGAACATTGGAGAAATTTTAAAGTCATCTGTTAATATCTCACAGGAGGTATGCTACAACCTAAGTGACGAGAACAGTGGGAAAAGAAAGAAGGCCAAAAATGGGACCTGGAGAACTGATAATCTTCTCAGCAATTTGCTGATGTTCAAAGAATTATGCTCCAACCACCGCCAACAGAGGAATCCTTATCTCCAGATTCACATTCTGCATGAACTATGTCCTAGTAAGCAAAGGTCTCCTATTTCTAACTTTGAATTTAATAGCAGTTGTCAAGTTACGTAATCTATGATTAAAGGAACGAGTACAAACTGGTGACAAGAGAAATACTGACCCCTCTACCTTTGTCCTTCAAGTGCCTACGTTGTTCTGAAGCAAACTTTCTTACTAATAAAGATTCTCTACTTTGGGAAAACCTCCAAAAGGAAGGAAGAAATGGAAATGTAGAGCTGAATAACCATTAAAATGATCGAAGTCAGTAGTTTTACATCTTGACCATACATATCCATCACGTGGGGAGACTTTGCAGTTATACATGCTACTGAGCAATGACTCACTACTCGGTGTGCGTAGACGCCAATACCACAGCACCATCTTTTGAGAAAAAAAGGTTCTATTGCTATCAGCAAGGAGACAGGAGGAAAGGCTCAATTTTTTTTTTTAGATTGGAAGAATTTTATTTTTTATTTAGTAAATGTAAATTTTCAAAGTACAGTTAATGGATTACAATGGCTTCCACCCCCAATAATTTCCCTCCCACTCACACCCCTCCCATCTCCCGCTCCCTCTCCCATTCCATTCACATCAAGATTCATTTTCAATTCTCTTTATACACAGAAGATTGATTCAGCATATATTAAGTAAAGATTTCAACAGTTTGCACCCACACAGAAACACAAAGTGTAAAATACTGTTTCAGTACTAGTTATAGCATTACTTCACATTGGACAACACACTAAGGACAGATCCCACATGAGAAGTAAGTACACAGTGACTCCTGTTGTTGACTTAACAATTTGACACTCTTGTTTATGGCGTCAGTAATCTCCCTAGGCTCTAGTCATGAGTTGCCTAGGCTATGGAAGCCTTTTGAGTTCGCCGACTTCGATCTTATTCCGACAGGGTCATAGTCAAAGTGGAAGTTCTCTCCTCCCTTCAGAGAAAGGTACCTCCTTCTTTGATGGCCCCATTCGGAAAGGCTCAATTCTGTCTCTTCAATCTGGAGTAGGTTTTAGAGGTTAGGAGGGACAAGTTGGCAGGCAGAAGCACTGTTGGGACACTTTCTGCTTGGTGGACATTAGCGCTGGATCTTGCTAGTCAATGGACCTTTCACTTCTGAAAGGACTCCAGCATTCAGGTTCTGATCCGTTTCATTCCTTGATGAGGAAACACTGATTTCAGGTGTTACTTCAGATGAAAGCCTATCTTTTCTGCATGCTCAAGCCACTTGCGACTATTATCTCTGTTCTAAGAGCTAATCACATTTGTTGGGATCTTTGCCAACATTTAAATATGCATCAGGCACTGGTCCCCTGCTCTTAGTCATTTCCAGTCCACAGTGACTGAGGTTCTCAGGATCCAGTTAGAAACACAAATAAGTCACCCTGCAATGAATACCTTTCAAAATTTTATGCTAAATCTTGGCTTGGGGATCCTCCAACAGCCTAGAGAACATTCCAGACTTTCAGATCTATCCAAGTAGCTTGGTAGCTTGGTGCCCTCTTATCCCAGGCAGACTCTCATGAATCCAGAGCACCTTGAGGGCTCAGTCCAAGTTAGTCTTCGTTGCCTCCGAAAGCCCCCAGTCCACCTGGTATTTACAGAGCAGGGCCAGTTTGAGCCAGTTCTTGCAATTATGCACATAGGCCCTGCCCCATCCCAGACTAATTAGATCACCATCTCCACAGGTGATAACCAATTAGTAGTATGTTGTTTTAAAGCTCCCAGGTGATTCTCACACGAAAGCTGGGGCTCATCAGTCCTACCTGCCTTCACATTTAAGCAGGTAGCTTGTAATTTCTCCAAGGTAAATCATCATAAGTAAAAGAGCACTGACTTGAGACTGCTCCTGAATCTTAGTTTCCCCCATAACTCACTCAATCTCACCACATAAGCAACATTTTAGAGTGCCCAAAACAGGTTCTGCTCCAGTTTTATTTCAATATGGAAGAGAACACATTAGAATACTATGTATTTTATTCATGTTTCTCCCATTCTGAAAGCTGTAACTTTTGTTCTTATTTCCCCAAAGAATGACTCTACAGCCCTCCCCACCCATTCACAAGTTTGATAAATGTTAAACAACACATTTATGAGATAGCATTCCATTCTAGTATGACATTTAAAAGCTCTGAAGTTTAATTGCTGTGGATAACCATCGATCATTGCAGGGATACCCCTGGGACGGTGGACTCTGAGGTATGTCATCCATCTCGTGGCGATACTGTGGCTGGCTGCCTTCTCCCCTTCATCACTGGGTAAGGGGCTGATGGAGATCGGCTGCTGCACTTTCAAAGTGCCTCCTGTTCTCTCACCCGCTCTGCATGACTACTGAACTGAGCCATGTTGTGACAGTCTGCCTGCTCTTCCCTGTTCAGATTAATGAATACAGCTTTAGCTGTTAATTCAAAGCTAGTCAAGCTTATATCCAACAATTAGAGGCCAATTTTCATATTCAGCTCTAGTGTATGTGTGGAAGGGTACAGGAGAGGGCTGCAAGTTGGCATGATTCTTTAGCAGGGACAAGGAAGGAGGAGGAGGCATCCAGGATCCTGAAGACTGATACCTGAAACTCTCATTGGGTCAGGCTACAATAAAATGCTTCAAGCCTCAACATTTTTGCAAGCTACAACAATGCGACCTTGGGGGGTTGTGCTTCCTGCCCTGAAGCTAGACTGCAATCCATCAAAAATAACAAGCACAGAGCAGGCCCCTGTGCACTTCCGCCTTGGAGGAGGGTCAGCAGCTAAGCCAGTATTAGAATACGCTCTAGAGTCAGAAGCTGACTCTCCTACTTCTCCTTGCTCCCTTCCACAATAAGAAATGCTGTGTTTCCTTGTACTTAGAATTATGAAAGTGACCTCATATGCCCCATTTCAGGATCACCTAGGACAACAGACACTCAGTACTTAATTCTCAATCCTGCCATGGCCTGCCTGATAAAACAAGGTTCTGAATGCCCTGTCTTGCTCAGGAAAACTGTTCATGGACCCCGGGTGCCAAACACTGCCAAAATGCATTCCTACCAGAATTTCTAACCTACGCAAGTGGGAAAACAAAGCCCATCCTGGGTATTCCTGCCCCTGGATACTGAGGTAGAGGTGGTTCAGAGGAGCACATGTCTGAGAGAGTCAGGCATTTGCCCTGGAGTGAGAAGTCTCCTTAGTCCTTTTGAATGGTCTTTTTCAAAAAGCACGTGATCCATGGTTGGACTACGGTACACAGCAGCTGGACATAGCTTCCATGGTGCTGATGATTGGTCACTTTTCTGATTGAATTTTATTTCTGTTCCACCTCAGTATTTAGCAACTTCTTTAGTATCTCTACTAGTTTTTCATTACAATTAAGCTACCTGCAAGAAGCTAACTTACGAAGGAAAAGGGATGTTTTCACTCACAGTTTTGGTGGTTCACTACCCAAGAGCCAGTAGAACCCGCTGGTTCAGCGGTCTTGTGAGGCCAAAGGATGATGGAGTGTGGAGAGCCAGGAAGCTGAGAGTGAAAGATGCTCAGCTTACATGGGCTTTTATAATCAATTATCTAAAAAAAAAAAAAAAAAAAAAAAAAAAAAAACTACCACATGATGGCACATCCCTAATCAACACAATTGAATTAAGCCTCCACCCTCTTGAACTTATGACTTTGGATTGTAAACATCTGTGAGATGGGGAGTCAAATCATGTTCCAACAGCTCAACTGTGCAAGGAAGCGTCCAGGAACGGGGTGTGTCTCCGCCTGGTGGTGACCGTGGAGACTGGAGTGATCGTTTGGTTTTAGTATCCCCAGTAAGAAAGTAAACTAACAAACGAGTAGCAGGCACTTATCCTAGCAGCTAAGACACTGCATCCAAGACCAGAGTGCCTCGGTTCAACTGCCAACTCCAGCTCATGCCTTTGTGAGAGGCAGCAGATATAGCTCAAGTAATTGCGCTCCTACCACTCACCTGCGAGACCCGGCGTGAGTTCCTAGACCCTAGCTTTTGCCCAGCAGAGCCCAGCTCCATTTCTTGTGGACATATGGGGAGTGAAAAAGCAAATGGGAGGGTTCTCTCCTTACCTTTCTGTCTACCTCTCAAATAATTAATTAAAAGGCAAAAGTTTGAGGTAGCACAAGTAAAAACCATTTTTGACAGACCTCTAGTCTAATCAAACACTTGAAGTCTCTGTTTTCAAACAGTATCTATTATCTTGCCTGTGTCTAGCACATAGGTTGTACTAGTACAGAGTCTAGTACACAGTTTGAATTTAATCAGTTGTGGAGTAGAAAAATATATCAATGGGGCCAGCACCACCTGCAGTACCGGCACCCTATATGGGCACCTGTTCGAGTCCCCACTGCTCCACTTCCTATTTAGCTTTCTCCTTGGCCTGGGAAAGCAGTAGAAGATGGCCCAAATCCTTAGACCCCTGTACCCATGTGGGAGACCCAGAAGAACCTCCGGGCTTCGGATGGCTCAGCTCCGGACCAGGCGGCCATTTGGGTAGTGAACCAGAGGATGGAAGACCTCTCTCTCTCCATCTCTCCATCTCTCCCCCCCACCACCTCTGCCTCTCTGATAACTCTGCCTTTCAAATAAATAAATAAATGGAAAATATGTCATTATTTCTTGTTTTCCTGGAAGTGTGTATGAGGGTCCTTCAAGTGTTCATGAAAAATGAAATTAAAAAATAATGTGCATTTTCCTTGAATGTTTTAGAACCCCTGATATCTAATTTGAAACTTACACACTAAGCCATGAAATAAGAAGTTTAATGTTTATAGGTTAATGGCTATCTATGACGGAAGCTGGAAGCCACAGGCATGTTAATAAGGAAGGATCCAGAATGAGAATACTGCTGTGAATAGGGTGGTAAGAGGAATCCACTTTGAGGAGGTGACATTGAAGCTGAGACTAGAAAAGGAGGAGCTAACAGAGCTGGGCAAGCAGCACTGCACATGCTACAAACCAACATCACAAAGTCTGGGGGCCCCATGGAGATGAGAGCCATTGGGCATGTAACAGTGAGAAACGGGTGAGGTGAGGCTGCATATTTTAGGTTGTACCCGAAGTTCCTGCACTCAAAGGGAGGTCCAGGCATTACCTGGGAACTTAATGGAAATGTAGACTCTCAATCCCCCATCAAAGGCACCAAATCAGAACCTGCACTTTAATAGGATCCCCAGGTCATCCTTTTGCATTTTTGATATTAGTAAACACTGGTGTAGGAATCCACTGAAAAGCTTACACAGCACAGTGTGGATATCTGCTTTATATTTTCAAAAGGATCATTCCAGCGCTGTGATGAGCATGGGTTAGTGTTTTCATGGCTATTTTCTTATTATTCCTAAAATTTGGATCATTTGACTAGATTACTGCTCCTTCTCCTTCCAAGGCTAAGTCCTGCTGTACTTTGGCCATCTTCCATCTGAAGTCCAGCCCAGTGGCTCCTGCCTCACTTTTCTGCTTATGCATTGCCCTGTGCCATTGCCCACCTGCCTTGCATTTTCAAGTGTCATCTGCTCTGTGTTCTCCAGAGCCAAGCTGTGCCCACACATCAGGAATCTCCAGCTTCTCCTATCCTGATGGACTCCTCGGAGGCTGGTGACAGCACCTGCCTTTCATATTGCACCCCACACCTTCGGCTGCTTCTTCCAGACCCAGCCTCTGCCTCCCAGGTGCTTCCGTGCTACATCCATCTGTTCCCACGGCATGCCCCTTCCAGGCCCCAGGAATTCAAGGACCAAGTAACAGATGAGCATTCCAAGTGACTATAATTCACTTCCAAATATGAGAAAGGAGTTCATATGTAAATTCCAGCCATCTTCATATAAAAAATAAAACTTTTATAACCGATTGTTGGGGGAGCTGTTAATGAGCTAACCACTTTTAATTCAATATTTGACAGTAATTGCAACAGAATTACATTTAACAAGATGGGAAGCTCTCTGGGTTTTTAGTAGGCAAATGAGATAACAGAGCAGTTCCTGTTAAGGGATTGAAAGATAATCAAAGGAGCCTTCATGCCTGTGGCTGACTCTGAGTGACAAGACTGCCAACAGTAACCCCTAAAGATGGGTGACTCTGGTTGTCTGGAATAAGAAATAAAACATAGAATCCCTCGTGCTTAGCAAAGAACAGTCCAAATGCCAGGCCTGATGGAACATGTGGGTTGCTGGGGATGGTTGGAGATCTTGCTTAGCTATAGCTGTCAAGGAGGCTGAGAGCCCAGGCAACAAAGGCATTACTTAATGAGTTCTAATAGAAGTTAACAGGAGTTTGGGCAGTCGTACCACAATGAGATATAATCCCTCCCCATTAAGTGGCTATGGTAACAAATGATTTTTTTTTTCTCATTCTATGTTGTGCTCTGGGGAGAAAAGCAGCTCCATTGCTTCTCAGTATCCTGTCGGAACGGCATCATAAAACTCAGTCCTTATATTAGCAGGTTCAACCAGACCCCTGAAATGAGGGCAGCATAGAAGAGAGGTGTTTGTCTGCGGGATGGAGGAGGGATACAGGAGCATTGTAAGAAGGTAATCAGGTCACACCACATTTCACCCTTGGGCTGCTGTGGGAGGTCTGAGTTAGGGAGCTGGGAGTCCCACAGAGGCATGACTCCAAAATTGTCCTCATTATACACTTTCTTGAAACTCTCTGAAGAAGCTCACCTTTCTCCCCTCCAATGGCTATGTCATCACCTTTATTTCTGCTCTAACTCTGGCTTTAATGGATTTTCTGGGCTTCCAGCTTTGAAACCTTATAGAAAGAGCAACCTCAACTGTTACTCAGATCAAATGTCATCAGTCCTCGGGGACAGCTTTAACTTCAATACGATGCTCAAATTTGGGCAGTTTGAAGCCAAGCAAATAGATTCTATATATTTTCCGTAGTCTCTAAAATGGGATTCAGGAAGAAGACTCTTATTTGCTCCCAGTTTAACACTGAATCTGCAAATGAAACAAACAAGTCAAAATGCCATTTTATACAATTTTGGGAGGGAAGAATATGAGAAGAAAGAAAAATAGCGAACAAAATATTCACATTGCTATACAAGGAAAAAGAACCTTTGGAGACAAAGTTCATATTTGACAGGTAATGTGACAATAAAAGGGGAAAAACATGAATTAAAATGCAATGAAAAGTTCATACTTTCCGTGCACAGAGAAACAAGTGAATGTCCTTAAATTGATCAGCTCTCCAGCTGGGAGAAGGGCTTCCAATGATTGATGGAGGCATGATGCTTTTTCTTTTAGATAGATACATGTTGAAGCACAGTGAAGAGACTAATTTGAGTCACTTTTTAAAGAGATTGTATAAATGCATTTACAGAGTACTGTGCTATGCACACAGTAGGAAATTTAAAGAACTAAGCTTAATTCAAAATCAAGAAATAGGTTGATGGTAGAAAACAAAGGATTCTACTTATTTAGTAGGGAGAAAAAATACTTTAAATAGTGGAATTCATTTGAGAGTTAAACCAAAAGTTAGTGTCAGACTGGAATAACAGAGGAAGGGCCAGAAACAGGCCATTAAAGACACGAACACCAGAAAACTCCACAAGTTCTCATCAATTAAGAACTTTTAGAGCCACCAATTATGCACAGAAAGGTTATATGTTTTTAAAATGCAGAAACAGAATCAGGTCCATGCAAAATGTAATTATCCAAATTAACCAGTTATAAGAACACATAGGAAGCTTCTGAGAGGAGACTACGATCCACTCCACACTCACGGCTTCAGAATCACAGAGTACACTCTGACTGCTTCCTAGAGGTCAGGGCCCTTGCTTCTGCTTCTGGCTGAATCCATACATTATTTTGAACAAGGATCATGCAGGAGGTTAGCTTTTTGGCACCAAAAAATTTGGAAGAGCACCCTGTTTATAGTCAGACTATGTAACTATCTGCCACAGTTGCCAAATGAGAAAGCTAGCAAGCATTCAAGTAGATGGACTAGTCCTTACTAATGGGAATCCATGATAAAGAAAACAGACTTCATGGAAACAGGAACTATCTTCTCCACCATTGTTTTACAAGACCCTTACAAGTTGCCTGATACATAATGGTTGATTACAAAACATTCACTGAACTAATGAGGGCACTGGGAGGCCTCCAATTATCTACTTACACTCTACCTATCAAGCTGCCTATCTACCGATTGATATATAAATAGAGAGATAGAAAAAGATCATAAAATTTGAAGTTTAGGAAAATCACATCCAGTGGAGATACAAAGGAGATCAGAGTAGAAAGTACTTCAGTACATTTGTACCGAGGAACCTTGCCCACACTGACCCCTGAAACCTGTTACTATTCAGCTTTGTATCTTCCTTTGTGCTTGGGACAATCACAGGCTCACAGGAGATGCACAGTAAATAGCATTCACTGAACAAATTAATGCACTGTCCTTCACAGTCATTAGGAAAATTCAGACTCAATAGTCCTAGGGACAAATTTGGTGGTGGGCTCTTCTAATTTTTTTTTTTTTTTCAAAATAAATGGACACTAAAAAGAATCTATGAACTATATCTAAAGCTAGATGAGTGTCACATTAATTCACATGGCCCATAGATGGAGAGAAAGCTGTTTTAAGCTTCTTAAATGGCTTAGATTTTAGAAAAGTTATAATCCTTTATCAAACTTACAGAAATGAAGGCAGATAAACAGTTCAAAGAGTTTCTCCATAATACTTAGCATGCTTTACCCATTTCTGTGGATTTTCCAGCCAGTTACACTAAGAAGCGGGATTGTTATCTTGCAACTTCTGGCAGCCTTCACTACCCATGGCACCCTTCTATCCATGTGACAGAGTTCAGACCAATGGGATGTGAGCGCCAGTGCTCTAGCCAATCTCTGTATCATCATCTCAAACACGAAGCTGCCTGTTCTTGCCTCCCTCTCTTTGACCTTTCCACTAGACGGCATCTGGACTTGGCAGTGACCTGGCTTCCACTTGGAAGCTCTGGAGGATGATGCAGCCACACATTGGAGGAACCTGGGTCCCCAAATGTCTGCCTGGAGCAGCGCCTCCCCCACAACCCTGAACTGCTCACATTTGGAATGCTATGTGAGAAAGAATCTTCTGTTGTGATTGAATCTCTGTATTTGTGGAGTTTTTGTTTCAATAGCTTATGTCTAAATATTAGACTTCCTATCCTAAGGTTCTATGGTTCCATTTAAATCCAATAGGCCAAACATGTTACATTTTATTTGCTTGGAGTTTACCAGTTGTCAGTTTTCCCCATAGGGGATAGTATTCGTTAAAATAAGTGATCTACTTTTTTATCCTACACTGTTGACAACCACCAACATAACATGTTCTTGGGACAATTGTGACAGTGAAAAAAGTTGAGACCAGGAAGCTAAAAATATTATGATACACAGTATTTTTTGACCTGGATACAGCCTCTGAAGGTACATTTTGGTTGGCATAGTGTAAAAACATGCTCAGTGACAAGGAACAATATTTGTGAGTCTATTTCTGGGCATGTGCATGAGTTAATTAGCAAACTCCCAACTTACTGTGCATGCAAATTTCAAAGTTCAAAAAGTGGCAATTTGCCCACATAAACCTTATACAGCTTTTATTGTTTTGTCAGATCTGCTTACTTAAATGCATAAATTAAGTACTATGTATTGCACCAACTAAAAACTATGGCAGAATTCGTTGGGTGAAGTGAGAATTAAAATGTCAAAAAGAAAAAAAGCTTTGCCATCTCACCCTCAAAGCTGTGCATGTGATGAAAGGCAGTTTTGGAGATATGGTGACTGCCAGACCAAATGTGCCAACAAGGTCTGATGCTTTCCCTACCCCCACGTCACTGAAACACCACACACACACACACACACACACACACACACATGCAGGCATATAAACATACTTGGCACAAAAGAAGTATATATATATATATATATATATATATATATGCTGGGTACTGAGAATGCATGAATTTCAGGGATGCAATCAAGGATAGAGTTCCCCTCTCCTTTCCCAAATATTTTACTTAACACTTCAGGATCAAACACTGATCTAAGATTTTCCTGTACATACAGCAGGACTCTCCACTGTTATCTTTGTCTGCACTGTCCATGAATTCACAATTTTCTTGCCTGCTTCCTTTGCTGGGTCAGAATGAAAAAAGATGAAGATTCCCCCACGATACCATGTGAAATTGCCTTGTACTGTAATCATTCCTTCACTATTTTTAAGTGCTTTGCTTGGGACTACTTTTAAAAATATGATTTGTTCTTAATATATGATTTGTTCTTAACATGAGATTGCTAATGGTTTCCAGCAGGGGTTTTAAGTCACTCAGACATCCTTGAAGGGACACAGAGGCTCCTCTGATTTTATTTGGCATTTCAAACATGTACATTTACAAACATTTACTCTTGATAAGGCTGCACAGGTTAGCAGGCATAAATGTTTTTGCTCTAGGCAGCAATCATTTTAATTCAGCATGAAGACCTAGCTTTCTTGTTAAAAGCTGGTCAGAATCTCTGATCAATAAGTATGTATATAGATGGGAAAATATGAAAGAATGAATTCTTCTTTAATGTAATTTTGGGGATTTATTTTTCAAAACAACAGGCCTACTGGAGAGGGGGAAATAAAGTTTCATGGTGCTTAAAACTTAAGATAAATCTATTGTTTTTTCTGGTGGTTCTAAAATTCTCTCCCTAGGTAATTTAAACTATTTCTTCATAGTACTGTCAATCTATCAGATAGGATAATCATGGAAAATTTCACTTGTCTTCCACCCATCCCTACTTAATTTTGCTGTTAGAGCAGGTGACACTACCTTATCATCAACCACTGACGGGAAAAGAAACCCCTCCTATTTTCCAATCATTTACTACTCAGAAAAATATCAAAATAGAACTTGTGTTGATTTCATTTTCCTGACATTTTTCAAAGTCAAAAAAAAAATTCTCATTACTTCCTATTCCACCCTCCATTTTTCCCTTTTTTAATTTTAAAAAATGCAAAGTACATCTTTGCCCCATCCACATTTCCAGAGGCAGTTTAAGAGAACATAAAAGAGAAAGGATGTCTCATCATATTCCATTGTCACTGTGGCTCTCTGCACCAAGCTCAGCCATCTGAAAGATATCCACCTCTCTGGGTCTCACGTCGAGTGTTTACTTTTTATCATTTCAAAGTGTTCCTCTGTGATAGCACTTCTGTCAAATTTATGAATAAGTCTGGAAATTTTCAAGATAAGCTGAAATCGGTCTTATTTGTTGGCTTCTGACTCAAATTCCCTCTACCTCTTCAGGGAGGAAGCTTCTGATTTTAAATTCCACCTGCTGTATGTTTCTTTGCCCCAACTCTAGCTGTAAATCACACTTGGTTCCACAGATTTGATAAAGCCTGTGAGCTTATAATGTCCCTGCCAGAACTAGCCAAGAGTTACTTCCTGGGGAATGAAGCCAGTCAACAGCCCTTCCAGCAACATAAACATGACCCTGTTAGCTAAAGTCAGTGGGCCTCCAACAGTGGGGTTGTGCCCAGACAACTCTACCAAATAGTATGATCAAAGTAACAAGAGAAATTTCCTAAAACGATAAGGAAACACAGTCCGATTTTTGACTTTGTCCTCTGCCCTTCCATGCTGCTTGGATTCCACAGCAAGAAGGATTTCCTACCAGTACACGACCTGTTTCTACATAGAACCACAAGCTTATTCACTAATACAGACTATCTCTCTCTCACACCTCCAATCCCAAATAACATTAAAGCCACTGTTTCGAAAAGCAAAGTACAGAAACTTGTAAAGGTTCAGCATTGACAGGAGAGGGGCTGGAAGTTATCTGAATGCGGATACCAAGCTCACACAATTCACGATTTCCAGTTTTAAAATATACCCAGTTCCCTTTGACAATGCTGGTGAAGAGCAATGGTTGGCAGAGAATAATCATGCTGTCAAGCTAATACTTACTTTATCTGTGAATAGAAAGGGTATGTATGATAGAGCTGATAATGCTTTATTAGCGCAAGAACTGCGTTACTCTCTTGACTCCTACTTGACTCTATCAAAGACCATCTGCTAATATGAAAATAGTCTCGGGGCTGGTGCTGCGGCATAGAGAGTAGGGCTGCCGTCTGCAGTGCCAGCAACCCATGTGGGTGCCGGTTCAAGTCCCGGCTGCTCCACTTCCGATCCAGCTCTCTGCTATGGCCTGGGAAAGCAGTGAAAGATGACCCAAGTCCTTGGGCCCCTGCATCCACATGGGGGACCCAGAGGAAGCTCCTGGATCCTGACTTCGGATCAGTCCAGCTCCGGCCATTGCGGCCAGTTGGGGAGTGAACCAGTGGATGGAAGACCTCTCTCTCTCTCTGCCTGTCCTTCTCTGTGTGTGTAACCTTGACTTTCAAATAAATAAGTAAATATTTAAAATCATTTAACTCGGTATATACTGAGCATCTACCATGTACACACGCTATCGGCCTCTCTCCCTGATATCATTCACACAGAGCATGTGCACATCTGGTTGGGAGAGAATAAGGAGAGCTCAGACGCAGCAGTCAAAATCTAACAACCAGAAGGGAAGTTCCGGTTTTCCCCCTCAATATAGATGCACATTATTCAAGTTTGCTCCCACATAGGAGAGATTGTGTTTTGCTCTATGCATGAGTTAGGGTTTGCAGTTTTACAACAATAGATTTTGAGAGCAAAGAAACTTTACACTTTAAATATTAACTTAAGATATTAATGTCAGAAGAGCTAGACTGAATAAATGATAAAGATATCATTTTTATTACCTAATATTGACTTTAATAAAATAAAATTTTAAAAAATGAGGAGTTTAAAAATCTTAAAGGAAGTTTCAACATCATATAATGCAGAATTATTATTTAGAGATGGATAGACTGAGACCCACAGGAGCTGAGTTGCTTCATGTTGCACAAAGAATTGTTTTAGGATACAGAGATTACCAATTGTATAAAGGGGTTGAGATTACATTCAGTATGGCTTAGTGGAAACTGAAATAAGAATTATTGTTCAGACTTATGTCTGTGTTATGGGTCTCTCTTTTCCAGTGCCTAGAGAAAAGTGATTATGTGATTAAGATGGATTTTTTTTTTCCTTTGAGAGTTTGAAAGGGTTTTCCTGGCAGGGAGTACTTGCTTTCAACTTTCTCTCTCAACATGGTCTTGACAAATTAATGGATGAAAACTCAGATTAAACTATCTCAAACAAGACACTAAATTCTGTGAATTGTTTTTACTATGTAATTAGAATAACAATCAAATTTGGGAAGCCGCCAATTCCCAGAGCTTCTCAGGTCTTTAAACTGGGAGAAGCATTGCTGGCCTGGATAGACAGTAATGGGCTGAATTTCATCATGCACGGGTCCTCTACAAAGAGTCCCATCATCTGGCACGGTAAGGATACACTTGAAAAAAATATATTAAGGTCCCCCATCTCAGGCTCAGCAAGCTGATCAATGCAATTGTGTCACTTGACAGCCAGCTTTGTGCCAAGTTGCTGGACAAAGAAAAGAACACCCAGAAGCTGCCATTCCAGGTGCATCTGTGCTGACAGAATCTCACACAAGGCGTCTCCTTCCCGTAACCACCCCTCTGGTAGATAATGTAAACCTGTAGCAAATGAAAATAACCACATCATTCTAAAGAATAAGTGCAAACAGTGCTAAAATGCATTCCTGCTTTCTTCCTATAACCCAAGCCTGGTAAGCAGTACGACAATGGAACCACGACGCTCAGGGAGGGACTTTCCTGGAGATCATTTTAGTGAACTCAGGCAATCAACCCAAGACAGGTGTTTGGCCGGAGCTCCTGTGGAGACTCCCATTGCCCAGGAGCGGTGTTTGAACCAGGTCAGCATGTCCCAAAATGCCTCATTTTATGTCCATTCTGAATCCCACTGCAAATATTTATCCTTTTGACTCCTTTGAAGATTATGGTGACACTTCTCCAGCTGCTTCCCACTGAATAACTGGTAAAGGTAGAACATTATTTCAGTCATACAAAATATGTTACAAAAAGCCACCAACTACTGAGATTTTCCCTACTGTCTCATATTCAGAGACCTCTGAGAGCATGAAATAAAATTCTGAACTGGCAAGTTTGACAAGCTACCATTTTCAGACCTTGTGATTTTAACTTTATGGTATCCTAAGAGATTACAGAAATATTTTCTCCTGATTAATCATTATTTTTACATTTTTATTTTACTTTACAATTTCTCTATGTCTACATCTGGCTCTTAAGCTCCACAACTCATGAACTAACAATGTTAAGGGAGAGAATGAACAAGGCTCAGGAAATTTAAGTGGTTTCCCACAGGTCACACAAATGGGAAACAAGGGACATGCTTGAACCCTTGTCCAGTGGTCTCTGGTCATGTACTATTGCATGTCCCTTGGTAAAAGTCATTGATTTCTTAACGTTGTGCCACATGATGGAGTCAGTAGACATTTCATGTGTATCACTGCAATATAAATCAAAATTCCCTGTGAAGGGTTAAGAAGAATTCCAATCAGCCATTACCCCTCAGTATTACCGTCTTTCTCCTGCTCTCTCTGTCTCATCAGAACATGTCCATTGTTCTTTCAGTAAATGTCTTAGTGACAGACATCAAACCAATAGGAAGGGGTGATCGCCCTCTCCCAGCATTCTGGCAATTAGGATGCCAGCCCATGGTGCAGAATTACCAGTCAGAAACTCCTCTGTTTCTGACCAAAAAAAGGGGGCAAAAAACAAAGAACAACAGGATGAAACTCACGTAGTCCTCCATGCAGTAGGACATGCCCAGCACAGTGGTCATCCCTATTTAGGAGAACAGATCCTGGGTAGTCCAGGGAGCTTAGTTTCTGTTTGCTACCCTTGTGTTGAGTATTGCTATCCATCCTCTGAACCAGAGTAAACCACCTAGAATTTGCTTTTCTGTAGAGTTAGCCTGAGTCAGTTTCTGTTGTTCATGGTCAAAAATCCTGTGTGGCACATGCAATTGTCCAACTTTATTATCATTGGTTTTTCCAATAAACTCAGTTTCACAATAACTAAATTTGAAATTTTAAATCTATATTTTATCTATTAGTTGAAAGGCAGAGTGGCAAATAGAGAGAGAGAGACAGAGACAGAGACAGAGACAGAGGGAGAGCTTTCATTAGCTGGCTGATTACAGATGGCCACATCAGCCAAGTGTGGGCCAGGCTGAAGCCAGGAACCCAGAACTCCACCTGCATCTCCCACGTGGGTGCCCGGGACGTAAGTACTTGGGGGCCATCTTCTGCTGCCTTCCCTGGCACATTATCAGGGAGCTGCATCAGATGCCGACCAGGCAAGACTTGAACCAGCACTTCAATATTGGATGCTGGCAATGCAGGCTGCTGCATCACAACGCTGGCCCCTTTAGTTTGATTTTTGATAAGGTTTGGTTTTGATAAGATTTAGTTTGATTTTTGATAAGGTACTCTTTCCTGAAAATCAGAAAAACTATAATGTCAAATTCAGAATGCTAACTTTGAGTGTGCTCACATTTGGCTTTATATAATACGCTATTAATCTAAGTTTAGGCTTAGACCAATTATTCTTTTACTGAAAATGTTTTAGGCCACTCCAGTATGTAATAAATGCTTCCTGTATGGACCCATAATTTTTAACATATTACAAATAAATAATTTCCATAGAGTATTTTGTCAAACTTTATTCTAAATCCTTGTCAAACAAATTGTTAAGAAAGATATACTATTCTAATTTTAATAACAGGTGTTTTTTTTAATTTATTTATTTACTTGAAAGTCAGAGTTACACAGAGAGAGAAGGAAAGGCAGAGAGAGAGAGAGGTCTTCCATCCACTGGTTCACTCCCCAAATGGCCACAACAGCCAGAGCTGTGCTGTTCTGAAGCCAAGAGCCAGGAGCTTCTTCCGAGTCTCCGACATGGCTGCAGGGGCCCAAGGACTTGGGTCATCTTCCACTGCTTTCCCAGGCCACAGCAGAGAGCTGGATTGGAAGTGGAACAGCCGGGACATGAACCGGCACCCATATGGGATGCTGGCACTGTAAGTGATGGCCTAACCCACTACGCCACAGTGCTGGTCCCAACAGGTAGTAATTTTAAAATTTACTATATATAAGTGAAATAGACATCCTTTCAGGTGAGTCTTGTTTATATAGCCCTTGCCTGTATTCCTGCTGAACTATCGTCCTTCTACTTCTTATTTGTTGAGATCTTGATTTAGTGAGCATTAAGCCTTTGACTATTAGATAAGTTTAAAATATGTTAACTCAAAAATTAAAAAAATTAAATTCTTACATTAGCGCTATAACTTAAATATTTCCTTAATCTGGCTCTTAAATTGTTCGTATGCTATCATCCAATTTTATCAAGCAGAATTCTGGTAACCTAGAAATCAAGGATGCACACTCAATTTCACTGTATTTCCTACCAACTACACATAGATATCAAATTCTTGTGCCTATAAAAGGTAACCACTAATAACTAATCAGTTATTCTATGTTTATATACCTTATGACTCCCCATTTTACATTTCCAATCTGCTAATACAGTAATTCACACATCTTAGATGGCTAATAAATATTTGAACATCAAGGTTGGTTGATGTTCAGAAAAAGATCACTAACATCTATGACTGCCCGTATTATATAAGCTGCTGCTTGCGTGAGATGATCAGAGAAAAGAAATGTATGAAAAGGGTGGCAATGATTATACACTGGAAATGGGATTCTTACAATTAGTCTGTGCTAATATAAATACACCTCACACAGAGTACATTTATCCAAAATATTCAGTATCTTCATATTCTCCATAAAGAGCTCCCCTCCCTCCTTGTCTCGTTGCCCTTGCCTAAAAGAACGAATTTCATACAAAAAGGAGTTGTCAGTAATTGTCATTTTTTGCCACAGACCCACTCTTCTCTAGTCATAATTATCTTTAACAAAACAAAACAAAAATCTGGACAGTGAAAGATAGGGAACACGGCTAGTGGGAAATTGGTAGCAGTACATGCATATTTTAAAAACACTTCTTTCAGCTGCCAGTCGCCTTGTCTAATCAGGGCACCTCTATTCTGAAGCAGCAAATATCAAAGTCAAGATGGAATGTAAATGCAGCATTATAATATATGGCATGTAGAATGAAGATATGGCAAAGGTTGACATTGATGATGATTAAACCGTTTGGGATTTGGCCTTAGAGACATGAGGATGGAATCCATAATCACCAGCCCTCCTCTCATCTTTATACAGTACCTGCTAATATACACCAGCTTCATAATTACCTACTAAAAGATAGGTGGGGAGTTCATTAACCATGCTAATTACAAGAACAATTTATGCTAAATCATCAGCAGGAATGTTAAAAACACTCCTTGAAAGCCAAAACAATGTAAAATCGACCTTAGTGGATGCAAAACATCTGTTCTCTGGGGCAGGATAAAAGAAAAATAAAAAAAAAAAAACAGAGTAGATGAGAAGAGAAAAATATTTTCTTTGTCATTCCCAACCGAATGACAGGTGCAAGTTTATTATGTGAAGAAACTTGAGCGTAATAGAGATGATGACCTCACAGGTAAAGGACATCGTTGGCAGCTGCTGGCTCCTCCAGGCTTCACCACTTGTCACCTACTTGTCCAATTTGTTGTTCAGAAGGGATTCCATCTTCAGCTTCTTCCACTCTGCAGTGTGAGTCAAATGGAAAGAGAATTATTCCAAAAGTATTTTGAGACATGCTTTAAATGTCATGTCCATTTTTACATCACTCAACAAGATATTCAAAAGTCAAAGAACAAAAGGTGGTAGCTGACTAATGACTTGATAGTGCATGGTAGAGAAGCTTAATTGTTAAATTAACAAAAAATTATAGCAAGATATATTTTGAGATATCATCTAGTACATACTAAATTTTACTGAACCTAGAGTGTTAAGGCTATTATTATTGTATGATTATGAAATAATTCCTTGTGATTAGGCAGTGTCAACTAAAGGGCTTTTTTTTTTTTCATAAAAGCTAACCATATCTAAACGCATATAATTACCTTTTTCCCTGCAGGAATAGAATTTTAAAGGGGGAGCTGAAACAGGTAATGTTTTTAAAAATCTCTTTAAAGTGGAAATGCTCCTTTGGAAAATTTCCACACATTTGGCATCAGAAGTCTCCTCCATCCAAGTGGAACTAATTAGAGGCATGCACATGGAGGTTGCCATGTAAGGTGAAAGGAGAGGCACGTTAATGACCCAAGCTGTGATATCATTTGTGAGAACTTCTTTCCACTGATCTGACACCAATTGAAGTTCAGCTTTCAATTCTGTCTTTGAAGCCCAGATCAAGCAGTGTCATGGACACATATCTTTTGTAGTACAGTCATGTTTTTTGCTAAATTGTTATGGACTACCTCTGAGAGTTTTCACCCCAATCCTAGCAATGGACATTGTTTCAAACTAATTTTTCACTTGACATAGAGTCTACTGTGGAAACTTTTGTAGCTTTTTAGTAGGTCAGGACAGTGTCTTATCACAAGGGGAAAATACTGAAGTGGGAATTTTGTGTAGTAATTAAGACACCACTTGGAACACTGACATCACATATTATTGTGCCTGTGTTTGAGTTTCATCTCTGATTCCAATTCCATCTTCCTGCTAATGCACACCCTGGGAGGCAGCAGGCAATGCCTCAAATACTTGGTTCCCAGCCACCCACATAAAAGGCCCAGATTGAGTTCCCAGCTCCCAGCATTCACCTTGCCCAGCCCTGACTATTACAGGTATTTGGGTAGTGAAATAGCAGGTGGAAGATCTGTGTGTGTATGTGTGTCTGTATGTGCATGTGCTTTCAAATCAAATTGAGAAGCTTCTGTACTGCAAAAGAAACACTTAGGAAAGTGAAGAAGAAACCAACAGAATGAGGGGAATTATTTGCAAATTATACAACTGATAAAGGATTAATAACCAGAATAGATAAAGAGATCAAGAAACTCTACAATACAAACAACCCAGTTAAAACATGGGCAAGGGACTTAAATATACTTTTTTCAAAAGAGGAAATTCAAATGGCCAGCAGACACAGGAAAAAATGCTCAGGATCACTAGCCATCAGGGAAATGCTAAAATCAAAATGAGGTTTTACCTCACCCCAGTTAAAATAGATTTCATACAGAAATCAACAAACAACAAATACTGGAGATGATGTGGGGAAAAAGATATCCTAATTCACTGTTGGTGGGAATGTAAACTGGTAAAGCCATGATGGAAGACAGTATGGAGATACCTCAGAAATCTGGATATAAACCTATTATATAACCCAGCCAACCTACTCCTGGGTATATACCCAAGGTAAACGCAATCAGCATATGACAGGGTTATCTGCACCCCCATGTTTCTTGCAGCTCAATTCACAATAGCTAAGACATGGAATCAACTCAAGTGTCCATCAGCTGAAGACTGGATAAAGAAATTATGGGATATATACACCATGGAATACTACACAGTGATTAAAAAAAACCAACAACAAAATGGATGAAGCTAGAAAACACCATACTTAGTGAAATATGCCAGTTACAAAGCGACAAATACCATATGTTCTCCCTGACCTGTGATAACTAATAGAGCACCTAAAAGGCAATATGTAGAAGTGAAATTGACACTTTGAGAAGCAATGACTTGAACAGCCCTTGTGTTGACTGTTGAGGAACAACTTTTATATATTACTTATTGAACTCTTTATTTAACAGAGTTAAACATATGTGTATAAAGTCAATTGAAAATAGATCTCAGTAAAAAATAAGAGTGGGAATGAGAGGAAGGAGGAAGAGATGTAGGAGTATGGGTAGGAGGTCAGGCATGGTGGAAAGAATCTCCATGTTCCTAAAGTTGTAATTATGAAGTTTATGATGTTTGTAACTAAAGCTGTATATAGTTCTACATATATTCCTATGGACTAACTTCTAAGGGTACAATTTAAAAAACTTGCCATGGGACCCTAAATCCCCTGAAGCTGGGTGGTAAAAATACCATCTTAAGTGTTAAAGTGATCATATGGATAGGATTAAGCACCTAGTAATAATAAAAATAGATAGAATTAAAAAGGAGTGAATGCTCCAACATGGGAAGCAGTCCACACAGCAGACCCATAGAATGACAATCACTTTCAGTAGCACTCTGACTTCAGAATTGGCCCTTAAAGTGTTCTGGTCTGGCTGAAAAAAACACAAAAGCATTTCAGGCATGGGAAGCCAAGACACTGTGGCAGATGTCCTACATGAAGGACCTCGGTGGGTGAGACCCCAGTGGAAAGAAGTGGTCATCAAAGAAGGAGGTACTTTTCTCTGAAGGGAGGAGAGAACTTCCACTTTGCTTATGACCTCGTCTAAATACTAGAGGAGTTTGTGGATATAAAAGGCTTCCATAGCCTAGGCAGCTCAGGTCAAGAGCCTCAGTGATTGCTGATGTCATACATAACAATGTTAATTGTTAAATTAACAACAGGAGTCACTGTGCACTAACTTCCCATGCAGGACTTCTGTCCTCAAAGAATTGTATTATGAGAGTTAATAGTACAACTTGTTCTCAAAGATTTATTTCATTTTAGTGTATTAAGTGAAGGATATTCTTATGTCTCATGTTATAGTTATGTCTAAGTGCTCTCAAAAGATGTATCATTCTTGGGTGCTTCTTTCAAGTTAATTAAGTTTCTAAAAAAAAAAGTGAAATTAACTTAGAGATGCAATGACTTTGAACAGCCCTTGTCTCTACTGTTGAGGAACACTTTTTTTGTGTGTGCAAATCATTGAACTCTTTACTTGGTATACAGCTGGTCTTCTGTGTATAAAATTAATTGAAAGTGGATCTTAGTGGAGAATGGGACTGGGAATGGGAGGGGGAGGAGAAGGGGGGGGGAGTGTGGGTGGGAGGGCTGGTATGGTGGGAAGAATCACTATATTCCTAAAGTTGTACTTACGAGATTCATGGAGTTTGTATTCCTTAAATAAAAGGTTTATTTAGGGGAAAATAAATGAACAAATATTTTTTAAATAAGAAAGTATTGCTTTAGGAATGAAAAAAATAACGTGTAAATTTATTTATACCACACTTTCCTTTCTTTCTCTAGTTCATTTTCTTCTTGTGGAACTGGCTCATAGCTGGGCCCAAGATTGGTGTCCTCAGCTAAGCAGTCTACATGACATCAATGACAGCAGATCATTAAAAAATTTCTTTGGGGGCATCAAGTTACTTCTACTGCAAATAAAAACCAATCAGTCTTAGAAAACAAAATTGTTGGTCATTGGCAATATTTTGCCTTCTTAGTTGGCAACACTTCTCTCCATATTAACAACCAGCTGATGCCTAGGCCCTTTCTACAGCCCTCTCCACCTGTCTGCTTATTTTAGTAAATGACCTTTAATGGAGAGCAGATGTTCCCAAACCCCTCCAATGAGAGCTACTTAAAAATATCATGGGCTCTATCAACCCTTTTTTTAAGATGTCTAGAGGGGATTGTAACGCCTGAAGAAAATTTAAGACCCACACTGAAATCTTGCTACTCAGAGTGCAGCCTTTGGACCAACCACAGTGACACCTCCTGAGAGCTTGTTAGAAATGCAGAATCTCAGGCAACTCACACACCTATGGAATCTGAATTTTCATTTTAGCAAGAAGGACTGCTCTAGAGCAAAAATCTTATTAAACTTAGTTACCTGCAAGACTTCAAAGAAACTTGTGATCAGAATATTGTGTTTGTGTTCTTACATTTTTTTCTGTGGAAGTGTCCAGTAGTTTCATTATATTCTTCAAAGGCTTTGTGACTTGAATATGGTGAAAAGCCAGTACTTGAGACTAGACCAGGTCTTAAATACTTAAGGAGACAGTCAAATTAAGTAAATGAATGATATGGGTAAGGGACTGCCAAATAACTGTATAAAACATTCTGCACAAAGCAAGGCTATTCCTGGTTGTTTGAAATATATTTCACTCTTTGTTAATCTTTAATTTTAACTCTTTTGATACAAGTATGGTTTCAAAACAATAACTCTCTACTGGAAGGAAAGAAAGTACCTGTATGGTACTATATGACAACTGACAAAACCCTGGGACACAATAGTAGAAGGACTAGGGGTGGTGGCTGAGATCTGGTTCCAGTCTATTGCTGATATGTGAGAATACAAGATCAGAGTGGTCAGATCATCTGATTTCCAAAGACAGTCCAGAACCCTAGATTTTTACATAAAATCAAATCTTTAAATGTTGCACCATTATTTTTTGATACCTAGGCTGCTAGTACGTCAACCTCTAAACACACAAAAGCATATCTAAACAATTAATATCTTATGGTAAAATCCTATCTCATATTTTTATTTCCAAGGAAACATCTTTCTATAATAGATTCTGGCTAGAATCAAAATTCTATCTAAA
Organism: Oryctolagus cuniculus; assembly: GCF_051225735.1. NCBI lineage: Eukaryota > Metazoa > Chordata > Mammalia > Lagomorpha > Leporidae > Oryctolagus > Oryctolagus cuniculus. Next base: position 59,405,572 of record NC_142875.1, read on the forward strand.
AAACATTGTTCAACTCCATCTTACTGTTTTAAGAATGAGAAACCAAAATGTTGAAGTTCTTGACAAAAGTCATGGTGAATTGATCTTGGTTAATGTCAGTATAACCACAAGCATTTGATCAGCAAAGACAAAAGATTTTTTTTCAAGCAAGAAGAGATTTAATACAGGGAACTGAGTGCTGAAAGGGTGAACAGAGAGCCTGGAAGAGCTGCTTCCGGTTATCAGGTGTTGTCAACCTTCAGAATGAGGAAATGGTGAGGATCTGTGAGAAACAGTTATCCAGTAAGAATAACAGCTGCCTGCAATAGTAGGTAAGTTATTCATAGGGAAATGTCCAGAGACCTTTTCTGAATCCTGCCTGCCAACCCTCTATTACTGGAGCAGAAATCACCTATTTTCTGCCTCTTTACTACTTTTTAAAATCTTGTACTGATGCCTCTTATTGGCAGAATCTAACCTAGAAATTCCATCATCAAGGGACTCAGAGAAAATGTAGTTCACAGATTCAACCCCTGCAATACAGCAGAGGAGCAGGGATAGTGTTGGGTTAATAACTGACAATCTGGCATAGCCCATTAATCTACTATTTATACTTTACTAGCATCTAATTTGGCCTAATCTGTAGAAAAAACATTGTAACATAGACCATATTGAGATAAAATCTTCAAGTTCACATTCATGGAAGGACTAACAAAAATGTATTGGCAAGAATAAACTTTATTCTGTTGGAATGATTTAGGAAACAAAGAAAAACTGATTTATTGGAAGTTTATCCAGAGTAAATAGGATTTCATGCCTTAATTAAAAAATAAATGACAGTAATATTCATCTATGTGAAAAAGTTTGAGCATGCATATCCATTTCCACCTTAATTTGACCTTGTTACTAAGCTGTGCCTTATTGACAGTATGTAGTTTATATCAAAGGAATAAATAAAAACATATGCATATTCAATATCAAGGAAAGCCAAGGAAGAGCACAGGTGTTTGAATCCATGGTATGTACAAATCAAGCTCAAAACAGTCAAAACACAGAAGCAGAATTTGAACTTCTTAATGAGTTGTCTTTTTCTTTATAACTTACATCCATTACTTTCCCTTATTACATTCCTCACAAAAATGAAAATATAGTACATGACAGACAGATTGACTGATTTAGAGGATATATTACTCAGTCACCTAAAAGGTGTTTAACTTGATTGGTTTGAAAGACACCAAAATAAAAGAGGAAGGAAAAAAGATAGGCATTCCTTGAGGGTCAACATGCTAAACTCTGGGTTAAAATTCTTTTCTCAATTGTGGAGCTTATTCACTTTGTATTGATGAACTTTAGTTCCCCATAGATAAGAACATACCATAGCTTGGTTATAACACATGACTGGGTAATGAAGAGACCATTGGAATAAAGACATTCATAAGAGTCCAACTGTACATGAGTCTACAGTAATCAAACAGTGCTATCAAGAGTTGCATTTTGTTTTGTGCCAAATAGGGGCTTTGCAGGGTTGTGAACAAATGGGAGATGATAAAAACAGTGACTACTTCAGAAAGGCCATGTGCTGTATACATGGCTTCCCCATTCTTTTTGGTTCAACCCTTTTCTACTGAATCAGGGTTGAGAAAGTGAACAAAGACAAAGGGTATAGCATATTTGGTCCAACAAATAATAATAGCTAAAATTTTCTGGGGCTCATGTTGTTCCATACATTATTCAAACTGTGTCAATGCATGTATTAATTCATTTAAACCTCACAACAACCTTGTGAAGAGGAGTCCATTATGACCATCATTTTACAGGTAAGCAGACAGAAGCTGCTAAAGGTTAAGTAAACTGTCCAAGTCACAGAGCAAGACAACAGAACCAGATTTTGTACCAAGCCTCTCCATGTTCTTAACCACTCAACCATTCTGCAATGAATACAGTTTTGAATAAAGTCAGACCAGTATGGCCATTTGTGGAATCTTATCCAAGGTTTGGCAAATGTTAGTATGAGTTATTGAAGATTTCACCTTTCCAAAAGTCTGTGTAGTTATCTTAATGAAAATTTTGGAGAAACTACTAACAGGAAACCATGTTTAAACTTCATGCCTTATATTCTAAGTCAGTGCTACTTCCCTTCACTGAGTTATAGCCACAAGTATCGTAAAAGAATAATAACTACAGACTCAATCAGATATGGAAAGAAATACATTGAAAATATGTCCTAGGATTCTACTGGGCCTCAACTCTCCAGATGCAATTGTCCCTTTGTTTTCAGAAACAAATAATTAGTTGTCATACAAATCCCAACCAATACACATAATGAACAATTTGGGAACAAGGGTTCCATTGTCAGTAGAGAAGACAAAAGAATGCACAGAAACAAAAATATGCATGGGATTGGGATCATGAGGAACATCAGTTCTAGCTACTCAGATCAGATTACCCACAGCACCTCCAAAGTGGGAAGACAAGGACTTCTGACTATTTTCAACTCTAGTTAGACTAAAGTCACGCTGACTTTCAGGTTGTGTAACATGAAAACACTTTAAACCAAAGCTGTTCAGAAGAGATATTCAATAAACTCCTCATTCAAAATTAATTTTTAAAATAGCAAGACTATATGTTAGTATGTACATATTTTATGTATGTTTAGCATGTATTTTAAAGGGAGTACATTTATCCACGTATATAAAAAATCCTGAGGCTGTCTAGTTCTCAAAGTTCAGCAAGCTGTTTCTTTCAACCAGCGCTTTCAAACATTGAACATGTGTCTCAAAGCTTTAGCTGAAGTTTTCAACAATCTCTGGCCATTCACTGAAAACTGCTCCTTTGGTCTACAAAGTGGAAATCTTTTAAATCAGGAGTAAATCACAAGATAAGAGGTGAAATTTTTATCCGCATGACATGTATTTTCCAGAAAACTTTTTACAAGGCCAACGGTTATCTGCATGATCCCTTTCATCATCACTAAATTCACATTCAGAGGAGAAAAGAAAGTGATTTGTGTTTGGAAGACTCTCCGCCCCAAACCACGCAAGTAAAAGCCACTTCAATCTTTTTACTTGCTTTGAAAACCTTCAGCTAAAAATCATTAGGGAAGGCTGAGAGATAGCATATAGAACACCAACTTTTCCAGTTGAAAGAACTCCACTCTTAAGGACATTTTTCTCTCTCAGCATCCGAAATCAGTAATCCAAAGAACACAAAAATTGGTCTTGGATAAAAAAAGATTGGATATAAATTATGAAGTTCAAAATTTACTAAACTCTATAGATACCATCCCTAAAATGCTGAGAGCAAATTTATAAAGCAGTTATATAAAGACATTTTGGTAATATAATTGTCAAAAAACGTCATTGTTTTTATCTGTTTTTAACTTTTATTTAATGAATATAAATTTCCAAAGTACAGCTTATGGATTACAATGGCTTCCCCCCCATAACGTCCCTCCCACCCGCAACCCTCCCCTTTCCCACTCCCTCTCCCCTTCCATTCACATCAAGATTCATTTTCAATTCTCTTTATATACTGAAGATCAGTTTAGCATACATTAAGTAAAGATTTCAACAGCTTGCTCCCACACAGAAACATAAAGTGAAAAATACTGTTTGAGTACTAGTTATAACATTAAATCACAATGTACAGCACACTAAGGACAGAGATCCTACATGAGGGGTAAGTGCACAGTGACTCCTGTTGTTGACTTAATAAATTGACACTCTTGGTTATGGCATCAGTAATCACCCTAGGCTCTTGTCATGAGCTGCCAAGGCTATAGAAGCCACCTGAGTTCACTGACTCTGATCATATTTAGACAAGGCCATGGTCAAAGTGGAAGTTCTCTCCTCCCTTCAGAGAAAGGTACCTCCTTCTTTGATGACCTGTTCTTTCCACTGGGATCTCACTCGCGGAGATCTTTCATTTGTTTTTTTTTGTGTGTTTGTTTTTTTCCCCAGAGTGTCTTGGCTTTCCATGCCTGAAATAGTCTCATGGGCTTTTCAGCTGGATCCACATGCCTTAAGGGCTGATTCTGAGGCCAGAGTGCTGTTTAGGACATCTGCCATAGTTTTTATCTTAAATAAAAATATGTATAGTACCCTTCAAACTTGAATAACTAACAAAATAGCCCAAAAATATAATTTCAAACAAAAATTTTTCTGAATGTTAGGATTCAGATGTGGTTTTCTACTCAAAGATTGATATGTTGTAGGTTTGATTCTTGGTATACTGATGTCAAGAAACAGCATGGAACCTTTAAGAAGTAAGTCTAGTACAAAATAATTATGTCACTAAAGTCACTGCCCCCAGAAGGAATTGATATAGTTCTCTTGGGACCCTGGTTAGTTCTTACAAGACCAAGGTTTTTTTTTTAAAAAAAAAAAAAAAAAAAAAAACCAAGATGGATCCCTCCCTGCTCTCTGGCTTCCTATCTAGCTCTGTGATCCCCATCTGGCACACATTCCTACCTATTGCCATCGCCATGAGGTCCTCACCAGAGGCCAAACAAATAAGACCACCTGATCTTGGATTTCAGGCTCCCAAACTACCATCTAAATAAATCTCCTTTCTTTATACATTACATAGCCTCAGGTATTTCATTATGTAACGGAAAGCAAACTCATGCACTGAGAGACATGTTTTTAAAAACTAACAATCACACATTAAATAATCTTGAAATAGGAATAAATATTTTTAGAATGTGAGGGTCCCCTAGCATCTTCATTTTTAAATGATAATCTGGAAAGATATTTTGTTGAATTCAACACATATTTTTAACCCCCCACACACTGGCATAATCTAGATAGTTCTTTCATTTTAATTAATTAAATATATACTTTCCTTTAGGTTATCTGAAGAAAAGATAAGAAAAGCAAGAATCATCGTCATCATCATCATCATCATCATGTTTGAGAGCCCGAACCATTGTTATGTTAGGTACATCACGTCAATGTAGAAAACAAAATGAAAGTCTGTTAGCTCCCTGATTTTTTTCTCTGTCAACAACCAAACCAAATGTTTCAACCACAAAATTTAAAACCTCCTGAAATTTTTTGGACCAAACTTTGTTAACTCTTTAGATCTCTCAAATAAAAAATATGACTAAAATACATCATCACATGCTATTTGTAAGACATGCTAGAAGATAGGAATTAATTGAAAAAACCTGAGAAACTATGTTTGACACACAACAAAAACTCTACCTGTATGCATGTACAAGTATGGAAATACAAGTCTCATACTTTTCAAGAGAAACCAGAGCCAACTCTATTTCTACAAATTGAATCCTCAAAAAGTCCACTGTTGAGGGTCATGCCAACAATACAATGTTGTTTTGCATATCCAATTTTTAGGAAGATGATTTTTGATTCATTTTTCTGAGTAAGTGTCTCAAGTTTCCATTCTGGTTTGCCTTTATAGACCCCAAACATTGGGGCAGGGAGAATTACTGTGAAGAGCCTTAAAATAAATGTATATGACCTACTCTACTGAAATACATTATTTTTGAAGGCTGACAAACTTACTGGCAGTGGGATTTATTCTTCTGGAGAGTTAAAAAATGTTTGTTTTGCTTTGTTTTTATGTTTCAGCTCTAGTTTAAAAGATAGAAAAAATAGCTTATTGATCAGTTGTTAATGAATATTCATCATAGACTGCACACACCAAGCAGAATGATTAAAACCCTACTCTCCTCTATTGACTCTGATTCCTTTGTTTAGCTATAATGGCTTTCTTCCTGAAAGCAGAGTTATTTTGAGAAAATTTTCCTAGGTTTGGAAGTAAGAGGGGGGTAAATTTACATACTGGTCTTTTCCATTACTCAAAGAATGATGTCTGCAATGCAGTAAATATTACCAAAGCATCCATTTATTTCCAAACTGTAGCCACTCATCAACACACAATCCCAAGCCTGGTTGCCTCATAACATTATTTGAATGATTTCTACTGCTTCCAAGCAAATACAAAATTAATTTTGGCAAAACAAAGTTTTCACAAATTATGAAAGAAATGTCTTCTCAACCCTAAGGGGGATGCTTGTCTAAGACACAGGAAAAACTCACGGGCTCTCCCAAGAAAACTCAAGGAAACTTCCCTTACACCCTTTATCTGGGAATACCTTTGTCTCTTTCCAGGTTTCCAGGGAGACAGACTTTATATAAGCTCTCTGCCCCTATTGGGAGACATGATTACTACATCTGGGAAAAGTGATAGTTTTGCTCTGCTTGGTTCCACCAATATTCTTCCTCTTGGGAGCTTGAGACTTAGAGAATTCACTATGATTGGGTTCTGAGTCTGACTAATTCTACTGTTAATTCATTTGGCTAATCAGCCTAAAACCACATCCTTCAGCCTCTAACAGTAATGAAGTGATATTTTGGTGCCTACTTGTCATTTTTTTAGATTCACATCTATGTTCATTCAGGGGAAGATGACAATTCCTTTTAAAGCACTCTCCCTAACATTGCCTGCCACCAGCAATTGTTTCCCCATTTCTCCTGTGGGTCTCCCTGAGTTCTGTACCACATAAAAAGAGGCAGAGTCACTAGGGATGTGCTCATAAAGAGAAAAGAGCATTAGAAGGCACAATGAGAATCCAGCCAAGAAGAGAGGATTCAGGAGACACCAAATCTATTGGGATTTTATCTTGGACTTCCAATACTCAGAAAAGTGAGAAGTAAATTTCTGTTGTGTTACCTACTTTGTCTATGGTATCTTGTCATAGCAGTCTCCACAGACTTATATAACATTGTTTCCATTGAATTTATCATAAATCTTCATTTACTATCAGAATAACTAGGCAATATGCAATTAAACTAATTCTCTCAATCAAATCAAATCACCAATGGTTGCTTTTGTGAACAAGGTCAATACATCAAATGGTGTGAAGACAGACTTGCCAGAGGAACTTGACACAATAATTTCAGTATCCTTTAAGTGGTCAACATAATTCTACTAACTTCTATCTTTTAGTTCATTTATGAAGCCATTATAATTATGATTGATAAAAATGCACAGTTTAAAAATGGATAGGTTCCAATATTGTATTTTCTGATTCATTGTAATAGAACCACCTTATTTAGTTAGACACATGGCCACCTACAATCAAACTTGTATTTCTTGCAATGTTTAATAATGATAGGTAGCCATGTAACTGAGTTCCAACTAGTATAATATAGGTAGAATCATTCTGTTGCATTTGCAGAATACCTCCTTAATTGGGAAGGTCAGTCTTCCTTGTCCCTTTCTAAGTTCTACCACCTGTGATATGGATATGATTACCAGAAGTTTGGCAGCCATTTTGGATTTTGAAGCTGAACCCAAATCTAGAGATAGCAAAACAGTGGGCTCAGAAGAATTTGGGCAACGAATGATTTTAAAGACTTTAAAATTAGTTCCAAATTGTCTACCCCTTAATTTCTTTTGTGTGAAAAATAATAGCGCTCTCTTGTTTTTGAGTTTATTACTTGCAGCAGATATTTTTGATTCCCTTCCTCATATTTTTCAGTTCTTTTCTGAGTTCACCTCCAGCTTTGTTAGATATTTTCTAAACCAAATAGCTTATGTATTCCTGTGCCTCTCTCTGAGGCCTTTCTCTAGCCCCATGGAGACTTGTTTAGCAGACCTCAGGTACAATTCAGTACTATAGGGCAGATAGCACAATTAGGAGCAATATCCCAGTAAAAGAAAGAGTTTCTGTCCCCATTTATGATAATGTGGTTATTCTGATTGTTTCATTTTAAGTCCTCAATGGACTTGAGACCTAGTTACTCAAAGAAGTAACTCACTTTTTCTTGATTTTTCAAAAATTTTATTTGAAAGGAATTGAGTCAAAGAGTGATAAAGATGGGTAGACAAATCTTCCAACAACTGGTTCACTCCCCAGATGCTCACAGCACAGTCTGGGATTAGGCTGAACCCAGAATCCTAAAACTCCATCTGAGTCTCCCTCATGGGTGGCAGGGATTCAGTCACTTGAGCATCACACATTACCTTCAAGGATGAGCACTAGCAGGAAACAGGAATCAGAAGAACATGTGGGACTCAAAATTCTGGCACTCTGATGTGGGATATGGGCACCCCAAGCAGTGCCCTAATTACTGTTCTAAATTCCTGCTCCCACCCCTACTGTTTTCTCCTTTCCCTGTCTCACTCTCCTCCTCAAGGTCCTGGTTTCAGATTCTCCTCCTGGAAGAACCCAACCAAAACACTACAAGTTGCAGTATTACTAAATTCTAACTATCATTCTTGGCTAAAAATACCTCATACATGATTGTACCTAACCCAGAGTTTACTTTGCTGAATACAAGAATTCTATATAAGGAACAGTTGGATATTATATGTACAGGAAACTACCACCACCCTTGGTTAAGTCTTTTGTCAGTTCCCGACTAGTTCTTGACAATATTTACATAAGACAGAATAGAACAAAGTCTAAATGGCCTTTCTTTCCTCTTCAGCAGGAACTATCATACACTCTCAAGTGAATTTGATTAATTCTCACCCAGGTCCTATGGGCAACAATAGTATTTTTCACTTGCCTATCAAGCAAAAAAGTAGCTTGGTAGCTTCCTGTACCTTCCATGTACCTTCAAAATGTCTTAAAGGTACATGCTATGCAATGGTAATATTAGGATGGAAGCTGGCTACTCTATCCAAATTTTCCAAACAAAATAAATTTCAATTCAATTGTTTTATGGTGAAACATTGTAAAGAATTTCAATAATCAAACTCTCTTTCTTAATCATAAATTTCCCTTAACATTAAGACTTACTTTTTTTATATCTTGGTTGATAGTTTTGATATAGGCAGAGGTTTTCAATGAAAAAAACATTTTTTGTGAATCTAGTGATTCATTGAAACATCATCAAGAATGAATTCTTTCAGAATTGGGTATTTCAAGGAAATGCATGTTTTCCAAAATAATTGTCCTTGTGTCACAAAATCTGGGTATGTAATATTCTCTCTCCCACAAGGCTGGGAAGGTTTTAATGTTGTAGAAGAAACTGGTGACAGTGGTAAAGTGAAGAGGGTTCTACTTAAGAAATAAATGGACATTTCTCCTGTTTTATGAGGTAATAATTTTACTCCCTAGTGAATAAAAACCAGAAAAAACTGAATCACTGCCAAATACATACCCTGTAGTATATCAAATAGTGTCATTAAATTTCTCATAACTGCCTCCTGGAGGTCATATGGCTACATATAAGGGAAGCTTGCCTGATAATTTTTTCTTGAAAAAATCACTTTAAATAAATACCAGCCGAACAATGCAAAGATGTGGTGCCTGGTCTCTGGGGATGACTTATGTAACTGGCTTTTCAGTTTCCAAAATGCATTGCCCTCATTATAACCACACTCTATCATTGCCTCTTATGTAAATGGTACAGGAAACCTAGGAGTCATTTATAACATTTTTTGTAAACACCTACATAGAAAGTCTTAGGAGTGTTCTTGATTCTTGGCCTGAGAAAAAGGAAAGCTTTCCTTAAAAAAAAAAAAAAAAAAAAAAAAGAGAGAGAGAGAGAGAGAGAACTATTGTACATAGTTCTACATTGCTCAAAGTAAATGAACTTCCAAAAGAAAAATTTTTAAAGGTAATCAAATATATTAACAAACACCTACCCAAATACCAGTCCCAGAAGAATTCGTCTTGAAAATCATCAATTGGTATGCCTACACTGCAGCTCAACAGGCTAATCCTCCGCCTTGCGGCACTGGCACATCGGGTTCTAGTCCCAGTCGGGGCGCCGGATTCTGTCCCGGTTGCTCCTCTTCCAGGCCAGCTCTCTGCTATGGCCAGGGAGTGCAGTGGAGGATGGCCCAAGTGCTTGGGCCCTGCACCCCATGGGAGACCAGGATAAGTACCTGGCTCCTGCCTTTGGATAGGCTCAGTGCACCGGCCACAGAGCGCCGGCCGCGGCGGCCATTGGAGGGTGAACCAATGGCAAAAAGGAAGACCTGTCTCACTGTCCATTCTGCCTGTCAAAAAAAAAAAAAAAGAAAAAGAAAATTATCAATTGGGTACCTTTTTGCTTATCTTACTTAAAGCAGTTAAGCTGACCACATAAATAATATATTTGTAAAACACGCATATCTTACAAAAAGATAAAGTGAGAGATGGTCTACTAAAATGAGTAGCCAAGTCAATTCTTTAGAAGTTCCCCATTAACAAGTTGCACCTTGGAGATCTCCCACAGTCACTGATTTCAGTTGCTGACCATGACTTATGACAGACTGACACCAAATCTCTGAAATGGCAGGAAATTCCACCCCTAAAAGAAGTCTACCCGTAGCCTTCTAGGCTCAGAATAAAAGAAATCAACTCATTTGAACCAGGCTATATCTGAGATTAAAGTAAGTGCTAAATTTTTTTTTTAATATGTGTTAATTTTACCCACAAGGATATTCTACAGGTAACCATGAACTTCTAATTATAGTGATGTGCTTTGAATTTGCTGATTGACATATATTTAAATCTTATCACAGTTTTAACTCATTTGCCCTGTTAAATAGGTTGGGGTTGACATTATCATCCTCCTACATGTCTAAATACTCAATGTAACTGAAAGGTTAAGCAACTTCATCACCAACACATGATGAACTCTTTTGCTTCATTCAAGCTCATTCTCCTGGAGAATCTCACTAACACTCATTCTCAATCTGGACTCAAGGAGAACACTGGCGTGGGGTCTATAGCACCATATTGGAGAAGGATCTGGGTGTTTCTTAAGACTCATTGAGGATGTGCCCAGAGAATCACAAAATCCTTTACCTCACTCAGTTCATAACACCTGTTCTTGTGTAATAGCTAAGTCCCCAGTCATTGCACATAGAGGGAGCCCACTCCTTCTCTGATCCCCCTCCAACCACCACTATCATTACTACTGAGAAATCATAGAGTTGGCAAAATCAATTCAAGCCAGGGAGTTGGTGGCATTATCTTTGGGGTGTTTTCACTTCTCCCTCTGCTGTCCTTACCTGCCAAACTAGCAAGAAGAAACTCCTTCTTTTCTTCAAAAGTGTAATGTATTCTGTTCTCAAAGATTCTTATTTGTTTACTAAATGGATTCATTGAGTTCATAGAACTATAGTAGGAAATGAACCTGTTTTCCTGATAGAACCCTATTCCCTTTGACATAAGGTAAAAGAGTCTAAAAGGAAGGTATGATGGCTAATTTTATGTCAGTTTGGTTGTGCTATGGTACCCAGTCATTTGGACCAACACTAGGCTACATGTTGCTGTGAATGTATTTTGTAGATGTTAATAACAAAGCAGTTGACTGTCAACTTTCAGTTGACTTTAAGTAAAGCAGTTAACCCTTTATATGGAGGATGGGCATCATCTAATGGGTTAGTTCAGACTCAAGACTGCAACATGAACTCAGCTGAATTTCTAGTCTGCTGGCGCACACTACAAATTTCAAATATATCATTTGAGTTAATTCCAACACAATCATTTGAGTCAATTCCCAGTTCCTAAAAATATGTTTCTTGTGCATATGCAGGTGTAAATAAAATCCTATTGGTTCTACTTCTCTAGAAAGCTCTCATTGATACAGAAGGTCTCATCTTGGTTATACATCAGCTACGAATCAGGAACATATACATGCTAATACATATACACTCATTGGTGGAAGTAAAACTTTCCATAACCAACCATGCAAAAGGGTCTAGTACATTTTTTTTCAGTTGTCACTCATGACAGACTATTCCAAATATCCCAGTCATCTCCCATCCTTCCTGTCTAAAAGTGGCATGATAGGATGGTGACCAAATATGAATGCCACTTCTGCCCCAGGGGAAGTGTCAAACCAAGCAGCAGGCAAATGAATGAACACAGTTCACCAGAGTTTGAGATTTACAAAAAAATGAAAAAGAAAACTCCTTGATAGTCTTCTATAAAACATAATATTCAAGAATGAAATATAAAAAGTAAACACTATGTACTGCTAAATATTTAAAAAGATAAAAAACTGCTACATAGATTTCATTTTACGATGTAATTTCACACTTTCTAGAGGGAAAAAATAGCAGTAATGTAAAATGTTATATAAAACAGGAGGCACTTTGCAATTTATGCATTCTCTCAGGTCAATTCCTATAATTTCCAAGAAAATAAAGAATCCCAGTGTCTAGCTAGAGAGGAAACTAAAGAGATAGAATGGTTGACATGCCATTATACACTCACCTGAAGCATAAACCACATTTTACCTTATGCCAGGGAGAACAGAAATGTGGCTAAAGGATGCAGATTAAAGATTTTTAAATCACCAGGAAACTGGGACGTGCTTTGGTGCATTTTTGCAAAAGAAATGTAGATACAGTTCACCTGTGATCAACTGACATAGGCTAGTGGACCCTTTGTAGTTTCTTCTTAAGTATGAGAGTGCACCTAGCAGCAGACACAATGATACCAACAACCACGACAAAACAGTGACAATATCAATAATAATCAAAACAACCACCACTTACTTAGAGGTTGTTTTCTGGGCTCAATATCATCTTTTTAAAAGCTCTGCAAATCAATAAAATGAAATCTGCAATTAAAATGTAACCTGCAATGAAAATGTGGGAAGACATTAAATGCATTAAAAAGGAAGTGAGCTTTTAGTTTAGTGGCTAAGATACCTTCCTCCCATATTGAGGTACCTGGGCTCAATTCCCAGCTCTAACTCCTGACTCCAGTTTTCTGCTAATTCAGACTCTATGAAGAAGCAGGGATGGTTCAAGTAATTAGATTTTTGCCACCTATGAGAAAGACCTGGATTGTATTCCAGGTTCCTGAAATATGGCTCCAGCCCTTGGCATGCATCTGGGGAGTGAACAAAAAATGAGAGTTTCTAAATAAATAATCAAGTAAAATTTAAATGCATAAATAATATAATTGAGTGGCAGCACTGTGGCACAGCAGGTTAAGTCCACTGTCTCCAGCGCCTGCATCCCATATGGGTGCCAGCTGCTCTACTTCTGATCCAGCTCCCTGCTAATGTGCTTGAAAAAGGAATGGAGGATGGGCCACATGCTTGGGCCCCTGCACCCGTGTGGGAGACTAAGATGTAGCTCCTGGCTCCTGGCTTTGGCTTGGCCAAGAAATAGAAGATCTTTGTCCTCTTTCTTTCTTTTCTTTCTCTCTCTCTCTCTCTCTCTTCACTGTAACTCTTTCAAATAAATAAATAAATCTTTTTTACAAAAATATAATTGACAGAGGCCTGCTGTGGTGCAGCAGGTTAAAGCCCTGGCCTATAGCAGAGGCATCCCATATGGGTGCCGGTTCGAGTCCTGGCTGCTCCTCTTCCAATCCAGCTCTCTATGTGGCCTGGGAAGGCAGTAGAAGATGGCCCAGGTCTTTGGGCCCCTGAGCTGTGTCGGAGACCTGGAAGAGGCTCCTGGCTTCTGATCAGCGCAGCCCCAGCCGTTGCAGCCATCTGGGGAGTGGACCAGCAGATGGAAGACCTCTCTCTCTGTCTCTACCTCTCTCAGTAATTCTTTCAAATGAATAAAATAAATCTTTAAAAAAATATATAATTGACAACAAAATTAGGGGGAAAATTCAATCTTGCTGATAAATAGTATAATTCAAATTAAAATAAGACCAGCTCTGTCATGTTTAGTTAATGAAAATATTTGGGGGGGAGAGGAAATAGGTGTGATAATTCAATACTAAGTACTGGAAACTGGTAAAACCCACCCTGTGTTGTACTTTGGAAAACTTGAAGAGATAAAAGGGGAATATGCATGTTAACAACAGCATAAAAAGACCATCATGTGAAAAGGTGGAAACTGGAGGAGGGGAATGCGAGACAGCCTAATGGAATTTTCTTTGGTGGTTAGAATAATAACCATCCATTCCCAAGAATCATCTCGTACTGTCTTGGCCTGTCCACTGAGAGTTTCCAGTGCCCGCCCTTGGCTAAAGATTGACCCCATGCACACAAAAATCCAGAGTTCCTTTCAAAATAAACTTACTAGACTCATAAGACAATTTTCTTATATGCCTTTAGATTTCAAGCTCAGGAAAATAGCCAGCTGAGTTTTGAATCCCACATACTGATTAGTAATACGTTCTTTCACACAGCTTCAAAATTAAATGATTTTAGTATATTACTGGACCATCAGCAAACTCATTCTCTTCCTCTATATTCAGCAATCAGACAGTAAAACTCTTCCATTCATCTAACCAGCCTTTCAAAACCATTGATTGAATGCCTACTATTTAACAAGACAGTGAAAAACTTCAATTCTTGGAATTAATCCTGAATTTTCCCCCTTAGCTATCTCCATATATAATCAGATATTCTATTCACTACCAAAGCAATTGATTATTGATTATCATAAATTTAACTTCTAACTTCCCCATTCTAAATCCTCCTCCTTTCTGTATCAAGAAACTCTTCAAAGAGATTGTTTCAAAATTTTCACTGCCCTGCCCATAAACTTTCCACCTAAATTGAACCATGAAGACATAGAAAACCTAAACAGACCCATAACTGAGACAGAAATTGAATCAGTAATAGAGACCCTCCCAGTTCAAAATTTTCTATAAATAAAATGTACACTCTTAATCAAGGAATGTAAAGCACTCTTTATCTAGACCTACTTCTCATTTTGCCATTTAATGCTCACTCTAACTTGAATAAATGCTGAGACTAACTACCTAGATGCCTTTGCTCAAGCTGTATCCTACCAACCTTTATCCAGTAAGCTATATCTCATAAACAAGTCAGCCATTTTTCAATGATGGGGAAGAAACCCAACTAAAACTACCCTAAACAAAAAAAACAAAAATTATTGGCTCATATACTTGAAAATTCCAGAAGTACAAAATAGCCTCAGACCTCAGCTTTAGACCTGAACATAGGTTCTCAAGGTATTATAAGAATTCATTCTCCGTTTCTCACCTCTGATTCTTTAGGTGAGCTTAACTTTCAGGTAGATTTCATGTATGTAGTGACTGATTAGTAAAAATACTATATAAGGAGACAGAGAAGGGAGATCCATGTAGACTAAATGGACAAACATGTATAAGTAGAGCCTTTTCTTTGCTCATGTCTGCGTCCACTTTTAGGAGCTCGACGTCATTTCCCACCCTCTTTGTATTACCAATACTCAGCATTTGTCTGTAGTTTTCAGCCTTCACCATGTAGACCTGCGCATTTGTTCTAGCTTTTCCTTACTTTGCTAAATCCACATTCACTATTGGTGAACCACTGTGTTTATTTTAGGAAACCATAATTTGAGAAGGATGAATCTAGTTAAAATGAAGGTCAGAACAATAAGAATGGTCTGAATTCTTAGAAACGTGTCTTACCAAGACAATTGCTGTCACTTATTTCTGTGGGTTTTCTAATTCAACTGCTAGGAAGTTATTTAGCTTTCAAAAATCTCTTATTGAAGCTTGCTTACTTTGCCACTTAGTGAAAGGAATTTGTACTAATCATGATTATACTGTGCAAACCATAAAACATAAGCCCTAGGTACACTTCTTCAACATCTCAAAAAGAGATTTACTCTAGAATTTTGAAGTTAAGCCATTAAAATCTTTCCTTGGTGGTAGAGGGTAGGAATACGTCTCTGTGTGTGTATAAATCACCTCAAGTAATCACTACATGACCAATAAATTAAAACTTAAAATCGGAGGATCCCTGATTTGATATTTATTCCCTATTTCTTACCTGCTTTTGAATTCATGGATTGGAGCCTAAGAGTGACTACAGTAGTTTATCCTCAATATCTACTCTGGCTCAGCACCAATGTGCTGCTTATCTCTCTCTGCTAGATTATGTCTCCCCAGCCATATATAGCCTATGTCACCTGCCTGGTCAGTGCAAGATAATCAAAGAAGAAGGATTTACTTTGCTTTCTCATAAAGTCACAAAATTTTTCATTTGGCAAGCCTGTTAAACTTCTCCTAATCCAACTACTTATTTTATGGTTGATAAAATTAGACCTCAAGAGGGCAGGGAATTCATCTGTCAACATTCAACAAGCTAGAGGCAGGACAGAGACTAAGACAATTCATGAAGAGGAACAAAGTCGCATGCAGCTCAATCTAAGTAGTAGTTAGCTGATGGGAAGGGAAACTGCAGCCAGTAAAGAAGAAATTAACTTTTGACTGATAAAAGGAAACTAACCCCACTGCCACTGTGCTTGTCATTCAACTGCTCAATTACATCCATTCCATCTCTTTCCAGGCTCTTGTTAGGACTGTATTTCTTGTTTTCCTCATG
Source organism: Oryctolagus cuniculus (assembly GCF_051225735.1). NCBI lineage: Eukaryota > Metazoa > Chordata > Mammalia > Lagomorpha > Leporidae > Oryctolagus > Oryctolagus cuniculus. Next base: position 59,421,780 of record NC_142875.1, read on the forward strand.
GTTGGGTGAGGCCATGTGAGTGGTTCTCCTCATTGAGTTGGAAGTGGAAGTGCTAAGTATCCCACCATCTTGTTCTGCCATCTTGTTCAATAACCCAGCACTATGGACTATGGTATCTGTTCTTCCTATTGTGTTCCCATTGCATGGGAAGGGTTATGTCATTCAACAGCCTGAGTCCTGAGAAAGACAAAGACATGGAATCAAAGTCTCAGCTGACCGTGTTGTATTTATAGGGTAAAAAGAAATAAAGGCCTTTATTTTTTTCCAAAGAAACCTTTTATTTAATGAGTACAAATTTCACATGTACAACTTTAGGAATATAGTGATTCTTCCCACCATATCCACCCTCCCACCCCCATTCAATGCTTTGTTTTAAATATGCAAGGGAATGTCTATTAGTTGCATTAAAAATTAGCTGGCCTGGACAGATTCAATGACCACACTGAAACATAGTCTTTATATACCATTTCTCATCTAGCATCAGCAAAGGAAAGAAGGAAGGAAGTGGAACAATAAGAGTACAGAGCTTAGTCAATGTATATGAAATACATGAAATTTGTTCACATTATATAAATTTTAATAGTTGAATAATAAACCTTTTTAAAAATTTTGGAAAAACATAGGGAGTGTGATCAATGCATCATTTTGGATCTGGATTACCAGTTCATCACTTACTCTCTCCATGCTCTTAAGACAGCAGTCTACTCTCTCTGAGCTTTGGTTTCCTATAAATTAGGGACAACAACACCATTTGAAAGGGTCATTATGAGGATTAAATGAGCAGAGGTATAAAACAAACATGCCCTATTTCCCTGAAATATTTGAGGCACTCAGTTTACTCCTGTTCCTTACTATTGCCATTAGAAATGTGTTCTTCACATACTCATGCCACTGCTGCCTCCATGACACCAATCTTACTTCACACTCCCTATCTTTATAGCTCCTGCTTCTCTTCTGAATGAGCAAGAGACAGGGCAGGAATAGCCTCACATTTCTAAAACTGTTAATCTGACACCAACACCTCTGTCTTTCCCTGGACAAATTTTCCATTACCAGTAAACTAAACTCTTCACTTTTCCTTTCCACTCAGCTAATTAAATTTTAGAGCTGGAATATGTAATTCCTATTGCGTATAAAATTATTTAGGTCAGCAACTAGTAAATGCTATTATTACTGGCTTGATGTAGGCCAGTAGGGTAACAAGGATATTTTTATAGACAGACTACAATTTAGGCAGGATTTTACTAAAAATTTAAACAGAGACAAGCTGATAAAAAAATATCAAAGAAAATTTCCTCAACTAGAAAAATAATGATAGAAGATTCCTAGTCAATAAATGTTGCCACCCAGGAAAGGAGAGTGGGTTCAAAGTGATTAACTTGATGAAATAAGAATCATAATCTTGACATTCTTGAAATGTTAAGACTTTATGCTCCTGGGTGGTTATCAAAACTATTTCAGGGACTGAAGTTGTGGTGCAGTGGTTTAAGCAACTGCCGGTGAAGCTGACATGCCCTTTGAGCACTGGTTCAAATCTAGGTGCTCTGCTTCCAATCCAGCTCTCTGCTTATGAGCCTGATAGGCAAAGTACCCGGGCCCCTGCTACCCATGTGGGAGGTGCAGATCAAGTTTCAGGTCCTGGCTTCAGCCTGGCCCAGTCCCAGACATTGCCCGCATTTAGAGAGCAAATCAACAGATGGAAACTCACTCACTTTCTCACTCTCTCTCGCTTTCTTTCTCTCTCTCTCTCTCCCTCTCTTTCTGTAATACTGCCTTTCAAATAAAAGAAATCTTAAAAAATACTATTTCATCTCACTCACTTCTTTGGACCATCAAATTTTCTTTGACTAGTCTTGCTCATATTAATATGACACCTACACAACAATATAAAGTATGTCACCTCCACACATTAGCGGCATGGAACAGTCTTAAATATTGATTCTCTTCCATGCGCAGTTTCTAGTGGACAAACTCTATTGGATGTTTTCATCTGAAGCCTGTCTCATGTTAAGTCCACTCTGAATGACTTAGGTGCTGGATTTAATGCTTATCTTTATGGATAATTTTGATTAAAACCTCACATGGTTAGTGTTTTCAAAACTGAATTGCATTAAATTGGTTTCTTCCCACTTCTGTTAAACTTTCATTCATTCAAAGGGTAACACTTCACATGATTTAAAGTGGACTGTGAGTTGGAATAACTAAATGGCTAAATTGCCAATTAATAGGATGTCACATAAAACATTCCCTTCAACAAAGCAGAATTTCCCTAAAGCGAAACTATTTCTCCCAGTTCCTCCTAGAGATACAGGCAAGAAAAGTGAGGTACTTCAGACATATGAAACACTTCATACATTCACTCTGACGAAGACTGGCAGCAGATACAAAATACAAAACCCTTTTGCAGTATCTCTTATGGGATACAGCAAAATCTCTTATGGGATACAGCAAAAGGAATGTTAAGAGGGAAGTTTATAACAATTAGTGTCTACATGAAGAAATTGGAAAGGAACCAAACAAATGAGCTATCAATGCATCTAAAGAATTAGATATTTATTTATTTATTAGAAAACTTTTATTTAATAGACATAAATTTTGAAAGTACAACTTTTGGATTATAGCGGTTTTTCCTCCCATAACCACCCTCTCACCTGAAAACCATTCCATCTCCTACTTCCTCTCCCATCCCATTCTTCATTAAGATTCATTTTCAATTATCTTTATATACGGAAGATCAACTTAGTATATACTAAGTAAAGATTTCAACAGATTGCACCCACATAGGCACACATAGTATAATGCACTGTTTGAATAATACTTTTACCATTAGTTCCCATAGTACAACACATTAAGGACAGAGATCCTACATGGGGAGCAAGTGTACAGTGACTCCTGTTGTTGATTTAACAATTGACACTCTTATTTATGGCATCAGAAATAACCTGAGGCTCTTGTCATGAGCTGCCAAGGCTATGGAAGCCTCTTGAGTTCCCCAACTCCTATCTAATTTAGAAAAGGTCATAATCAAAGTGGAAGTTCTCTCCTCCCTTCAGAGAAAGGTACCTCCTTCTTGATGGCCTGTTGTTTCCACTGGGGTCTCACTCACAGAGAACTTTCATTTAGGTCATTTTTTGCCACAATGTCTTGGCTGGTTTTTTTTAAAACATAGGATTAAAATTTTTTTAAATGCTCTTATTCCCAATCTTTTCAGAATCTTTAAATCATCACCTGCACTGTGAAATTCTTAAAGAGGATACAAAACATATAATTCCATATATTCTATGATCATAGTTCTCTCTCTCAACTTATTTACTGTCATAGAATCATTGTATACAAAAAGCAGAATACTAAATTCAGCAGCAACTAATTCAAAATTACTAAATAACACTCCCTGAGGTAGCCCCATAAGTGATGTACATGAAAATATTTTGGGTACAATTATCATGTTTATTCCTACTATTCCTTACTGCAAAAGAGATTTATTGTAACTACAAAATTACTTAAAATACTATAAACTGAAAAGAGAGAGATTAGAGTGAAAAAATATATAGGAAGAATGCCAAAATCAAGCCAAAATAAAACAAAAAAGGGGGGATATAATAACATATACTAGAAAAATCCAATATTGGACAAAATTTGACAAAATTGTCTCTGTTACTAGCAGTCACATCAAAAAGAAAAAAAATAGTAGTTATAAGGTACATAATGCCTACAATATGAAAATGCAGCACATACTGTGGGGAAACATGACATTTCCAGTCCCACAGGCTAGAAATTTTCTCTTCTAGTTCGTCGTACATACAAGGCATGATTCAGCAAAGTGGTTGCCAACCACAGCTCTTAAAAATCACCTGTGGATGAGTGTAAAAAACATCTTCTCAGTCTCGACCACAGATGCTTACGTGGGGCTGGCATTGTGGCGTAGCATGATGCTGGCATCCTGTATGGGCTCCAGTTCATGCCGCCACTGCTCCAGTTCTGATGCAGTTCCCTGCTAATGGCCTAGGAAAAGCAGCAGAAGATGGCCCAGGTACTTGGGCCCCTGTCACCCACATAGGAAACTCGGATGAAGTTCCTGGCTCTTGGCTTTAGCCTGGCCCAGCCCTGGCTATCTGTTGAGTGAACCAGTGAATGGAAGATATCTCTCTATTTTCTTTCTCTCTTACTCTGACTTTCAAAATAAATAAATAAAATAAATCTTTTTTAAAAGATACTCGAGTGATATTTTTAATATAATCCCTAGATGATTTTTTTAACAACCTGAAAGATCACAACTCCTATTCTATTAGATATCAGGAACTCCTATTCTGACAGGTAATATCCTTAAAAATGTCCATGTTATCCGAGCAGTTATCTTAGCCAGAGTTCACCTTCGCAAGGAAACATATACTTGGTCAACTACTTGAAGATATTTCTCTAATGTATGTTCAGTATCCCACTGTTAAATAGCAGAGGAATTTCCTATAAATAAAAAATTGTCTTTAAGCCCCACTTCCCTGAAAACTTGTGATTCCATACCTATTACTCAGTTGAAATATTCAATAAAGCCAGTGAATATTTATTTGGAAAACAGTCAGCTATAATAAAACACAATTTATACACAAAAACTTTCATTTATAAGCAAACTCTCTTCTAACTCAAAACTATCAACATTAATTGGTGACAGAATTCTCCACTTCTGAAAGTTATATAAACAAACACAGATGTCAAACAAGGAACAAATTGATAGGGTACACAGAATTATCTCAGTTGCCTTACAAGGTGACACTGAATATATTAAACAAAAGTTGGAAAGAAATTTTCATTTACAAATCTCACAAGAATATTGGTTTCATATGATAACAGTTGGTTCTTCTACTATGAATTTTCCCTCAAGGAAGGAACTCCAATGGAGAGTAATCTCTGGAAATTTTCACACTCCACTACAAAACAATAAACAGTTCAAAAATTATCTAATCAATGTTGGAAGAAATGTCAAAATAAAAACACAGATTTGCATTCATTTCAAGGCTACTTACAATTGCTTAGTTTTCAAAGAGGAGAAACGGTATTTTATTTATTTATTTATTTATTTGAAAGGCAAATATACAGAAAGAAAATGGGAAAGAGAAAGATATCTTCCATCCACTTGTTGCACTCCCCAAATGGCTAAAACAGCCAGAGTTAGGCCAGGCAAAGCCAGGAGCCAGGAGCTTCATCCAGATCTTCCATGTGGGTGCAGGGGCCCAATTACCTGGGTCATCTTCTGCTGCCTTCCCAGGCACATTATCAGGGAGCTGGATTGGAAGTGGAGCAGCCAGGACTCAAACGCACTCATGCGGATGCCAGCTCTGCAGGCAGAGGCTTAACTTTCTATACCATCATGCCAGTCCCAAAACTGCATTTTTTTTTTAAGAATATACTTAACAGCCAGGAGTAACACAAGGATAGCCACAAAGAGGCTTGGGGTTAGGAGGGTTCATTTTTCCAAATTACTGCTATTGGTTGAAAATCTGAAGAACCACAGGGCCTACATTGTGGCACAGTGGGTAAAGCCACCACCTATGATGCAGGCATCCCATATGAGTGTTGGTTAGTATTGCAGCTGCTCTACTACCCATCCAGTTCCCCACTTAGGCCCTGGGGAAAACTAGTGGAAGATGGTGCAAGTGTTTAGGACCCCGCCATGCACATGGGAGACCTGGATAAGGCTCCCGGCTCCTTGCTTTGGTTTGACCCAGCCCTGGCCACTGCAACCATCTAGGGAGTGAACCAGCAGATGGATGATTCTCTCTCTCTCTCTCTCTCTCTCTCTCTCTCTCTATCTCTATCTCTCTTATCCTTTCTCTCTTGCTCTCTCACTCTCTCTTTCTTACTCTGCCTTTCAAATAAAATAAAAAATCATTAAAGAATCTTCAGTTATTTCAGGTCCAAAAACACCGAAGAAAGAGAATCCTGAAATGGTGAAAGGGGTAGGACAATAACATGTGGCTCAGTAACAGAGAGAACTTTCTAATAGTTAGAAGCAAGATTGAGTTTCTTAACACCAGACAAGTTCAAAAAGGAGGCAGTAGACCATTTGCCTGCAAGATTGTATACCAGCAGTTCTCAAGATCCGGTATGGATTTAAGCTACCAATAAAGGCTGGAGAAAAAGTTTGCCAAGCCCTATCTCCAGGGTCTCTGGCTCAGTAAGTATGAGGTGAGGAGCCAGAATTTATATCTCTAATTCCTAGGTGATGTTAACCTCGTTAGTCTGGGGCCCCCTCTTTGAGAATGTACATTATGGTGTATGGATAACAAATTCATATGCCTGTAAGGGATCTAGACAAGGTTACTAAATTTAAATTGATTTCTACACTAGGGACACTACGCAAGTTAAGTGTTCTTATTTCCTAACATAAATCAGAATTCCAAGTTTTTAGGTAAAATCACCTGATTTTTAAGTATTTGCAACTGAATTTTTCAGAATGGTTAAATATTGCATGAGCTAAACAATACACATCTATGGGTCCAATTAGTCCTGAGTACTCAGAGTTTGACATCTCTGTTGGAGAATTTCCACATCAGGTGGGTAGTTTTGTTTGAAAAACATAGATTTAGAATGGTCTCCTAAAACTAAAGGCTAAGTCCAAAGGCTCAAGTTGTTAAATTGTAAGTATGTAAATTGTCCAGTAAAAATTATAACAATAGCTTAACATTTCTTTTTCAGTGTAATAAGTATTCATATTACCTCATTTTATCCAAAACTCATTAAAGAGGTGACAGTTTTCCTGTCATCTCTACTTTTCTAGAGTAAAAACCTGAGACTTAAATGGTTGAGAAGCAAAGTTACAGAGAGAGGGAGACAGAGAGAAAGGTCTTCCATCTGTGGATTCACTCGGTTTAAGACCAGTCTGTTCCACTTCAGATCCAGCTCCCTGCTATGGCCTGGGAAAGCACTGGAAGATGGCCCAAGTCCTTGTGCCCCTGCACCCACATGGGAGACCTGGAAGAAGCTCCTGGCTCCTGGCTCCTGGCTCCTGGCTTCGGATTGGCACAGCTCCGGCCGTTGAGGCCATCTGGGGAGTGAACCAGCAGATGGAAGACCTCTCTCTCTGTCTCTACCTTTCTCTCACTCTCTCTCTCTCTCTTTCTCTGTGCCTCTCCTCTCTCTGTGTAACTCTGACTTTCAAGTAAATAAATAAATCTTTTTTAAAAAAAGTCTAAGAAATGTACATTTTTTAGGGTTCCAGGTTGGCTCAAGAGCATATGTGTTGGGCAACCACCAACATAACAGTTAGCAGCAAGCAATTGTCACATTCAAAGCACTGTGCTTATCATATTAAAATTTCTAATAAAACTTGTTCAAAATATAAATACAGGCCCCACTACTAAGGATTCTAGTTCTAGACCATCAGAGAAGGACGGGTCTTTTCCAATACAACTTGTCACTGATGCTTCAGAATACCCAAAAACTGAAGTTCAGAATACTGCACTTTGATAGGAATTTTTTTCTTCCCCCATTCTTTTCTAGTTGATCAAAAATTGTGGCCATAAACAGTAAAGCATACATTCATTACAGGGACCCTTCAAGGGAAAAAGAACTAAATTGTCCCACTGGATGAAAATTTATTTTGTTCTTCAAGAGAGCCAGAGAAAAAAGATGATTTGGTTCTTTTGTAAGATCTCAGTCTTCTATAATTTTCAGTTTAGGAACTTCTTATTTTCTGGCTAAAGCCTTCAGACAGAAGTATCTGTAGTCTCTGTGTTCTTAATCTGAAACCAATGGTACTGGCCTCTGTCCATACACCTGATGTAATATATGTAATACCACAGCCAGAGATCCATGCGATGGTAAAGTTTGTTAAGTATTGTTTTACAAAGATAAAAAGAGAATGACCATATTTTACTAGAGAGAATATTAGAATACAAATAAAAATCATCCAAGTATGTAGAGTTAGGAACATCCTAGAATGTATGGTCACTTGGTTATATGATATAAATATTAGTATCCATATATATAAAGCTATTGGTAAAATATACCAATCCAATATTTATTCGCTCCTCTAAAAATTTTAAATAATCATTTATTTATATTTATTTGAAGAAGAGAGACAAAGATCATTCATATGCTGGTTCACTCCCCAAATCCTGCAACAGCCTGAACTAGACCAAGTTCAAGCCAGGAGCACAAAACTCAACTCAAGTTTGCCAGGTGGGTGGCAGGGACCCAAGAACTTTAGTCATCAATTGCTGCCTCTCAGGATGCACATTAGTAAGAAGCTGGGACCCAAAGCTGGGCTATGAACAGAATATAAGCAATCAGATAAGGGATTGCTTATCTGTGCCATACCCCCACCCCACCAACACACACTGATCATTGTCTTCCTGCTCCCAATGACAGGAAATAGGAAAAATGCGAGGTTTAGAACTATATTTGGTAGGCGCTTCCAAGATGGCAGAGTAGAGAGAGAGCTTTCTGCTCTAGTCTAGGAGAAGATAGTTTTAAAAAAGTAGAGAGAGTACAGAATCAGAGAGGAGTTAGGGAGAAAACATCAGAGGAAACTCCGCACAAATTAGAGGGACATAGTGGACCTACGTGGAGGGAACAGACGTGCACAACTCAGGACCCCAACAGCCGAGAGCCTCCACACCAGAAGGAGAGGCAGACAGAGAGAGAGGTCTTCCATCTGCTGGTTCACTCCCAGTTGTCCACAACAGGCAGAGCTGTGCAGATCTGAAGACAGGAGCCGGGAGCTTCTTCTAGGTCTCCCATGCAGGTGCAGGGGTCCAAGGACTTGGGCCATCTTCTACTGCTTTCCCAGGCCATAGCAGAGAGCTGGATTGGAAAAGGAGCAGCTGGAACTCGAACTGGCACCAATATGGGATGCCGGCACTGCAGGCGGTAGCTTTACCCACTACACCACAGCGCAGGCCCCCAAAATTAATCTTAATGGGGAATGGGACTAGGAAGTGCGGGAAGAAGAAGAGGGGTGGGAGTGTGGGACAGTGAGTATGGTGGGAAGAATAACTATATTCCTAAAGTACTTATGAAATTTGTATTCCTTAAAAAATTAATCAATGAATTTTTAAGAAAAAGAAATGCAGGAAAAAAAGAATTACACTTGGTGACTCAAGTGACATAAAGCACATCACTTAACTTTTTTGGGTCTTAGGTTCCTCCATCAGCTGCACAAAAAATAAATATGTAAAAGCAAGAACAATTACACTTACTAATAGATTTAAGAGGTTCAAATGAAAGAAATAACATACATGAATGTGTAGATCAGCTCTGCCATTATTTCCTAATTTTTATTTCTTTCCTGTCTACTTTCTTCACTCTCCTTCCTTCATTATTTGCTACTAAATCCAACTTTCTCGGCTCTTTTGACTTTAGGACTGGAAAGTTCTTTGTGGTGGGTGGTGTACTGAACTTTGTAGGGCATTTGGAAGAGTTTCGATCTCTATCCACTAGATGTTAACACTCCCTCCAAACAATTGTAACAACCAAAGGTGTTGTGTCCAGATATTGCCAAATATCCCTTGGAGAAAGTGAGGGAGAATCGCCCAAGAGGAGAGCTACTGCTACAAATACAGGGGCAGGATATAAGAAACAGACTCAGTTTCTACTTTCATTTTTGACCACTCATATAAGAAGAAAGAAATAGGTAGGCAGCCTTAAATCTATCTTTAAGATTTAATTTTAGAGAACATAAAGTGGAATTATATAAGTAACAGATAACTTCTTCATTTGCATACTATGTATTTGAGAAAAACCAAGACAGAAACAAAGAGCAAATCACATATCTGAAATGCATCCATCATAAAGCAGATTTTTAGATTAAAATCTCATTTAAAAGGTAATATTCTTGTGCTACCCTCCTCTCCCCTGCCACATTCCTCTCTGCCTCTTCCAACACCAAATATACTTTTAGCTTCAATAAATTACTTTGGCTTCAATAAATTAGTGCAATAAAATAATACTAAAATATATAGCTTATTGGTGGAATTTCCAAACTACAGTATTGTGGCAAGAGTCTCTTGAATAAACAGATTGTTGTTTTAAACTGAATTCATGGTACTATTAAGTTTGCAAGCACATAGTCTGGAGAGGAGCATTTCAGAGATAAACTATCTTGATATTTTCATTTCAAAGACAGGTAATAAGTAGAATACAACAATTTCCAGGGGACTCCAGACAGGTATAATCTACTTTATGCAACCAGTCACTATTCTGTGGCATCTCAAAGAGGCTTACTTTATAGTCAGTCTAAGCAGCTGCAGGTTTTGTGGTGATGGCACCGCCAATGCAGTAAAGATGAATGACTTGATTAATAAATTCAGAAAGAAGGAGATAAGAAGGGAGGACAAGGTGAAGTGCAGAAATAAAATGAAAAGATAAAATAGTCCAGGAAAAAAAAAAGTCAGATGAAGAAAGAAGAAGGAAAGCAAACATGATGCTCTTTTTTCATGCATTAGATATTTGGATACTCTATTTCTGGAAAAAAAAAAGTGATTGTGAAAATACGAACTATTATCTTCTACCTAGGATTTATTCCTGCTCCCTCTCATATCTTATTTTATAGGTAACAAATGTCCTCAAAGGTATACAACACTGATGTATTCTGACTACCCTTTATGAGACACATGTTTTTTCAGAGTTGTGACAATGAAGAGTCCCTGTGCCCAGGGAATCCAATGTAACAGTAAGGGAGAAAACTTTCCATCACTCCCATCTGAATAAGAAAATTGAAGATTAAACAGCACTACTTGTGCTCTGGAAATTGGGCTTAATTTAATCAGACACCCTTGTGGTTCAGGGTCTTAATAAGAAAAAAGCAAGTTCCCTTGAAAGCTGAACTGCTTTTTTTTTATGTTAAGGAATTGCAGGTTTGTAAAATGCAGAGGAAAATGCATCTCATCAGAAAAATAAATGCAGTGTGGAAAAGAAGCAGCAGCACTTCAAGAATACTGAAGAGCATCATACAGTTTATGAAGATTATGCATTATCTTGTTTAAAAAAAAAATAGACAAACATAGGCTCTGGTTGAAAGACTCCAGGACATGAACTTGTAAAAACCCTCTATGTGGGTACCAGGAAGGACAGAAGTCTCTTCCTACCTGCCCCTGTCCCTACAGATGAAAAAGCTATCTGTATGCCCAATCAATTCAATGTGGGTCATTGTTTCAGGAAAGGAGCAGCAGATAAGCAAGGGTGCTCACTCACAGGCCCTGAGGTATACGGCTTGTATATAAAGATTAGGGAAGTGAGCTAGGAGAGCAAGCTGCAGTGGCACAGGGGCTGCCTCTGCCCGGGGCACCAGTTTCTACCTGAAGTGCCTGTCATGGTCCGCCAATCCATCTATCTTCCCTTCAGGTTTGGGCCTCTGACCTGTCAATCAAATATCTACCAATCTTTGACCCATCAACTCCCGTTATAGATGTAACAGCATCTGAGTTTTAAGAAAATCATTTGAGGTGCAGAGAAATGCATCCATCAGAACCATGCCTCAGGACCCCACAAAAGCCCAAATCTTTCCTGACCATTTTTCCACTAGGAACTTTCCCTCCCCTCTAGCCTCGAGTCAAGTCTTACATAGTCACATGTGGAAAATGGCATTAGCATCCAAGTTTGTTAGCATAAAATCTTCGCCACAACCCAAAAGTCAACTGATTGGATATCCACACAAAGGAGGGACCCTAAAGTTAAATATTGTGAGTCAGGGCCCTTTGTTTAGTATTTGATCCCTCCATTTCTTGGTAAGTGATAAAATATGGATGCACCCTGCCTTAATGCTGTAAAGATGAGCCCAGATGGGCAGAACTGCCTTGAGTTGCTGGCTGCCAGGATGAGGCTGCAACAAACACGCAGTTTCCTTAAGCCACTAGATAGATTTGAGACTGCACTTAAAACACTTGCTATGTCTTCAATTGTGGACTATACTATGGAACTGCCCTTTTGAAAATGATGATTTCTCAAATTCCTCTGAGGAATGTATCACTTACTTACTATATTAAAAATGAAGACTTATGGGTCAAAACAGGATGAGTAAATGGTGAAATGCCAAAGAAAAGTAGCCAAAGATATTGACCAACATAAGCAAGTGTTTCTTAAATAACCAATCCAATGAATCATGCTGATCCAAGGGTTTAAGCACTGCCCCATACAGCCATGAACCACAACTCTGCAGATTGTCAAAGGTCTTCCAAGGAATCTGGTGTATCCCAAATCCTTGTCACTATAAAATACTTGAACTATCTGACTCAGGGTGTGCCTAAGATCTCCTAAATTCTGTTGCCTTTATTTTTTAATTGGCAAGAAAATGGAAAGATCTACTATTTTGCCCTAATTGAAAAGTAAAGTTATCTTGCCACATTATCATGGATGCTCAGAAGATCTGACTCCTGAATCAATGGGAAAGGCTTTTATCATTCTTGGCAATAACAGTCGCTAAGAGTATCAACATATTCTTGTGCTATTTCCCAAAGTCTCAGTTTCCACAATGAGATATGAAGACGACAGAGGGAATCTCATACACAGAGTTGGTTGAGTTAAGAGAAAGGAACCCTGAGTTTAAGGAATCTATTTTATAATGGACAATAAGAATGACTGCTCTTTGCTCCAGATAACCACAATCACAATCATCAGAGAACTAGACTCAAGATAGTCCAGAACAAAGGTAGTCAGTGTCTCTACTTGTAAGTTGTATAGAAATTCCAGATTCCCACGGAGAATGGATTTCCAGCAATATCAACCTTCCTTTGTACAACATCTTTGCTTCTGGAAAAATATTCTGCGCACATCAATTGATCACTCATTCTAACAAATCTTCCCCATTGAGACTGAGACAAAAACTGTTTGCCTCATATGACATCTAATTAAAGCTACCATCAACAGGACTCTAGGCAGTAGGATGAGACCAACCTGCAGTGTTGACCTTGATCATGCTTCCCCAGATTAAGTAGCTGAACAAAAACCCCATAAACCATCAAGGTCTATCTTAAAAAAATGACATTGATTGTTTCCTTATGTTTTGAAATTACTCTCCATTTGGTCTGAAATAGTAATCCAGGTTCAGCACAACATTTTTGAGTGTGTAAACACTCCACCTGGGCCACAGATGAAGAAATATAGGGAAATTTCATCATCTTTAATAATCTTTGCCAGTGTCCGGAAGCTGGTCTGAAAGTAAGGAGCTAAAGACAACCCCTATTATGGATGACCCCCACAGTAAGGCTAACTGTCTGCATAAATAACGAAACAGTTATCCCTCAGGAAAGAATGTAAATGGTTGTGCCAATTCCAACCTAAAACATTTAGGAGGGTGAGTGTGCCTCCTCTATGCTGCCTTTCCACTTCCTGCAGCTTCAAGAAGATCATGAAGAGCCCTGGTAAGATGGAGACACGTTTGGAAAGAGACTGAGTCTCAGAGTCACCTTTCTGGAGAGAACCACTCTGTATTCATCATGGTTATCTAAAGAACCAGAAAATACATAGATGTATAACAGATAGATAATCTGCAGGCTCGACCAGGAAACTGGTGGTGTAGTTGAAAGCCGAAGAACTGGAGAACCAGTGATAAAGATCTCAGTCCCAGTCTGAAGTCTTGTGGACCATGAGCACTGAGCCTCGTTGAAGACTGATGTTGCAGATCAAGAGTTGGGCTGAGATTCAGTAAATTCCCCCTCGCTCCCCTTTTCTTGTCCTATTCAGGTCCTTAATGGATTGGCCATGCTGGGTAAGGCCATTTGCTTTACTCAGTTCACCAATTCAAATACTGAACTCTTCTGTAAATCCCTCTGAGACCCACCCATTAAAAGAGTGTTTAACCAGATGTCAGAGAATCCTGTGAGCCAATCAAGCTCACATTCATGATGTAAGCACTTGCTCTGGGTTGTTATGTGAACAAAACCTGAACTTCTTTGTGTCATCACAGATGTGCAAACTTTCAGCAGTGGAGTCTAAACTAAAAATGATGCATCAATTCTAATTTTAAAAAATGTACGCAGAGGGCCCAGTGCTGTGGTGTAGGTGGTAAAGCTGCAGCCTGCAGTTCTGGCATCACATATGGCTGCCGGCTTGGGTCCCGGCTACTCCAACTCTCTGCTATGGCCTGGGAAAGTAGTAGAAGATGGCCCAAGTCATGTAGGAGACCTGGAGGAAGTTCCTGTCTCCTGGCTTTGGATCGGCACAGCTCTGGCTGTTGGCAGCCAATTGGGAAGTGAACCAGAGGATAGAAGACCTCTCTCTCTCTCTCTGCCTCTCCTCTCTGTGTGTAACTTGACTTTCAAATAAATAAATAAATCTTAAAAAAAAAATCGTACACAGGGCCAGCCTTATGGTGCAGTGCGTTAAGCCACCACCTGCAATGCCAGCATCTCATATGGGAGGACCTGTTTGAGTACTGGATATTCTCCTTCCAATACCTGCTAATGAGCCTAGGAAAACAGCAGAAAATGGCTTGAGTATTAGGGCACCTGCCACTCATAATAGGAGACCTGGATGGAGTTCCAGTCTCCAGCAGCCACTTGAGGAGTGAACCAGTAGATGGAAGATTTGTTCTCTCCTTCTCTCTTGGTCACTCTGCATTTCAAATAAATAAAATAAATCTTTTTAAAAAAGAAAAGAAACATACATATGTGCAAAACAAATAGAGAAAAATAAACCATGGTTGACTCAGATAACGAAATACTACACAACAGTTAAAGTGGATATGCTAGATTAATATGTTGAAACATGATTAGGTATCAAAAACTGAATGCTGACTGTAAAAAGTAAAGTACAGTATAAAGATACTTGAATGTCATTTATGAAAAGTCCTGAAACATAAATAACAGTATATTTTGTTTATTGAAATCTACATTGCAAATAATAATTTAAGTGTTCCTGGCATGGCAGAGATCATCCAGCTTTAAAACAACTACTTCTGGAGACAATGAGGAGGAATTGATACAAGAGAAAGCATTTGCTCTGTTTATAATTATTTTATTTCTTTAGAAGGAAATAAAGAGATCTGCAGCAAAAATATGACAAAATGTTAATATCTATTAAATCTAGGTGTAGGGTTTATAGTCTTTATTACATTATCTTGTATGCTTTTCTGCATATTTGAAATATCATAATTAAAAATAATCTTTAAAGCAATAAGGGATATTTTTCTATTCCCAGAGGTCTGACATATGAACTCCTACGGTTTATCTATTCCACTTTCATGTGAAAATCTTTGGGGGAAAAGCGGCATAATTTGACTAAAAGCAGGATGTTATAGAATTCTTGCTCTCTGTGGAAATAACACACAGTCACTGCTTTAGATGCATAGTCAGGAGGGAGTCATCCAGTTTTATTCAATTTCAGCGAATGCAGGGAATCAAATGCAAAATTTAACACTCCAGAGCCATGTTGTGAAGCCATGGCATTCCCTGGAGGGCTTCAGGTACATGAAATAATTAATAGATTAAGCTCACCCATAACTAACTTTCTCATCTCTGAGAGAACATACAGGAAGTTGTCTTTATTCAATAATTAATCAGAGAATAACTCAATAGGAATTTAAAATATTTGTTTCATTTTTAACCTTCTCAACCCCTGTTCAAATAGTAGAATAAATAGATTGAAATTGTTTATTGCTAACCAGTGAAGTGGAAGATGTCATGTCAGCATGGGCCAATTCCCATCAACTCTTTCATAGAGCATTTTCTGATCAATCCAGTACATAAAAAGCTACTTCTATTCTGGTCTGTTAAATCCTATATTAGGTCAGTCCTCAGTTTCTACTTAGGTGATTAGCAGATATTCACTGAGTATTTTAAAATAAATTATATATGCTTCATCACAACTATTTTTGCATTCTCCATTGTACCTAGTATAAGCCTTGCTCAGATTAGATGCGGGAAAAAAGGTTGACTAACTGATGTGCAATACACAGTTTAAACTTGATTTTAAGATTAAATAATGTATCCATAAGACTGAATCTTAAACTCCTTTCTTGCCTTCCCTTCCAATCCAACACCCAGACTATGGCATAGGGCTAATATTTTCTGATAAATCAGTCAGTAAAATAAATCAATAAAAGAACCCAATGTCTTACACAGGTCAGATTAAGGAAATACTATTTGTAGCTTAAATGATGAGGTTAGAAGTGGGAAACTGATTACTCTTGCATTTATTCTTTTTTATTTTCCATCTTGCTTCAGCAATGAAAACAGGTTGAACTTTGGCTAACTCTACTTTCACGCACACACACACACACACACACATCATTTAATATGGCAGAAGGTTTTGAAAGATTTGCCTAGAAGGGCAAATTAAACATTTACAAGATATGTTCTATCTTTTACCTGAAAAAATAAAAAGATAGTCAAAGGACAAACCTTGGCAACAATCTTAAGCAGCACAAGAAGGTTCTACTGCATATCATCTCAAAAACTATGTCCCCATAATCTACATCAGGTAAGCTTTCTCAGGCAGGTGTGACATATTGACTCTGACACCTCCATCATTATCCAATGACAAAATAACAAAACACTTATAAAACATATTGAAGAACTAACACCTCTGGACAAATGAGTACAGCATCTACAGGGTCATCTAAACACAGCCAAAGTCCATCTCTACTCCATCACCAACTCACACCCACAAGTCTACTTTTGCCCATGTTAACCAAGAACACGGATATTGTGGACAACAGACTTGAAAATGCAAAAATCATAATTGTGAATTTTAATAAAAGATTTTTACTTCCCTCTCTCCCTACAAATCAGATGCCAAAACTACCAAATCTGTTGATTATAGGTTCATCAATGATATTCCTCTCTTTAGAAATCAGCAGTGATTTTCTCTCTTTTTTTTTTAAGATTTTTTTATTTATTTGAAAGTCAAAGTTACACAGAGAGAGGAGAGGCAAAGTGAGAGAGAGAGAGAGGTGTCTTCCGTCCAATGGTTTGCTCCCAGTTGGCAGCAACTGCTGGAGCTGCACAGACCGAAGCCAGGAGCCAGGAGCTTCTTCCGGGTCTCCCACAAGGGCGCAGGGGCCCAAGGCCTTGAGCCATCTTCTACTGATTTCCCAGGCCAAAGTAGAGAGCTGGATTGGAAGTGGAGCAGCCAGGTCTCGAACCGGCACCCACATGGGATGCCTGCGCTTTAGGCCAGGGCATTAACACACTGCGCCACAGCACCAGCCCCACAGTGGTTTCCTCTTAATGAGAAATAATGTTCATACTCCTTAGCAAGATGTTAAATGTTCTTCAAGTTTAGCTGCTGATTTACACTTAAAGTCTGTATCCTACTGTATCCCTCCACTCACCCTGTAGTTTTAACATGCTAGTAGTATATTTGCCAACCTAGAAAGAGAATACATTCATCTTTTACTTGCTCTCTCTGCTTATATGACACCTTCAGCCTAGAAGGCTCTTGCATACTTTCTTCTGCAGTGCAAAGTTGTACAGATCCCTTAAGACCCAGTTAGATGTTGCTCGTACGTGAAACATTCCTCATTTCTTCAGGCAAGATAAATGCTTTCTGTTGAACCACAGCAAACTTTTTGCACATTCATTTAACTCAACTAACAATGCCTCTTGTGTAAATTGATGCCTATTTGAATGTCTTTTCTTTTTCTATGGTATATGCCCCTGTGCTTTGGATCCATGTTCTGGAGTTCCAGTACTGGGCAGAGGGCTTTGCACTCCATGGCCAATGAATATTTGTTCTCTGATTAAGTGAAAAAGTTGAAGAGTTATTTAATTTGCATTTTTAACTTGTGAATTCCTAATATATGCACGCCAATAAGCTATAAAATCATTGCAACCAATGAAAGAAGGAAGATGAGTAAGCTACAGAGTAAATTTTAAACAGGAAAGAATAGAATGTGGCATAAGAGCTAAACTTGAATGTAAAATTCATGCTGCAGTGCAATGTAAGAGGAAGAACACCCATTTGAGAGCCATCTGACCTGAATTCATATTCTTATCCCAACACTTAATTCATCTGGATCTATTTACTAAAATATACAGTGGAGGCAGTAATCTTTACCTACCAGTGATATTATAAGGAGCAAATGAGATGTATTGGGTAGGGAGGGGAAGTGAAGGAGAATTTTTTTTTTTTTTTTAAACAGGCAGAGTTAGACAGTGAGACAGAGAGACAGAGAGAAAGGTCTTCCTTTTCCGTTGGCTCACGCCTCAGATGGCCACCACGGCCGGCGCACTGCGCCGATCCAAAGCCAGGAGCCAGGTGCTTCCTCCTGGTCTCCCATGCGGGTGCAGGGCCCAAGGACTTGGGCCATACTCCACTGCCTTCCTGGGCCACAGCAGAGAGCTGGACAGGAAGAGAAGCAACTGGGACAGAACCGGCGCCCAAATGGGACTAGAACCTGGGGTGCCAGCGCCACAGGCGGAAGATTAGCCTAGTGAGCCACGGTGCTGGCCAGGAGAAAATACTAATACAATATTATTTTTTTAAAGATTTATTTATTTTAAAGGCAGAGTTACAGAGAGGCAGAGACATAGAGAGAGAGAAAGAGAGAGAGAGAGAGAGAGAGAGAGAGAGAGAGGTCTTCCATCTGCTGGTTCACTCCCCAAATGTCTGCAATGGCCAGAGCTGCGCCAATCTGAAGCCAGGAGTCAGGAGCCTCCTCTGGGTCTCCCATGTGGGTGCAGGGGCCTAAGGACTTGGGCCATCTTCTACTGCTTTCCCAGGCCATAGCAGAGAGCTGGATTGGAAATGGAACAGCTGGGACTTGAACCGGCACTTATATGGGAAGCTGGCACTGCAGGCAGCAGCTTTATCTGCTAGGCACAGCGCCGGCCCCATGAGATTATTGAGCCATATGTTGTCCCTGTTTTTTTTTTTATTGTTGTTTGTTTGTTTGTTTGTTTTTGACAGGCAGAGTGGACAGTGAGAGAGACAGAGAGAAAAGTCTTCCTTTGCCATTGGTTCACCCTCCAATGGCCGCCGCAGCCAGCGCACCACGCTGATCCGAAGCCAGGAGCCAGGTGCTTCTCCTGGTCTCCCATGCAGGTGCAAGGTCCAAGGACTTGCGCCATACTCCACTGCACTCCCGGGCCACAGCAGAGAGCTGGCCTGGAAGAGGGGCAACCGGGACAGAATCCGGCACCCCGACTGGGACTAGAACCCGGTGTGCCGGCGCCGCAAGGCGGAGGATTAGCCTATTGAGCAGCGGCCGCAGCCCCCTGTTTTTCTATAAACTGGTCAACTAGATCTCCATAACCTCAAAGAAGATGTGATCCAGTAAAAAATTAAACAGAAATCAGTCCTTGGGTTTTAAGTTTCAGGAGCCTAAACTTCAGCTAAGAACAGAAAGAAGTCATGTGTTTCTATCATCGATTTGAAAGAATGTGTGATGAGTCAGAACAAACTTCCATTTTTCCCACCCCAAGGCATTAATATCTGCTTAGACAAAGAGCTGCAGTCCACACAATGTTGCAGGAAAGCCAGAGGGAAGCACAAAGCGATTCGATGCAGCAATGCGAGGAAAGTACAGCCTTCTACAGGGAGGCTGTAACCGCCAAGCTCTGGGAAGAATGGAGAGAACCCTGGACAGGTTTAGGGGATTTGAAGCCAAAGGAAATCTATGCCTCCTTTCTCAGGAGGCAGCAAGACTCCTCTTCTGAAGAACTGATTGAGACCCCTCTCCACAAGGGAAAGAGTCTTTAAAAGGCTGACAATGTCCCTTCAGCTCAATGTGGCTAAGAAGCAGTTGGAATATTCTATGTGCCTACAGGGACATGGAAGCAGATGAGGCTTCCCACAACCTCTCAAAGATGCTATAAAAACCCAGGCAGACAGAATTCAAGTTTTCTGTTAATCACAGAGCGGCACAGCAGCTGCAAAGAGAGGCGTACCCACAGGGCCTTCACACCAAAGTAACAAGACATGTGGGTCAGTGACCATGACCTGGACAGAATGAGGTTGATGATAGTGACCAGATGCAGCATAATCCATCTAACATATTGTCACTGCACACTGTACTCCACCCAGAGATCAGATAAAATCCCAAGGCGGGAAAAAAGTGGAAGACTGCACTGATTGTGATTAAGTTCTTGATATACAAGAAGATAAGATGTCACAATGGAAACTATACTAAGTTTCCAGAAAAATGGGAAAACTTACAATGCTTACCCCCCTGAATTATTGACCTGGGTCTTACTTATGCAAGGTCTCTGGCTTGAGGCATGTCATCTCCTTCTTCTCTTCTTACCTCCTTTATGGACAAAGTTAGACTTTTGAATTATTCTAGACCTAGGGGTTGGAAAACATTTTTTGTAATGACAAATAAATAAATATGTTAGTTTTTACAGGCCAAAGGACCTGTAACAACTACTCTTGTAACATGAGGCAGCCATAAACAACACATAAATGAATGTGGCCATATTCCAATAAAAATGTATTTAGAAAAACAGTCAATGGCTTGGATTTGGCCTGCAGGGCACAATTTACTGAGCCTTGGACAAGAGGAAGGAAAAGTGGTTAAAGAAGTTATTAAAAATAATTATGAGACAATACAGGCCTAAGCTAAGATGGCAGCTGTAGGAATGGAAAGGCATAAATAAATCAGGAACAAAAAGCAAACAGCTACAGAAAGAGAGATGGGGGAACAATTCAAACTTGATTTCTACCCTGGTAGACTGAAAGAATGAAGCATTAGCAACAAAAAGGCAGCAGTCAGAAAAAGTTTGGAATTCCCAAGGAGAATATAAATACCTTCCTTGTCACAACAGGTCTTAATACCTCCACATACATGTAGAACTCAAAAGGCAGAAAAATGACCATTTGTGCAGGTTCAAGCTACAACACTTTGGCAGTTGTAACTAGAACATAATATTTCACTCAGTGTTGAAGTCATAGCTAAAAGCTCTCAATTCCCTTTGTAATCCACTTCACTGCAACCTCCACCACTTTCCTTATCAGTCTTCCACTCACCAGGGCTGATAGGCACACACCCCAACTACCCTAAGGCCAGGTACTAAACAACCAGGAACAGTATCTATGCCTAAGACTTCCTGAACTATTTAAATTACCCGAGGCCAGCATTGTGGCATAGCAGGTAAAACTACCGACTGCAGTGTGGGCATCCCATATGGGTGCCGGTTCCAGTCCTGGCTGCTCCACTTCCAATCCAGCTCTCTGCTATGGCCTGGGAAAGCAATAGACAATGGCCCAGGTCCATGGGCCCCTGCACTGGCATGGGAGACCTGGAAGAAGCTCCTGGCTTCAGATTGGCATAGCCATCTGGGGAGTGAACCAGAGGGTGGAAGACTTCTCCATCTCTCATCTCTGCCTCTCTGTAACTCTGCATTTCAAATAAATAAATAAATCTTTAAATAAAAAATTAAAATAATAAATTGACCAATCCCTAGTAAGTCTATGAAACCTGGCTAGCCCCATCCAGTTTCCATACTTAAACCACCTCCTACATTTCCAACTTGCTGTTACCCTGTCCCCAGACACAACCTCCTGTGTGGCCCTGTGTGGTAACAAAGGGTTCTGCCTTTCATTTATCTAAGTGCCATTTCACTGTGTCCCACCACCAAAACAATCTTTAAATCTTATAAAGCACACAGTTGTCTTAAGTTTTTTATGGGAACAGTTGCGGGTGAAGAAAATTTTTCAAAATGTGATTTCCCTCCAATTCCTGTCAAACAATGCATACCAAACCCACTATACACAACACAGTGCTTGCCTGAACATTTCCAGTTTTCCAAAGTGGAAACAGACATTTGAAGACAGAATTGTGGAAAGAGGTTTGCCAATAGATTACCACAGTACATCTGTTTTTAGAAGTCATTGCCACAACATTCATATTGCATTGTTATTATGCTTCTAAAATTTAGTGAATCACACCAAAGGAGTTAACAGACTCTTTCTGCTGGAAACTGGAGGAAACTTTGGGAGCTGGTGCCTTCTGTCCCTTGACTGTGCCCTGTAAATCACTGATGAGCATTGTAAAGTCCGCTGGAGGTGAGTGCTGTCCCTGCAGGATATCCATTCCACAGGCATTTGTGATTTGCTTTTGCTAAAACTTGTATCTTGCCATCTGCTCTGCGTTTGTCACCCTTAGTATATGCTACCTAAACTGTAAACTAGATTGACCTTAAGCATGCAATCTCAGATTTTAGTTCTATAATAAAGTCCCTCACAACCACCAGATTCAGTTTTATGTAGCTCCTCCCTGCTCTCTCTCCTTGGCCTCCTTAGACAGCACTCTGGCTGCCCTTCACTTCTCCTGTTCCATAAACGTATCCTGAACTCCCCTTCACACTCTCTCCTCTCACTCACCTGCCAACATGCTGCTGTCCTCTGTTCGTGCTGCTCTTTGCTTGGGTTCATTTCCTGACCTTTCTTTACTGTTGCCATCTTGGCATTTTCTGCATTTCTTATTTAGTATCTCCGAGAAGCTTCCCTTTGCTTGCCCTCTTCATTACGGTAACTCCCCAAATGGAGATATCGGCAACCTCGTCAACTCTTTGTTCTCTAACAAGGGAAGATTTTGTCTTAAGAACTAATAGAAGTATTACTCACTCTAGAATCTGAGCCCTATTATTTATCAACCTAATGGTTTGGGCCAACTCACTTAAACTCTGCTGTGGTCTGAATCTTGGCGTCCCTCCAGAATTCATATGTGGGGGACTAATTCCCAAGGCAATAGCGTTAAGAGGTGGCACAGTTATGAGATGATAAAGTCAAGGGGTCTCTGCCCTCATGAAGGGGGTTTATACTTTAGATAAGATTGAGGGGCTCTTTCCTATCCCTCTGCTGAGTAAGAACACAGCAATAGGGCACCTTGTCAGATACGGAAAGCAACCAAATATGATTGCACCTTTGTCTTGGAGTTCCCAGCCTGTAGAACTGCGGGAAATAAATTTGTATTGTTTATAAATTACGCAGTCTGGGGTACATTGTTATAGCAGCAGGATTGGACTAAGACATTCTCTAAGCTTCTGTTTCCTCATCCACAAAAATAGGAATAAGAAAAATTACCTCCCATACAGATTGAGAGGATTAAGTGAGATGTAAAGCATCTACTATAATACCAGGTGTATAATAGTGCCTAGAAAATGTTATTGACAATGTTTACCCATGTTTTATAAACTATTCCATGTTCTACTTGATTCTAAATTATTTGTTTATTTTCCATCTATAGAGAGGATTCTTCATGCTGCTTTTTTCAGTATTATTTTATCACCCTAGTCGACTGTTATATTCATGTGTACAGTTTGAATATGTTGAAATAATTGTAAAGCCAGAGAAGAGGAAGGGGGATTTTCAAAGTGAAGAGTGAATCCACTAGCTGGACCCGGAACAAGAGTCTGTTACAATAACCACGAGTTGAAAGCTAGTTTTAGGAATCCTGATAAATTGTATTGCATTTTGACATCCCTTGGGGGACTTTGATCTGAACTCAGAAGCTTCCCATTCTGTTATAGTGAGGGTATTAATGTACACTTAGCTTGGAAAAGAGAAAACAACACCATTCTTTGTGGATTATTTGGACAATCATATAAGAGAATTTGGACGTCAATTTAATTTAGACTACTATATTCCTTTTGCACTTTGCCTGGAATCCGAGCCCAGCGCTGCTGCAAAGGAGGAGAGGCACCACTGAGGACTCCAGGCAGCCTGCCTACAGCCTGCAGAACACGAATCCTCTTCCTAGGGCCCAACAGAAGAAAATTTATTTTTATGCCAAGGTCTATTACTGAATAGATTTACTCACGATGGAAAGTTTGGTTACAAGGAAGAAGAATCACAGTCCTTTGTTTTTTAAAAATAAAAGGGGGTCTTCAAAAAGTTCAGGGAAAATTTACATTTTCTTTTAATTTCACCTTCCATGAACTTTCTCAATACTCTTATATGTAACAAAATATTACCATAGTAATAAACATTCAATGTAAAAAATTTAGAAATTATAAAATATATATGAATCATATAACAATGACTCAAAATAGAATATTAACTAATAATTAATCATTAATAATTTTGATATGCTTCTTGACAGGATTTAATGCACACAAACACATACACACATACTTCAGCATATAATAAACTGAACTATTCATGGATTTAAACATTTAGCTTTCACATAGACGTCAGACCTATTTATTGTCTTTCTGAAGATGAATCTTCTTCATTAAATCCTCACAACAGAAAACTGCTCCATTTAATTGAATTAATGTTTAGAGACTTAAAAAGAGAGGAATGGTGCTTGAAGATAAGCAAGAACATTTCATAACCCGGACACAGCCCTCTGCTATGGATTTTGAGGTATCTGATAGTTATTTTAAAGACATTTGGTTAAAGTAGCCAAACATCTACATATACACCTTTTCTTTATATTTTCCTCGAATCTAATCCAATGCCTCTAAAGCTTCGTAGTGATAAGAATTTCTAAGTAGTTTGTATACATGTGGGTACATGTGTGTGTTGAGTGTATAAACCATGTGTATTATTTATCACAGAATTTAAATACTTCTAAGCGTAATTTTAACTACGAGTGATCTTCTGGTTAACGGCTGACTTAATCCTTTGTAATGCAACTTCACCATGCATGTTACATCTCCTCTTACATGACGTATATTACTAAGTAACCCACTGATCGTATGTAGTATAATGCAGCCATATGTCCACGTTATCAAATGTTCATCTGCAACGTTCCTTTCAATGACTACATATAATTCCAGTGTGTCATAATTTAATACTAACCAGTAATCTCCTCTTTTTTTAACTTCAGGTTGTCTTTAAACCACAACCTCTTCTTTTATTAAACAGGACAGAAGTGAGCTCAGGTCAGACCAGGAGCTCTGGTGCTCCACAGCCCCCTTCTGCATCCTACAAGGACTCAAATGGAGATCCCAGCCCCCAGGAAAGTACAAATAAATGAATTATGGTTATCATTATTTCATCTTCCTGATAGAGGTACTTCTTCTTCCCTAGAGTTTATAGATTAAAGAAAGAGCTTCAAAAATTCATAGAAAATATTCATTGTTTGAGAACCAGGCATGAATCTTCAATAAATATATTACTTAATCCCATTTTTCCATGAACTTAAGGAAATATCCTCATATACTTAAGTGTATGTTTGCACAAAAAGAAATATCTTAATTCTACTTTTTAGAACTTCATAAGGTACATTCATATATGTAAGTCTAATCTATCTCTTTCTTGGGGAAATCAGAAGAACAAATAGCATCACAATGTGGAGGGTCAGAGTCCTAATACAGTAATTGATTCAAGTAAGGACAATCAACAATACTAATACCACTGAAACAAAAGTTGTTGAGAAAGAGTCTTCACATAATCTCAAAATACCTTCCTAAAAACTTAACATTTACAAATAAGAATATATATTTTTATACTGAAGAGATTGGTTGATCCTCACTGTATCAAATGTTTAAATGTGGCACCACAAACAATAACAAACCTGATATCATGTCACATAAAGAGAGGTAGACCTGAGGAGTGACATTAGCAAGATGGAACAATAAAAAGTTCCACACCTTCCTTCTCCCAATGAAAATACAGATTCAATAATGCATGACCTAATTTTCTTTGCAAGAAATCTAGGCCCCTTGCACCCCAGATAAACATGAAATCAGTCATATTGAGGCAGGTAGAAAACTTGGGACACTCAACCATATAACCCCTCTCTCCAGCTCACTGTGGCACAAAACAGAAGATGATACGTAGATCCTAGCTCGAAGAGTGAATCTTACGCCCAGTGTTCAGACTTTGTGGGGCTACTAGAGGAACTGGTTTCAGATCCAAGGAAAGGACACAAGGTTTGGGGCAACTGTGACAAAGCTAATGATTTAGACCAACATCACTCACTTGCCATAGTCTTTTCCCAGCTCAACATAAAACGAGCAGGAGAAACCTCCCAATTCTCTGCTTCTCCCTGGGAAGGAAAGGAGTTGACACATGCATTCCACATTCCAGCTTTACAGTGCCCTGCTCAGAGGATAGAATAAGTAGAAAGAAATTAACAACATATATATAAAGTCCATGGTTAGCATCATTTTCACTGGTGAAAAATAAAAGATTTTTCTTTATGATCAGGAGCTAGTCTGGGATATCCACACTTACCATTTTTATTCAACATAGTACTGAAGTCCTAGCTAGAGCAATTAGGCAAGAAAATAAAATTAAAAATACATACAAGTTGGAAATAAAGAAGTAAAATTATCTCCATCCACAGAAGGCATGATTTATATGTAGAAATGATTTCACTAAAAGAAAATCTGCTAGAACAAATAAGTGAAATCAGAAAACTCAAAAATACAAAAGCAATGTACAACATTGTTACATTCATATATTCCAACAACAAGCAATATGAAACTGAAATTAAGAAAATAATCCCATCTTCTATAGCCTCAAAATGAATAAAATATTTAGAATAAATTTCACCAAGGACATAAAAGGACTGTACACAAAGAATTAGAGCTTCCTTCCTAGCTCCCTTTATTTTCTTTCATTCATTCCTTTTTGAGGTAACATCTTTGTACTTTATGTTAGTCAAGGGCTTAATGCTGATAGCCCTTACCCATATTCCCCCTGCTTTTTACTTGTTAAACATCTTATTTGGTGAAGCATTAGAAAAATACCTATGCCATAGAAAACACACAAAAATGACTGGAAATTTTCTAAATTGAACAAGATTAATGCAAAGTCTGAAATTTTATTGGATCCTAGAATTTTTAAAAAGTTAAAAGTGACATTTTTTGGGCATGTATTAAAATTTGACAATTAAGTATATATTAAGTAATAGCATATGATTGATATTAAATTATTTGGGTGTGATAATGTTATGGTGCCAAATAGCAACAGTTTATGCTTAGGAGAGCAGTGACAAATATACATAAAATGTAATATCTGCAATTTATCTTCGGATATCATCAAAAATTATCATCAAAATTATTTATATAAATAGAAACAGAAAAAAGAAAGAAATGTAGGTTTAAAATTGATTAGTACTGGGGCTAGCACTGTGGTGTTGCGGGTAAATCCTCCACCTGCAGTGCAGGCATCCCATATGGGTACCGGTTCGTGTCCCAGCTGCTCCACTTCCAATCCAGATCTCTGCTATGGCCTGGGAAAGCAGTAGAATACGGCCCAATTCTTTGGCCCCTACACCTGCATGGGAGACCCAGAAGAAGCTCCTGGCTCCTGGCTTCGCCTCAGCTCAGCTCTGGCTGTTGTCATCATTTGGAGAGTGAACCAGCGAATGGAAGACCTCTCTCTCTCTCAACCTCTCTGTTTCTCTCTGTCTCTGCTTCTGCCTCTGCCTCTGCCTTTCAAATAAATAAATAAATCTTTTTAAAAATTGGTTAATACTAACAATTGATTAATCCAGGCAAAAGGTAAGTGCATACTCATTGTATACGTCTTTTTTCTTTTTTGTAGTTTCTTAATTTTTTTTAATGTCAAGGAAAACCAAGAGGGCAAATATTTGGCAACACACTTAATATGCTGCTTGGTATACATACATCCTATATCTGATACTACCAATTCCAGTTTCCTGCTAATGTGCACCCGAGGAGGCAACAGGTGGCGGTTCAAATAGAGTTCCTGTTGCCCACATGGGAGACTTGGAGTGGCTTCTTGACGCCTTGCTTTGGATGCCACCTGTTGCTGGCATTTGGGAAGTGAACCAGTGAATGTTCTCTCTCTACATTTCAAATAAAATAAAAACATAGAAATTTCTGTAAAATTTGCATTGATTATCTGGACAGGTCACAGTGACTTAAAAATCACATTGAGGAAAATTTAGGAGTGTTACAGTGAAATCGATAGTTTAGGGCATATAAGGATTATATTTTCCATCTCAGTTTGCCCCACACTGATTGCAAGGTGTTGGTTAAACTTAAAAAAAAAACACTGATTGAGATTTGACACAGTGTGGTCAATGGAAACACATTTTTAATTCAGTGCAGTAATTTATAATGATAGATATAACTAAAGATTAGACCAATATCTGCAGTTAGAAGTTAACAATCTCAGTAAGGGATGAAAATAGCTTGTCTGCCAAAAAAGTCAGGACTGCCAGAGCCAGGGTGTTCACCCTACCTCTTGGTAATTTTGACACCAGATGTCCTCTGCATAATCCATTTACATGGCCATACCTCCACCCCAAATGATATGGAAATAAAATCTGCTCTGGTTTCTGTGAGTTCCTTCTCTTAACAAATGCATCCATGAGCCAAGCAGGAGTTCTTCACCAAGTCCCCGAGAACCATAGCTGATGCTTTTTGTAAATAAGTTTGATAAGGCTCATTAAGAATGTGATCCTTTTCAAGCACTGAATTCTCACTGTGCTTCTGATCCCAGAAGAATTCTTCTTGTGGCCCTGGGTCCCTGTTCAGGGAGGAGCAGGTGCAAAACAAGAGAGAACAAGAGCAAACTGGAACTTGGCTGTTATTATGCATATCCCTTGAGTGACAATTTCTTAATCTACATACAATATATTCAGCATGCGTTTTCTATTCTGCATTCTCTTTTGGGAACTGCAGTCTGTCCTGATGAGGTGTCTGCTCATTAGTAGGAAGGAAAGTTTAAAGATTTCTATGTTTAATTTCCATTTTTGTATAAAATGGAAAAAGATTTTCCTAAATAAGGCTAGTATCTATCTGGCAGAGAATAAATTTGACTTTAAGGAATCGCCATATTTTGATTTAGTTAAGCTTTCATGGTAATACTGCTCTATGGTCATTCTGTACCACTTACTTAACCTGCTATTTGTTTCAAAGGCACTTGAATTGTTTAATCTCAGAGAAATATCCAGATAGGCAGACATAGTTTTATATATGCAAGGTGACACTGGCAAACTTCTGGATTTCTCATTCTTTTATTCCTTTATTGCATATTTCTTTTGCCCCAAGCATTTGTATTAGTCTCAAATTTATTAGTCTCAAAGGGCAGTTCTTAAAACTACAGACTTCAAAATTAAGTTAGGATTTCTCTTTTTTTAAAGTTATTATTTATATTAACTTTAAAATTAATAGTTTGTCACATTTACTTCATATATCAACGTTATTTACATATACATATCTACTGTTTTTTCTTGGAAACAAAGATAATTAATATCAGAAAGTGAGGGATTCATGATAATGATCAAAATGTGGGGAAAGAAGGGTATACGGTCTTGTACATTGTAAAATTCACTGCAGCAGTATTTATAATGATATACCAAATGATATTACACTGACATAATTTTATACTCTATATTAACTTCAATAAACAATAGAAAATATGTGCCATGTAGCCATCAGGGAAATACAAATAAAACCACCATGAGATATCATCTCACCCCAGTTAGAATAGTTATTATCCAAAAATCAAAAAATAACAAATGCTAGTGAGGTTGTGGAGAAAGGGTACCCTAATATACTATTATTGGGAATGCAAACTGGTATAATCATTATGGAAAACCATATGGAGGTTCCTCAGAAAGCTAAAAATAGATCTATAATAGCATCAAACTATCCCGCTCCAGGGAATATATCCAAAACAAATGAAATCAGCATATGAAAGAGGTACCTTCACTCCCAAGTTTATAGCAATTCAATTCAAAAAAGCAAAAATATGGAATCAACCTAGGATTTCTCTCTTAAATGAGACTAGAATCAGTATAACCCCTTACTCCCCACCCATCCACCCAAACACTCTCTAAGGGATTCCCTGATTAGAAGGCCAGCCTGGTCTCCTATTCAGTTATTCTGGGTTAAGCATGTTTTAAGAGACCAGTGCCACTCTTGACCCAAAACTGCAGGATTGCAGGGTCTTGGCCACCACTTACAGTCCAAGGAATCAGAACTAGGCTACTTCATGTAGCATATCAGGCACTTCACCTGGCAGTATTTAATTCCAGCTGAGAAATTTAAAATCTCCAAGTGTCACTTTATACTTTTGAAATGTTTTTTTTGCTAATTTTCTTCTTGGAGAAAATAATCCATATTTCTCAAGACCAGGAAAAAATACACAATATCTTGGTGGATGTACAGGAGCTGGAAATACAAATAGTCCTACTAGTGCTCTGACTACCTTGAACGGCCCCCAGTGTTCCATCAGGAAGGAATGCACAACCAGAAGTACTCTGGGTAAGGGGTTGTACATATAATAACCTGAAGAAAACTGTCTTTGGACTCAATCGTTCTTAGTTACAAAAGAGAAAGAGCTACAGAATGCAGTGCACAAAATTATTGGATAGCAGAGCCAAGATGAGAATTTACAGCTCAGATCCCTAGTCCATCATCCCATGTGCCCTACAACTCCTACTTCCTCAGCTGTATCCTTCATTTTAAGTACAGTCATGTGTCACTTAACGATGGGGATATATGTTCTGAGAAATGCATCCTTGGGCTATTTTGTCATTGTGTAAACATCATAGAGCGTACTTAACACAAACCCCGAATGGGATGGCCTACTACATCTGGGCTATATCATATGCTCTATGGCTCCTAGGCTACAAGCCTATACAGTCTGTTCCCATACTAAATACTGTGGGTAATTATAAAGACAGTATTTATGTAACAGAACACAACTAAGCAGGTTTGTTTATACCAACATCACCATCAACAGGTGAGTAAGCACTGCATTACAGTATTGCAATGACTACAGCATTTCTAGGTGACAAAGAATTGTTTCACTTCCCTTATAATATTGATACTACCATCATCTAAACAGTACATCCTTGACTGAAACTTCATTACGCTGCATATAACTCTATACATGTGGCAAAACCCAGAAAGAAAGCTATCTCCAATCACTCTGTGAGAGGTAGATCTTCTGCCCCATCACTTGCTTTTCACTGTTTGACAATTGTTTCTTATAATCATTAACATTATCTTAAACATCTATAAATACAAGATCTGATTTGGAACGTTCTATTTCTATAATACTCTTTTAATACTCTTTAATACATCCGCCTCTAAGTCAAATGTTGCCCAGCTTCCTTAGACCAATTATTGATCTCTTGACTGATCTTATTTAGTGCCATCAACACTGCTGGTCATATACAAAAATATTTTCCTTATCTCTTCAGTACTGAAGATTTAAACTCTCTTGTTATTATAATATTATTACTAATTCTTCATAAACATAATTCAAGTGAGGGAACAATACATGAATATTTGTGCATGTGTAAGAGGGATACACACACACACACATACTCACTACAGGTATATAAACACATTCACACATACTGTAAGAAAATAGCATATTTTATTAGATCTCTGAGTAAAATACACATAAAAAGGCAAGGAGGATATTATGAAATCATTGCTTTCCTGCAATTTTCAGCACTCAGGATACCACAAAAAATAAACATTGAATTAAAATATTAAGAGTTGTGAATTCTGGTAATTGCTATATAGTACCACATATTTTACATACTTGTGTGTATATACAAAACTATATTTTTTTTTGATAGGCAGAGTGGACAGTGAGAGAGAGAGACAGAGAGAAAGCTCTTCCTTTGCCGTTGGTTCACCCTCCAATGGCTGCCACAGCTGGCGCACTGCGTTGATCCGAAGGCAGGAGCCACGTACTTATCCTGGTCTCCCATGGGGTGCAGGGCCCAAGCACTTGGGCCATCCTTCACTGCACTCCCTGGCCACAGCAGAGAGCTGGACTGGAAGAGGGGCAACCGGGACAGAATCCGGAGCCCCGACCGGGACTAGAACCCGGTGTGCCGATGCCTCATGCGGAGGATTAGCCTATTGAGCCACGGCGCCGGCCCAAAACTATTCTTAATATACTAAATGTGCTATAATTCATGAAATCATAGTATAAACTCTGCCTACCAGAAAATATCATTTTGAGACCCTAAGTTTTCTGCTTAAAACCTGTAGATAGTTAAAGCCATAGCTGCTTTGAGACTCCTAAAAAGTGACCACGTATGTAAAACAAGACAATGAGAGTTTCCCAAACAAAAGAAACCCTTTGAAAAATAACTCTAAGAATATATGAGAAGCATTCTAGTCTTATTTGTAGACAATGGGATGCTGATTTAGAAAATATAAGTGTAAGAATGGACAATGACAGATTAAAACTCATTAAAATTAAATCAGCTCATTGTGTACCCTTAGCTAAAAGGAAAATGATTCTTTTGTAAAACATAGGTGCTCCTTTTTTTTTCCTTTTATATACAATAATCCAGCAAGAGACTTCCTAGGTGTTCTAATGTCTATTCCTATTCCTACAGTGTTGTATTCTACATGAACAAAAAAATGCCAGTGCACCCAGCCACCCATGGCATACGAGAAACTTCGCAGACAAAACTTTATTTGACCATCAGCCACTGTGCTGAAACAAAAAAGCAGACAATACTGTCATCATGGTCTCTAAGGGGGTTTTCTGTGGAATTCTAATTAACCAACTCTCGTTCGCTCTTTCAGATATTGAAAAAAAAAAAACCAATCTGACTAAAGTTGCTAAGGAATTTGGAAGGAAAGCATGAATTTATATGTGGCATACATTAGAAGGGGCTCCCTGCAGTTTCTTTCGGAGACTATTTGAGCATCTGCTTAGAACATTGCTGTAAGTCTTGAAATTGAAATGCCACTCATCAGAAATCAAATCCCCTGGAAAACAGACTTACAAAATAGAAAACTTAGCATTTCAGTGTCTTGGGGTTGATGAGAACAAAGTCTAGATGATATATTTTTGAAGTATAAATCCCCTACGTAAGTCCATGTGTAATGGCCATACCTTCTCCAACTATAAAGCTCCCTGAAGGACATGATAAGGTTGGTTCATTCATCACTCTATCCCAGGAGTTAACACAGCGGCTAGACACCAGAGGTCATTGATAAATATTTCAGTTTTTTTGCCAGTAACTTGTTTCTAGACAGGAGAAGAAGCAGAGGAAATGAAGATCAGCACACCTTAGCAGAGGAGTAGGGAGGCTTTTTTTTAAAAAAAATTTCCTTATTTATTTGAAAAGCAGAGTTACAGAGAGAGCAAGAACAAGAGTGAGATCTTCCATCCTCTGGTTCACTGCCTAAATGGACACAACATCCAGGGCTGGGCCAGGCTGAAACTAGGAACCTAGAACCACCCAGGTCTCCCATGCGGTGGCAGGGACCCAAACACTCAGGCCATTTTCCCCAAACATATGAACAAGGAGCTGGGTTGGCCAGGACTTGAACTGAGCTCATATGGAATGCTGAGAGAGCAAGTTATAGCCTAAACCCATGGCACCACAATGCTGGCTCCAATCGTGGGGAGGCTTTTAACAGAGAAACAGAAAGACAATTTATAAAAAAAGTAAATTCTCATCTCTCTGCCCAGGCTGCTTTGACTTTTCTCCTTACTTTTTGCAAAAAAAAAAAAAAAAAAAAAAAAACTCATGATAATAATAATAGCAACAGTGATATAAGACGAGAGAACACACGGGTAAATTGACCAGCTTTTCTTTTATCTTTAATAAAGCATCATATTTGCAGGATCTGGTCCTGCACTCAATAATCTGCTGGGAAATCTGTAATCACTGATGGATTTCTGAAACATTCCGAAGCCATCAGTCAACACAACCTAGAGCATCAGAACTCAATGCTTGTTCTTACAGCATTTGCCAGTACTGATGCTTTATTGTCTATATGGTCTGCTTAAAAATGTGAAGCAAGTAGAGGTATCATACACATGATGGGAATCATGCAATGCAAAACCTAACATAATCCCTTTGTTCCTAAATCTCTATATGAAATCCATGAAATTTCTATACTTTAAATAAAATTTAAAAAGAACACACAGCCTATACAGTGTTTTTGTTGTAGGCACCTGTTCATTTGGAAAACATCTGTGACATGTTTGGCAACCAACCTTGCTGAAACCCAGAAGTCCCACAGACTCCGGGAAAGGCTGTTCCTGCCTGTGAATTACTCTGAGTCACTGTCTTGATGTTAACATGCTTTCTCTGGCTTTGGTAATTATTCCACTAGGCTTCATAAAGCTTGTTTTCACTGGAGACACAATTACCATAGGTAATTGCGTGTAGGCAAATATCTACCCTTCCATTGGGTAATCACACTATCACCCATGTTCCAAAACACCAAATTCTGTTCTCAGGGACATGCTTGACATGCCATCGTTGAACTAATTAGCATGCTTAGGACTTTTTAAAAATGTATAAAAGCATCAAATTTTCACCAGAGACTTTTTGTTCTTGTGAAACTCTCTACCATAACAACCTGTGAATTACAATAGAAGGTAATTGGAATACAATGTTCCATAGAAATATATTGAAATAAAAAGCTATCTCTCTACAGTATTAGCTAGGGAGACAGGTGCAAATATTTCCAAGGTCTCTCTGCCATTTTCGAGAGTTTCTGTGCACACTGAAACTAAAGAATTTCAAGTGCGTGAGCCTGAACTAGTCACAATGGAATGATGCTATAGACACATTAAAAACAAGGACTGTTCTGTGTAATTCAAAGAAACTCAAAGCATAATACAGAATATTTGTCTGCACGGAGAACAGCAATAGAAGTTTTATTTATTTATTTACATCTTGATCTAAAATCTTGCAAATTCATGTTACAAAATACAAATATAATAGCATGTTTCATAAAGCAACTTCAGAATTCCAGGAAAAAAAGAAAATGAAATCAGAGGTGAAATGAATACCCAAATGCATGCCATGAAGTCCAAACTTGGCACTAAGCTTGGTAATTTCACACAAAGAGAATTATGACAAAATTCCTGATGCCCTTACTCAGGAGAAATCCAGAAATTCCTGGTAAGCAGACTGGTGATTCCCACATTAATTCTTTCATATTCAGAAAACTACCTTCTGATGTTTGTCTTCCACTGGGTGTACTTCCTTAATAGCCTTGAAGCTTAGTTCCAACAAAAAGATCTTTGCCTATAAAAATACATCTTCTAGACTAATGTTATTCAAATTTTAATTAGCCAGTATTGTTATAACAAATTTTGTCATGATCAACATTTTTTTTTGACAGGAAGAGTCAGACAGTGAGAGAGAAAAACAGAGAGAAAGGTTTTCCTTCCGTTGGTTCACCCCCCAAATGGCCGCTACAACCGGTGTGCTGTGCCGAGCCGAAGCCAAGAGCCAGCCACTTCCTCCTGGTCTCCCATGGGGTTCAGGGCCCAACCACTTGGGCCATCCTCCACTGCCTTTATGGGCCACAGCAGAGAGCTGGACTGTAAGAGGAGTAACAGGGACAGAATCCGGCACCCCAGCTGGGACTAGAACCTGGTGTACCAGCGCTGCAGGCGGAGGATTAGCCTAGTGAGCCGCGGTGCCAGCCAACATTTTTAAAAATAGAAATACTTAAAATGCATCACATAGGATACTTTTTACTTCATAAAATAAAAAATTTATCTGTACAGTACTATGAAATTTAGAAAGTATTTCTTATTAAGGGTTGTGGTCAGAAAAAATTTTGAAAGCCCCTGAGCTAGTCTAATGAAGGTTCTATTTACTTTCTCTTTTTTTTCTAAGTAGGTTGTTGGAAAAAAACTTTTTGGTTGTGTTATTTCTTTGAAAGGCATACACAGAGAGAGGGCTCCCATCCACTGGTTCACTTCCCTAATGTCTCCAACAGTAGGGGTTCAACCAAGCCACAACCAAGAGTCAGAACTCCATCCAGGTCTCCTATGTGGGTGGCAGAGGTCATCAAGGACTTGGGTCATCACCTGCTGCCTCCACACATATGCATCAGCAGGGAGCCAGAATGGGGAGCAGAGCCAGGACTGGACTCCAGGCACTAAGATCTAGAATGCTGGCCTCACAAGTGGCTGCTTAATCATTGCACCAAACACCAGGCTGTCTCGCTTCCATGGGACACCCACAGGAAAGCAGCCATGAAACAGCCACAGAAAAGAGATGCAAGAGACACCTGTATTTCTGTGCCTTGCTCTGTGAAGAAGATAGCGGGGTTGTGGTGGGGGCGGTTCTCTGAAGCATTCTGAATGAGGCTTTATAGCTGCAGCAGGTCCGGAAAGGCAATTATCTTCAACTACTCTCTTGCTATTAATTTTGATGATGAATTTTAATTAGTAGTATTAAGAAGAGAAGATAATAGATATTAAAGTTATCTTTAAATCACAATTTAAATGATAATATGACACCTGCTTCTCAGCCCAGATAGGGGGAACTGGGATCTGTGTGACTACCTCAACCCTCCCAGACACAATGGATGTCTCCCCCATTCCATCATATATGCTTTTGGGGAATAGACAACACTCTCATATGCACAGCCATCTCCCTCACAAGACTGAGTACCTTCAGAAATAGAGATTATGTCTTTCCAGCAGCAGTCATACTGCTCTGCACTTGGTAGACAAAGCATGTTTGTGGAGACAACACAGGAAAGAACTAAATATTCATCATCACTCCTGTTTCTCTGATGCAATCAAAACTTGTTCTCATGATGATGAATGCTTGACACTCCAAGATTTTACAGCACTTTAAGAATTAAGAGAGAAAAGAGGTTTCAATATTCATTTCATCCATTCTGGTTTTTTTTTTCAAATGGTCATTTACATTTATCATAAATGACAGCTTTATTTCATCTCACACTCTGACAGTTGAGACCTGCAGTAGTTCTGGAGGGTACCATGAGAGAAAGGATTCCAAGGGTCCTTCACCTGGGCCAAGGTGGCAGAAATGAACACTGGGATTACAGAGCAATGCACCTGAGAAGAGTCCCACAAGCCACCTTGTTTACCATTCCCAAATACCCAATCAGAGGACCAGACTACAAAACTGTGATGGATACTGAAGATATATTTTGTTTTTAGTATCTCTCTCAATTGAACCAATTCCTCCTGGAAAACAGCTAGCTGTAAGGGTTTGGGAATTTGCAACGTAACCACTGTGCTTGTTTCAACTCAGTTTCCTTGTTGACAAGCAAATAACACAACCCTTAGTAATCAAGAGGGAGAGATGACAACGGAATTCACTGTACACAATCTCCCTGGGATAGGGCAGAGAAACAGAAAGAGCTGCCACATGGAGGCTGTAGCTGTTACAACAGGTATTTCATACTTGCTGCTTAACAGTCATTTTTTTTTTTTTATGAAGTGACCTGGGGCCAGCACTGTTGTATAGCAGGCAAAGTTGCTGCCTGCAATGCCAGCATCCCATATGGTTCAAGTCCAGCTGCTCCACTTCCAATTCAGCGTCCTGCTAATGAGCCTGGTCAAGTAGTGGAAGATGGAACAAGTGCTTGGAACCCTGCACCAACATGGATGAAAAGCTCCTGGCTCCTGGCTTCTGCCTGTCCCTGCCTTGCTGGCTGAGGGAATTTGGAGAATGAACCAGTGGATAGAAGATCTCTCTCTCTCTCTCCCCCTCCCCCCTCTTCTTTCCCTCTCCCTCTCCCTCACTCTCCCTCTTTCTTTCTCTCTCTTTCCCTCCCTCCCTCCCTCCCTCCCTCTGCCTCTCCCTATCTGTAGCTCTGCCTTTCAAATAAGTAAAAAAATTTTAAAAATTTTTAAAAATTGAAAAATAAAAAGAAGTGAATAGCTGTGGTAATTATAGTCAACTTGTCAAAACTTTTCAGTGTTTGTTATTTTTTGATAGGTGGGTACTCCTCCATTTCCTCCAGGATCTGCAGGGTTGAAATAGGCTAAGCAGCCCTCTTAAATGCTACAGGAGATATACATTTCAAAGACGGTCTTTTGTTTTGCTTAGTCTTTCTTAGATCCATGTTTATAACCAAGATCTCTGTGAAGAAGAAAGCAATGCACTCTAGAGGAAATTGTTTGCAAACCAAAGAGAGAATTCAAAATTACAGGTCAGAGCCATTTGCTTGCAGTTATAATGAAAATTCATGGTTAGATTTCAGAGCCGTGCTTGATCATTAAAGCATTGTTTGTGGTGCCTTACCTGAGGAATTAGATAACAAACTCTTAATCTCAGTCACACCTCCAAGTGCTTCTGAAGAAAGGGAAATCAGCAAGTTTGGGAGAAGCCTCCTGATGGAGAACAGGCTTCAGAAGGTGTGGCTATATCAGATCACAGCCTCAGCCAAGTGACGGAGGGCACCGCACCATTCCAAACAGGTGTGCTGGGTAGGAGGAAGCAAGTAGAAGCCCACAGCTTGGGATGCACCTTACTCTAAATGGAGAGGAACTACATACAAAATAGAATCCAAGAAAAGACTGCAGAGCCATAGAGAGCTACATTCATTACTGAAGAGCTCCCGGCCTGCCTTACCCCACGTTCTTAGAACAGCAAGGAATTTGTAGCAAGCAGCCCTCCGGCATTAAATGGGAGCAGAGAGAAGAAATGATAACTAGTTCTGGGAAGAAGACCAGGGGTAAATAAAAGATCTCAGTAGAGTCTCTTAGGTTAAAAATGAGCAGGACCAAAAGAACTGGCAGGGGAATTAGGCAAACATGCTACAAGCAAAAGAAAAGCAAAGAGATCACAGCATGTAAAGACAAAGTGAGAATCCAGACCAGAAAGACTGAGGGAAAAAAGATAGCCTTAAAAACACAAGCAGGCGGATGGTGTTGTGGTACAATGGGTTAAGCCCCTGGCTGCAATGCTGGCATCCCAGCTATTTCACCAGTCCCAGCTACTTCACCTCCAACCAGCTCCCTGTTAATGTGCCTGGGAAAGCAGCAAAGGATGGCTCCTCTCACATAGGAGACTCAGAGAGAGTTCTAGTCTCCCTGCTTTGACCTGATCCAGCCCTGGCCATTGTGCTCATTGCTAAAGTGAACCAGTAGATGAAAGAGTCGTATCTCCTCCCCTCCCCTCCCTTCCCCTCCTCTCTTCTCACCTCACCCTTCTCCCCTCTTTCTTACTCTGCCTTTCAAATACATAAATACTTTTTTAAACAAATGCAAGCATGGAGCTGGTATTGTTGCAAAGTCTCCGTTGCCTTGCTTCCAATCCAGCTTCCTTCTAAAGCACCTGGGAAAGCAGTAGAAGATGGGCCAAACATTTGGGCCCCTAAAATCCACACTGAAGACCCGAAGAAGTTCTTGGCTCCTGGCTTCAGCCAGACCCAGTCCCAGTGGTTGCAGGCACTTTGAGAATGAACAGTAGAAATGGCACATTGCTCTCTCTGTTTCTCTCCCTCTCTCTCTGAAACTCTTTCAAATTAATAAACAAATCTTTAAAAATAAAACACAAGCAGTTATAAAATGCATTATCTGAAAATTAGTGAGAATACATCATCTATAAAACAAAGTGCACCAACTAAAGTGATAAAGCAACAGCACAATTAAATGAAAGGGAACATAATAAACTAGAAACAGGACAAAGGAAAACATACATGATTAGCAATCAAATTGATCAATTAAAGCAGTTTCCAAATGTTCCTGCAGAGCATCTGATAGTAAATATTTAAACTCTCCAGGCCTCAGAGACACTGTGACAATTTCTCATCTCTGCTGATGCAATCAGAAAGTAAATACAAAGATATAGAAATGTTAGTTACAGAAATTGGCAGCAGTCCAGATATGACCATGGGCTATAGTTTGCCATCCCTGGAATAGAGGACTGAATATATGTATATGTATATGTATATGTATATGTATATGAATATGTATAAAATTCAGAGATGAAAAGGAAAATTTCAGGGGTATATATAATGAATTGAATGTCCAGGTGAAAGTAGAACATTGGACATGGAAAACAATAGAAAGATCACCAGTATGATGCAATGATAACATACAGGCAGGAGACCATAGATCATGGCCACATTTGGAGTCATCAAATTTGGGTCTCAATTCTGACCCTACCACTTAGTATCAAGTTCATTCACTTCTATGTATATCACTTATCATCAGATAAATATGAATAATATAGTACCTCTTACTTCAATAAAAGGAGCTTGGGGATTAAATACATTAATATACATAAATTGTTTAAAATAGGGCCTAGACAGACAAACTGGCTACTGTTATCACCAGCAGGACAGAAATGTCAAAAATACAGGGAAATAATCCTTCAAGCATCTAGGTGGAAAATGTTACTCAAGACAGGAAATGAGATTGGCCTCATACTTACCCACAGCAATCTTTCATCCTAAAAATCAATGGGATAAATTCTGTAACAACTAAGGGGCAGTATGTATAACCAAGAACCATACACCAAGTCAAGTGTTGCAAGAATAAGGCAATACATTGGCACTCTCACATATGAAAGAACTCTGAGAATGAAGAACTTATAATCCCCTTGCTAAAAAAATAAATTAAAAAATTTAAAACTACATGACAATAAAATCCAACCAACCAAGTGATAAATTAAAAAGTAAACTCAGTAATAGAAAAGTCATGGTAAAAGGACTAGCACTGAGCAATACTTCCATTTAAATAGAGAACTCATAATGATCAACAGAGGGAATTATGTTTGCAGAACAAAATGCAATGCTACAATGCTGACAAAGAAAAATAATTTGAAACAGAAATTGGGAGGTACAGGGAATGGAAAAAGGAGTGAAAAGAAGTAAGAGCCATTACCACCGCCACTTTTCTAGCAGGTCGCAAATCAAATTATTAGTCTTAAGATGTCATTTTAAAAATGTTGGCTAAAATCTTGTAAAAGTCATTATGCTATTTGTGGGATGATGCAAGAATCACTATTTTGTACTGATGAAGAAACAGTGGTAATTCCTTAAGTTTAAATCCAGCTTTTTAAAACAAATATAAGTAAAATTATTTCAATATTTTCACTCTTCAATTCAACCATTTGTCCATTTGCAATGTGTATGTCAGAAAATGATGCACAAAATTATCTTTATTAATTTATTTTTAGGTGGTAGAATGTAGGGTTTGTTTCTCCTTTATACTTTACTTAACTATATTTGATAAGCAATAAATAAGATTCCTAGCTGCCCGCCAAAATCCTTTCATTCTTCCAGCCGGCATTCACGGCTAAACCATGTTTTCCAACCTCACTGTGGTTATGTGTCATCATGTGACTGAATTCTCTTCAACAGAATGGGAGCAAACGTAATGCTCAATGTCGACCTGTTGTGGTAACCCATTTCTTTCATTCTCGTCCCTGATTGGTGACAAGAGTCTGTTTAGAAGACATACATTGCATCTTGTGAGAATAGCAAGGGAGTGGGGATTCCCCCTGAGCTCAGTTTACTGTAAAGTGAATTAGGTACCTCATCCTGCTGATGGCTCTTTTTGGTTTATCATGAGCAAGAGATTGCAAATCATGTCTTTTGATGGGTTTTGCCCCTGCCTGCATACTGAATGTGAAGTTTTTTTTCTTCCGCAAAATTATACTTAAAAACCCCAGTACCACCAGCCCCTTCAGGTTTGCCTTTCTTGGAGCCCCGCTCCATGCCACTCTGGCTGGAGGTCTTTGACTCTAATAAAACTTGCTTTTAAATCTCAGGAAAAAAAAGAAATAAAGAAATAAAACATATATTGTAGATTGCAGATATGTCAGGCCACAGACAGAAATATTGTGTGGAAAAAGGCCACTCACGAGCCACAAATTCACACCTTAGTTGTGTTATATGGAAGAGGAACATAGAATGTGTTTTTTATGTTACATTATTGTGAGTTTCTTTATTAAAGATTCTATCGCTTTCATATAGTTAATATAAAAAGCATTATGTTATTAGAAAACAACAAACAGTAAGTGAATAATCTAAAAGAAAAAAGAAATTAGTATTAAAAATAAATAAAATATAGTAGAAATTCCACACAGTGTTAGTCTGGCAAAAGTATAAGAGCAAACTTGGCTGCCACCATCATGGCTGACATTGAGGATGATCTTCTCAGGCTGGGAGACCTGGGGGTACTGGCCCTCATTGGCCTCACTGATTCATCATTTCAGTTTGTATTGTTTCTTTATATTTTAGAGAAAGTGTGGGTCACAATGTTTCTGATTATTTAAGATCATACTTCCTCTGAATTCAGATGGATATCAGCTTCTAATATTATTACCTTTGCTATCTGACCAGACATCTCACATGGTTCCAAAGAAAGTCAGTTGGATCTAGACCAAACTGTCATTTCTAAAGACTCTTTCATAGCATTTTGAAAATTAATTTTGATACAGAACCCTTTTTTACATAGATTAATTTAGCTCCTTTATCCAGAACACAGTTTTGGAAATATCACCAATACAGCATCTATTGTGTTTTTGACATGTAATAACAGATTATAACTCTATGTCAGTGTATAGGGCTATTGAAAGCCAATAAAACTACTTGGATCATTTTGACACTAATCCTGGAAGCTAAGTATTTATAGGAAAATATTATCTGAAAACTGGAAGGGGCCATAAGAGACCATTTGGTCCAGCCTGTTCTGAGTAATGTATCAGATATTTTTCTTAAACTTTTTAATTAAGCTGCAAGATGACAGGCTTTCAGATTTTATTTATCACCACTGAGATAAATGGGTTTCAAATAATCACTGAGGAGAGAAACGTGGGAGGTTAAAAGAAAAACTCTCATTTAGTTTCCTTCACACATATGCCCTTAGAAAATGTTTTTTGAAATCAAAATTTTTTAATTTTATGAAAGAACAAATTGGAATATGACAGGAATGAGCATCCTAAATGTCTGGCTCATTTCCTCTCAAGAAGCAAAAATCTTTCAAGAATGTGTTTATAAGTTAGAAACCAGACACAAATACTAATTTCTCAGTCCAGAGGTACCCAATTTCCAATATAATGCATTTAAATCTTTGTAAACAAGAGTGTTTTCAGAAACAATGCCAGTCAAAGATGTCTAGAACAATGTTGCTTGATTCTCTTCCTAAGTTAGCTTTACACCAATTAGCTATTATTTCCAGCAAGTACTCAACCACCTCAAAGATAACCATTCCACTCTTATTCTTAGCTATCTTATTAATTTTGACATTTTTCCTTTTATACATTAAGGAAGCAATAGCAGCACTATCAGATTCATCAAGTAGAGTAAGATACTTCCAACTTGAAATCTAATTAATTTTTCATGTTCATTATCTTTTAAGAGTGTTTCTTAAAAGGACATTATCAGCTCCTCTTTTCATGATAATTGATGAAGTTCTTTCTCCACCCTTTAATTTTTTTCTAATAGGTGAGGAAAGACCTTTAATACTTATACTTACAATTCTTGCCAATGACTTTTTAAAAGGATAAAAATTAAATATGTCTTTCAAGATACATAATGTATTACAAAAATCAGATCCATTAAAATAAGAAACTCATTAAGGGGTAAGTTTAAAGTTTACAGAAGTACACCATTACTTTATGAAGCATAGAATTGTTCATATGAAACATAGTAACAGGCATTGCTTTTATTTTTCAAAGCAATCAGATAAACTAGAAAATTGTTTCAATGAAAATATAATAAATTATGTACTAAATATTTTTAAAACCTGACTCTCCACTGTGCACTTACTCCCCATGTAGGATCTTTGTCCTTCATGTGTTGTACTATGTGAATTAACGGTATAACTAGTACTCAAACAGTTGTGTTTCTGTGTGGGTGCAAACTGTTGAAATCTTTACTTAGTATATACTAAATTGATCTTCTGTATATAAAGATAATTGAAAATGAATCTTGATATGAATGAGATGGGAGAGGGAGCGGGAGATGGGATGGTTGCAGGTGGGAGGGAAGTTATGCGGAGAAAAAGCTACTACAATCCAAAAGTTGTACTTTCG
This sequence comes from Oryctolagus cuniculus, assembly GCF_051225735.1. Lineage (NCBI taxonomy): Eukaryota > Metazoa > Chordata > Mammalia > Lagomorpha > Leporidae > Oryctolagus > Oryctolagus cuniculus. The sequence goes on from NC_142875.1 coordinate 59,465,350, forward strand.
AAATTTATATTTATTAAATAAAAGTTAAAAAAATCATGCAAAAAAGCAGATACTCTCTAAACTTACATGATATAAATGAATTATAGCTTCAAGGTAGCCTCTAATTTAAAATATCCTTGAATTTTAATATTCTTTGGAGCAAGGGTTGTGGTGCAGCTTATTGAGCTACTGCTTGGGTTATTCACATCTCATATTGGAATGCCATTCAAATCCCAACTACTCTGCTTCCAATCCAGCTTCCTGCTAATGCATTTTGTGAGGTAGCAGGTGATAGACCCAGTGCTTGGGCTTCTGTCACACATATGGGAGACTCAGATGTAGTTCTGGGCTCCTGGCATCAATCTGGTGCAGCAATGGGTCTGGTGGGCATTTAGGCATTCAGAGAGCAAGCCAGCAGATGGAATCAATGTCTCTCTCCCCCCCACCTCCGCCACCTTGTTAGCAGATAAAAAGAAATATATTTTTTAAGAAATCCCCTGGGGCCGGCGCTGTGGCACAGCAGGTTAAAGCCCTGGCCTGAAGCGCCACCTTACACAAAAATCCACTCCACATGGATTAAAGACCTAAATCTACGACCTGACACCATCAAGTTACTAGAGAACATTGGAGAAACCCTTCAAGATATTGGCACAGGCAAAGAATTTCTGGAAAAGACCCGGGAGGCACAGGCGGTCAAAGCCAAAATCAACTATTGGGATTGCATCAAATTGAGAAGTTTCTGTACTGCAAAAGAAACAGTCAGGAGAGTGAAAAGACAACCGACAGAATGGGAAAAAATATTTGCAAACTATGCAACAGACAAAGGGTTAATAACCAGAATCTACAAAGAGATCAAGAAACTCCACAAAAACAAAACCAACAACCCACTTAAGAGATGGGCCAAGGACCTCAATAGACATTTTTCAAAAGAGGAAATCCAAATGGCCAACAGGCACATGAAAAAATGTTCAAGGTCATTAGCAATCAGGGAAATGCAAATCAAAACCACAATGAGGTTTCACCTCACCCCGGTTAGAATGGCTCACATGCAGAAATCTACCAACAACAGATGCTGGCGAGGATGTGGGGAAAAAGGGACACTAACCCACTGTTGGTGGGAATGCAAACTGGTCAAGCCACTATGGAAGTCAGTCTGGAGATTCCTCAGAAACCTGAAGATAACCCTACCGTTCGACCCAGCCATCCCACTCCTTGGAATTTACCCAAAGGAATTTAAATTGGCAAACAAAAAAGAGGTCTGCACCCTAATGTTTATTGCAGCTCAATTCACAATAGCTAAGACCTGGAACCAACCTAAATGCCCATCAACGATAGACTGGATAAAGAAATTATGGGATATGTACTCTTTAGAATACTATACCGCAGTAAGAAACAACGAAATCCAGTCATTTGCAACAAAATGGAGGAATCTGGAACACATCATGCTGAGTGAAATAAGCCAGTCCCAAAGGGACAAATACCATATGTTCTCCCTGATCAGTGACGACTGACTGAACACCAAGAGGGAAACCTGTTGGAGTGAGGTGGACACTATGGGAAACGGTGGCTTGATCAGCATAGCCCTGACTGTTAATGAACAACTAAATACATTATCCCTCTTAGTAGTTTTTTTTATCTGTTCTACTTAATATGACTGGTTTAGATCTGTAATTGATGCACAGTTATTCTTAAGTGTTGAAAATTAACTGAAATGTGATCCTTGTTGAACATGGTGGTGGGAATGGGAGAGGGAAGAGATGTATAATTTGGGACATGCTCAGGCTGACTTGCCCCAAGTGGTGGAGTTGGAAGCATACCAGGGGATTCCAATTCAATCCCATCAAGGTGGCATGTACCAATGCCATCTCACTGTTCCAGGTGATCAGTTTCAGTTCACAGTTGGTCATGGTGAGGGGACTGGGAGTCAAAGGGAGCACATAGACAAGTCTAGTACCTGCTAACGCTAACTGATGGAGTAAATAAAGGGGAGAGTGATCCAACATGGGAAGTGAGATACTCAGCAGACTCATAGAATGGCAGATGTCCTAAATAGCACTCTGGCCTCAGAATCAGCCCTAAAGGCATTCGGAGCTGGCTGAAAAGCTCATGAGAGTATTTCAGGCATGGAAAGCCAAGACACTCTGGCAAAAGATCTCTGCGAGTGAGATCCCAGTGGAAAGAACAGGTCATCAAAGAAGGAGGTACCTTTCTCTGAAGGGAGGAGAGAACCTCCACTTTGACTATGAGCTTGTCTAAACAAGATAAGAATCAGAGAACTCAGAGGGCTTCCATAGCCTTGGAAACTCATGACTGGAGCATAGGGAGATTACTGATGCCATAGACAGGAGTGTCAATTGGTAAAGTCAACAACAGGAGTCACTGTGCACTTACTCCTCATGTAGGATCTCTATCCTTAATGTGCTGTACATTGAGATTTAATGCTATAACAAGTACTCAAACAATATATTTCACTTTGTGTTTCTATGGGGGTGCAAACTGTTGAAATCCTTACTTAATGCATACTAAACTGATCCTCTGTTAAAAAAAAAAAAAAAATTATCAATTCCCAACTTGACTCTCACTGGGATTAAACATGACAATAGGTCTGCTCTGATTTCATCATCATTTTAAAAAATCATCTATTATTTTTCACTTTATGTTTCTGTGTGGGAGCAAACTGTTGAAATCCATACTTAATGTATACTAAGCTGATCTTCTGTATATTAAGATAATCGAAAATGAATCTTGATGTGAATGGAAGGGGAGAGGGAGTGGGAAAGGGGAGGGTTGTGGGTGGGAGGGACGGTATGGGGGGAAAGCCATTGTAATCCATAAGTCGTACTTTGGAAATTTATATGCATTAAATAAAAGTTTAAAAAAAAAAAAAAAGAATATCTGAGCAAGAAGACAAATCTTTGGAAACATCTCAGACTGGAAAAAAAAGAAGAAATTAGAAAAAAAAATTTTTTAAATATTGGAGATTTATGGGACACTCTCAAATGACCCAAAATATGGGTGTTAGGAGTTCCTGGAATGGATTACAAGATCTTTTTAGAGAAATAATTACAAAAAACTGCCCTAATTTGGAGAAAGAAAGGGACATCCACTACAAGAAGCACATGGAACTCCTAATAGACATGACTAGAGAAGATCTTTACCACAACACATTGTACTCAAACTCACCACAGTAAAACACAAAGAAAAGATTCTAAAATGTGCACAAGAGAAATGCCAGATTGCTTTCAGAGGATCTCCAATTAGACTCACAGCTGACTTCTCATCAGAAACTCTACAGCCCAGGAGAGAATGAAGAGATGCAGTCCAAGTCTTAAGATAAAAAAGAACTGTCAACTCATAATACTATAACCGCAAAGCTCTCATTTAATGAATAAAGGTGAAATAAAGACCTCCCATAACAAACAGAAATTGAAAGAATTTGTCACCACTCATACAGACTTACAAAAGATGGTTAAGGAGCACACAGAAACACGGAAAGATTGTCATCATTATCAAAGAATGAGAAAGCAGAAAATATCCTAGTAAAAGTACAAAGGAAATCCAAAGCAAATAAGAAAATTCACAGAAAAATGACAATCAATAGTAACCTTAAATGTAAATTATCTAAATTCTTCAATTAAAAGATACAAACTGGCTGAATGGATTAAAAAACAAGACTCATCTGTTTGCTGTCTATAAGAAACACACCTCACCAACAAAAATACATGCAGACTGAAAGTGAAAGAATGAAAAAAGATATGCCAGGCTAACAGAAAGCAGAAACAAGCATGTGTAACTATCCTAATATCAGACAAAATAGACTTTTTTTTTGACAGGCAGATTTTTAGACAGTGAGAGAGAGAGAGAGAGACCGAGAGAAAGGTCTTCCTTCTGTTGGTTCACCTCCCAAATGGCCACTACAGCCGGAGCACTGCGCCGATCCGAAGCCAGGAGCCAGGCGCTTCCTCCTGGTCTCCCATGCGGGTGCAGGGCTCAAGCACTTGGGCCATCCTCCACTGCCTTCCCAGGCCACAGCAGAGAACTGGACTGGAAGAGGAGCAACCAGGACAGAATCCAGTGCTCCAATCGGGACTAGAACCTGGGGTGCCAGCGCTGCAGGCAGAGGATTAGCCAAGTGAACCGTGGTGCCAGCCAGACAAAATAGACTGAAACATAAAAACTGTTCAAAGACATAGGGACTGTCATGACCTCCTTGTTGAAATTTTGCTTTCATTTTTTATTCTATGATACAGGAAAGAAATTGAGATGCAAGATGGTAGAGATAGGACAAATACATAAAAATCCCTAATTTCAGAAAGTGTTAAAATCATGTTCTCAGTTTTAAAAAGTAGTTATGCCTGCTGAGAGACAGTTTTACTTTTAGTGTGAATTTATAAGCATACAATTGTGGATTATCCAGAGGAGGCATTGCCATGTGAATTTTTCAGAAAATTTCCAAACCCAAAATGGTGCCAGGAAAATTGGATCTTTGCATGCATAAGTATAAAACAAGATCCCTACCTTACTCCTGATACAAAAATATCAACTCAAATGGATCGAAGATCTAAATCTATGACCTTATATCATCAAATTACTGTAGGAAAATATTGGAAAACTCTGCAAGACACTGACATAGAAAAAGACTTCTTGGAAAAGATCCCAGAAGCACAGACAATGAAAACAAAAATAGATAAATGGGATTCTAACAACCTAAGAAGCTTCCACATTCAAAGGAAACACTTAGCAAGTGAAGAGACAACTGAAAGAATGGGAGAAAATATTTGCAAATATACAAATGACCAAGGATTAATATCCAGAATATAAAAATAGCTCAGGAAACTCAACAACAGAAAATAAACCATCCAGTTAAGAGAGGGGCAAAGGACTTCAGCATGCTGTTTTCAAGAGGAAATTCAAATGGCCAACAGACACATGAAAACAATGCTAAGAATCACTTGCCATGAGGAAGCTGCAAATCAAAACCACAATGAGCTTTCACCTCACCCCTGTTAGAATGGCTTTCATACAGAAATCAACAAACAACAAATGCTGGTGAGGATGTGGAGGAAAAGGTACCCTAATCCACTGTTGGTGGGAATGTAAACTAGTACAGCCATTGCAGAAGACTGTTGGGAGATACCACAGAAAGCTGAATTTAGACCTGCCAAATGACCCAGCCATCCTACTCCTGGAAATTTTCCCAAACCAAAAGAAATCAGCATATGAAAGAGTTATTTGTACCCACATGTTTATTGCAGCTCAATTCACAGTAGCTAAGATATGGAATCAACCCATATGCCCATCAACTGATGACTGGATAAAGAAATATAGTATGTGTGTGTGTGTATATATATATATATATATATATATATATATACTATGAAATACTATTCAGCTGTAAGAAAGAATGAAATCCTGTCTTTTGCAACAAAATGGATGCAAATAGAAACTATTATACTTAGTGAAATAAGCCAGTCCTAAAATGACAAATAGCATATGTTTTCCTTGATCTGTGGTAACCAAAACTGTAATGTAAAAACAAAAGTTAGTGGGAAAATGGAATTTTAATAATTGGTTTATTTTGATGGAGAAAGTTTTTGAAATCCATGCACAGGTGTTTTTTATAATTCACATTTTCTGTTAATATTTTGAAGATCCCTCCTATGCATGGATTCAAAGAAATGCTTTGCCCAAAAATAAGCTTATCTTTCAGTCCAATCTTCCATGAATTTTTGTGTACTCTCATAGGATAGACTAATCAAAACAAAAAATGAATGTTAGGATAAATAAGTAAATGTACTGTGTGTGTTTGTGAGTGTGTCTGTCTGTCTGTCCTCCTGTCCATTTGTTGGGTTTTTTTGTGTGTGTGCTTTAATAACCAGAAGAAAAATACTCCGGATAGTCAAAATTATTTTATGAACCTCAAAAAATTGGCTGTGCATTGAAAAGAAATGGATAATAAACCAATATTTTAGGTAAAATTTAACAGTGTTTAATGTTGACCTTAAAAAAAGAAGTGAGTGAAAGTTTACCATTTGGCAATGGAAAACAACTTTGTATATTATGTTTACCTAAGTCTTCTAAAGGAATGTCTGAGACCACAAAAGTAGCCCCTGCTCTCTACCTGAATGAGCCTAAAAACTCCTAGTCACTAATAATTGAGAGAGAACAAACCAGATACAGAAAGACAAATACTGCATGTTCTCTCTTATAGGTGGGCACTAAAATTACAAAAGAAAGCAAAATAAGAAAACAAAAACAAAATAAGAAATGTCTCTATTATTTTGCTACTAATATAGTTTTGTCAAACTCTATTTTATAATGTTGTCAAACCAATGGTTAAGAATGATATACTACTACACTTTTAATTACCTGTGATTATTTTAAAATTTACTGTATATGAGTGAAATGGACATTTGTCATTTGCTTATTGCTTATAGCCCTTGCCTGTATTCCTGCCAAACTGCAGTCTTTTTACTTGTTGAACTCTTTATTTAGTGGAGTATTAAGTCTTTGACAATAATGTAAGCTAAGAATATATTATCTTAAAACTTAAAAAGGAAGAGGGAGGAAGGGAGGAAGGGAGGAAGGAAGGAAAGAAGGAAGGAAGGAAGGAAGGGAGGAAGGGAGGGAAGGAGGGAGGGGAGGGAAGGGGAGGGGAGGGGGAGGGGGAAGGAGGGAAAGAGTGGGAAGGAGTGGGAAGGAGTGGGAAGAGAATGAGAAGGAGATAAAAAAGGAGGGAGGGAGAAAGTGAATTATCATTATATTCTTAGACTTATATTAATGAACTATACCACAGAATCTGTTCTTATTTTATTAATATCACATTAATATGAGAATTGATAGGAAAGACATTTTAGAAATGTTTTAAAAAGATAAGAAATAAAAATAATTGAGAGGACAATCATGAAATTGTCATCTAAAAGAAAGTGAAAAAAGACTTTTCTATATCCAAGGAAAGGGGGAAAATTAGTGATAACCCAGCTAGAATTAATAGGATCCCTACTTCTATGCTAGCAGGTCTAAAAGCATTTCCTGGGTTAAAAATTAATAATAATAGCAGAGACCAAGAGAAAGCCTGTTGTACCACAAGACCACTTCTTTCAAATGTGAACTCATCAGAAAGCATTTTCCCCCTCAGAGGTATGGATATTATTGATTCCCAGAGAAACTACTAGTTCAGATCAATTCAGGCTCCCTATCAAGTCAAAAATGAAGAGAAAACCAAATCAAAGCTACAAGCAAGACTTATTAAATACACCACAGTGTTAATCACTTTTCATGCTCACTCTTCTCTTTTTTAACTGACCATGATGTTATAGATGCTAATTCTTTACTTCCTTCTGTAGAATGTATTGCCTTGGGTTGTCTTCTCAGAAATACAAGTACTCCCTCACACACACATTTGGGAATCCACAGAACATAACAAATTGAGACCATAGGTTTTTCCTAATGAGCGGCATTTTTCTCTGTGAAAATCTAACTAGTTCATTAACTAGGATCGAAACCATATACCCAGCTTCATTAGGTATGTGCCTATTCAACTCAACTATCCAGACCAAGAAGACAATGAAATTCATGTAGTATGGACACAACAATTCTGAGGATTCACATAAGCATTTCCCTTTGCTCTCTACTCAGGCATATGTTTTAAAATGTTAAAGAGAATATTAAGAGAAACAAGAAAGCAGTTACAATAAGAAAAAGGAAACAAAGCAAAAGGAAAGTAGAAAATCTGAAGTTTTTACATGAATTAAGTCAAGTCTTACCATGGAAAAAGAATGGGGTTTGGCAATTTTCTGGGGAATTTGCATGGCAAAGCCTCTTCTGGATAATCCACAGTTGTATGCCTATAAATTCACACTAAAAGTAAAACTGTCTCTCAGCAGGGATAACTACTTTTTAAAACTGAGAACATGATTTTAACACTTTCTGAAATTTTAGGGGCTTTTATGCATTTGTCCTATCTCTATCATCTTGCATCTCAATTCCTTGCCTGTATCATAGAATAAAAAATGAAAGCAAAAACAAGGAGGTCATGACAGGGACTGGTGTCACACAATTTGAGAAGAGAATAAAATGATCTTAATTGTTGAAAGATGAGTCTCCAATTATATTCTGAGTAAACCCAAGCATGACACCACTATCGTCTCCATTTAGTCTTCAATTAGATACACAGGGTTTAAATGATCACCTTTCCTTAGGAATATACAATCTCTTTCCCTGTGAGAAATACAATTTCCTGTCTATGTTTTGTTGATGCCTTCTGCAGCAGAATTCACTTCTGTGTCCTACAAAAGTGGTTCTGCTTGTTTGATCGTTACCACTAAGCACTTATGAAATACTCTTGGCTTATTTACCAGAAATCATGATTTTCTTTTAAGTTGGTATAACAATCTTTTAATAAATGGGAAAATGAAGGTTAAATAACTTAGCAAAGGTCACAGAGATCATTTGGATGAAGAACTCAAAGTCCTTAACTTCCCATTAGGTCCATAAATGACAGTCCTGAAGTGGCATAAAATGTCATGTGCTTTGGAAATTTACACCTCAGCTGTTACTAAATGAGCAGCAAAAGAGATGGCTTTTTGCTTTAACTCTGTGTGGATAAAGATGTTGTTTTAGTGGCTCAATTTCAGGACAGGCTTTCTGAAATTCTCTTGGTGAGTCTTTCCTTCTTGATTTCAAGATCACTGCTCCAGCCCAGGCAATACATCTGTATTCAAGATAGTATGAAGAGTAGACAGTGTGTTACCAGGAGGAGAGGGAGGGAGGCAGGGAAGAAGAGAGAAAGGAAGGGCAGGTAGGCAGGCAAGTTGTGAGTAGTCAGGGAGGGGAAAGTTAAGTAGGAAGTGAGTAGACAGAGGTGGATTTAGCACTGACATGAATCATAAGCTTCAGGGCCCTTCAATTGCATTGGCATTTCCAAGGCCTTGAGAAGGGCTCTAAAAATAATGCTTTAGTAATTTCATGAAATTTTCAAAATATATTTTAATAGCAATTAGTTAGGACATATGCCTTTTTTCATTCTGCCTACCTCTATAATATTTGTCCTCATGTTTAAGGGTGGTGTGGGTAATTTTGGACCCAACTAGAGTGGGTTAAGTGTAGGATTATTTGGGTTGAATTTGGTAGACTATATTTGCATAGTTGTTATTTTTCGTCATCCTAGTGTAGGAAAGGCTTCTAGAAAAATTCCTGTGGCCCCTAAACCAACTCACCAGCCTCATTACATACAGGTACCATATGTCTTTACCAAATACAGCACCTCCATCTGAATGTGTCCTAGGGTGCATGGACACTAGAGTATCTGGGTAGTAGATAAGAAAGAATAAAATTTATGGAACCACAGGCTAGTCTATGGGAAATTCTTCCAAGCAACATATGTGTACATTTTTAAGCAAAGAATGTGTTCTTTACCTAGGCAAAATGGAAGTTTTCCTGGTCTCTCCCAAGGACTTGGGCCATCCTCCACTGCACTCCCGGGCCATAGCAGAGAGCTGGCCTGGAAGAGGGGCAACTGGGACAGAATCCAGCACTCCGACCAGGACTAGAACTCGGTGTGCCGGCGCCACAAGGCGGAGGATTAGCCTAGTGAGCCGCGGCGCCGGCCCTCTCAAGATAATTCTACCTAAAGCAGACTATGCCATTACAAAGAACTTCATATTTATTTTCTTTTTGATGGGAATTATGCCAAATAGAGGTATGTATGTAGTGCACAGATCAGTAACACTAGTAAAAACACCAAATATGTTTATGAGTAAATCCACAAGCTTTACACATTCTAATGTGCCAATAACAAAAAAAAAGTGTAGCAAAAAGGAATTTTCTAAACTGTCAACAGAAAGATACAAAGTTCCACTAATTGTGCTAGGGAAAGGATGAATTCTCAATCTCTCTCTCTCTCTCTCTCTCTCTATATATATATATATATATACACACACACATATATATACACAGAATTATATATATAATTCTGTGCATATATATACAAAATTACAAAATCCTTATCTTATAAAGAGGGAATTAAGAAGAATACAACCAAAAATATAGAGGAAAGTATTATATGAATAATGAAAAGAGAAACACTGTTTTTCTAAACTATATGATGAATGTAGTTTTGTAAGCTTTAAAAATTATAGCTTCTTGTCATTTGTTTTTTCATTGTAGGTAAACATTAATTTTGTATATATGATTTTGTATTCCTTTGCTTAAAGAGGCCCCCTGTATTGTCTAAGCATCAGGATTTTTTATCATGCAATGCATATACTTTAATGAAAGATAATGCCAACAGTGCAATGTTCTATGAAAGACAAGAGGTGTGAGCAGAGAACGTGTCATCAGAGGGATGAGAAGAGTGCCCATCTCCAGGCTGATTACCATGGACTTTCTGCTGACAGCCTCTGCTAGGGCTCAGAGCTTTGCAGAGCCTTTCTGAGAAAGTTGAGTAAGAAAGAGTAGGAATAGAATATTTGTTAATTTAACAGCTTGTATAATTTTTCATTTTATTTTAACAGAAAAGAGAGAGAGAAAGAGAGAGAGAATCTTCCATATACGGGTTTACTGCTCGAATGTCCACAACAGCCAGGCCAGGGCCAGGCCAAAGCCAGAAGCGAGGAGACATGGACTGCATCTGGTGGAGACCCAAGTACTAAGACATCATCTTCTGCCCTCCCAGTGGACACAACAGCAGGAAGCTGGACAAGAAGTTGAGCCAGAACTCAAATCAGGCACTCTGATATGGGATGCAAGCATCTCAAGTGTGATGGAACTACTGAGCCAAACACCCTGTTAATTTAAATTTGAAAATACTCAACATTTATTATCTGCAACTTCTAGTGCAGAATCAAGTAGGGCATACCAATATAAGTACAGTAATGACCAAACACAGAATAAGCAACAAAACTGCCAAAGCAGTTAACAAAGAGGTCAGTGTCTTAAGCAGAGAAGGTAGAAGCAGACAGAAAATGCTCGAAAGAAGACAAAGTGGATCCAGTGACTAGGGTAGAACAATGTATAAAGATCAGAAACAAAAAGACAGATAACAACAAGGTCAGCCAAGCAGTCTCTGGAAAATTATGGAGGATTGAGAGCCCAACACTAACATAACATAGCTCAGGTAAGCAATGCTTCCATCCACCCTTCTGTGGAGCAAGACAAAAGAATTTCAATGTTGCAGGGTCAACATCCCAGTTGGACTGAGTCAGTCCACTGTCACTCTGGCTAACTCAAGATATAACTAGAAAAGAAGTGAGAAAGAGCATGAACAATGAAATGGGGAAGTCATTGGGAATGTAAGAGAATGATGAGACGAGAATGATCTTGAAGAAAGCCATTGTAGAGAAAGGAGGATGCTTCTATATAGACTCAGGCATTGTTCCAGTCCACAGGTTGTCTACTCTCCAGCTCCATCCCATACCCACAACACTGTGTTCTCTTCTTTCACCAAAGACAATGGCTGCATAGAGACAACTGCTCATGAAGTAGGGCCCTTGGCTGACGGAGGGGCAACCAGTGATTTTCTTGTGGAAAACAGGGCAAAACCAACCATGATATCCTGGATTGAGATGTCAACTGTATTTTACTAGACACATTCAAATGGTAAGAATTATAATAAATGCTTATGTTCAGTGTGTGAGGCAAAGCACTTTACAAACATTTATTGTATACACTTCACTTTAAAAAGTAGGTACAAATATTTCCATTTTACAAGTTGAAAATCTTTAGGTCTAGAGAAGTTTAAAAATATGTCAAGGTCAGAAAGATAGTAACTAAAGGAACATTAGGGTAGTCTTTCTGAATAGAGTTCAAGTTCTTTCAAACCACATCATCACTGCTGGCACTGTGGCGTGGCAGGTAAAGCCACCACTGTGACGCTGGCTTCTCATAAGGGTGCTTGTTCGTGTCCTAACTACACCACTTCTGAGCCAGCTTGCTAATAATGGCCTGGGAAAAGTAGTGGAAGACAGCCTAAGTGTTTGTGCCCCTGCTGTCTACGTAGGAGATCTGAGAGAAGTTCCAGGCTCCCGGTTTCTGTGTGGCCCAGCTCTGGGGACTCAATCAGCAGCTGGAAGATCTCTCTCGAAGTCTTCCTCTCTCCGTAACTCTGACTTTCAAATAAATAAATAAATCTTTTTAAAAAATAAATTGCATCATCATGCCTACTATTTAAAGATAAATATGCAGCTCTAACTTAAATTAGAAACAAATTAGCTCCATCAGTGGTTTCACTCACGTAGAGCAGCAGATAGGATGGCATTCCAACTCTTCATTTTGCTGCCTTTTACATTCACCCGTGTACATCTGTATCTACAGAAAAGGCATTTCACTGCCTCTCTTCCTCAACTAGAAAACACTGAAACAATTTATTTTGGATCCCTCTTCTTTTGTATTTCCTGTTAGGAAGAAGTTTCCAGTGCTAGTGTTATGGCACAGAGGGTTAAGACGCTAACTGCAACACCAACATCCCATAATGAGCACTGGTTCAAGTTCCAGCTGTTCCACTTCTAATCCAATTCCCTACTAATGTACTGGGAAAGCAGGATAAAATGCCCCAAGTGCTTGGGTCTTGCACCTACATGGGAGATTTAGATGGATTTGGCCAGGCCCAGCCTCAGCTTTTGCAGCCATTTGGGGAGTGAACTAGCAGATGGAAGATTCTCTCTCTCTCGGCTTCTCCATCTCTCTCACAAATAAATAAATATTTTAAGGAAGGCAGGAAGGATCCAAATACTGGAATCCATCCCCAAAATTAGAGCTGTAGTCAAAATCTACAATCAGACTGTTAGCCCTGTTTTGGTATCCCATTCCCAAAGGGTAATAGTGAGCTTGGATTCCATTAGTGAACACTCAGTGGTTTTCAGCATTCCAACAGAATCTAAGTATCGTCATTCATTACACACAGCTTCTCTGCCTGTAGACTGGAGAAAACTGTGCTGCTGTTTAAGTCTCAGTATCTTGCCAGTTTAGTGCATTTATACACTTATAAAAAATAGCAAAGGCACTAATTTTCATTAGGAACTAATGGCCCACAAAATTTCTTGTCTTAGCTTGAACTGTGTTTGAGTTAGAAGTCACTAGATTTCTCTTTATTCTTCTATAACTTAAAGTATGTGAAGTGGAGTGGGCATTTAGATTAGCAGTTAAGACGTTGCTTGGGAAACCCACATCCCATGTCAGAATGCCAGGGTTCAAGTCTCATGTTCCCAACTACAGCTTCCTTCTAATGTGTATGTTGGGAGGCAGGAGGCAATTGTTCAATTAGTCAAGTCCCTGCCATCCACGTGGTAGACTTGAATTGAGTTCTCAGCTCCTGGCTTTGACCTGGGCCAGCCCTGGCTGTTGGCAGATATTTGGGGCATGAACCATCAGATGGACAATCTCTGTGTCTCTCTTTGGTCACGCACCCAGTTCTCTCTCTTTCTGCCTTCCCAATATAGGTACAAAGTTGGCATTATATTGTTTTTGCCATACAATATGTTGATTATCTCAATGAAACTGTCTAATTCAAAATTACTAGATTTCTCTTCACCCTTGCTTAACTTAAAATGCCCAAGTATTACATTACTTTTAGAATGAAATGTGTAGATTAATGTATTTATAAGCAGAAAACATTAACAAGTTTCAACTTCAAATAAAATTTAGAGAATATGGTCAAATTATAAACCATTAAAGCAGAAAGTTCTCAAAGACTGTTGTGACTTATAACCTAGATACTGAGGTTATTTAGAATGTATTTAAGGTAGTACTGAAAGATGAGTCTATTTCCTAACATAAGAAATGAAAAGCAGCCATAGGTTCCAGCTTTATTTCAAACATTAATACTGTGTGAGTTCATGTCGGGGGTATGGAATGTGGAGGTGCCAGGTCTGGAACAAAAGTAGAGCACATGTGTCCTGTGTGAAGAGCAGTGGCCTCTGTGCTGCTTTACCGTCGAGTTTTTGAGAAGGTGACTGCAACACTTGTAAGGTCTTCAGAGTGGGAATCATACACATCAGATATTGAATTTGAACTTGAGGAAGCCATTTCACTTCTGTGAATTTCAGAACCTCATCTATAAACTGAGAATCTTAATGCCTGCTTCCTTTCTTAATTGAGCACTGAACACAGTCATGTGAAGCACAAGGCATGGGTCATCCTAAAGGCTTCCCTTCTTCAATGTCCTTCAGGCATTTCAAATTCAACAGATTTGAAAAATGAACTTATCAGCTCCTCTGTCTCCTGTACCACATCTGCCCAATTCCAATGACTCCAATCCAAACCACAGGAACCATTTCTAACTCTCTCTTCTCCCTCAGCTTTCACGTCTAATCAGATTTGCAAGTGCTGTCTGTCAAAACTACATCCTTAATACATCTAGTCTCTTCCTCTTTTTCTCTAATCTGGGTCTTCATCCTTTCTTAGCCGGATCTTACTAAATTTTCCCTCAAATCTACTCTCTCCTCCGCTGATAGTGTTATTTCTCAGTTGAAAATCTGATGCTGTCCCTCTCCTAAATAATCTCCTGCAGAGGTCCAGTTCCAAGTTCAAATTCCTAAGAAAGAATAATGCCCTGCCCTCTATGTGTCCATGTCCATAGATATGGTTTTGTTCTCCTGTCCTAACACACTTCACCTCACACTCATTGCACACATTAGCAACACTGGTCCACTTGCAATTCCTCAACCTCACCCACTCTCTTCTGCACCTCTAACGGTGCCACTTCATCTAGACATAGGATGGTTCACAGCAGCAGCTGCTTGGAAATGCAAACAGTAGGTCTCTTCCCACACAAATAAATATCTCAGGTAAAAGGGTCAGTGTTGTCATACAGTAGGTTAAGTCACCTCTTGCAATGCTGGCAATCCATATTAGTACCAATTGAAGTGTAGGCTGCTCCACTTTTGATCCAGTCCCTGCTAATACACCTGGGAATGCAGAAGATAGCCCAAGTACGTTGGCCCCTGCCATGCACATGGGAAACCTGGATAGAGTTCCAAGCTCCTGGCTTCAGCCTGGATCAGCCCTGGTTTTTGTGGCCATTTGGGGAGTGAACCAGTGGATAGAAGATATTTCTCTCTCTCTCTCTCTCTCTCTCTCTCTCCCTCTCTCTTTCTCTCTCTCGCCTTCTCTCTCTCTCTCTCTCCTCTCTCTCTCTCTCTCCTCTCTCTCTCCTCTGTGTGTGTGTGTGTGTGTGAAATAAATATATAAATCTTTGAAAAAATAATCTCAGCTATAGATGGGGTCCAGGAATATGCATTTTAATATGGACTCTATGTAGCTGTGTCTAGAATAGTAATAGTAGCCTTGATTCTCTGACATCAAAAAATGCAGAAGCCCCACATGCTCTGAAAGGAGGTATGCGAATGGTGAGTGCTGAGAGGAGTTGTTAATTAAGAGGGCCCTGGGTAAGGACAGAAGCCACAGGGCAAAGTCAGGCATCATGACTACAGGTGATCATGACCCCGACCCAAGAGGTGGCTTCCAGCACAATTTATAAAAGCATGATGTAGAATCAACCATACATCAGTAGATACCTGCTTGCTTGCTTATTGACCAGGTGGTATGAGATATCTCAGATATTGCAGCCAAAATTCCAAAGGATAGTCGGTAAAACAATAGTCCCTCCCCTACTCCCAGAGGACTCGCAAATATCTGCTTACACTCATAAAGCATCTTGAGAAGAAGACAACAGGAGATATCCTCTGTGATGGGAGAAACAGATTAAGAAATTTGAACTTCAGATGGATTGTTTGCCACAAAATAAAACCTGTTTTATACTAGCTATTGAAGGTAACTGAGAAATGGAAAGTTTACAGCCATCGGTAGGGAAAAGGCTCCCAGGTAAGGCAAGTTTGATTGTTAAGATAGCTACTGATTTTTGTTCTGCATATCTGAATTGCACTAATGTCTAACCCTGTTCCAGTAGATGCAAGTCTGGATGACAGACAAGTAGTCTGAACTAAAAACAAAAACTTTTTAAAAAAAATCTAGGAAGATTGAATTTTCATTTATTCATTCAAGTTAGTGCTGGAATGTGCAGGGAGGTGCCACATTAGGCTCTACAGGGGATCCGGAAGCCCAGATAACCTACAATCATAAGTGTTCAGTGGGTACCGAGACCACATGGTGTGACATTCTTCTTATCCTCCAACCTGCCCTTCATGTATAGTGATGTTTTCCAAAGTGATGAATTCTTTAAAACTTTCAAGATAGACTTGGGAGAGAAATATTACATACAGGGGTAAGAGGAGAGAAGGGAGAGGTAGTGGTTCATACATGGAATAATCTCCACTTTCAGAATCAGTGAAGTTCATGGTTTACAACACTATTTTAGCTCCCTGTACAGCAAGCCAACATCTCCTAATCTATATTCATGTAGTGATTTTGAGTATTATGTAGCTTGAAAACTTGAAGTGAATTTTCTGGGTGGTTAATAAGTTATCTGTACAAGTATTAATGAACAGTGACCTTGTACTGAAATAAATGCTCCCTGAGTGTTTGTCTCTTCATTACTTCTCTAATATCATAGCATTTTGCCTCTTTTCTTTCCTGGCTGATTACTGAAAGCTGGAGTTTCTACCTTACAAAATCAGACATGTTAAGTGGGTACCCTGGATGTATACCTGCACATTCTCCAGAAGTGACACCTGAAGGATGTAACCAAATCTCCCAGATGCTCTCTTTAACTTCATTGCTGCCCCAAATATACTCATAGTCTGGAACATATGTATAGATATTAATATTCTGAATATATCAATCCAACTATCTTACTGAGCACTCAACATGTGCCATATACTGTTCTAAGTGCCAATAAAAAGAAAAATGACAGAGAATCTATGGACCCAATGGTTAAGAATTATAGAAAATTCTGAATATTCTACACTTATAGGAGGTTGATATTTTATAAAAACGTTTAGAATGTGAGAACAGAGATATGTAGATTTCGAGGCGAGCATTTGACACGCTGGTTAAGATGCCTCTTGGGTTGCCCATTTCCTAAACTGAATCAACTGGGTTCAAGTCCTGTATCCTTCACTTTCTTTTTTTTTTTTTTTTTTTTTTTTTTTTTTTTTTTTTTTTGACAGGCAGAGTGGACAGTGAGAGAGAGAGACAGAGAGAGAAAGGTCTTCCTTTTTGCCGTTGGTTCACCCTCCAATGGCCGCCGCTGCAGCCGGCGCACCGCGCTGATCCTGGCAGGAGCCAGGAGCCAGGTGCTTTTTCCTGGTCTCCCATGGGGTGCAGGGCCCAAGCACCTGGGCCATCCTCCACTGCACTCCCTGGCCATAGCAGAGAGCTGGCCTGGAAGAGGGGCAACCGGGACAGAATCCGGCGCCCCAACCGGGACTCGAACCCGGTGTGCCGGCGCCGCAAGGTGGAGGATTAGCCTATTGAGCCACGGCGCCGGCCAATGTATCCTTCACTTTCAACACCTCTTTTGCTACTGTGAACCCTGAAAAGCATCTGATATTGGTTCAAGTACCTGGGTCCCTGCCATCCACATGGGAGATCAAGATTGAATTCCTGGTTCCTGGCTTCAGCTTAGCCCAGTCCCAGCTATTTTGGTCACTAGGGGAGTAAACTAGAAGGTGGAGGATGTCTCTCTGTTTATATCTCTGTTTCTCTGCCTTCCAAATAAAATAAAAATCTTAAAATGATATATAGATTTGGACAAAAACTACAGATATAAATCAGCATGAATGTCTAAGAGATGGTTCCCACAGTGATTCTGTTCATTCAGCAGTAATTCCATTTTACAGATGCAGCAAGCTACCTAAAGTCATGCTGTGACTGAAGCATGATGAATCTACTATTCAAGACACCAATATCAAAAAGAATGCTCTTATGCTATGTACATTTCTATTTTTGAAAATGTTTCCAAATAAACTTCCTAATAGTTCATACTACAGTATAATATAGACTCAAAATCAGCTAATTATCAAACTTACCTGAGAAGCTTTTCAAAAACATGTATAGCTAAATACCTAGATTTCACTCCTAGAGATTCCAACTGGGGAGTCCTGGGATGATTTACAAATCTGAATTTTTAATAAAGGTACCAATTCAATTTTAATGACAATTCGGGTACAGAAGTTGTGGCTGTAAAATCTATGGAGGCAAGGTCTCCACAGACCAAGAGAAGAAAATGTTAGAAAATATCCATGCCGGCGCCATGGCTCACTTGGCTAATCCTCCACCTGGGTGCCGGCACACCAGGTTCTAGTCCCAGTTGGGGCACTGGATTTTGTCCCGGTTGCTCCTCTTCCAGTTCAGTTCTCTGCTGTGGCCTGGGAAGGCAGTGGAGGATGGTCCAAGTGCTTGGGCCCTGCACCCGCATGGTAGACCAGGAGGAAGCACCTGGCTCCTGGCTTCAGATTGGCACAGCGTGCAGCACGACGGCGATAGTGGCCATTTGGGGGGTGAACCAACGGAAAAAGGAAGATCTTTCTCTCTCTCTGTGTAACTCTGCCTTCAAATATATATATATATATATATTTATATATATATATCCATACTATTTGGGTTCTTTTTTTTAAATCATCAGTTGAGAACAAAACCATAAAAACAAACAACCATGGATTATAAAATATTTTGACCAGCCAAATTTACTAGGGCAAAAGTCATCAAGACAATCCTTTGTGTAACTACCAGAATGTCACAAAGAAAGGACTTTGGCTCATGGGATATGAAAATGTACCTTGAACATTAAAAGATATACTAGATGGGTTTTTTCTCCAAATTGCTTTCTCCTGAGATTTTCCCATTGAGTGTGGAGGCCCATAGACTGAGATTAACTTTCAAGATAGTCAATAGGCTTAGGACCCTGCCTTGTAGTTTCTGAGCAAGTCATCAAGGAGAACAGGAATTGCCCCTTACATGCTGTTGCTTCCCTACCAAGACCTCAGGGCATGCCTTACACACAGTAGGTACTAAAAAATATTCATGGATATAGGATCTCAACCTCTTTTGTTTCTTGTGGAATTCATTCTTCTGAATCTATAACTTCTCCCAGCAAAGATTAGAGTTAAACTTCATGAAAAATGATAATTGAGTCAACAAGTTAAAGACAACACAATTTTTCTCTTAGATTAAATGCCCAAGTCTCTGGTTGATTAATTGTGTCCAGTCTCCACCCACAGTCTTGCCCTTCAATCCTGGGATAACTCGTTATGGGTTTGTGTCATTTCAGGAGTGGGAGGAAGTCTTCAGTTGCTTAATTATGCATGTAGAAAAAATATCAAAAGTTCCTCAGTATTGTCTATCATGTGCAAAAAGTTAGAAAATGAAATAAGTTTGTTGTCATAACACTGAGAACAGATTTCTCTTAGTCTGTCCCTGGAAAGACAAGATAAAAACAAAAAGACATAAAAGTATTTTGTGTCTTTAGCTGAACTTAACTTGAATACTATTGCTTCTTCACTCAAACACCTCATTAACTAAAGTACCATAAACTTCAAATGTCAACTTTGAAAACCGTTATACAAGCAACAGTCATCGTTGTTTTAACTTTCTCCTGTCTCGTCAAACTCAGAAACTCTCTCACTCACTCAAATTTTCGCTCTGTTGCATTTGTAATTTCATGGCTAAGGTAGATGAGTAACTACAATGAGATAAACTCCCAAGTGTCAGAAAGAGACTAGAAAGCAAGCTATCATGCACACACAAATCACTTTAACATAGTGCAACTTGTCACAGTAAAGGACCTCTCTACCCTACTCCTCCCTCAATTCCACCTGCCTCCTCTTCCCAGTAAGACTGCAGAGGTCAGAGAGAAAGAATGCAGTCTATTATAACAGCAAGTTGATGTGCTCAAACCAGGTAGCTCAGCAGATAGGTAAGGGGTTGTAGTAGCAGGTGCTCCTGGGTCACCAGGTTGATTCAGGCCCAATAGAAGAATCTATACACCTACACCTAATGGGAAGTAAGGAGTTAAATAAATATTAAAAAAAAAAAAAAACAGGAACTTATTTATTTCAAAGGCAGAGTTACAGCACGGGTGAAGGTGGGGGGACAGATCTTCCATCCACTGTTTTAACTCCCTAAATGGTCACAAAACCCAGGGTTAGGCCAGGCCTTCTTCTAGGGACCAGCGTTGTGTATTCTAAGAAGCCAAATTCAGTTCCCTGCTCTGGAATTCTTCCATGGTTGGTATGACGTTTACCAGTGAAGCCTTTCATTGTAGCCTTAGTACATATAACGACATCTCTTACTTTGATTTGTGTCTTAAAAATGTTTGAGGCAAGAGATTCCCAGAGGGTGTTATTGTTGTTGTTTGGTTTGGCTTTGGTTTTTTGTTTTGTTTTGTTTTTGTTTTGTGTTTTTAATCCTAAAGAGAGTAACTCTTAGATAATAGCTCAAGAATTTGTGAAAATATACACATGGGACTATGGCATCCAGTGCCAAGATGACTGCTTGAAATGTAACAATTATGCTTGTCCTTGGATCTTATCCTTTATCAGGGTCATCCTGATTGAGAGATGGAAAGCAGCAATGTTCCACTAGACTCCAGCACATTTGATGACAGCAAGTCTGTCTGTAAAGTCTACAAAATCCCATTGCTAATAACGTCATTAATCCCGAACTCCCTCCCGTCCCCCTACCTCAGCTATCGAAGGTAAATGTGAAACTGGTGTCCTTGTGTAACACAAGAGCGAATGCCAAGGAACTGGGAACAGGGCAAGTCACCCTCCCCTACAGGTGGAATATGCCAGATGGCCCAGATTTGACTTGATCCTCTAGCAAGGAATTGGTAGTCAAACTGGCATAGGAGTGTTACTTCCACAACCAAAGGTTCAATGGGCACCTGGGTATGAAGAGTTACAAATCCAGGGTCTGTTAAATCCTCTGTTCCCAGGAGAGCCCAGTAATTGGCCAGCAATCACCACTCAATGGTGTATATAGTACAGGTTTGAGGAAGGGTAGTTTCTTGCATCAGAAGCCTATAGACAGCTTATGGCCATCATATGCAATTCTGAGAATTCAGGAGGCATAAGAAAAGGCTGCTAAAGCCAATATAATGAAGGGCACTGTTAGGGCACTAACAAGAATTCCTGACTATTTCAATTTGGGTAGATTCTCAAGCCTTTTGTTGGATGGAGCCCCATTCAAGGCAGGCTGATTTGCAAGTAACAGCTCAACTATTTAACCAAAAATTTAAAATGTGAACTATGTTGACTTTAAAGTCCCAAAATTATGAAAAAAAAATTGTTGGACAAGTATTAACCTTTAGATGCTGAAAAGGTCAATAACTGTATCTTGATAATGTCAGGATCAGAATATCTCTTGATTTCCCAAATAATTCTCAAAAAATGTATCTAGTTGGACTGGGATTTATGCTATGTGTGGGGCAATTGCCTGTCTTTTTTCTGTGAGTAATTTAATATTTTTTGCCCCTCATTATTATGACAAATGACATCAGAGGAAGACATCAGCAGTAGTGATGTCACATCAGTGCTTCTGGAGAGGTGGTTACAGTGAAGGTCTGTCCTGTAGAGGTTGTGGGCATGGCAAGGTTGCTCCCACACTCGATTTAAAGGTGTACTGGCTCCCTTCAGGAGTGAAAGCAAATTGCAGCAAAGAAGCTATTTAAGTAGGCATTGGACAGAACATATTTACCAAATCTATAATAGCAAATATTTCTGAATTGCTGATGGGATGAAGACAGTAATTTCAATAACACTTGGTATTGAGTAAGGGAACTTTAGCCGATAGAGCCACTGCAATAACTTCTCAGGGATCTATTCTGTGGTGCCATTATTCTTTCTAGATTTAAGAGTGGGCACAATCAAGGTATCAATAAATGAATGAGTGGGGATAATAACTCCTTTACTAACTGGATCCTATAAAGCTTCGACCCTAAAAGCACATATTTACATTGAGCTGTATTTTAAATAAGGGGTTTATGAGGAACAGTTTTGTCAAGCCAATTTTTAGGTGACAAAGACTTAATTTTATTTTTATTGCTCATTAGGTCGGAGTATCCATGTCCCCTATAAAGTATTCTAGGGCAATGAATGATAACAAAGAATTTAGGCAAAATGAGAATTCTGATAATTAAGATGTAGTGCATCTATTTGTAGCTCCCCTAAGATTATAGGGGACACTTGTTTAAATTTAGTGAAACCCTCCAGTATGCCTGTAATTTGTGCCCTCAGAATTAAGGAAGTCCTTGAAGATTCACCCATCAGATGTTAAAATTAATTTAGAACTTGTATTGTAGAAACACAAAAACCAAGCAGTAACTTCTTATCTTTTTGCTATATGAATTAGTATGGTAAGATTTAGATTTTAAATTGGGTCAAATTGTGGATATGTGTTTCAATTTAATTATATGCCTATAAATTAAATGATATAAATTTAAATATGGACTTCAATATCCTCCCCCGTATTCAGAATCCTCTCTGTATGTCTCTATCTCCATTTCTGGATCTCCTCTCCTGTTTCTTTGTTTGTCACAGAGTCCATTCTTTCCTACTCATATTTTTCAGCGTCTTCTCCTAGACAGCCTCAAATCAGTACTGTCAGGGTTACAGGCCTCCCTGATGGCAGTGGTTATGTGGTTTAAGGACCATGGATTTAAGTCAGATTGAATTAACCCCTTTGCAGTGCCACAGGGTGTTTGGGGGTTTTGTTGCTTTTCTTTCTTTTCTAGCCAAGGATCAGGGTCTTTGTTGTGACCTAGACATACGCAACAGATTGGTACAGCAGAGGAGCACTGGGCCCACAGCCCAGAGGCTGAGAATAAAAGCCACCCTCTGCTACAGGCCTGCTTTTTCCAGCAGTTCAGGCTCCTCCCACCCATCTTTTTTCTCTCTATAGAAATTCCCTGTGCATATTTTGGTTTCTCACTGTATGATGTCTCAGCTTTCAGTTTCCGTCTCCATCCAATCATTCATAGCACAGACCTTCTGGCCCTATCAAGAACCAATTAGTTAGCAAAGAGCAGTCAACGTAAACAAACTGGAAGTCTTTGGTTGTGGCTTGACCATGCTGTTTTTGGTACCAAGTGTTCTGATTAGCTTCAGTTCACCCTACCAGTGAAGGAGGGATCCCCTGCTTTAATAATCTGAGGTGGCCAAACATACCCCTGGAGATGAAACTGACAGCAGTTTGTTAGTTATATGTACTTACAGCCCAGAGTAGAACAGCGCATGCCATGCAGGCCACATGGCATTGCACCCCAGAACACGGTGGACAAGCAAGGGCTGTTGGGAACAGGCTGAAATAACATGAGTGGGGGCAGTAACCCCTGGTTCCCATGGAGAAATGTGATTGACTTGTTTTAATAATTTCACAGGCTGGTAGAGAAATGGCACCTGTTGGGCTGAGGACATGGTAGAGTGATGCTGGCCCAACTAACACAAGAACTAACTGGACAAGGAGCCTTTGCTACTGGCTGGGAAGTGTAGCTAGCAATGGCAGGACTCATAGTTGGGACTTAGGTGTCAAGGCAGCAACTGCATCTAATTTCAGAACTTATCCTAACAGCCTATCTCCCAAATCCTTCCTGAATTTCATCCATTTTCCCTTCCATCTCCACCACCTGAGAGCCCACTGTCACCTCCCTCACCTGTTTGGCTCCTAGAACCCCCCAATGCCCGAAAGTCCCCGCATTTGCTCTTCCCTCCATAACCCCACCATAGCCCATACTTTCCCCAGAATTTATGATAATCATTTATATTTCCTACTCAAAATCATACCACCATATTCCCATCACAGTTAAAATACAATAAAAAATCTTCATCATGGCCTGTAGGACCCTCTGAGATCTGGGCTGTCACCTTTTCTTCCCATTTTTCACTCAGCTACAGCCATAAAGGTCTTCCTCCCTCCCCTCTACTATGTCAAGGTCATTCTTATCTAAGAGTCCTCACCCTTCCTATTTCTTGCACCTGAAGTCATCTTCCCAAGACATTTGCGATGCTGCTGCTTCCTGTGATTGAAGCTTCAGTGCCAGTGTCACCAGCCTTCCCTTGTCATGTTTCATCTTTCTCCATAGAATTTACCCTTATAGTTCACTTATTTCATTTGTGTGCTTTGCAGTCCCTGTTAGAATATGTATTCTAAGATGTCAGTGACCTTCCCTACTGTTCCACTCTATCTTCAGCATTTAGAAGTGTGCTTAAAATATAGTAGGTACTCAATGAAACTTTAACTAAAATAACAAACTTATGATAAATATAAAAATGATCAAATGAAATTATATAATACTTAGCATGAGAAGAGAAATAATATCTATTTATAAAAATGATCAAATGAAATTATACAGTACTTAGCATAGAGAAGAGAAACAATATCTAGCTTTTCTAATAGTATTATTTGCATTATAAATTGACTTCTCCCTAATTATGAGCATTTGGGGGTATATCACATTCTGATTAATTTAATTGAGATTAATCCTTAGACCTCCTTGAGGAATGGTATACTTCTTATGTCAGGTATCTCATCTTCTTTATTATTGTTTCTCCTTAGTAACTATAATAAGCAAATAGATAATGATTTAGAAGAATGCTTATTTATTTGTCAATCCTAAGTCCAGGGATCTTAGCTTTATTAATTTACTTACTCTTTACCACGAGCTTGTGAGATGGATACAGATAGGCACTATTGATGTTATAGACAAAGAAACTGAGGCATAGAGAGGCTAAGCTATCATCCCAAGGTCAGTTCAGTCAATGGACATCATCCAGGGCTCTCCCAGAGAAACAAAACAAAATGAAGGAGGAAGAGAGCAAGAGAGGGAGCGAGAGCGAGAGCGAGAGAGATCCCAAGAGAAGTTTCGAGTAATTGGTTTGTGTGATGGAGTCCAGCTGGGCAAGTGTGAAACACGTAGGGCAGACCAGCACTAGTTTGGACACAAAGGCAGAAATTCAAGTTATAGTCAGCAAGTGGATATTCTGTTCCTCAAGAAAACCTCAGTTTCCCTCTTAAGGCCTTTCAACTATTTCTACGAGGTATAACCAGATTTAAATAATTCTTATTTAAAGTCAACTGACTGTAGATACTAACTACATCTATAAAATACCTTCACAGTGGCTGGCACCATGATGTAGTAGGTTAAGCCTCCACCTATGGTACCAGCATCCCATGTGGGTGCTGGTTCTTATCCCAGCTGCTCCTCTTCTGATCCAGCTCTCTGCTAATGGGCTGGGAAACAGTGGGAGATGGCCCAAGCTCTTGGTCCCCTACACCTATGTGGGATACCTGCAAGAGGTTCCTGGCTCCTGGAATCAGATCAGCCCAGTTCTGGCCATTATGGCCACTTGGGGAATGAACCAGCAGATGGAAGACTTCTCTCTCTCTGTCTCTCCCTCTCTCTGTCTTTAACGTTGCCTCTCAAATAAATAATAAATAAATCTTTAAAAAATACCTTCACAACAACATATAGATTATTATTTTACTGAACAATTTGGTTTACATAAATTTACATATAAAACTATCATAAGTAACCCAAGCCATATTTGAACCAAATCTTCTGACTCCATGCCTGTATTTTTTAAAAGATTTATTTATTTATTTAAAAGTTAGAGTTACAGAGAGAGCTAGAGCAAGAGAGAGAGAGACCTTCCATACATATGTTCACCTTCAAAATGACTGCAATGGCCAGGGTGGAGCCAAACTAAAGCCAGGAATCGGGAATCTCTTCCAGGTCTCCCAGGTGGATGCAGGGGCCCAAGCATTTGGGCTATCTTCTGCTGCTTTCCTAGGCACAATAGTAGGGAGCTAGATCAGAAGTAGAACAACCAGGACTCAGTACCCATATGTGATGGCAGCAATGCAGACAACAAGCTTAACCCACTACATCACAATGCCAGCCCCACACCTGAATTCTTAAGCATTGGAAAACCTTGCCTTGCAACTAGTATCTGTTGAATGGGTGAAAATAAAAGAATGACTCCACTATGAAAGTGGATGACTCTTGTTCTTCCTGAAATAAGTGCATGCTCTCCCTCTCACCTGTCCCCAGCCTTGTTGAATCCCTCAATTTGTCACCTGCTTCCAAAGATTCTTTGAGCAGAGCTGTTTAAAACATATTTGAAAAGAGATTTGATGTGTGAAGCTTACTTGTTTTCTAGCCAGAGGTCTCTGTATGTTAGGGATTTGTAGTGGAAAACCCACAAATGGAATTTCAGCACATCCGAATTCAAATGTCCTGGTTGCCTGACAAGAGGATTGGCAGCCTAACAACTTCCAAGCTGACACTGTCTTGCTTTCCTGGGGAGAGTAAGTAAAAGCAATTTGCACATTACAGAGGGTTGAGAGTGTCTTTTCTTTATCTGCTACAGAGAGCACAGTAACTGATACCACTATAGAATTCAGAAAGTTTCCTCTAAATCCTCCTTAGACTGACTCAGAAGCTGAGTTTTGAACATCAATCTCCTTTCATCACTCCTCTCCTCTAGTTGCTTAAAGACTGTCATCTTCCTTCCTGGCTCCTCCAATCCATGCCCTTTCCGTGAATTGCTGGGAATTCCTGACACACTGTAAGTAATAATAAAACCTTTGAGGACATAGGATTTTTTTCTTTTGCTCATCTATTTGCCGGTCCTACTCCATTTCTTTATATCATTCCACTATTAACAGGGCTCTGTAGACTGAGCTCTTGAATAGAGCCTGGAACTAAACCATCTCTTAAAATCGTACCTGAAAATGAATATACTGTGTAGTCACTATTTGAGGCTGTTGCTAATTGTCTCCAATTCTCACAGATACTATGCAGTGCTACTTAAATCTGTTACCAAGTTTTCTTTAACAAAATGAGTACAAATAAGTTGAGTAGATACTCAATGTTCCTCTCACGAAAAGCATTTAGAGGAATCAAATGTTGAGCAGAGCACAAGTCCTTGAGAAACTTTGAATCTAAAAGGAGAAAAAAAGTACTGTAATCTACAGTATGTAACTTGAGAGGGGTTAAATGTATGGGCATCCATGAGGGAAACAGTGTTCAGAATCCTTCTCCTGGGCATTCAATATTTACCCATCAGCCTTAAATTGGATACCAGGGACCCAGTTAACAAAAAGAATAACTTTTAACAGGGGTGGA
This sequence comes from Oryctolagus cuniculus, assembly GCF_051225735.1. Taxonomy (NCBI): domain Eukaryota; kingdom Metazoa; phylum Chordata; class Mammalia; order Lagomorpha; family Leporidae; genus Oryctolagus; species Oryctolagus cuniculus. The sequence goes on from NC_142875.1 coordinate 59,492,348, forward strand.
TATTTGGCACAGCAGTTAAGACACTGCTTGGGATGCCACATTCCAGGTCGGAATGTCTAGGTTCCTGTTCTACCTCTTCTTTTAATCCAATTTCCTGCTAATGCACACCCTAGGAGGCAGCAGGTGATGGCTCAAGTCCTTAGATTCCTTTCACTTATGTGGGAAGCCCACACTGAGTTTCTGTCTCCTAACTTCAACCAGGTCCAGTGGGCATCTGGGGAATGAACCAGCAAACAAAAGATCTCTGCCTATCTCTGCCCTATTTCTCTGCCTTTCAAATAAATGAAAATTTAAACAATAATAATACTCTCCCCTTTTATGTGAAGGAAGCCAGATAATAAACAAATGATGAGTAAACAGAATTACAGGGAGCCGGCACTGTGGCACATGTAGGCTAAGCTTCTGCCTGCACACCAGCATCCCATATGGGTGCTGGTTCTTGTCCCAGCTGCTCCTCTTCTGATCCAGCTCTCTGTTAATGGCCTGGGAAAGCAGTGGAAGATGGTCCAAGTGCTTGGCCCACTGCACCCACATGGGAGACCCAGAGGAAGCTCCTGGCTCCAGGCTTCAGATTGGCCCAGCTCCAGCCATTGCAGCCATATAGGGAGTGAACCAGTGGATGGAAGAGCTTTCTCTGTGTCTCTCCCTGTTTGTAACTCTACCCCTCAAATAAATAACTAAAATCTTTTTTAAAATGGGGATATCTACACAATCGAGAGAGGCTAATTGATATGGAGTACAGTAGCTAGGAATTATTTTAGGCATGGTAATTTAGGGAGTCCTCTCTGCAGAGGGGACATTTGAGTTTTGTCCTGAATTATAAGAAGCAGAGATTTGGGTTAAGTAGATTCCAAACATATGGAAAAACCACTAAAAATCCTTGAATCTCTATGCTTCAGATGTTCAAGGAACAATTTAAAGAAGGCCCAGGAAGTGGGAACATAATGAGTAAGGAAAGAGGTTCAGGATATAAAGTTGAGGAAGGAACAGAGACCAGATTGCCTAGAGCCATTGGAAGCAATTGTGGGTTCTTTTAAGCAGGAAACAAAAAGATCTGATTTATAATTTAAAAGATCATTGAGTGTTGCGTGGAGAAAGTTTCACATGCATCATACATGGAGACAAGACACATAGTTAGGGGTCTACCACTTTTATCATCTCAGCCACATGGTGGTTTTCCTGAGAATGGTCAATGTGAGTCTTAGAAAATTGAGAATGTCTTTGGTAGCAGAACTGACATGACCCACAGACAAGGAAAAGAAGTGAAAAGAAACAACCAAAGATACCAGGCAACTTGGTAAGTGGTGATACCATTCACTGAATTGGGAAATTTCCCAAGCTATCCTGACTCAGTGGAAGCCAGAAGCACATTTCAGACCAGGAGAGGGGCATAGATCAAGGCCTGGCACCAAGAAAGGAGCAGACCATGAGTGAACATTTGGCAGGAAAGCAATGCACATGTCAGATGCTCAAGGACATAATGCTATATTGGTATGTTATGAAGGCCATGAATGTCCTGGACAGGGCAGGCATTAGACAAAGGAGCCATAAATAATCCCAAAATTAAGAAAAAAGAAAACCTGGAAAATTCTCATTCACTGACATAGTGCTGCCTTAGTAAACTCAAATACCAAAGGGACCTAAGTTAGTAACTCCTAAATCACACAGGCCAGGTGCAGAGAGTACACATCACCCAATGAAAACTTCCAAGGTGCCTTTTCCTGTACCCCTTTCTCTGCTGCCCTTTGTAGCAGGTGGATGAGGGCCCACTCATTTTACACTGACATAACAAAGAGTCCCTTCCTGACAATCTTATTGTGATACAGAATCTTGGTTCTCATCCTTGACAACAAAGGTGGCCATCAAGAATAAGCTGTTTGAAACTCAGTAATTTTGCAAAATGTACTAAAAATGGTTAAGATTAAAGAGAAGTAGGGGGTTATTTAATTCTCTCCCCGGAGTGCATGATAGAAGTATTTTCTCTTCCTACCCAAGGCAATGATTATTCAATAGAAGAAGGACTAACTGCACCCTCTCCTCACCATGAGGCTGTATCAAAATTAACAAATGAGTGGCGGTATTTGGCACATCTTGGGATGCCTGCATTCCATATTGGAGTGCCTGGAGCAAGTGCTGGCACCTCCATTTCTGATCCAGCTTCCTGATAATGTGTACCTTGGGAGACAGTAGATGATGGCTCAAGTACTTCCTCTGCCATCCATGTGGGAGCCCCAGGTTGAGGTATAATGGTTCAAGTACTTCATCTGCCATCCATGTGGGAGCCCCAGGTTGAGATCTGGGCTCTGGTATTCAGGCTAGCCCAGCCCTGGCTATTGCGTGCATTTGAGGAATGAACCAGTGGGTAAAAGCGTTTGCACGCGCTCTCTCTCTCTCTCTCTCTCTCTCTCTCTCTCACACACACACACACACACACATATAAAATGAAAGTAATTTTTTTGACCTGAGGAGTTGTTCAGACCATACATCCACTTCCCAGAGATGCCGAAATATTAACCTTTCCAGTTCTCTCACTAATGAGGTATGGCTCCCCATCCTTAGAAGCATCCACCCAGAAAAATAGAATACTGAGAACCTCTGAATTAGGGGATCCTATAGGTGTTTGCATTTAGTCCATTTAAGTCACCAATACGCAATTTCATAGCAGCTGGTAGAGTCTGAGGAAAGAAAAAGGATCAGAGAGCTTTTGTGAAACCAAACTTGCCTCTCTGACAGATACCACTGTGCTGCTTACAAGTATTTTTCCTATTAAATTTCAGCGAGTGCAAGGGCTATAGTGAATAACCTTTCATCTGCAGAAGCTTTTCAAGGCACAAATAAGGAGTAATACAAAGTAATCCCTGGAAAGTTTAAAGAAAGATTGTATCACCTGATTTCAAAGTAATAGAATAGAGGGGACAGTAGAAAATGTATAAGGTTGTTTTCTGGGATTCTTTTTCTTCCTCATATGCAATGTATAGGTAAGTTTTTGTTATTTTAAAAAATAATTAAGCTGGGGCCAGTGCTGTGGCTCAGTGGGTTAACGTCCTGGCCTAAAGCGCCGGCATCCCATATGGGTGCCAGTTCTAGTCCCAGCTGCTCCTCTTCCGATCCAGCTCTCTGCTATGGCCTGGGATAGCAGTGGAAGATGGCCCAAGTCCTTGGGCCCCTGCACCCATGTGGGAGACCCGGAGGAGTCTCCTGGCTCCTGGCTTCGGATTGGTACAGCTCCAATCTGCTGTGGCCACCTGGGGAGTGAACCAGCAGACAGAAGACCTTTCTCTCTGTCTCTACCTCTCTCTGTAACTCTCTTTCAAATAAATAAAATAGATCTTTAAAAAAATAATAATAATAATTAAGCTCATTTGGATTAGAAAAAAATCTTTATGATGATACATTTAAGGGAGTAAAAAATATCTCAGATATAGTGCCTTGAGACATTTAGGAAGGTGTTGATATCAAATAGTTAATCGAGAAGTCAGTTTTTGTTTTATTTTTATTTTGAGGTTTTCTTTTCTTTTATTTTCTTTACTGAGGTTTTTTTCTTTTCTTTTTTGAGGTTTTCTTTTTTTTTTTCTTCTGGGCCAGATGAGAGAAATAGATTATTTCTTTGGCATATAGTGGAAGACTTTTTGTGAGGTGGTGTTTTCATTTTTTTAATACTCAACTAAACTTTTTTTATGCAGTAATGACCACATTTCCAGTAGAAGTTAGGAAATCTCATAATATTGCACATGAAAAAGAAACAACAAGACCAGGAGAATGCTAGAGTTTGTACTGGCTTGAAACAAACTGTGCATAGCTAATCAGTCAGAAAACCCTGGATTACAACCAAACCATAACAGAAGAATATAAATGAACATAGGGCATGTGGATGATTCTTGCTGCAAAAAAAAAAAAAAAAAAAAAAAACTTGAATTATCAAGCAGCTTTCTGAAAATTGAAAAATAGAAGACACTCAATTATTGGCAGCACACGTCCTCGATTAAGCAAATCTGTGTGTCAGTCAACCAGAATATTCAATAGCATAATTTAAGTTCATTCTCTCTCAATCTACAAACATAATCATTGGTCACATGGTAACTTGGCAATGTCACACCTCATTTCTCAGCTGACTTAAGAACAGTGTGCAGTCTCGAGGTGTTTTGGATCACCTTTACAGAATTAATCCCAGGGCATTTCAACCCTCCTTACAGATTGTTATCACGTACGATGAAAGCCGCGCTGCAGTTGTCAAAGCAAGATAACCAATCCCACTCTGGTGCAGTAGCCTCAGATTTCCTTTCAATCATCCTTTGTCTCCTGCCCACAAAGTTTAACAATTGGACCATTTGCAATGCCTTCCCAATACTTATTAGGAAGCAACTCAGTTATAGCCATAATTGTAACTTCGAAACTTTATTCTAACAAATAATAGTACTTAGCTTTTTAGAATGTTTAATGAAGCAGCAATAACTTGCAAGAAATAACAATTCAGAAAAGTGGTTATATTCCTTCTGTCTCTCTCCCTCTTTGCCTTTCTGCTTTAGAGACTTATAGTAAAAAATATAAATCCAGTATCTAATGTGGAATTCAAGATGTTGGGGGAAGTAGACAGACTCACATATATATCAACAGTCTGAATGACTTGCTCATTTCTAGCGCGCTAGTCAGAATAGGTTAGGTTACCAAGTCTCAGTGGCTGAATTCAACAACGTGTATTCTTCATTCAGGCCAATGGGGGCTTCTTCCAGTGTATTTAGTCAGGGGCTCAAGTGAACAGAAGCACCATCTCAATAACTGCTTCCAAAAAAAGAAAAAGGAAAGCCACACACATTGCTTCTAATCAATATTCACAAATCATTGGCAAAATCAAATCCTAGGGCAAAGCCTATCTTTAACAGGAAACTGGAGAAATATAATCTCACCACATGGCTAAAAGGTGGACAAACAGGAAAGTCATAAGCAGTTCTAGTGACTACCAAGTCCAGATATACAGAGCAATGGCCAAGTGGAAGCTGAAGGGCAGATTCTATCCCAGGAAGAAATGTGAAGTTAATGGAATTATCTATTATTCTATATTTTATCTCTCCACAGAGGGCATCCTATTTCCTCTCTGGGGTGATAGTTTTATATAATGTTCAGTATTCTGTACAGATAATGCCTGAAATCATCAATGGCAAAGTAAATAAATGAATCACAGGAGAAGAGCTTTATTTCAAGAAGAATCATGAATGTCCACTCTCCCCTTTGGGTATTCTAATTAACCAATGAACAACTATAATAAGAAGAGACCGAGGTGGATCCTCCCCCTGTAAGTACCATGTGGGAGATGCTGATACCCAGGGAGCTAGTCTGGGAGCCAAGAAAAGAGATCTGTTACTGATCATTTCACTACTAAGTGAACTTGACCATGTTTTTCATAAGCATAAAGTTTTGCCTCTGTTCATTGGACACTGACATTCTGATGCCATTTTATCCAGGGGAACATGCAGCTATTGTGACACAAGCACTTTGATATGGCTTGGTTGAAATTGCAAGGCAAGATGTAATAATATTTATTCTTGATAATGGATGAGTATGCAACAGGCATTCCTAACCCTCCTAAGCCCCACCTCATAAACCAAAGTACATTCTAGGTAACTGTATTAAAATAGAAGCTCTCTTTGGGGAATATTTTTATGATGTAATAATTTATAAAATCTCATCATTGACCTTTATCTATTCTTAAATCTAGCTTTATTCTTTAAATTTTTATTAATTTATTTGAGAGCCAGAGATAAAAGCATGGCAAGAGTTCCCACCAAGTCTGGCACCATAGCTTAGTGGGTGAAGCTGCTGCCTGCAGTGCTAACATCCCATATGGACACCGGTTCAAGTCCTGGCTGCTCCACTTCCAATCTACCTCCCTTCCAATGTGCCTGGAAAAGCAGTGGAAGGATGGCCCAAGTCCTTGGGCTCCTGCACCCATGTGGGAGACCCAGAAGAAGTTCTTAGTTCCTAACTTCGGATCGGCTCAGCTCTGGCTGTTGTGGCCATGTGGGGAGTGAACCAGTGGATGGAAGACTTTTCTCTCTGTTTCTCCCTCTGTCTGTAACTCTTTCAAACAAATAAAATAAACCTTTTTTAAAAATAAAAAGGTTCCCATCCACTGGTTCACTCTTTAAATGCCCACAATAGCCAGGATTGGGCCAAGGTGAAATCAGGAGGCAGGAACTTGATCATGGTCTTGCACAGGGACAGTATACACCTTAAAGTACTTAAAGTATCACCTACTGCCTCTGAGGGTCCAATTAGCAAGAAGCTGGAGTCAGAATCAGTACTCCAATATAGGATTTAGGAAGCCACTATTCTGCTCCTTCTATTCTTTAGTATCAGCCCTCCTCTTGTGATTTTCCTAGCACCTCTAAAAGCTCTCTATTCTCCTCTTTCCATTCCAGGATCTGTGCCTGCCCTTACCCATCACAGATGTTGCAATCATTGCAAATTGTTCATAACGCATTTGTATTATTTGTAAATCCACATTTTCCCTTCAAAGGCTATTTAGTAAAATATTAATAATAATTGGTACTCATTAAGAATTGGTCCAAAGGGGCCAGTATTGTGGCACAGCAATACTAGTATCCAATATGGGAGCAACCAGTTCAAGTCAAAGCTGTTCTGCTTCTGATCCAGTTCCCTGCTAATGCACCTGGGAAAGCACCCACCCATGTGGGAGACCGTAATGGAGTTCCTGCCTCCTGGCTTTGGCCTGGCCCAGCCCTGTCCATTGCATCATTTGGAGAGTAAAACAGCAACTGAAAGATATTTGTCTCTCTTTTATTTTCTCTCTCTCTCTCTCTCTCTCTCTCTGTATCTCTCTCTTTCCCTATAACTTCCTTTCAAATAAATAATTCTTTAAAAAAATAATTGAACCAGCGGGCGCCATGGCTCACCAGGCTAATCCTCCGCCTGCAGTGCCAGCACCCTGGGTTCTAGTCCCGTTCGGGGCACCGGATTCTGTCCCGGTTGCTCCTCTTCCAGTCCAGCTCTCTGCTGTGGCCCGGGAAGGCAGTGGAGGATGGCCCAGGTCCTTGGGCCCTGCACCCACATGGGAGACCAGGAGAAGCACCTGGCTCCAGGCCTCGATTCAGCACGGTACGCCAGCTGCATCGCACTGGCCGCAGCAGCCATTGGGCCATTGGGGGTGAACCAACAGAAAAGGAAGACCTTTCTCTCTGTCTCTCTCTCACTGTCCATTCTGCCTGTCAAAAAATTAAAAAAAAAAATTAAAGTAGATAGCAAACCATCAACCCCACTCTAAACATCTCATCAACTAAGAGGAAAGACAAGGTAAGTACTGATGAGGGTAAAGTCACTAGGCCAGAATGTAGTTCATGAGTTTCATGAAGGGAAAGCTAGATTAATAGATCTAGGCCAATGATAGAAACCTGCGATCTCAAAAAGAAATTTATCTCCATTCTTATATATAAGCATTCTGTGGAGGTATGACTTAAGTTCATCATTCAGGAAAAAAAAAAAACTGAAAGCTAAACCTACCAGACAGGTTAAGTATGAACTCTCCCAAGTTTATTTTCTGAGCACACAAAATTTGATCTTCGAAATACCAAAATTATACAGAAGACATTCTGTGCTGAGATACAAGCATATGTTGAAGCACAATTTGGTCTGACCAAGAAAAGAATGGTTACTTGAAACTGCAGGCATAAATGAGTTAGAAATGGCTCAGTATCCATGGCTAGTTGTCCTAACATCACAGGCAAAATAAAAGCAGTCTCACTCTTGTCCTGAGCTTTTATCAGCTACATTCTGTCTCCTGAGTTCTCAAAGAGCTGCCCATGGTACCCAAATCCTGCTTCTTCAACTGGAATGTGAATAGCAAGCATTCCAAACTGCCTGGAAGCACCTGCTAGTCAGAGAGGGCAGGTTGTGTATTTTGTAAAACAAATTCCCTTCTCAACTGGTGGGCCCAAACAGAGTGTTCTCCTCTGTTAGGCAGACACCTGGAAGTTAACTTTTCAATTGCATTGCCAGTTACACTACTTTGTACTAGTCTTCTCTTGTCATTGTCTGAAGCATTTACATAGTGCATGTTTCATTAAGTAAAGGATGAGTCGTGTAGAGGACTCTCCTCTATGTAGATATTCTGTCTACAGTTACAAAATTGAGCTCCATGATTAAGACTGTGCTGCCATTTCTACTGAGGACTCAGTGTAACATTTAAGTGGATTAAACCTGCTATTTGTATCATAAGAGTGCCTCTGTGGAAACATGCACAAATAGTTGTTCTAAACATCCTAAGCCTAGGGAAAATTGTAAAATAGATTCATGTTTTATTGTCAGTGATATCTTCCCTCCCTAAACCCTCCTTCTCTATTATAGTTTACAGTTTTTCAGATGCTTACTTCAGACAACTAGTACCTCCTGACAGCCCATCCATCCTCAGTCACAGAAGAAAGCTGCCCTGATGATGTGCACATTCAAAAAGCCACTTCTGGATGTCTCCTCTGTCCTAAGCAATGGGAACATTAAGGGATGCCACCTTCAAGTCTGATAAGGACAACAGAAATGTCAAAGACTTCTACTAAGAGCAATTACAGCCCATAATAATCAGTAGATTTCAGTAGAAGGAAGCACTGGTTGTAATAGGAAGGACATGAGGCAGTAGTCACCCAGGCCATATGGAAAGTGTACTGGAATTGGTGGCAATTGAGCTGAGTCTTAAAGGAACACAAGTAATATCAAAACAAAGACAGGACATTTTACATTTTAATTCCAAGCAGGGTCAACAGCATATGTACAATCACAGAGATGAGAAGGGATGACCACCAAGTATGTAACCACTCTGCATAAAGGGCTCACCCAAAACAAGGATCAGCCAACTGGAGCCCATCTCAGTGTTAAATACTTTAGACAGGCCAGACAGCTAGACCTGACCTTGGTCACACTGCTATCCCAGTGGGTTTTTATCCCTCTGAAGAATGCCAGATATCTCCAGCAGCTATCTCACTGATTAGATTATATGTTGTTTGTGGTGCAGTGGTTAAGATCTATAGGGACATCTGCATCCCATATTGGAATGTCTGGATTTGAGTTCAGGCTCTTCTTTGGATGCCAGCTTCCTGCTAATGCACCCACTGGAAAGCAGTAGTGATGGTTCAAGTATATCGGTCGCCTGTGTGGGAGACCTGGGTTGAGTTACAAGTTCTTGGTTTGGGTGTGGCCCAGTCCCAGCTGTTATAGCCCTTTGGAGGGTAAAGTAGTGAGTGGAAGATCTCGTTCTCTGCGCCTGTCTCTCTTGCTCTGCCTTTTCAAATAAAATTGAAATGAAAAGTTTTTTTAAAAAACTACAAGAAATTAAAAGTGCATTGTTTGAAGTCATTTGAAGTATTTGAATGAACATTTCAGAAATGGAAAAATGTAGTAATAATAAAACAAAAGTAAGCATGTCTGAGTGCTTTGTAAGGAACTGCACGTAGACCTCATATGTATTAGCTCTTATCCCTCATAAACCTAATGGTATGTTGATCATCCCCATTATAGGAAGGAGACGGTACTGATAAGAGGTATAAACTAGCATTCTAGGTCCTGGCACACCTTCCATGCATTGCAGTACTGAGTCGCTGTTTCCCAATGGCAACAGAGGGAGGAAATGTAGACTTTAAGCAACATTTTTGTTTTATTCCCACTTTGCAAGAATTAACTGACATAATACTTACAATGTCCCTGGAGAGATATGTTTCATTACTTCATTTCAGAAATGGAAAAACTGACTCTGAAGCACATTAAATTTGAGAACCACTGAGCTAAGAGAACAGAGAGCTGTGAGGTGTGATAATAGATTTTCAGACAGGTCAAAAGATGATTAAATTAAGAGATGAGAGGCGAGAGTGACTGGGGCCCAGGTGGCATTGGAGAAGAGAAAGATGAGAACATTCATTCCATGAAGGAAGCCTCAGGTTCTTCCATACAGTAGCAATATTGGGAAGGTAAATCAGATCATAACAGTCCTCAACTTGAATCCTTCAAAGGTTTCCCAGAATTCAGAATTCTTTCCAATGAAACAGAATCCAGAGTCTCCCCTGGCTCTCCACAGTCCAGTCCCAGGCCTTCTCTTGGTTTCCTCCTCCAAGTGTTTTCCGTGTTAGTCCCTCTGCTAAAGTATGATCCTAGCAGCTCCGCATGGAAGCCCCTTTACATTTTTTAAGACTCAGATTAAATGTCTCCTCCCCATTGAAGACTTCATTGACCACCCACAGCAGATGCCTGCATCGTTATCTGCCTCAGAATCTCCTTTCTCAGACTGTAGAGCAATTTGTCGCTATGTGTCTGTTTTTCATTTACTACTTTTTGCTTGTCCTAAGGAATATAACATACAAGAGAGCTGGAACCCTACCTTGTTTGTCTAGCACAGTGTGTATCAATTGAGTATGCCCTCAATTAAATATTGACCAAATTCAGAAATTAAAGTATATGGACATCTTAGCAATCTCCAAGTATCAGATGGGCATAGAAGGCTGGATGGTGGTGGCATTCTATAAGGGCCAGCTCTGGTGGAAAATAATCAAATTTTATATTCAGAAGCTACATATCAGCCTTATCATTATATCTTCTTTCTTCCTTCATTGCAGATATCTTGTTGAGATTTTTTAAGAAGGTAGTAGGTTCAGAAGCATTGGTCTACAAGCTCCCAAAGTGTACAATTTGGTAAATGGTCCTTTTCCTCTATTGTTTGTTATATCCATATTTTATTCCAAGACCACTAAACTTAACCAGATGATCAAAGTGGCAAAAGGTCAAATACAGCTGTATTTTTATTATTAAAGAGATTTCAGATTACTAAGGGATAAAACTTCTTCTACATATATAAGATTTTAATTAATATCATTTCTTTTCATAGTCTGGAACACTTTCTACTGGAAACCTCACAGTCAATGATTAATCTTTGTCATTCTCCATTGAAGCCAAGGTTTAGAAAATTGTATAATCCTTATATTCTCACTCAGGAAATTGAAGCAGGGAAAGATTACCTCTGCCAAGAAAGAGAATGGTTTTATGGCCGAGTTGGCTTCAAATTCAGAGTGTATCCAAGTCTTTCAACACTCTACCAATGAACTGTGTACTGTTTTCATTTCTGTTTGCTTATGTGAGTATTCACCAAGCCACCAGTACCATAGAAGATCGGTATCCCAGCTACAAAAGCTTTTCAAATTGCTAGCACTAGATGTAGTTCAGACTTTAAGAACAAGTAAGCTACTGGGAACAGCTGCTTTTGAGTCAGACATAAATCTAAGCAATACTGCAATATAGAAGAAGGAGAAAAAAGACCTTGTCTCATTAAATAGCTAACAGGAGAGTGTATCTGATAGTAAAATCTTGGCAGAACATAAAATACCTATTTACAGCCAAATTCTAGTCACACAACATTAAGGTTACCTACTTAAGCACAGAACACTGGCTTCTCATCATATATAATTCTATCCAGGAGTCTTCCTCATGAATCTCCATTGCCTTAAGAGTGAATAGAAACACTACTGCCAGGATAACCAGGACCCAACCTTACAGGGATTTGTAGATAAAACTTAATCCCTCAAGTTTTGCACAGAAGTAAATCAGTGACTAATGGAGACTAGCAAGCAAAGGCATAACCAACCTCTTGGAGCCTTGTAGCAGCCAAAGCTTTTAAATAAATTTCCAGGGTAGCTCCCCAGTAGAGCAGAAACGCAAAATCCCATCTGGGCATTAGAAACAGGAACTATACAAGCATGGTCTGTTTATTCTTCCTTTATCCTCTGCCATGGCCCTCCTCCAATTACTGTATTTCGGTGTCTCCAATTTATTATAGGGTGACCAACTCATGCCCAGTAAAAAGGTAATATTTTTACTTTCGCATAGCCAAAAGGTAATTTCAAGAAAAATCTTGGGGAAAAATATCCCATGGGATATTTTTAATCAAGTAGCACACATTTCCCATATAAATGTTGCATAGAGACTGACATGAAAATTACCCATTAAGTAAAATATTCCAAAATCGAATCTAATAAAGCCAGATAGAAAAATCCATTTTCCTTTGGATCAGAATGTATAATAAAACTAAGGAATTGTTCACATGGCATTAAACTCTACAAGCCCAGTATAATCCAGAGCAGCCACAGAAAAGCAGAGAGTAAGAAATAGGAAAATAAAAGGTGAGAGCATTCTCTAACATGGCCACAATTAATAGTTCTACATTCAAATAAAAGAAAAAGAAAAATCAATTCAGTTAGATGTCAGGATGGAGCAATTATTCATGGCTAATTACTTTTTAAAAGATGGTGACAATGGGTTAGTTTTCTCTGATATTGATGAAGGAAAACCTTTGGGGAAATCATTTGCAAAGGTTAGCAAGGATATGAATTATTCTCTGGTATGTTGGAAGGTGACAAAGAGGGAAGAATAAGTAAAACACTAGTACAACTAGCGAAGGTCATCAAGACAACTGAGCTGATACTATAAATTACCGTTTGCTAAAATCCAAACCTGTCATCATGTCTCCCCATAAATTATTTCCTAGAAAAGATGATTTGTTATGAAATGTTCAGTAATTCACCAGACAAATGACTTCAAATAATTTTATTCAGTAGTACATTGTGAAAGACAAAACTAGATGTAGTTGTCCTGCCTATAAATTAAGGAAACAATCACAGAAGTACTATTTTGACGTGTGTTCTTGACTTTAGCCTTAGAAAAGTTGTTGGTGCTTAGCGATACCTGCTCACAGAGTTCAATTACAAAAATATTTTTTTAAAAAAGCCTTAGTGGTTTTCACAGGCAGTCTTTGAATATAGGTTAATTATAGATTATAGCCCAGAGCTGTGATCAAAGACTATGAATATTTGTAAGAAATGAACAGACTGTGACATGGTTGGTCCTTTTGTTTTCATCATCAAAAATGTCTGTAAATAACAGGAGGAGATGCATATCAAAGACAACCCTTCCCCTAAGGATGATGAAGCAAAGGCTATTTACCATATACCAGAATTTTCAGAAACTCCTCTATAAACCCTCTTTTCAAAATACAAACACACACACACACACACACAGATGTATATGTGCACCTGTGTACCTATGGCCTCTTATACCAGGTCACATGTTCCCACACAAAGAAGTACCACTGCGAACCCTAACAGCGGCTCATGGACAGATACACTTTGAACAGAAAATATGTTTTGTTTACTCTTTTCAAGGATGGTGAACAAAACAAAGACCATTAACCTGCGCTGTTTAGTCATCCAGTCTTTGATACTGAAACTTGAATCAATTACTGAGACAACAGGGTTAATTCCCACCTGCACAGGAATTTATTTATCCTGACTTGCTGAAATCACAGCTGAAAATCCTAGTGTGAATAATATTTAAACGACTTCATCATGTATTTACATACTGTCTCTCCTCTCCTCTGCATTCCCTCACCACTCCAGGCTGACCAATCTGTTCAGCATCCTTCCCACACAACCCAACACTGCAACATTCTACCGATGCAGTTTTAATTGTGACAGTCCCTCAACCTAAAGCCCCCACCCTTCTACATCTTTTATAGACCTATGTATTCGTCTTCCTCATAGATACCACAGCTTATTTATACCTTATTTATCAAGGATAAATAAGAAGACTTCCAACCCAGGAAGCCTCCTCTACAGCAGCCACAGTGAGCTCACCATCCCTAGAGCTGCCATTCTCTCACCATCTCATTTGTCTTTAATAATTATGTCAGTTATAAACTGCTTGAAATTAAGCCAATACATAACACATCATTGTGTCCTTAAGAATGATAGCATCATATTTTCTTTATAGTATGTCATCAAGTAATATATTTTGATTGGCAAATGGATTGATTTTAAATGGCCTTAAATGTTTCTCCAGATTTTATGTAGGCAAATTAGCCTATAATCAGATGGCATTCATATCAGCAAATGAATTTCTACTAACCATAACATCTATGCCAGAATTCTATAACACATCGTCACTGCAGAATAGATTAATCTCAGTCAAAAGTCAACATTGCAAAAAACTAGAAACAATTTTAATGGTTTTAGTTAAAATTTGTCATTGAGATTAGTATTTAGAGTTTGGAAATTCAGTGGTCAAGAAAACGGTAACCAAATGTTAATCTTCTTTTCACTGTTCTCAAGAATTTTCATTCATTTCTTTTTAGGAAAGCTATTAAGGAAGAGGAGAAATTGAAGACAGAAGCTGAACGAAGAAGTCTTTCAATAGAAAATAACTGCAATCAAATAACTCTTGCCTCTTTTTGAAAATCACACCTAGAAATCAGAAGAGAATGAAGAAACAGAAGGAGGAAGTGTCAAACTCTAACATTCCCAATACTTGAATATAGAGTATAATGAACTAAGTCTGCTTGTCAAGTCTCAGCAAACATTTCTGGAAATACCCATTAGCCTCTTCTTTCTCTGAACAACTGACTGTTCTAGCAGAGTGATAATTCATAGCAACATATTTTAATTCAACAAAGAGAATGAAAATCCCCCTTTTTCCATCTTACCAAAATGAAGGCATTAATGGGATCAAATTGTCATGTTCTGAGGGATTTCTAGAACTGACATTCTGTCCCCAGCTCTGGGATAAAATTGGTCATGTCTATTTGTTAATACATATTGTAAACACTTTCAACATCTTTTGTGAACATTTCATAATAGCCAGATAAGGGCGTTGTTTTTTAAAAACCTTTTGAAGTGTAAAGAAGAGCTTGTGTAGCCTCTCTTCTGAATAAAGGAATGATTACTTTGATTGTTCTTCCTAAAGAATATTTTAATATTATGAATGCATTATATCATGTGTATTTTAACTCAACTCAACTATCTTTTATAGGCATCAAGAGGGCTCTTAAGAATACAATAAAATTTGAACTAAAATTCCACAAAAACTAAGATAAAATTACCTATCAGTGAATCCTCTTTGGAGAGTGTTTTAGAGAGTTTGAAAAGGGACGTTGATGGATTCCTGCAGATGAAAGTTTAAGAAGTAATAATATCTGAGCTGAGTGGGGGAAAAAAAGATGCTGAAGTGTTCCCAGTGTATTCTGCTGATGTTTTAAGTTCTGCACTGTCGTAATTGGAATGGGATTTCATTACAAGAAGTTTTTACCCAGTCACATCAACTGCATCCTTGTAAGAATGATGGAGACGAAGCGTACCTGTTATGACCATTACCATCACATCTCCAGGGAAACAACTCAAGGAAGCCATCCATGCTGTAAAAGTGAGGAGGGAAGCATAAGGCACTGCCAACAAGCTCAACACTCCAACATACTTGAAGCTTTAAAATTAAATAACTGAAAAACAAGTTCACAATTCTGCTTAAATAAACATGCGCAACACAGCTCTATTTCTTTTTTATTCCAAGGATTTTTAACACAAAACAGCCCATTTCCCTTGAAAAATGTTGTTTGTATTTCTAACTTCTTCAAAGACTAGGGAGGCTAAGATTGTCCACTGTACCGCAGTTTAAAGTTTAGATAAGTTTAAAATTAGCCACAAACACAGAAAATTCCTTCCATCTCCAGTTCTATAAATATAATTATTTGTGCCTCTTTTCTGTTTCTATTTTAGCTTCCAGAAGTATGTAGCTAAATCATGGTTAGGCAAGATTTGTTATAGAAATATGTTTTAGACAGTGGCAAAATTCCCATTCCCAGACTTTCCACCTGGGACATATGGTTTCCTTCTTGTCCAGGGCTGTCTTTGAAATTCACAGGCTGTTGCTGCAGTGTGCTAAGTGGTTAAAGGGTAAAAGATGACTTCGGATGGATTTCCTCCCACCCCATACGTTTTAGTCCTCAGTCTAACTCAATCTGAGAGAAGCAGCCTCCTGCTTTATGGTCCCTGTTTGGTGAGGAAATAAGCAGCTCCCTAAGCCCACACCACAATCTTCAAGAGAACGCTTGCAAATAGAGAGCAGGTCAGGACAACCATCTCTAGAGCTGGACTAGCTCAACACTTGCTGTGATGTCCTTGGAGCTGAGTGGAGATGGGTAAGCCTAAGAAATTCCTTAAGTCACAGTTAACCAGTTGCACCTGGTTTGTACTTGCTATCGTGACCTTCTATGGAAGGTAAAAATGCCAGCCTCAGCCATCACTAGCGAGGCCCCAAGACCTGAAGAGAAAAAAGGTGAAGGGTCATTTTCTTTTTTTTTTTTTTTTGACAGGCAGAGTTAGACAGTGAGAGAGAGACAGAGAGAAAGGTCTTCCTTCCATTGGTTCACCCCCCAAATGGCCACCATGGCTGGCATGCTGCACCAATCCAAAGCCAGGAGCCAGGTGCCAGGTGCCTCCTCCTGGTCTCCTATGCGGGTTCAGTGCCCAAGCACTTGGGCCATCCTCCACTGCCTTCCTGGGCCACAGCAGAGAGCTGGACTGGAAGAGGAGCAACTGGGGCAGAATCTGACACCCCAACCAAGACTAGAACCTGGGGTGCCAGCGCCACAGGCGGAGGATTAGCCTAGTGAGCCACGTTGCCGGCTATTTTCAAAACCCCAAGGAGGGGGCCAGCACTGTGGCGCAGCGGGTTAACACCTTGGCCTGAAGCATCCCATATGGGCACTGGTTCAAGACCCAGCTGCTCCACTTCCGGTCCAGCTCTCTGCTATGACCTGAGAAAGCAGTAGAAGATGGCCCAAGTCCTTGGGCCCCTGCACCCATGTGGGAGACCTGGAGGAAGCTTCTGGCTCCTGGCTCCTGGCAGCTCCAACTGTTGCAGCCTATTGGGGAGTGAACCAGCAGATGGAAGACCTCTTTCCCTCTTTCTGCCTCTCCTCTCTCTGTGTGACTCTGACTTTCAAATAAATAAATAAATCTTTAGGGGAAAAAAAAAAAAAACAAGGGACAGATTCTTTCGTATTTTTAACCACATAATAGATACAACAGACTCCTCTTCTCTGACCCCATCTCCACTGAGGCAGCTGAAGCTGGGGTCCCCTGAGAAGCACAGGAAAGACAGAGGCCTCTTCCCTCCCAAAAGGTATGGGAGGAAGCAAGAGTGGGGGCAAGGTGGTTCTCTGCATTCCTGGAACTCTCCAAGACTAGAACTCAAGCCACCTTTGCTTTCTATCTATCTATTCTATCCTCAACCCATTCTCTTCTCACTCCACTGACCATCCTTGGAAAAAAAAATCCAGACCATTGGCTCTAGCAATCAGAAAGTATTCAGGGCAAAAATGTATACAGTTATAACAACATAAAATTGCAACTGCACAATTAGGTATGAAAAGGAAGCTTTATAAAGAAAAACATAAGAAAGTACAACACATCGGTGGCAAGCTTGTGGGTGCTCCCTACCAGGCCCCGTCCATGGCCACAGAGCACTGATCTGAACTGTCGCTGCCAACAGAACGGCAAATCCCTCCCTTACTCCCTGTGTCAATTTTCCATTTTCATGTAATTGTGCTTTAGAAAATTACCTTTCTCGCAAATAAGGTGCCTTTTTAGTTGAGAGATTTTTGTGATGCTTATGGGTCTTTTGTGCAATATTTCATTAAGCTTTTGCATATTCTGATTGCTAACAAAAAGCGGAAATGAACATAGTTATGTCTGGCATGATCATAAAAAATAAAAATCCTTTGAACAAACCTTTTTCCAAGAGTTTGGTTTGTGTTATATACATTTCTTAATCACAAAAATATATACATGAATTTTTAATAGCCCCACGCCTAGTCTTTTGAAATACACGTAGATTTACAAGATAGACAAAATATAGTCTACAAATTCCTTTCAGTAGCTAAAATTCTATTGTATTGATGAAATTACAGGAAAGGGTTCATTTTCTGATTCTGTCTTTGGGTTTTCTGAAATCCTGCTTGCTGGCTTACTCACTAATTTGGTAATTTGCAATAGGTTTCCCAGTCATTAGTGCAAATTAGCAAGGTTTAGCTATAAAGTGAATATTAATATCTTCATTTAAAACCATTGCACGCGCCCTTCTCTTGTTTCTAAGGACAAGTTGCTTTTTTAAACCTTGAGTAAAGGCTGTATGAAATACTTGAATATGATATTTATGAAAAGGCATTTGATAACGGATGCATCATTTTTCATCTTCAACAAATAAAACGTCAGTGTCTTTGGTAATATTGTATTTCAAAAGCCCCCAAGAATGACAGGAAGTCCTACGCACATACTGTGTGATATTAAAAGAATGTGGGTCCATGGCTAGAAAGGATTTTCTAGTCCAGTCTGTGCAATAACCACTTGATCACACATCTCGCCTTCATCTAAGCTCCTGATGGCAGAGTTTGTACTTCTCATTTGCTAGCTGCAAGCCTTCTACTCAGCATCCTTCGCAGGCTCTGTGGCTGTTGCCTTCAGCTGCATGACTTCTGGGGCACACTGGAGAAATGTTACCCTCGATCCATGACCTTTCTAAGATCCTTTAGTGTCTACCAAAGTTGTCACCATGGCACTCTCTTGCCTTCATAATTCTCCCTGACAACCACTCCTCCTCAACGCTCACTTTCAATACAGGACAATAATTTAAGTGCACTCCAGAGACCTCCACTGTCAATGTCTTTTTTTCCTAACAGAGGCAACACTGGCATTTTCCCTGTGAATACACCAAAACTGCCAACCTTCTCTTCCTTTTAGTAAGACCTCCCAGGCTGGTACTTTGTCTGTGGCTTCACCTGACCCGAGCCTCAGAGAATTCCAAAGATTTCTCGCCACTTCCTTCCTAAAAGTGGCATTATTTAAACTGAGTGCTTGTCATCCATCAGCTTGGAGGCAAAAATGATCACATAAAACAGTACCCTCATAAAAAGAAAGATGAGTGTACCCACTGAGCCCTCCAAACAAGACAGATGGATGTGGCATCAGAGCAGTTCCTTGCGTTGTTTTTTTTTTGGTTATCATATCACCTCTACCTGAATGGTTCTACAATTCCTGAAAAAGTCTGATTTAGATTTGAATCCATGCTCTGACAAGTGTGGATAGTAACATTACCTCAAAGTCTGTAAAATTCCCAGCACAGAGTTGCACTTAAATACTCACAGACAATTAAGTTACTATCAGAATTGAAATTATTGAAAAGGTAAGTGTCTCAATGTCCACCTGGGTACTTGTTGCGGCCCCAAGATGAATCACCAATAAAACAGTCATCCACAAGATTTAGGCTCCTAAACCAAAAGGGACTCCGATCAAAAGCAGCATGGCACGTGAGAGGAAGAGTGACAAGTTGTCTCTGAATTCTTTTAGGAATTCCAAGACTCTTCAAGAAACAAGTTGACGGTTCACACTGACACCAAAGGACCAGGTGAAGGAAACATTAGGGTAAGATTTCAGAGTTAAGATGGATAAAGTCAGAACAGGAATACAGATGGAGGGGCAGGTGATAACCATTGAGGACCTCAACTAAAAGTTCCAGTTTCCATTTCTTTCCTACAAGACAGTGAAAACGAACTGGGGTAGACAGCGCAGGTACAAAGGGTCAGATACAGGGAGCAAAGAAGATAAAAATGCCTTCAGCCTTATGAACTATTTTTTAAATGCTGCATAAATACCATTCGAATACTACCACATTTGGAAAGCACCTGTCTTCAGTGCCTACCTGGAAGACCACATTTTCTGAATAGCAGTTCTATTTCCTAAAAATCAGGTACCAGCTACCCAAAGTCACACTCCCTGCTGTATAGAGAAAGCTGTCCAATCCAACAGCTGTGTGTCCTTGAACTGTGCAAAAGAATGACCCTGTGGGGGCAATGGGCCTCTGTGGAGTGTCCCTTGGAATCACCTCAGTGTGCCCTCTCCAGCTGCAGTCAATCTGTCAGCAGCCTTTGCTGGGCATTTGCCCATTGACGAGCTTGTCCTCAAGGCTGTGGGCAGTTGTGGGAACCAATGTGGGACTCTTTCCAAGAGAGAGGAAGATGCTGCGTCACACATTCACAAATGTGTGTGAGCCTTTCTCTGCACTTGATCTCTTGTTATTACACTTTGTATCTTCCCTGCAGCCACCATCATGACTCATCTATAAATTTTTAATATTTTAGCATAACATGTCTCCTCTTTAAACTCTTCATGCCTATTCTTAGAATTCATTAAACTATTTCCCCTCAAGTTATCACATACTTTCCACTGGTCAAGGTGCACCCACTTCAAAACTTCAGTTCCAATGTCAGGTTTAAGGGCCTGGTCTAGGGAAGAAAAAATTAAAAAGGAAAATGAGAGAGATAGAAGTGAAGTGAGAGCCTCATGAAAAGGTAAAATCAGAACAGACTGCAATGAAGCTAAACTGTCTATTCATTTGAATCAAATGCTGTAAATTTCTAAGTATAATGTTTGACAGTAAACTGTCATCGAAGCAACAGACTCATTATAAAAATGCTAAGGGTATATAAATCTCATTGACTGCTTATCATTAACTGCACGGGTTGCTGATAGGAAGTGCCTGGTTATAATTTATATTTCACTAATAAGGTCCATTTTAGAGTACAGCTGTCAAATCTATTACTCACCTTTCCCCAGCTTTATAGTTGCTCTGGACAGCACTGAAATTGAATGTTAAAAGTGTGGTTTCAAGTATTATCTTTGCCTCTAATATCTCATCCATGCATACTGAAGCTTGATTCACCTTTAATCAGAGTTCAACAGCCAGATTGTTGTTTGGAAAGCAAGCCGAGAGAGAGAGGGAGAGAAAGAGAAAAGGGCGGGGGGGGGGGGGGCTGACTTTTGAAAAGGCAAGATCCAAAAGAATTATTTGCTCACTTTCAAAATGTAAAAGGCTGACATTAATGATTTTGATGCAAGGTTTGGGGAGGGTTTGGGGGGACGGGGATGGTTTCTGGTCACCATGAAGAAATCTGATAAAAATTTATTACTCTGTACTTCTACTACAGTTATCTGGTTTATCCTTGGGCCTATTCAGGGAACTCCAAGCAGTTTAATCCAGAATTATGTCACTTATCCACATTGTAAGTTATCCTTCAAATGATGTCTAGAGCAGAGAATATGTCCAAGGAAAATATTAATACAAACACAAAAAGAAAGCAACACAATGTGGAATAACCAGCACACTTCAGGATCCACACCATTGATATGTAAAACAGTCTCAGTAAATTTTGAGATATTTTCATATTTTTGTGATATGATAAGTGGGGTGATGTCATATCTCTAATGCACCAGTTCGTGCTCACTGGAGGCTTCCAAGATACCAAGGAAGAGAAAGAAGAAGCTTCTAGTATGCATCAAGCAGATATGTTGGGCAAGAATAGGAATAGAAGGGCATAGAGAATTGAGCATTGCCAAAACATTAAATCATAAAGAATAGGCTCAAAGTAATCATATCACAGAGCCTCTAAGACCAAACCAGCTCTGAACTGAAGAGCCAAAGTGTGACAAGTCTACAATAAATCCCAGTTGGTAATATTTTGTTGTCCCCAGCCAATTGGTATTGACTATTGCTCTGGTTTGAATATTCTCCCATTCCCATCCCAGATTCAGGAATTTCATTCCCAAAGTCATGTTAACAGTATTACAAGGTGGAAATTGAGGCCAATTATGTAATCTGGAGGTGGAGTCTTTGGGAAGCACTTTGAACGTAAAAGTAGAATCCCCAGCACTGAATGATGGTGGCTTTGTTAGAAATCAAAGATGACTGCGCTGTCTGACTCCTGCCACGTGATGCCCTTCACTGCTGGGGAACCGTGCTTGGAACTCTGCCATCACCACAGACTAACCCAATGGGTTTACCTGATCTTAGACTGTGGATCACCAGCACTGTGAGCTGAATAAACCTTCTCTTGTAAATTGAGTTGCTTCAAGTATTTTATTATAGCAATAGAGAGCAGACTAATGCAACTACAAAATGCTTCTTCTTTGAAGGCTCTATCTCCATGTATTTTACAAGAGTGGTATGTATGAGCTATCTCTGACACAAAGGATTGTGCGTTTTAATCACAAAATCATTGGATTTCTTTTTTTAACTTTTTAAACTGGTTTTTAACAGATTCAATATAGAATATTGAATATAGAATATAAAATATATTCATAGAATGCAATTATCCATCCCTTCCTCCCTCCCATCTTCTATATTTTTTTATTTTTTGAGAAAATTGCTGAATTCCCAGTACTGTGCACCAGCAATATTCTGAAGCAGTTCCCTTGGAACCTCTTTGGGTGTTTTCTAAAAACCAATGCTACTATTTGGAAGATGAGTAAGAACTGTGTTACACCAAGTTCTGCTACAATGGATCTGGGCCCTCAAACCCCAACTAGATCCTTCCAATCAAAATCTGCAAGATGGGAAACATTGTTGTTAGTGTTCTTGAGTCTTTGTGTCAGTATCCTATCACAGTTTTCCCTATATTCTGTTACAATTGCCCAAAAACGTAGCACGAGGTAACAGTTCTTTACCCAGAAATCTTAGAATCTCTATCAGATACCCATCTTAGTGTTTTCTCTAATAATCTGAAGATTCTTCACCTCCCCTTAGAATCTTCCAGCTGTTCCATCTCTGATACTTTTTTAAGATGTATCTACTTATTTAAAGGTTAGATTTACAAAAAGAAAGGAAGAGATACAGAGATAGAGAGAGACCTTTCATCTGCTGGTTCACTCTCCAAATGGCCACAATGGCCAGGGCTGGGCCAGGCTGAAGCCAGGAGCCAGGTTATTCTTCTGGGACTCCCACATAGGTGCAAGGGCTCAAGGACTTGGGCCATCTTCCACTGCTTTCCCAGCCACATTAGCAGGGAGCTGGGTCAGAAGTGAAGCAACCAGGACTAAAACTGGTGCTCATGTGGGATGCTAGCATTGAAGGCAGCAGCTTTATACACTATGCCACAAGCTGTCCCCTCCATTTCTATTCTATTCAACCACCAAGCATTTGACTTGCCACTCCTCTATCTGTGCTGTAAATCCTTATCTACCCCATTCTTTTTAAGCTCATCTGCAGCATTTTAGCAAGATGAAAAGAGCACTATTGCATTAGACAAGCCGAATGAAATCCTGCTATGAACATCACTGGATATTTAACCTGGGGGGAGAGGGGAGTCACTTAACCTCTCTGAGCTTTTTTTCTCATTAGTCAAATGAACATGTAAATGTGATGCAATGTGCCCCTTTTCAAAAGTGCTCCCCAGTTCACAGCTGCCAAAGCAGTGTCCTCAGCTCTGTTCCACTTAGATTTGACATCTTCTCAAGGATACACCCAGCTTTATAGTCACTCAGGGGAGGCTGCAGCTAGGCTGCTGGAAATGTGTAATTGCTACCCTCCAATTGCCATTTGTCACAATCTCTACTTTGAAAAAAAATCTCTGATAATGCATAAAAAGCTAAGTTCTGTTGCTTGGCACCCAAGGCCCTTAATGATCTGGTTGACCCTGCCTGCCTGTGTGTAATCCCACCCAGCTCACAGCATCTCCCACCAACTACACACACACACACACACACACACACAGAGAGAGAGAGAGAGAGAGAGAGAGAGAGAGACTTTAATCCTCAGAAATACTGAATAACCATGCTCTCTTTATTCTCAGTATATTTTTACTCTTCTGAAGAGCTCTTTTTTTTCCTTTTAATTTTTTCTTTGCTTTAAATTGCTAGTCAATCTTGAGGTTTCAACTCTAATTCTATACCAATCAAGAAAACTTCCCTGACCACTCCTGACTCTTGTCCTACGCAAACCTGAATTCTCCTCCACCCATGTTCTCCCTGAAAATCAGACACTCAATTGCAGCATTTATCATTAGTAAGTGTTGATTGCAAGTCTAGCATCCTCCTAGACATTCAACTCCTTAAGGGACTATGCTTCTTGATTGTCTCATCTCCAGGGTGTGCATAGCATCTTGTTGCTTCCCAATAAATATTAGAAGAAGATGTGAATGTTACCAATCTTTTGCATAAACCTCTTCAGAAACTTCAGAAAGACTCATTGTTGTTCAATTTCATGGCTACATAAAGATGGCATTGATCTCATATACATTCTTCTGAGACTGTGTCTGTAATGAGAGCTGAATAATAATTTGTTCAAATCATCTCGTGCCAATGTAACTTCATCTGGAAACTTAAGAGAATCGACTACATCTATGAAGTCACATAAGCCCTCAGACTCATAGAGGATCAAGGTGTATGACCATCTAATTCACATTCACTGAGTCACTGACTCCCCTGAGTAGGGAATGGAGGGAAAAAGATGAAGATAGCAATTCACTGACCCTGGGGATCAATGAGCATTACACGAGGAAAAATGATGCTCTTTAATGTCTGGCCACGTGCCTAATTTCAGCCAGATATTTCACTAAGCTGAGAAAGTGCATACCATAAAACCATCTCCATGGGTGGAAAATAATTCGATGTATACATACCATGGATGGAGGAGTAATAAGACTTCCTCAACTGGATAAAACACATATACAAACTACAAAACTAAATGCATCTAGATGGTCTAATCTGACCAAAAATACAGTGAGAATCAAACCCAGATGTGACAAGCAGTACAAATAAAAGAAATAAGACAATCTCCCCCTAATTTCAACTCACCTCCATATTACCATAAACCAGTGACAGTATGCAGTTCAACTGCAAATGCTGAGACAACAATAGCCCCACAAAGTACTCCAGAATCGCCAGACATGTTAAGCAAAGAAAAGCCATTTTTATTTTTTGCTGATAAATGGTTTAATCAAAACTAACAGATGAGGCAATACATTTTGAGAACATTTTGTTGTTCAGATCATAGGGTCAGTAATTTTCTTTGGTGCAAACACATTACATTGTAACTGAGTGTGTGTTGCAAAGAGGGAGGGGTGGGCTGGCAAGGAGGAATGACATAGATTTTCTGCAATCAGTATTGTATTAAGTCCTATCCAGAAAATATTTTATACTCTTTTATTTTCTTTTATTTTTAAAAAAATTTATTCATCTATTTGAAAGGCAGAGCTACATAGAGAGAGAGGCAGGGATAAAAAAAAGAGATCTTCCATCTGCTGATTCACTCCCCAGATGGCCACAACAGTCAGGGCTGGGCCAGGCCAAAGTCCAGGAGCCAGGGGTTTCTTCCACGTCTCCCACCTGGGTGCAGAGGTCCAAGGAGCTGGTCCATCTTTTGCTGCTTTCCCAGGCACATTGGCAGGGAGCTGGATCAGAAGTAGAGCAGCCAAGCCTCAAACCAGTGCCCATATGGGACGCCAGTGCTGCAGGTGGTGGCTTTATCTGCCATGCCACAGCACTGGTCCCCAAAATATTTTATATCCTTAAATTTCAAAATGCTGTAAGAGGGGAAAGGCATCAGAATTGAGAGGTTTCCTATGATTCTGTGAAAGGGAATCAAATAGCAATGCAACATTATGCTTTATAAACATACATATACATACCCTCCACACACTTAAAAACACACACACATTAGAGTAATAAAGGATTGCAAGTTAAATGTCAATTAAGTTTCCAAAATTCAACTCATCTAGTATATGGTATGAGTCCAACTTTGGTAAATAAAGTAAATGATCAGGTAGTCATATTACTGTCATGTGATTCGTACAATTCAGTTCTGTGAAAGAGATGATTCCAAGCTGTTCCTTAACAAGACAGTGGTTTTTGTGGCCAGCCAGCTATGTGTTACCAATAAATGCCTTCAACATGTGTAGCTGGGTAACATGTGGTTACAGATTTGCTACATGTTACTGTACAGTTTATAACCTTCAGAGCTGACACTTCTAGAAACATAGGCTGTGTGTTTTAGTGGGAGAAACAGTCTGTGTTCATGTGACACATGTGTAACACATGTTCATGTGTCACAGGATAATGACAAACTCTCACATTTATAGAGGACTCATAACTTTCAAATTTCTCATACACTATCATTTTAAACCTCCAACAACCCTGAGCAGCGTATAAGAAAGCACTACTTCATTTCTCAAATGATGACACTGAGGCTCAGAGACATGTAACAGATGACCCAGGGTCAACTA
Organism: Oryctolagus cuniculus; assembly: GCF_051225735.1. Taxonomy (NCBI): domain Eukaryota; kingdom Metazoa; phylum Chordata; class Mammalia; order Lagomorpha; family Leporidae; genus Oryctolagus; species Oryctolagus cuniculus. The sequence goes on from NC_142875.1 coordinate 59,518,269, forward strand.
CTTTGGGGGAAATCTCTTCCTAGATTCCACAAGATCTTCCAACTCATGCAGAACTTCTGCAACCCTCATCACTGCCCGGGGGAATTTTGCAGGTGCCGAATCAGGGTTTTTTTTTTTTTTTTTTTTAATGAGCATAAATTTCCAAAGTACAGCTTATGGATTACAATAGCTTCCTCCCCCCCGTAACTTCCCTCCCACCCACAATGCTCCCCTCTCCCACTCCCTCTCCCCTTCCCCTTCACATCAAGATTAATTTTCAATTATCTTTATATACAGAAGATCAATTTAGCGTATATTAAGTAAAGATTTCCACATTTTGCTCCCACACAGAAACACAAAGTGTAAAATACTATTTGAGTACTACTTATAGCATTAATTAAACACCTAAGAGTAATTGTGTATTAATTACAGAGTTCAACCAATAGTTTTAAGTAGAACATAAAATGCAACTTTTGCATTGTTGTGGCTTCCCCCCCAACCTCCCTCCCTCCCGTGGCCCTCCCCTCACCCACTGCCTCTCCCATTCTGCCCTTCAACACGTTTCATTTTCAATTACCTTCATATACTGAAGATCAACTTAGTATATACTAAGCAGTGATTTCAACAGGTTGCACTCACACAACCGAACCAGGTATAGGGTATTGTTCGACTAGTAGTGTTGTTTTTGAGTTTCATAGTTAAACACATTAAGGACAGAGATCCTGCATGGGGAGCATGAACCCAGTGACTCCCGTTGTTGATTTAACAATTGGCACTCTTATTTATGATGTCAGCAATCACCCAAGGCTCTTGCCATGAGCTGTCTAGGCTAGGGAAGCCCTTTGAGTTCACCAACTATGAATTTGTTTAGTCAAGGCCATATCACAGTGGAGGTTCCTTCCTCCCTTCAGAGAAAGGCGCCTCTCTCCTTGCGCATCATGGATTTGAATGTCAGTTCTACCAATTACCTCCTAGGACTACTGTGAGGATATTGCCAAGTTCTCTGTCTCCTCAGACTTCAGAAAGCTGATATAATCTCAGAGAGGCATGGTATGTACTACCTGTTGAATATTTCTCTTTTAGCGATATCCCCTGAAGGTGCTGGAGGCTCTATAGCCACATAGGGCAGAAGCACAAAGGAACAATCTCCAAGGCATGAGACTTCTAGACAAATGGCCGTCCATGTTTACCCACATAACCCAGGACTAAGGGATGTCACAGCATCTGAGACTTTCATGGCCAAAGCCAAAACTTGGAACTTTCCTGTTAAATAGGATTTTAAGTACAAAAACTAGGAGAGTCCAAAGCAAACTCAGACAATTGGTGTATGCCAGTTTGTAAAATTTCATTATGATCTTCAGACACAAAATTTAAAGACACCAAAGCCATTTGCAATGCTCTTCCATTCTATTTCCAATTTACTCATCAATAAAAATTTTACCAATGATTCGCACAAGTCCACTTACAGAAGACATGGTTTGGGACAGCATTGTGGCACAGCCTGCAATGTCAGCATCCCATATGGGTTCTGCTTCATGTTCTAGCAGCTCCACTTCTGATCCAGCTCTCTGCTAATGTACCTGGGAAAAGCACTGGAAGATGGCTCTACACCGTGGGCCCCTACCACCCACTCAGGAGACCCAGAAAAAGCTCCTGGCTCCTGGCTCCTGACTTAGCCTGGCCCAGTCCTGGCCCTTGTGGCCATCTGGAAAGTGAACCAGCAAGTGTCATGTGTTAATCTTAATTGTTAAGTGTTTGGTGCTTCAAAATAAGCTAAGTAGTAAAGAATACATTATTAATTTAGTAAGACATCAAATTTGCCATCAAACAATATGAATACAAACAATAAGCATCTATACTTTACTGTGAAAAAGACAAAGCATGCAATGAAGGATGAAGAAATTACCTGTAGCCCACATGTTTTTCAGAAGGGAAGGAGTGGACATTCGAGAAAAGAATTTTGAATGAGAGATGTTTTAGTCAACGGAACTTAACTGAATATAAAGAAGGAAAGGATGAGGCTTGGGCCAGGCTGAAATAAGATACTCCCACCAAAGAACAAGGGACACAAAGACTGGGAGGCAAGAAAAAGCATTGTACATTCAGAGAATTGGACAGGAAACTCAATAGAGAAGCATCTGGGGAGGATGCTAGAGATGTGAACATGACACGCTTTGTACTCCGTGATAATGAATGAAGGTTATCCTCTGTGTGACTGGGCACCATTGGAGGGCACTCAGCAAGCAAAGGAATAATAAAATGTACCTTAATAAGATACTCTGCTTGAATATGGAGAACAGGATTGGGAGAGGATGGAACATAACTGGAATCTAGCAACACAGGAACGGTTGCTGGAAATTAAGTGAGGGAGGATGGTGGCTTATACTGAGGTAGTGGCAGTAAGAATGGAGACAAGTGGACAGAGTTTTAAAGATATCAAGATCTAGAATAAACAGGATATTGACTGAACAGTTTGTAAGGTAAAGGAAGGCATGAAATTAAGATTGTGTGTATGTGCACATGCACACAGGATACAAGTTTGTGTGTGTGTGTGTGTGTGTGTAGAATTTCTGTGTATATCTTTAAGTATATGTATATCCTTGGTGAATTTATATTTCTCATTCTGAGAGCAGTTGTGTATCAAAAACATACATTTTAAACTTTGCCTGAGTCATAAATACAACAGCTTGAGATTCTATAGCTATTCTCAGCTATTATCACTTAAAACAGCCAGGAATATGTGTTTATATGCATAACGCAGAACCATGCCTTGTACAGGTTGGTACACAGCCGAAAAAATATATCTCCATTCATTCACCCATTAGTGAACATTTATCACTAACTTCTCAATGCCAGTGGTTGGTCTAGACACTGGGGACAAAAAAGAAAGAAGAAACATGAGTAGTCCCACCACAAGTAGTCCACATATAGGAGGAGGTGAGACAGATGGTGAAAAAGAAGTTAACAATAAAACATTACAGGCAAAACACAGGGTCCAGCGAGAGCACAGAAGGAGCAGCCTACCCCATCTGGGGAATAGATGGAAGAATGTCCATGAGGCCTCCTTGAGATTTTCTACAAGCATTTTATGGAGTTGGTTATCTCTTTCCATCTTATCCCATCCCCCTCTTGCAATTAATTGATTTCTTTAGAGAAAAAGATGTTTTGTCTCAAATCTTACACTGTAGATGCTCAACGAGATGGACGGATGAGATGAATGAAGGAAATAACTGTATATTGACCTGACCTCAAAGGATTGAGAAAGAATGGCCATCAATACATGGAATTAAAGGTACATTTTGCTGTATGGTAAAAAAGGATTCATTGAGAAGGAACTGGATGAAATTGGCAATTGGTTTGATTTTATTTTGTGGGGTTTGACCCTTAGCAATGGATTCTTGTTGTTGCAGTATTTATCGAGCCAGATTTTCTCTGTAGTTAAGCTACTCCTGGGAGAAAGTTAGATACTTCTGGAAACTGCATTAACTCTTTCAAGCCACTAGGGTGTTTTTCAGTGAATTACTTTTCAGTAATTAAAGATGCTACAACACAAAAACACTATGTGCTGGGAAATAGAGAGCTAATCTCTCTCTGCCTTCCCCAGTTGCCCATTTCTGATTACCGAAGAGATAGGGCACAAATATGTAGGGATTATACAATGACAGTCAGTCCTGGTTTCATAGAAGAGCCTACAGTAGTCTCTTGCTAAAGCCTATGAATTTTTCACATTAGAGAACAAAGATTAGAAGGATCAAGTGACTAAAGCACTTAACAGCTTTAATCCTCATTCCTGCACAAATTCACTCTGTGGTTTTGTACTTATCTCCTTCAAATTCCTTACTTTCTTTGCCCCTCTCTGTGCATCTGCAGGATGATAAGGGCAGTTACTTGCTCTGGGCAACCAATATCTTTAATCTTTTATATACATACATATATAAAAGATTATACATATATATTTAATTTTTTAAAAGAGCCGGGTAAGAATGTCTGCCTATCCTTTCGGTGCCCATATACACGCATGAAATCAATTCATTAAACAAAAATGGTCTGCCCTCCTCTCCAACCACTACCCTTGAAAGCCAGTGATATGTACCTTCTTCCGTTTTCAAGATTTTGATGCTGCTAGTTTGCATCTTTAATTACCCAGGCATTAGTCTTGTTTTATATGACTTACAACGAGCAGTTTTTGCCCTCAGTTCATTTAAGCATAATCATCCCTAGTTTGAGCCAAGACATATTCAATATACAATTACCTGGTGGGTCAGGGCTCTGCCGTTTTGTCATTTTTACTGGCATTTTCTCCATTATTGCTAAGTACTGAGCAGTATAAGCTGTCAGAGCCACATGGCTAGCCTGAAACTTAATTTTCCTAAATTGCACAATTCTTCAGAAACAGCTTACCCCCCAGCACAGTCTCCTTGACAAGGGGCAAATAGGGTTAAACTTCAAACTGAGTTATATAGCGCTTACCAAGAGCAATGGTGGGAAGGAAGCAATTAAGCAGAATTTGGGTTTGCAATGTGAATTAGACTTTTAGAGACAATGCAGGATTCTGTGTAAAAGTGGCTGCTCAAAAGCCTTTGAGTAGCAAGAGGTTTTAGGTCATGGAGTGCTGAGGGGAAAGAAAGCAGGCAAGGCAAGAGAAGAAATGCTTCCTGAACGCCCTTTACACCAAAGACAGTAGGCTAGATCTTTTTAAATGCACTATTCCATTACTGTTGATAATAACCCTTTAAGATACATATTTTTATCCCCACTTTACAGATGAGAAATCAGAGATAGAAAGGTTAGTGATTAGCCTAGGTTAACACAGCAAATAAATAAGGCAATCTTGTTCAAACGTAGCTCTTCTGAATCTATACACAATGCCCTTTGCCTTAAACTGCCCTAGAGGTGATTTGAATGCAGTTCTCTTGTACAAAGGACTACTAACCTAATACCATCATGCACCGCAGAATGACAGGGATACTGAGAAATACATCGTTAGGCTGTTTTGCCATTTTGCAGATATCAAAGAGTTTACTTACACAAAGCTAGATGGTATAGCCTAACTACACACCTAGGCTATACGGCACATATCATCATACGTAACATCGTTAGGTGGCACATGACTGTATTCCGTCGCCCCAATTAAAAGTCCTGAGAATTAAAAGAGGAGTATAAAATGCCTGGAATGAGTCTTTCCTTTCCTTCATCCTAATACCCTCAGTGCCACTCATCTGCTTCCTGTCTCCTGCAGGTGATCTGAGCAAAGCATCTCATTGGTCTCTGCCTATTCTGAGGGACATCTTAACTCCTTGCACATGCTTCTCATGAAGAAAACACTTTGAAGTCCAATAAGCTACCCAGTCTCGATCACTTAGAGAATTTGAGAAAACAGGAATCAGCTAAGCCTCTTGCTCTGCATTAGCCTCAAAGACCAACTGCCTGTTCCAGTTTTTAAGGAAGGGCAGAGCAAGATTACTGACTATTCTTAGCATCTGAGTGAGGACATGCAAACTCAGCACAATTCAAATATGAATACTAATTATTTGGAGAGAACCAGAAATTTTTTCCAAATTCTCTCTCTCTCTCTCTCTCTCTCTCTCTCTCTCTCTCTGTCACACACACACACACACACACACACACACCATATCATACTATAAAGGACTGAGAGTTTAAGAATTTGTTTCATCAATGTTTATCATTATGACACTACTATTTCTACTTTCAGTTGAGGGAGCATAGAAACTTAAATGATGGATTCACAGCCATGAGGGACCTATTTGAAGGTAAAAACTGGCACAAACCCAGATATTGGATTATTTTGACCAAATATGCTTGTCGTTTTCATCCTACCTGATGACAGCTCTCACCTGGGCTCTTGGTAAATCAGTTCAGCACTTGGAGTTCTGGACCATAGTGGGTGGTGGAGCTTGGACCAGCATTTTGATCTCACTACCCTTTCCCACCTGCTCTCACACTTCCTCTCACGAACTGAGGAGTTTATACACACATAAGCTCTGCATCAATCTTGATTGCCAAAGTTCCACAGTCAGCTATTTTCTTCATCCAATTGGAGGTCTAGCCTTTATCCCAACTCCTCAAATATAACCTGTCTTTGTTATGGGCAGTGGTCCTTCAGAACAATATCATAGTTCATACTACAAAAGTGACTTGTGTTGGGTTAATGAGATGATGCAGGGTGGGGTCAGCCACTTAGATGGGACTGGGGACCAACCACGCCAGAAAAGACCAAACACGCAATGAGAGTTGACACCCTGGGCTACAAAAAATTAGCCAGGCCTCTGAAATGGGAAAAGGGCTGCAGATTTAGTTCAATCATGTGAACAATTACTCAATCAAGCATCCTATCAAATGAAGACTCAATAAAAACTGCACACTAAAGCTAGAATAAGCCTCCTAGATTGGCAATACTCTACATATTACCACACATGCATGCCAGAAAGGTGATGTGTGTGAAAATAACACGGAAGCTTCATGTTTGGGATGCCACAGGGCCAGATTCTACTTTATATGTCTCATTCTTTGCTGGCTCTGATTTGTACCCTGTTGCCAAAATAAATTATAAATGTAGCACTCTCCAGAGTTCTGTGAGTTACTCTAGAAAATTATTAAATCAGGGATTTCACATGAAACCCCAAATTTATAGAAAGCTGATCTGAGTGTAGCCCTTGGGACCCCCAAATTCATGGCTCATGTCAGAATTCTTAGAAAGGCTTAGGCAGTGTGAGGACTATACCCTTATCCTTGAGCCTGGCTGCCTCTTGGTACAAACATGCTCTCTGCAAGCAGTTGTTTAAATCTAGTTTCTCATGCTGCTCCTACTGGCCCTAAATCCTACCCTGTATCTCCCTCACTTTCTTACTCAATTTACTCATAACACTCTATTTAGTGTCCTGAAAGGTATCATTCACACTTATTCTTGAAATCAAAGATAAAAACCTTTTATTTATGATCACTTGTTCCTCTGTCTAAAGAAAATTGTTTAAATGGCTCAACTAAAGATTAACAGCTTTGTTCCACCCACACACAGCAGGAGGCATCTAAAGTTCAAAGAATTTTCTGATTGGATAAGAAGTGAGATTGAAGTTTTTTCAGATGAGAAAATAGGAGGGATATGTGGCTTTGTGGTCTAGCTCAGGTAGCTGCTTCCATCTTTTTTTAAAAAGATTTATTTCTTTGAAATACAGAAATCACATAGAGAAATCATGGAGATGAAATCACAGAAGTAGAGAAGGAGAAACAGAGAGATCTTCCATCTGCTGGTTCACTTTCCAAATGGCCACAACAGCTGGAGCTGGGCCAGGCTGAAGCCAGGAGTCAGGAGATTCTTCTGAGTCTCCCACGTGGGTGCAATGGCCCAAGCACTTGAGCCACCCTCCACTGCTTTTCCAGGTTCATTAGCAGGCAACTGGATCAGAAGTGGGGTAGACAGGACACAAACTTGCCCCCACGTGGAATGCTAGCATTGCAGGCAGCAGCTTCACCTGCTGTGCCACAATGCCAGCCTCTAACTTTTAAAAAGAAGATTTATTTATTAACTTTAAAGTCAGAGTTACATAGAGAGAGGTGGAGAGACAGAGAGCAAGACATCTTCCATCTGCTGGTTCACTCCCCAGATGGCCACAATGGCCAGCACTGGCCCAGGCTGAATCCAGGAGCCAGGAGCTTCATCAGGGACTCCCATTTGAGTGGCAGGGGCCCAAACACTTCGACCATCTTCCACTGCTTTTCCCAAACTAAAATACAAAGATGGTTGGGAAATGGAGCAGCAAGAACATGAATGGGCACCTAAATGGAATGCCGGCATCACGGGTAGTAATTTTACCTGCTACACCACAATGCTGGCCCCTTCTGTTTATATCTTTAATGGTTCAAAAACTCAAAATGGGAATGCTACTTAGCCATTGGTGCAATCCCATCTCTAAAACTGTCAACACTGGGCTCCCAAAAGATGTTTCTGCAAGTCTTGCTGTTTGTAGGTTACTTAGGGTTTAGAGATAGGGAAAGTAGCATAAGGGGGGAAGGGGAAAAAAAGAAAAGAGTCAAAAGTCAAAGGCAAGAGATACTGGGGACCCTCTTTCTCCTGTCTGTTTTGTTGTAAATTTCCTGCATTCAGGCCCCAACAGGTAGGTATTTAAAGGTTGGATTCCCCTCCCAGTGTTCCTTGCAATTTCTGCCTCCTCCAAGAAGGCACATACTCATGGGACTTACAGAGTTAGAACTTCTCACTGGGAGACCAAAGCCAGGCCTCTGGTAGATCTTTGTGAATCACAGAGATGCATGGCTTATCAACCAAGATCTCCAAAGAAGCGCATATTGCCTTCTGGCTTCTACTTGGGGCCTTAGAAAGGAGTCTTGTTGGCTTCCAGGTCTCTGAGTTTTAGGAATAACCATTCTGCATTTTTGTATTTTCTGGAAAAATGGATCTATCACAATGCCAAGGATACTACTCCCTCATTCACCCATTGCAACATTGCTCCGCCTATAGTCCTCCATGTTCTGTACAGAGCTGCTTTCTGCCTCTCCCTTTCCCTTGACCATCAGGACAGGGATATTTACTGAACTAGAGGAAGAAAGGAGCATTAAGGACCCTTGTAGTCCATAAGCAATTATGTCATTTGCTTTCCACTTTTTATTTTGATGTCAGATTAGTCTTTCATATAAGAAAATCAAAGAACTGGGAAATTTTCCCTTTTAGTATTTTGTTGTTGTTGTTCTAGTTCACACTATTGGTTGAACTCTGTAATTAACACACAATTATTCTTAGGTGCTTAAATTTAACTGAAAAGTGATCCCTGTTAAATATAAGAGTGGGAATAAGAGAGGGAGGAGATGTACAATTTGGGACATGCTCAATTGGACTTGCCCCAAATGGTGGAGTTAGAAATGTGCCAGGGGATTCTAATACAATCCCATCAAGGTTGCATGTACCAATGCCATCTCACTAGTCCCAGTGATCAATTTCAGTTCACAATTGATCACACTGATAGGTCTAAGAGTCAAAGGGATCACACAAACAAGACTAGTGTCTGTGAATACTAACTGACAGAATAAAAAAGGGAGAGAATGATCCAACATGGGAAGCAGGATACACAGCAGACTCATAGAATGGCAGATATCCTAAACAGCACTCTGGCCTCAGAAGCAGCCCTTAAGGCATTCGGATCTGGCTGAAGAGCCCATGAGAGTATTTTAGGCAAGGAAAGCCAAGACACTCTGGAAAAAAAAAAAAAAAAACCCTAAATAAAAGATCTCCGCGAGTGATATCCCAGTGTAAAGAATGGGGCCATCAAAGAAGGAGGTACCTTTCTCTGAAGGGAGGAGCGAACTTCCACTTTGACTATGACCTTGTCTAAATAAGATCGAAGTCGGCGAACTCAAAAGGCTTCCATAGCCTTGGCAACTCATGACTAGAGCCTAGGGAGATTACTGACGCCATAAACAAGAGTGTCAAATTGTTAAGTCAACAACAGGAGTCACTGTGTACTTACTCCTCATGTGGGATCTCTGTCTTTAATGTGGTGTCCAATGTGAATTAATGCTATAACTAGTACTGAAACAGTATTTTACACTTTCTGTTCTGTGTGGGTACAAACTGATGAAATCTTTACTTAATATATGCTGAATCAATCTTCTGTATATAAAGAGAATTGAAAATGAATCTTGATGTGAATGGAATGGGAGAGGGAGTGGGAGATGGAAGGGGTGTGAGTGGAAAGGAAGTTATGGGGGGGCGGGGGAGCCATTGTAATCCATAAACTGTACTTTGGAAATTTATATTTACTAAATAAAAGTTAAAAAAAATTATGAAAAAGGAAAAAAACTAAGAGAAAATCTTGCTATTTTTAAATGCCACACAGAATCTTGGAGGGCTCTACAGCCATTGCCTTTTGCTAAGGTTGACAAAAGAGAAAGATCTCTGAACAGAGTGCAAAAGACCCAGGGCCTAAGTCCAATCCTCCCATCAATACCATGTGACTATGAGCAGGTCACATGACCTCAACAGGTTACCGGACCTCAAGTGGGTCATATGGCCTTTCCAGACCGCAGCATCCAAACCTAAGAAACTTACAGATGAACGTTGAGCTCACCCTCAGCTTCAAGTTTCATGATAAAAAACAAACAGAACACATTCTCTCTCAAGGAGGGGAATAAGGACCGGAAGTAAAACATGGAAGAGTGAGCAACAGACAGGTGGCTCTTTACATGTGACTGGCACCAAAAGAGAATCAGATCATCTTTTCTTCAAAAGGGACAGCCTTTCCCACAATGGTCCTAAACACCTTGGCACCAGGAAATGTATTCAATATCTGAGAACTGCTATCACGCTAAGTGATGAAATAACCACCGAGGCTGGAGTGGATGCTAAATTGAAACCAGCCTGCCTGGCTGTGCTGTCCTGACAGTGTGCTGAGTACACACACAGACCCAGGTGAAGAGGCAATGAATGAACTAACAGGGAAATAAACCTTTCTCAACCTAGAGAGGTCATTTTAATAGTGCGAGGGAGGATAATTTGAGATGATTCTATTAAAATTAATTATCCTCCTTCACTTGCATTTTAAAGTGTAGTCATGCGATATTAAATTTACATGAAATATATAATTTGATTTGCCAGATGCAAATATCACTCAGGCATTGAAAAAAAGTTTTCTTTGTATTTTCCTGGTCATAGTTAAGATCTGTTAAGTTTCATGGCTCGTAAAGCCCTTCTAGACTGAGTGTATATTTTTGTGCACTCCGAAAAGTAGAGAGACTATAAAGTCCTTGACATATACAAAAAGCAAAATACAAACAATTAATACTTTATGCCAAAGATGCTAAAAATGTTTAAGCTTGAAAGGAGCATTGAAATCCATCCAACTTCTGCCTTCACAGCTGAACCACCAGCAGAGGAAAGGCAGCTGTTCACATGATGCAAGCATGCATCTCTTTCTTCCTAGGGTTTGCAGCAAAGTCTGGCCTTTCTAAGAATATAAATACCATTTCAGAATTCCTTTCCACCTGAGTGTCATAGAGGCTCAGTTCTAGGTCCTATGTTCACATTAACAAATACACATTTTTGAGATTGGGTCTGATTATACCAGATGTTAGTCTTCAGTCCCCAGGTGGTATGGCAATTACTTAACAAACAAAAACACCTACTATGTGTTAGAAAGTATGCTGAACACCAGGAGGAAAACAATGACAGCGAGGCATCCAGCCCTGGTCAAGCAGACAGACCCACAAACAAATAACAGAGCAAGGGAAAGGCAGCGGGCGTAGCAATACATTAAGTAGTAAGTCCAATTAAAGGAATTCAAGAAGGCTTTTTCTACAGAACTCTGCATCTTTATGTACACAGAACACTGCATACATCCAGTTCTAACTGCAGCAGGTACGGAGCTAGAATGTCCTCTCAAAAGGCTTGTTACCTGGATATTCTGCCCAGTGCCCCAGTGACCTCTTAGAAAGAGTAAGCTGGAAATTTAGGAGAAGCTCCCCCTCGGAGACGGGAGCCACAGATCCAAGGTCACTAGGGCACCTGCTGCAGACTTCGATGTTTTTCATATCTACCAATCTTTCTGCCAATTAACATCTCACACAAAAGTAAAACACACCAAGAACCTCATCTTCCTACCTCCCAGTGCTGCAACTTTGCCAGCCATCAAAGGTCCGCTCTTCCTGCTTGGGCTGCCCTGCCATTAACAGAGGCACAGCAGACCTAAAAGGAAGAAAACAAAGAGTGAGAATAAAACATGATGTTTCAGTCAGCCAGGCAGCACTGCTTTCCCTAGAATCCACATGACTGCTGAAAGGTTCCTGAGAACTTGAAAAATCAGGTTGACACTTGCTATTTAGGATTGCAATAGAAAGCCCATTATATTAGTTGTTAACATTCTGAATAATACTTAAAAACAGTAATCTGTGTATAATCTATCTTCTAATATAGCACTATTATTTCTAGAAGGCTTGCAGCAAGACTCAAATGGCGTTATTCCAACCACCAAAATCAATTCTTTTGTACAAAGTTGATATAGGCAGGCTGTGTACCATTTAAAAAAGCTCAGTGACCTGTGAAGCCTGGCATTTGCACCATAAAATTTAGGCCTCGTTTGATGAAGTTATTGAACACTGTACTTACCTCATCTAAGGTCTGAAAGCAGCCACACACACTTCCCCTCCAATTTTTCTCTTTAGGAGGACGTTCTGGATAGGCAGCAAATAAATTGCTTGTGATTTGGAGTTGGGTAAAGACACAGTCTAGACTGCACTTAATGAAAACTATAAGTTAATTTTGAGTACGATGCTGGAGGTTCATTGCCAAGTTGAAATGATAGAGATTATTTTTAAAAGGCTTTAGAAGTGGTTAGAAAAGACATAATGAAATATCTGAATATGAGTCTATTTTCTTCACTAGCTTGCTAATTAAATGTTTATTTTCATATACTCTAATCTTAAAATCCAGGAGAAATGAATAACATGCAAAATCTATCTTCTGTGTCAAATGGAGATTATAAAAAATAAGAATATCCAAGCTGCTTAATAATCAGCTCCACAATAATCCATATATGGGGAGATCTGACTTTTTACTGCCAACTTGCAGCCAATCATGAATATCAACTTTTAACAGTAAAACAAAAAGCAGTCCAAAAACAGGAGTTTTTTTTCCTTCTAAAAAAGAGCAAGCTAGCTCTGTTGGAGTCACCCAATAATGTTTAACAAGACAGCAAAATTATGGGTATTTAACAGACAGAATCATGGGCTCATGCACAAGTTTCCAATTCAATAGGTAAGTGGAGAAATGTAATTGTCCTCAGTAAAATCCATGCCATTTCTGAGACTGTGACTTTGTTTCTAACCATGTTCACATTGAGTTACTGATTCTTTCAAATATCAGTTGTTTGTCAGTAGAATTGTCAATCTTTACTGTTCAATACACTGATAAACTTTGAGTCTGGATAAATGCACATTTCACAGGATATATATATATATGTGTGTGTGTATATATATATATATATATGTGGTGAGGACAACATTAAAAGGATCTGTGTGAGTATGAAAAGAAGCTGTCTCTGAAATCTACACCTAACATTACCACATAGAGGGGATAATTTTGATTATCCCCATTCAGCACATAGGCATGCAAAGCACTGTAAAGAGAGTGTCTCTCAGGACAGCAATTTGATGCATAATGCACTGAAATATGTTAAACAGTTGCATCCATGAACCTGCCAGGGTATCTCATGTGGTCAGAGCCTAGTGCTTCAAAGCATACAGATAGAAGTAGCTCCTTTCAATGCCAGCCATGATTACCAGGCAGCTGCTAATAATCGGCTTCCAATGCAACTTTCCACAAGGTGAAATAGACTAATCAAGACAATTTGAATCTATAGTCCACTTGACATTGTATTTATCAACATAAATTATACTTGTAATAGCTAACCGTTATTTGTTGCTTATTCTACACCAGACAATATCCTAAGCACTTTGCATCTATTATCTTATTCAGTCCCCACAAGAGAGCTAAGTCACTTACCCAAGGTCATAGAGTTAGTGAAGCCAAGATCTGAACCTAAGAAATCTGTATCTATACTATTACCACTCACTACTATGCTCTCGATAATATTAGTGAAATCATCAGGGTTGTTGTGGGCTTCTGTATCACTAATTAGAATTAGTGACACATCGTCATTTGTGAAGCACTCATGAGATCATGTTCTCAACTCTGAAGAGCTACATCTAAAGCTGGGACTGTGGAGAAATCCTCAAAGTAATACCACACTGTCAGGTGAGTTATCATGCAAGAACCCCCAGGAAAACTCACACCACATTGCCCATTTACTTTTAAATGCAACACTTGAAGAAATGAACTACACCCTTGTTTTTCTCTGTTGCAGTTTCAAAGTGTGTTCCAATGATTTTGTCACTTGAGCTAGAAACTACTGTCTGCTATATCACATGGAGTCCTAGAATCTGAATTCCTTGTGCACCTCAATTCAGAGTCAGTGATCTGGCCTCCTGTTTGAATAAAACAAAACTCCAGTCTCTGCTTTGAGGTTTTCCAAATATCACCCAAATTGTAATCGATTAAAGACACAGTTGTGAACATGATGGAAATTCACAATATGATCAGCAGCTCCAATATATCATGCATAGAAACTAGATGAAGTGTCCTTCTATTTTTGTCAGGAATAAATAGTCAAAATCTTCCTTGCTCATCACTTTTACTTCAGATAAGGAAACAGAAATAAACTAGTTTAGCTTTACATAAATCAACTCACTCAAATACCTTGAGGGTATGTTGGTAGATACTACTACTTCTTATGTCCTAGTTAAATATTAACACATACATTTCAGAATTTGTAATATGGCATTATGTTAGGTGTGTAGTACTTATCCACTGACTCCATTTTGCGTACATTTTATTAGATAACATATTACTATTCTTTTTAAAATGTAAAGTATCCTACACATATTGCTCATTATAACTTAACATTTCCTAAAAAGCGTCGATATTAACTATATAGAGAGTAATAATAGAGGTCCCCTCCAAAGGAGCGGGCAAATAGATTCCTGAGGTCTAATAAGTGTTGCAAACACTGAATTAAAGATGTCCCTTTACTGTGCAATTTCTCACAGCCTTTAATTTGTTGTATACCATAACTTGTGCATTTCTAGGGAAGGACACTCAGTGTCTATCCATAGAGGATGACAACTTGGGATTTTTATTTCAGAGAAGAGCATTATTTTAGTAAGGTATAAAAGCTGACTTACTGGAAGACTAAAATAAAAATAAATATATACAAAATACAATTCTCAAATTTTCACTATTAGAATTAACACATGTAAAATAATTCTGTCAGAGCTCTAAGTTGCTAAATTCTTATTCTCAGTTTTTGTATCACATCACAGACAAAGAACCATCCGTGATTGGTTACCAGATTATGGACCACACTAGGAATGGTACTGCATATGGCATTTATCACACATATTTGATCATAAATCTTTGATTTCCACATAATATAATGAAACATGTTCAGGGAAACATGCTGGAAAATGCTGTTTTGCTTCCAAAATCTGTTTCATTGTTTTTCCAAGTTTAACTGCTAAAAGCAGAAACTGGTCTGAATTAATTGTCAAAGAAGATGGCTGAGTTCCACTTATTTTAATACTAAAGGGTGAACGTGGTCAAAGTGAAAGCACATGGACTTGAAGCTCCGGCTTGTCATATGAAGGGGCAGACAGAGGGCAAGTTAGGAAGGACTGAAAGACTTTCTCTGATATTTGCAAAACCCAAACAAAGTAAAAGCTAGTTAGAAGAAGAGAAGACAAAATGTGCAGCATCTGCTTACATTAGAGTTTATTTAAATAAATTACCATGGTAAGGAGATAGATTCTCCCATCCTGGATACAATAGCATTCTGTACAAACCCATAGGGGTCAGGTGAATTTCAACTAACCTGATTACATGTTCTCCTCTAATCATTTTGGATCAATCATTCCCATTTTTAGTTGACTATTCTGTACCTAGTCATGTGCCAGATCCTATGTCTTTTCAGGTCTGAGACTATTTTGTAATGTAAAAGTGAAATAAAAAGATTTCTTAAGAGCTGTTGGTGTTTTGCCTAAGGTTTTATTCCTCGTCAGAAATGTTAAATTATAAAATCATAAAACATAGTTTAAAGGAATGTGCCCTTGTCTAGGAAAAAAGATGAATGGTGAAATCCTACTCAAAGTCTAAGCCAGTGGAAAAGTTCTAAGAAACAAAAGGAAATAAATTCTGTTGATTTTGTACTTTGACATTGTTGCTGAAACCCAAACCAAATTACTTGAATATAGTTTCAGGTGCTAGAAATGAACCCCTCTTACAGCAAAATATTTTCAGCAGCATTTTAGAATAGAGGAATGGTGTTTCTGATTATCTCTCATTCTTCACAATGGTTTTGAAGAAAGGTGGAAACTTGTGCTACACATGCATATTAAAAGCTCTTGATTAATGATAATTACAATTGCAATGTGTATCATAATAGATGGAATGGGTTATTCAGCTTTTGGATCCTTGTTAAATGAGAAATCATTATTGCAAACTAAATGAATGAATCAGACAGGGATAGCACTGCCAATATTTGAGGTCAGAATTATCATTCATTATCCTTTCAGCAAGACTGCCTTAGTAGGCTAGAAACTCAGAGCTAAGAGCAGAGCCAGAAAAAAAAAAAGCTAACTATCATTGAGACTATGTCCACTTACCCAGGAAACTTAAAAGTAAAATGTTGTTGGTTTCAGCTGACCTTTTCTCTCCTGTACTCTTCTTACTTTTGCTAATATCCCATTTTAACACTTGAAAAGGTCATGGTCTTACTGTAGTCAGACACACAAGAATTGATAATGATGACAGAAACTTTACCTTCATGGAGCTAAGCCACAGGTTGCTGACATCATGATGTAAGCAGAAGAAGCCCTGCAGAAAAATATTAGAAGTGATGTCACTCAAGTAGTAGTAAAATATCCATTTTGTCCTCCACATTTACCTTCCATTTGGTGCTATGTTACTTAAATCTCAGCCTTGGAATTATAATTTGCATTAAGAAACAATCTCCTCATAATATCAGTGTCTTCATTCATTCCTCAATAAAGATGGTATTTTTAGATACACTAGCCTATAATTCAGCAGGTGCTAAGGCCTGGGTGGTAGAAGGTATGGGAATGGAAAGGAGGGAGGTGAGAAGCCTAGCATCCATTGAGCACTGTTGTGAGAGGAGTGAGAGAGTACCGAGTGCTGAGGAAGGACAAAAAGAAAAAGGACAGAGACTTAAAGTGCATTCAAAGAGGAAATAGGAGCAAAAACCCAAGACGCATGCTTGCATAGCTTTGCCAGCAGACCACACCTGTGCAGTGCCTAACCCATGCTAGAATACAGCAGATGCTGAGTAAACAGTCTTCCCTCTCTCTTCCTGGGGAAGACCTTGGTCTGTGAGATTCATGTATAACATAATAAACAGGAACTAGACTTCCTATTTAATACTTTCAGATTAATACCTTATAAATATTACCCTTGAAGTCTCAAAATTGGAGTGGAGATATATTCTGAAATACATTTCAGTGGTTTTCTTATTTTACATATTTATTCACATTTTCAAGCACTTTGTGCTGACAGTGCTATTTTGAGTTTGTTTATTATGTAGCATGTATAGATATTACCTCCCAGTCCTCCCAACATGGTAAAAATTGTGGTATAATTTCCATTCAAGATGTGAGGAAACCCAGATATAACATGAGTAAGGAAAAAGAACCACTGGTCTCCATCATCCCTGTCTAATGTTCTATCAAGTCAAAAATCTCTAGTCTTAAATATAATACACCCTACTCTCAAGTCACTTCTGCAGCATTGAATCTGAAAGCTTTGAATCTCTGTGAAGGGCAGGCACTGGATCTTATCAATGCTGTATCACAGGACTCATTCATAAAATCAGATCTGTATTTGGCCCTCAATATTTAGTTTTTAAAAGATTTATTTATTTATTTTAGGTCACAGTTACATACAGAAAGAAGGAGAGGCACAGAGAGAGAGAGAGAGAGAGAGAGAGAGAGAGAGGTCTTCCATCCACTGGTTCATTCCCTAGTTGGCCACAACGGCTGAGCTATGCCGATCTGAAGCCAGGAGCCAGGAGCTTACTCTGGGTCTCCCACATGGGTGCAGGGGCCCAAGAACTTGGGCCATCTTCCACTGCTTTCCCAGTCCATAGCAGAGAGCTGGATAGGAAGTAGAGCAGCCAGGACTCGAACAGGTGGCCATATGGGATGCCAGCACTGCAGGAGGCAACTTTACTGCTACGCCACAGAGCCGGCCACAGGCCCTCAATATTTATTAGTTGGATTTTGAGTACGTGAAAGAGAAGTTCATGGGGCCAGCACTGAGGCTCACTTGGTTAATCCTCCACCTGCAGAGCCAATATCCCATGTGGGCACCGATTCTAGTCCCGGCTGCTCCTCTCCCAGTCCAGCTCTCTGCTGTGGCCCGGGAAGGCAGTGGAGGACGGCCCAAGTGCTTGGGCCCTGCACCCACATGGGAGACCAGGAGGAAGCACTTGGCTCCTGGCTTTGGATTGGTGCAGTTCCAGCCATAGCGGCCATTTGGGGGGGGGGGTGCACCAACAGAAGGAAGACCTTTCTCTCTGTCTCTCTCTCACTGTCTATAATTACCTGTCAAATAAATACAAAAAAAAAAAAAAGAAAAAGAAGAGAAGTTCAGGAGGAATTTAGAAAGAATAAGAAAAGCACAAAATTTAGACAGATATTTATTTAAATTTCCATAAAAACTGGGGTTCCTGGTGTCAGCATATCATCTAAGAGGTACCTCTGTTCCATGTCAAATTTCTTCCTACCCCAGTGGACAGTTGCATGCAAGTAGGGACTCACCCTGTACTGATATACACTTCATGCATTACTGAGCATCTTTCTACTTTTTGATCTAGGATTCTTTGATGATGATGTTAAAATCTCCTCCAGCCACATATACATAAAATCCTGAACTACAAGGGAATTCATGCTTCCAGAGAAACCTTTAGCCCCAGGCAGATGGGATCCCAATCCCCCTTCCTAAATGAGATAATCTGAGAAGGTATTCTGCTTGCAGCCAAGAAAGTGAGTCAGCATGTAATTCTCAACTACTGCAGAAGTGACTTGGAGAGCACATCCCTACGTAAGATTCTCATATTTTTCTCTTTCACTTTCCCTGCTCCTTCAATCCGGTGTCCTGAGATCAATTCCCAAAGAACTGTTTTCACTGAGTCTTTTGAGTTCACACTCACTTTAAGAGGAACCAATTTTAATACCATCTTTATTTTTTCCCAAAATCCTTTTATTTGATGAGTACAAATTTCATAGGTACAACTTTAGAAATATATTGATTCTTCCCACCATACCTGCCCTCTCACCCTCAATCCCACCCAACCTCCTCCTTCCTCTCCCATGCCCAGTCCCATGCTCCATTAAGGAAAAAAAAAAAAAAAAAAACTGTTCCTCAACAGTCAAGACAGGAGCTGTTCAAGTCATTGCTTCTCAAAATGTCAATTTCACTTCTAGGCCGGCGCCGCGGCTCACCAGGCTAATCCTCCACATTGCGGCGCCGGCACAACGGGTTCTAGTCCCGGTCGGGGCACCGGATTCCGTCCCGGTTGCTCCTCTTCCTGTTCAGCTCTCTGCTGTGGCCAGGGAGTGCAGTGGAGGATGGCCCAAGTCCTTGGGCCCTGCACCCGCATGGGAGACCAGGATAGGTACCTGGCTCCTGCCATCGGATCAGCACGTTGCGCCTGCCGCAGCGTGCCGACCGTGGCGGCCGTTGGAGGGTGAACCAATGGCAAAGGAAGACCTTTCTCTCTGTCTCTCTCTCTCTCTCACTGTCCACTCTGCCTGTCAAAAAAAAAAAAAAAAAATTTCACTTCTATAGATTTCCTTTTAAGGTACCCTAATCTACTGTTTATGGGAATGCAAACTGGTAAATCCACTATGGAAGACAGTTTTGAGATACCTCAGAAATCTGAATATAGTCCTACCATATGACCCAGATATCCCACTCCTGAAAACTTACCCAAAGGAAATTAAATCAGCAAATAAAAGACTTATCTGCACCTATATGTTTATTGCAGCTCAATTCACAATAGCTAAGACATGGAATCAACCTAAGTGCCCATCAATGGAGGACTGGATAAAGAAATAATGGGATATGTACTCTATGGAATATGACACAGTGGTTAAAAAAATGAACTCTGGTCATTTGCAATAAAATGGAGAAATCTGGAAAACATCACACTGAGTGAAATAAGCCAGTCCCAAAGGGACAAATATCATATGTTCTACCTGATCTGTGACAACTAACTGAGCACCTAAAAGGAAACCTGTAGAAGTAAAATGGACATTATGAGAAGTAATGACTTGATTAGCCTTTGTCCTGACTATCGAGGAACAGCTTATTATTTTATTCTTTTTACTATTTTCTTGTTCTACTTAACATCAGTGGTTGAACTCTTTACTTAACACAAAATTATTCTTAGGTATTTAAATCCAATCGAAAATTGATCCCTGTAAAAAATAAGAGAATAAGACAGGGAGGAGATGTACAGTTCAACACATGTTCCTACAGACTTACCCCTAAGGGCAAAGCTAAAAACTTGCCATGGGACTCCAAATCCCAAAAAGTTGGCAAGTACTAATGACATCTTACTAGTTAAAGTGATCATTTTAAGTGCATAACAGATCATAAAGTTAGGAATAAGTGTCAAAGGGATCACATAAATAAGACAAAGTGTCTTCTAATAACAATAGAATTAAAAATGAGAGAATGATCCAACGTGGGAAGCAGACCACACAGCAGACTCATAGAATGACAAATGCTCTGCCGGCGCCGTGGCTCAATAGGCTAATCCTCCACCTTGCGGCGCCGGCACACCGGGTTCTAGTCCCGGTCGGGGCACCGGATTCTGTCCCGGTGGCCCCTCTTCCAGGCCAGCTCTCTGCTATGGCCAGGGAGTGCAGTGGAGGATGGCCCAGGTGCTTGGGCCCTGCACCCCATGGGAGACCAGGAAAAGCACCTGGCTCCTGGCTCCTGCCAGGATCAGCGCGGTGCGCCGGCTGCAGCGGCGGCCATTGGAGGGTGAACCAACGGCAAAAGGAAGACCTTTCTCTCTCTGTCTCTCTCTCACTGTCCACTCTGCCTGTCAAAAAAAAAAAAAAAAAAAAAAAAAAAAAAAAAAAAAAGAATGACAAATGCCCTAAATAGCACTCTGGCCTCAGAATCAGCCCTTAAGGCATTCAGATCTGGCTAAAAAGCCCATGAAAGCATTTCAGGTATGGAAAGTCAAGATACTGTGGCAAAAAAAAAAATGGCTTATGTGGGGAGCAACTCGGACTAGACTGTTGCTGGAATTAAGACTTATTCTATGCATCTGCTCTCCCACAATATGGCGCTGAGAAGGGAGAAACAGCTTCTACGCAGCTGCCTCCAGTTCAACCAAGAAACTGTAGGACCTGCTCCTGATTGGAGGAGAGCAGCATACTTGGCGTGTGGGTAGCAGAGTTGGGATTGGTGGAAGAGGACTATAAAGGAGGAGAGAGACAACATGCACGAGGAACATCTAAGGGGAACATCTATCTGAAGGAACACCTGTGCAGCCCCCGAGAGAGCCGGCCGGCGGTGTGCTGCTCCCCCGCGGAAGTGGGGAATGTGGCAGGGGGAACCGCCCTTCCACGGAGGTGGAAGGGTCGGTAGCCAACCCGGGAAGAACCAGCAGCAAACCCGGGAAGGGCCGAGCAGACGAAAGAACAGCGCAGGGTCCTGTGTCGTTCCTCCACGAAGACGGGGAGCGACAGCTTACATGAAAGATCTCTGTGAGTGAGATCCCAGTGGAAAGAAGGGGCCATTAAAGAAGGTACCTTTCTCTGAAGGGAGGAGAGAA
The DNA here is from genome assembly GCF_051225735.1 of Oryctolagus cuniculus. Taxonomy (NCBI): domain Eukaryota; kingdom Metazoa; phylum Chordata; class Mammalia; order Lagomorpha; family Leporidae; genus Oryctolagus; species Oryctolagus cuniculus. The sequence goes on from NC_142875.1 coordinate 59,539,691, forward strand.
CTTCCACTTTGCTTCTGGCCCTGTATAAATACTAATTGAGTTTGTGAACTCAAAAGGCTTCCATAGCTTTGGCAGCTCATGACAAGAGCCTTGAGTGATCACTGACGTGATAAATAAGAGTGTCAATTGTTAAATCAACAGGAGTTACTGTGTACCTGCTCCCCATGTAGGATCTCTGTCCTTAATGAGTATTATGAGAATTAATGGTAAAACTTGTCTTCAAACAGTACTTTATACTTCATGTATCTGTGTAGATGCAAACTGTTGAAATCTTTACTTAGTATAGAGTTGTATATAAACATAACCAGAAATGAATCTTAATGAAGAATGGGATGGGAGAAGCAGTAGGAGGGGGGATGGGAGTGGGAAAGGGAGGGTGGGTATGGGGGGAAAAGTGCTATATTCCAAAAGCTGTACCTATAAAATTTTATATTTATTAAATAAAAGCTTTCTTTAAAAAACAGATTTCCTTTTAGGTGCTCTATCAGTTATCACAGATCAGGAAGAACATATGGTGTTTGTCCCTTTGGGACTGGCTTATTTCACTCAGTGTGATGTTTTCCAGAATCAGCCATTTTGATGCAAATGACCGGAGTTCATTTTTTTATTGCTGTGTCGTATTCCATAGAGTATATATCCCATAATTCCTTTATCCAGTCTTCATCTGTTTGGCATTTAGGTTGATTCCATGTTTTAGCTATTGTGAATTGAGCTGCAATAAGCATGGAGGTGCACATAACTCTTTATTTGCTGATTTAATTTCCTTTGGGTAAGTTTTCAGGAGTGGGATGGCTGGGTCATATGGTAGGTCTATATTCAGATTTCTGAGGTATCTCCAAACTGAATTCCATTGTCATTTTACCAGTTTAGATTCCCACAAACAGTGGATTAGGCTACCTTTTTCCCCAAAATCTCACCAGCATTTTTTGTTTGTTGATTTCTGCATGAAAGCCATTCTAACTGGGGTGAGGTGGAACCTTCTTGTGGTTTTGATTTGCATTTCCCTGATGGCTAGTGATCCTGAACATTTTTACATGTGTCTGTTGGCCATTTGGATTTCCTCTTTTGAAAAAGTCTAAGTCCTTAGCCCATCTCTTAAGTGGGTTGTTTGTTTTGTTGTTCTGGAGTTTCTTGATCTCTTTATAGATTCTGGTTATTAATCCTTTATTAGTTGCATAGTGTGCAAATAATTTCTCCCATTCTGTTGGTTGCCTCCTAACTATTTCTTTTGCAGTACAGAAGCTTCTCAATTTGATGTGATTCCATTTGTTTCCGTTTTCTCCCTAACTCTTCCCTGAGACTGCACTCTTTCCACTTTTGTTAAACTATCTTCTTCTAGACTCAAGCAGCAAGCTCCCTCCCTACTCCGCCATCTTATTCCAATTTCCTAATACAATTTTAAGATGGTATGAAGATTAGGACTTGAAGTTTGGCAGGAGCTATGCATGAGAAAATATCCCATTACAAGAAGTGTGGCAAGTGTATTGTTGGATGAAGCACGATGGGCAATAATCAAGGCTGATCTTTAGGTGATAAGAACTACCATGGAACCCAGTTGTTAATATCATACTAGTTCACTCTACCTGTACATAGCTGCTGCTATGAGCTCCCAGAGGGCTTCTCCCCAACATCCTGGCAAGCTCAGCCTCTCTGAACCTGCAAGATGCCTCACACACCAGCAACTAAAGGAATAATGTCAGGGACTCTCAAGATTCATGCCAGTGCCACAACTCCTGTCAGAGCTTACTGATAACGTCCATGCTGTAATGATTGTCAAATAATTTTAATATCCTTGGCTATAACAATTCATAGAAATAATACATAATTTTAGAGATATGGGAAGTGGCTATCAGGGATGATATTCTGAAGAAATGACACTAAAATTGCATAAATGTTGGACACAACAATAGCTTGTATGGAGTCAGCGCTGTGGCGTAGTAGGCTAAGCCTCTGCCTGCAGCACCAGCATCCCATATGGGCACCAGTTCATATCCTGTTTGCTCCTCTTCTGATCCAGCTCTCTGCTTATGGCCTGGGAAAGCAGTGGAAGACAGCCCAATTGCTTGGGTCCCACACACAGGAGACCCAAAAGAAGTGCCTGGTTTTGGATTGGCCCAGCTCTGGCCATTGTGGCTGTTTGGGGAGTGAACCAACACATGGAACACCTTTTTCTCTGTCTCTCCCTCTCTCTCTGTAGCTCTACCTCTCAAATAAATAAAAATCTTAAAAAAAAAAAAGAACAGTGGGGCCAGTGCTATGGTGTAGCAGGTAAAGCCGCCACCTGCAGTGCCGGCATCCCATATAGAATCCGGTTTGAGACCTGGCTGCTCTACTGCCGATCCAGCTCCCTGCTATGGCATGGGAAAGCAGTAGAAAAGGGCCCAAGCCCTTGGGCCCCTGCACCCATGTGGGAGACATAGAAGAAGCTCCTGGCTCCTGGCTTTTGATGGGCACAGCTCTGGCCGTTATGGCCATCTGGGGAGGGAACCAGCAGATGGAGGACTTCTCTCTCTCTTTCTCTCTCTCTCTCTGTCTCTCTCTCTGTCTCTGTCTCTCTCTCTCTCTCTCTGCCTCTCCTCTCTCTGTGTAACTCTTTTAAGTAAATAAATTTTAAAAAAAAGAATATCTTATATGAATGCCTAAAGATAACAAGAACTATAGCACTTTAGAATAAGCTACAGAATTTCAACATAGCTGACCAGCAATGTTGAATAATAATTAATTAAATAATTAAATAATTGCCAGATCATAAATGCCATGTTAGTAGCTTCAGTTTTGCAGTCCAGCATTGTGGCATAGTGGGTAAAGCCGCTGTCTTCAATACTAGCATCCCACATGGGCACTGGTTCACATCCTGGTTGCTCCACTTCCAATCCAGCTCAGTGCCAATGACCTGGAGAAAGCAGCAGAAGACAGCCTAAGTGTTTAGACCCCTGCCACCCATGTGGCAGACCTGCATGAAGCTCATGGCTTTGGCCTAGCCCAGCACTGGCTGTTGAAGCCATCTGCAACCAGTGGATGTACCAGTGGATGGAAGACTGATCTCTCTTTCTCTTTCTCTCTCCCTCTCTCTAACTTTGTCTTTAAAATAAATAAATGAATCTTAAAAGAAAAAAAAACCAGCTGAAGTTTTCTCCAAAGCCATGAAACAGACAAAGGCTCGAATCACTGAATTCATGGTGATTCTTGCCACTTCTACCTCAGGGGAGTAAAGTCTTTGGTCAGGCCTGAATAAGTCCTTTAAAAAAGTTCCTTTCCAGTGGCTCCCCCCTCAATAATAGCAGCAAACATTATTGGCTGTTTGCTTCTGGCATGCAGGCACTATTTGAATTAATTTATTTATATTGTCATTTAATCCTCACAAGAAATCTGTCAATTGGGTCCTGTTATTATCCCTACTTCATAGGTGAGGAAGCAGAGTCAGAGAGGGGTTAAGTGATTTGACCAAGGTTACAGTGCTAGCAAGTGGCAGAGCTGGCTCCTTAATTCCCATGTTTTACACGTTAGGCCGGCTAATCGGATTCCAAATGAAGGACATGCAATTCAGAAGCTGTTCCATAGAGTGTCTCAGGGTTGGAGCTGAGTTTCAGCAGTATATCTATCCAGATTAATAATGAGAGAATAGAAATCCAAGAGTCAATTATAAGAGTTTGAGTCCAAAAACACAATGTGTTGGGTCTGTAATTCCCAAGGCCAGTGATGAGTTTCACCACATCATAAATACATAATGTACAGAAAATAGAAGAAAATTCAATGGCCAGTCAATGATTGACATTATAAAGAACATTTCTGGGATTTAGAGAATAAGTGTAGAAGAAACGATTGAAATATTTATAGATCTCAACTTCTCATTTACCAGTGAATGCAAGTGTGAGTCATTCAAATATCCTTGGTGGGTATCACAACTGTGGAAATACAAAACTGCGTAGGAATCTTGCTTCCAAAATATGGGAGACGTGCTTCTCACTCTCTATGATTTTACAATTTCTGATAGAAAGCCAATATAAAACACAAATAACTACAATATAAGGTAAGTGCAGTAAGTGCTCAGAGACTGTACAATGAGGCTCAGGAACCCTCAAAGAGCAGAATAAGAGAAAGCAGGATGTAGAGTACAGATTTTGAGGTAGTTCTTAAAGATAGAGATGGGGGAAATGGAACTAGTCCAAGGATGTAGAAGAGAAATTGAAGAAGTAGGAAATATTTTGTAATGGAAAAAAAATTTCAACTGATTCCAAGTAGAATTATGGAAAGGAGTCAAAAATGCCCATTCATTCAATCTATATATTTTTACCCATGCCTCCTTTATCTCAAACATTGTGTTGGGAATAGCAGATCATGTACCAGTTGCTATAGAAGAACATGTCTATGCCTTTATAGGGTTTATTTCCAAAGGTAGTGGCAAACAATAAAGAAAAACAAATAGGCCAAGTAGCTTAGTTGAAATAACTAGCCTGAAGACTGGAAAAATACATTTGGTATATAGTATGAAAACCCATAATGCCAGATTTGTACTTCCTTCTACAGGCAATAGGGAAACAGTGGTTTTTCCATCAAAAGTACGAGAAGGGAGTGACAATCAACCTGATTTTTTGAGACATTTGATCTCAGGATGGAAGGCAGGAGCAAAGAGTTATTCAGGAGGTTACTTACTCATTTGACAGGAGAACTAAGATGGTGGTATACTAAAAAGTGTATGAAGGGTCTTTAATAAGTTCATGAGAAATACATATTATGAAAAAATATGGCCGGTGCCATGGCTCAATAGGCTAATCCTCCACTTGCAGCACCAGCACACCGGGTTCTAGTCCCGGTCAGGGTGCCAGATTCTGTCCCGGTTGCCCCTCTTCCGGGCCAGCTCTCTGCTGTGGCCCAGGAGTGCAGTGGAGGATGGCCCAAATCCTTGGGCCCTGCACCCATATGGGAGACCTGGAGAAGCACCTGGCTCCTGCCTTCTGATCAGCGCAGTGCGCTGGCCGCAGCGCACTGGCCGCGGCAGCCACTGGGGGGTGAACCAACGGCAAAAGAAAGACCTTTCTGTCTCTCTCTCTCACTGTCCACTCTGCCTGTCAAAAAAAACATATGTTGGGGCCAGCACCATGGCTCACTTGGTTAATCCTCCACATGCAGCGTCAGCATCCCATATGGGTGGTGGGTTCTAATCCCGGATGCTCCTCTTCCAGTCCAGCTCTCCGCTGTGGCCAGGGAGGCCAGTGGAAGATGGCCTAAGTGCTTGGCCCCTGCACCAGCATGGGAGACCAGGAGGAAGCACCTGGCTTCTGGCTTCGGATTGGCACCGCGCCAACCATAGCAGCCATTTGGGGAGTGAACCAAAAGGAAAACCTTTCTCTCTGTCTCTCTCTCTCTCTCACTGTCTATAACTCTACCTGTCAAAAAAATAAATATATATGCGCAGCTTTCAACAGTTTTTTGCACCAACATAAATTTTTCTTTGAATTCAATTTTCCCACAAATGGTTTGCAGTACCCTTGAATATGAGAAAAATACAAAGGAACTAAACATAGACCTCAGTGGATAACTGGATGTGGCAAAAGAAGGACAGGGAGGATTCCACAGTTAGCATCTGCTCAGTCAGCAAGAACAATGGAGCTGCTGGCAACCAGTAGAACCAGAAGAAGATGGCTTGAAAGTTAAAAAAAAAATTTAAATTCTGATAGAGTATCTGTTTGGAGATGTCTGATTGTCTATTAAGATCGATATCTGAGTACCTATTTTGTACTAAGTACCATTGTCAGTGCTTTTGATAGGTAGATAAAAAGCCTGTAATTTGGATAATAAATCTGAACTGAAAAGAGAGCTGTATAGGAACTATAGACATAGATGTAGATATTTACATAGATGGCTACATAGAGATATATTGAAACTGTAAGAAAAAAATGGTAGCATATCTGACACTATAGCTGTCATTGAGACCTCCTCTTATTTTTAGATAGAATCTTTTTTCTAGAGCAGAGACAAAGAATAAGAGATGGATGGGGATGCTTATTGCCTTCAGGGCTACCCCCGGCTTTTCATAGGAAACCTAACACACTGACTTTAGCAGTTTTCAGCTAGACCTGGGCCTGCATATTTCTTATTCACTCTCCCTGCATGCAAGACTGGAAGTCCAGAGGAAAAAGTAAAGCACTCTAACAACAGAGTATGAGAAAGATGCTTATATATCATGATATAGGTTTTAAGGCTACTCTATTTTAAAGCTACTCTATTCTGCTTAACTACTCCTTGATAGTTATTCATTGATTAACTCATCCCTTCATGGAAAATATACACTAGAATGGGGAGGGGATCCATTATCATCTATCCATACTACTGCTCCTACCTAACTAGGCCATGAGGAACAGCCTGGACAGCAGCATCCATGTGAGCTCACTCACCTAACATCAGTCACAGAATGTAGAAGGGACCAGAGCAGCCCCATCGTCTGTCTAGAAAAATATCTCTTCCCAAATGCCTGGCTTTAATTTCGCTGTGCTATCTAGGACTTGTTTCAAAGAAATGCAATGAGAGGACCGCAGTGACAGTAAAGGTAAAGAAGAAACAAGATTGGTCAGGTAGCGGCAGAAGCCAGGTAAGGACTACACGGAAGCTCATAGTGTTCTACAGATTTCTTCATCTGCTCATATTTCTTATAACCCAAGAACACATTTTTCATTTTAAATTTATTCCTACAAGTAGACCTGGGCTTTGATGCAGCTCCCTTCGGAAGGAAGCAGGAAGAGACTCGAAAAGCCAGCATTCCCAAGGGCTGCTTCCGGAGTTTGCCGTAGGTTGTATCTTCCTCACAGGGGACTTCCCAGGAAAGACCAAGCACACACCTTTACCCCCATGTTCTCAAAAAGAATCGCAATGAAGTAACGCGAACCTTGCACAAAAGAGAAATAAATCCCAAAGTGCATTGTGAACAGGAATTGATCAACATTAGTTCAGAGATGCTGCTGAATTTATGAAGGGCAGAGGGGGAGAAAAAACAGAAACATATTGAAGTCTAACCTGAGCAAGGAGGCTCCAGAGGAAGTGTCATGAGAGGCAGGAGCTCCTCTTCCTACAGAACCTTGGGGAGCTCTCAGCTTTGAGTCCTGCCTCCTAAGAAGGAGTGGAATATGATACAGAGTAACTGAAAGTCTGTACAACTTGCCTGTGTTCCCATAACTCTGCACAGAGAGGCCAACACTCATGGCATGGGGCCCCCAGGGAGAAGTAGGAGATCAGCTCTCTGAAGAAGCTGAACAAACTGTTTCAGGAGTGTTGAGGCTGACATGCCTGGCCCACAGATGCTGAACTTGCAGTCACCTGTTGCAATTAGAAGCCAAGGACTACAACCCAGTGTTGACAAAGAATCTCATAACGGAAACTAGTGGTGGCAATGACTGTGGGTTAGTATCATACGGATGTTTGCTTGTGATGTACAGGTGTTTGTATCATAATAAATTTTTCAAATATTAGATGCATAAAAATAAATTATGCTTAGAAAATAAAATGTGTACAACAAACATCACCATAAACTATACAAATATATGCAAATTCAGTAACAGCCTATTAGTAAGCCAAGAATATGTACATGTATGTATGCAAACAGAAACAGATTAATATGAATGCATTAAAGTACACTGACCTCCTATTACTGAGAAGAAAAAATGCATATATATGCAAATAAATACAACATAAAATGAAATTATGTTTCATATACAGGAGATAACAATTAGTAGCTTATAAGATACAAATGCAGAATTACTAAGACATATCTGAAATAAGATTGCTAACCTTGAACAATAAAAGCTTTAGAGGCACAATCTAAAATGTTAGTGGGAAGAGGAAAACATAGTAATATTAATGTCAACATATTTGATTTTCCAACACTAGAGCTATTGATTATTTCCTCCAGCACACTGGTTGGAAACAACCATTTGTCTGATATAATTTTATTTCTGTTATTATTCCCAACAGCTACTTTTTCAAATAGCAAGTGCAAAATAAACCAGATTTGAAAAGTTTTGGAAGGTTTTTTTTTTTTTTCAGTGGGTGCTAGTAGACAGAAATATCAAAATGGAAACACATAAAGGAAGATCAATTTGATAAAGCAAGATCCATGATTTCAGAAAAATCATAACTTCAAATTTGGGTCAGTATTTATGTATGCATCTCTGAGTCCATCTCAAATTGGCAACTCAAAGTCCACAAAAACAGCTCCTGGCAACCATAAAAGGGTTGCACGGTGAGAATTATGACAAGCTCCCGAAAAAGGCATTCCATTTGTCTGGGTCCACTAAGTTTCATTGGAGTCTGAACAATCTTTTGGAAGATAAATGCCTTATTTGAGATAGGGAGGCTGGCTGATAGAGGCTGATAGAGACGACAGATTTGGACCAGCCATCATTTCTATGTTAGGACAGCATCAAAGTCCCACTAATCCCAACAGCTTTAAACTACCCTGCTTCTGTCTCTCTCCCTCTCTCAACAGAGTGTGGCTTCTAGCAGCCTATAGCCTGCCACGTAAATTAACAGGATCAGTCTTCTCAGTGGCTAGCCTCCATTTTAAACAAGTGTGGAGCACAACTTACCATTTGCATATTCTTGAGAATGTGTTATTTTAGAGATTCCTGAAGGTTAATACTCTTTCACCTATTAAAAAGAATGCTGGTTTCAGTAATGCAGGCTTGCAGCCAGGCAGCCCACACTGCTTATTTGCTGCCGATTTTAATAATAGAATCACGCCATAATGAAACCTTTTTAACGTATGGTAATTTAATTGCAGAAACCCTGTCTGTTTCAACAAAAGCCTTCCATAAGTAGCTTTAGAGATTAAGTTATGGGAGGTGACTCTCATGCCATCTCCCTGTGGATGTGTATTACATTGCATTACATCCCTGCCATTCTACACTGGTACAAAAGCAGGCTCGGATCTCCTTAATTCAGCTCTGAAATTAAAACTTGGTTTATAAACCTATGAATCATTCTACCCAGTTGAGGGAGTTAGCTTTCAACCAACTTCAGAACTTAATAACCTTAAGCGTGTTGAGAATCACAGAATGGGGAATAGTAGGGATCTTCAAACAGATACAATGATAGGAGTAATAATTACATAACCATAATAGCCAAAATGTATTGAGTGTAAAATGGGGGTTATTAACTGTACCAAATATTTGACCTTGCCTCTCAAAACAGCTCTGGAATAGGAGGTCTATATTGTCCAAGTTTTACAGAAGTTTTAGTGTAAGTGCCAGTCTTAGATTCCTCGGGCTGCCATAACAAATTGCCACAGCTGGGTAGCTTACATGACAAAAACTTATTGTCTCATGCTTCTGAGAGCCAGAAGACAGAAGTCGAGGTGCTGGCAGGGCTGGTTCCCTCTGATGGCTGTGTGGGAGGATCTGCCTATGTTCTCCTCTAACTTCTAGTGGTTTACCAGCCATCCTTAGTGCTCCTTGGGTTCCAAAGTGTTATCTAGGGGCCAGCATTGTGGTGTAGCAGATTAATCCACCTTGCAAAACCAGCATCCTATATGGGTGCTGGTTCGAGACCTGGTTGCTCCACTTCGGATCCAGCTCCCTGATAATGTGCATGGGGTAAGCAGCAGAAGGTGGCCCAAGTACTTGGGTCCCTGCACTCATGTGAGAGACCCAGAAGAAGCTCCTGGCTTCAACTTGGCCCAGCGCTGACCATTGCAGCCATCTGGGGAGTGAACCAGAGAATGGAAGATCGATCTCTCTCTCTCTTCCTCTCTCTCCTCCTCCTCCTCCTCCTCCTCCTTTTCCTTTTCCTCCCTGCAACTCTGCCTTTCAAATAAATAAAAAATAAATGTTAGAAAAAGTCACCTAAATCTCTGCCTTTGCTATCATACAGCATTGTCCTTGTGTGCATGTCTGTGTCCAGATTTCCATTTGAATAGCTATCAATCCTATTGGACTACAATCCATCCTAAAAATGCATGCTAAATAATTATATCTGAAATGGCCTATTTCCAAATAAGGTCAAGTTCATAGGTATTGTGAACTAGAACTTAAGCTTATTAATTATAAGGGGACACAATCCAACCTTTAAGGAAGTGGGGTGAATATTCCCAATTTGCATTTCTTTTTAAAAAAATTATTAGTATAAAGTGAATAGATTCCATGTATTTCATCCATACAATTCTTTTTTTTTAACTTTTATTTAATGAATATAAATTTCCAAAGTACGATTTCTGGATTACAATGGCTTCCCCCCCATACCGTCCCTCCCACCCACAACCCTCCCCTTTCCCACTCCCTCTCTCCTTCCATTCACATCAAGATTCATTTTCGATTATCTTAATATACAGAAGATCAGCTTAGTATACATTAAGTAAGGATTTCAACAGTTTGCTCCCACACAGAAACATAAAGTGAAAAATAATAGATGATTTTTTTTAAATGATGATGAAATCAGATCAGACCTATTGTCATGTTTAATCCCAGTGAGAGTCAAGTTGGGAGTTAATAATTTCTTTTTTTTTTTTACAGAGGATCAGTTTAGTATGCATTAAGTAAAGATTTCAACAGTTTGCACCCCCATAGAAACACAAAGTGAAATATATTGTTTGAGTACTCGTTATAGCATTAAATCTCAATGCACAGCACATTAAGGACAGAGAACCTACATGAGGAGTAAGTACACAGTGACTCCTGTTGCTGACTTTACCAATTGACACTCCTGTCTATGGCATCAGTAATCTCCCTATGCTCCAGTCATGAGTTTCCAAGGCTATGGAAGCCCTCTGAGTTCTCCGATTATTATCTTGTTTAGACATAAGAACTCTACTAAGAGACTATTGGAACTCATAGAAGATTTTGGCAAAGTAGCAGGGTATAAAATCAATGCACAAAAATCAACAGCCTTTGTATACACAGACAATGCCATGGCTGAGGAAGAACTTCTAAGATCAATCCCATTCACAATAGCTACAAAAACAATCAAATACCTTGGAATAAACTTAACCAAGGACGTTAAAGATCTCTACGATGAAAATTACAAAACCTTAAAGAAAGAAATAGAAGAGGATACCAAGAAATTGAAAAATCTTCCATGCTCATGGATTGGAAGAATCAATATCATCAAAATGTCCATTCTCCCAAAAGCAATTTATAAATTCAATGCAATACCAATCAAGATACCGAAGACCTTCTTCTCAGATCTGGAAAAAATGGTGCTGAAATTTATATGGAGGCACAAGAGACCTCGAATAGCTAAAGCAATCTTGTACAACAAAAACAAAGCCAGAGGCATCACAATACCAGATTTCAGGACATACTACAGGGCAGTTGTAATCAAAACAGCATGGTACTGGTACAGAAACAGATGGATAGACCAATGGAACAGAATTGAAACACCAGAAATCAACCCAAACATCTACAGCCAACTTATATTTGATCAAGGATCTAAAACTAATTCCTGGAGCAAGGACAGTCTATTCAATAAATGGTGCTGGGAAAATTGGATTTCCACGTGCAGAAGCAGGAAGCAAGACCCCTACCTTACACCTTACACAAAAATCCACTCAACATGGATTAAAGACCTAAATCTACGACCTGACACCATCAAGTTACTAGAGAACATTGGAGAAACCCTTCAAGATATTGGCACAGGCAAAGAGTTTCTGGAAAAGACCCGGGAGGCACAGGCCGTCAAAGCCAAAATCAACTATTGGGATTGCATCAAATTGAGAAGTTTCTGTACTGCAAAAGAAACAGTCAGGAGAGTGAAGAGACAACCGACAGAATGGGAAAAAATATTTGCAAACTATGCAACAGATAAAGGGTTAATAACCAGAATCTACAAAGAGATCAAGAAACTCCACAAAAACAAAACCAACAACCCAATTAAGCGATGGGCCAAGGACCTCAATAGACATTTTTCAAAAGAGGAAATCCAAATGGCCAACAGGCACATGAAAAAATGTTCAAGGTCATTAGCAATCAGGGAAATGCAAATCAAAACCACAATGAGGTTTCACCTCACCCCAGTTAGAATGGCTCACATGCAGAAATCTACCAACAACAGATGCTGGCGAGGATGTGGGGAAAAAGGGACACTAACCCACTGTTGGTGGGAATGCAAACTGGTCAAGCCACTATGGAAGTCAGTCTGGAGATTCCTCAGAAACCTGAAGATAACCCTACCATTCAATCCAGCCATCCCACTCCTTGGAATTTACCCAAAGGAGTTTAAATTGGCAAACAAAAAAGCGGTCTGCACCCTAATGTTTATTGCAGCTCAATTCACAATAGCTAAGACCTGGAACCAACCTAAATGCCCATCAACGGTAGACTGGATAAAGAAATTATGGGATATGTACTCTTTAGAATACTATACCGCAGTAAGAAACAACGAAATCCAGTCATTTGCAACAAAATGGAGGAATCTGGAACACATCATGCTGAGTGAAATAAGACAGTCCCAAAGGGACAAATACCATATGTTCTCCCTGATCGGTGACAACTGACTGAACACCAAAAAGGAAACCTCCTGAAGTGAAATGGACACTATGGGAAACGGTGACTTGATCAGCATAGCCCTGACTGTTAATGAACAACTTAATACATTATCCCTCTTAGTATTTTTTTTTTGTCTGTTCTACTTAATATGACTGGTTTAATTCTGTAATTAATACACAGTTATTCTTAAGTGTTGAAAATTAACTGAAATGTGATCCCTGTTAAACATAAGAGTGGGAATAAGAGAGGGAAGAGATGTATAATTTGGGACATGCTCAAGCTGACTTGCCCCAAATGGTAGAGTTAGAAACATACCAGGGGATTCCAATTCAATCCCATCAAGGTGGCATGTACCAATGCCATCTCTGTCGCTCCCCCTCTTCGTGGAGGAGCAACACTGAACCCTGCGCTGTTCTTTCGTCTGCTCGGCCCTCCCCGGGTTTGCTGCTGGTTCTTCCCGGGTTGGCTATTGTCCCTTCCACCTCCGTGGAAGGGCGGTTCCCCCTGGCCGCATTCCCCACTTCCGCAGGGGAGCGGCACACCGCCGGCCGGCTTTCTCGGGGGCTGCACAGGTGTTCCTTCAGATGTTCCTCTTAGATGTTCCTGGTGCATGCCGTCTCTCTCCTCCTTTATAGTCCTCCTCCGCCAATCCTAACTCGGCTGCCCACACGCCGAGTATGCTGCTCTCCAATCAGGAGCAAGTCCTACAGTTTATTGGCTGAACTGGAGGCAGCTGGGTAGAAGCTGTTTTCTTCTCTCCCAGCGCCATATTGTGGGAGAGCAGATGCATAGAATAAGTCCTAATTCCAGTAACTCAGTCCAGTCCGGGCTGCTCCCCACAGATCCCCCTTTCTTTTTATTTTTTGGCGTTGATACATGCCTGTCTTCGGTGTCCCACAGCACACACTCTGCTCTACTTGCTAGAGTTGCCACAGGCTCTTACAAGTCCTATCAATCAGGCAAACCAAATCCGGGTCCTCTCTTCGCCATGTTGTGAGGAGGTTTTTAGGCGCTGATGCGTGCCTGTGTTCGGTGCCCTGCAGCGCATGCTCTGGTCGAGCCTGCAGGGGCTTACAAGCCCTAACAATCAGGCAAACCGAATCCAAGCCTTCTCATTGCCGTATTGTGGGGGAGACTTATTAGTGTTGGTTTGTGCCTATCTTCGGTGACCTGCAGCTCATACTCTGGTCGAGCTGCCTGCTGGTGCTTATCGCCTTAATCAGGCAGACCGAATCCAAGCCTCCTAATTGTTGCATTGTGGGGAAGCCTTACTGATGTTAATTCGTGCCTGTCTTCGGTGACCTGCGGCGCATAAGCTGCTAGCCGCCCAGGTGCTCATCGCCTCACTTAATCAGGCAGACCGAATCCAAGCTTTCTCGTTGCCATGTTGAGGGGAGGCCTTATTTTTCTCTATTTCTCTATCTCCGGGTATTCCTATTTCTCCCATTTTACTTCTATCTTCCAGCATTCCTATTTTTCTCACTTTACTTCTAAACTTCTATTTCTCTTATCCCTGCGGCTTTCCGGCACCTCGCCCCACCGGCAGGTTCCCGGCTCTGGGCCGCTTCAGCCCGCGCGCCTCTCTCATCTGCGCAGCTTCCCGGCTTTGCGCGGCTCGGCTTCGCGCGCTCCGCGGTCTCCACGCTTAACCCTTTCGCGTCTGAACCACGGCCTACGCCAGCCCCGTTCCCTATCTATTCACGCCCCGTGCTCTCTCTGCACGCGGCGGCTTCCGCGAGTAACACAGCGTAGCTTACGTGTCCGCCACTAGCATTCAATCTAAGTTCCCCGGGCTAGCCTGGCGAATTCAACCCAGCGTACGTCTCCGCCCCACGGTTTGGCTTCCCGTCCTTTGCTCCCCGGGCTAATCAGACGGATCCCAACCTGGCTCACGTTTCAGCTTCTGGTTTCAACTTTTCGCCCCCTATTCCCGGGCTAACTTGAGAACCCCAAAGTGGCTTCCGTTTCCGCCTCGGCCTGCCCCCCGCGGCTTCAATTTCCCTAACATTTTTCTCTACCCGGTATGTTTCCCCAAGCTTTCCTCCAACGATATTCCTCCCTCATTTCTCCTGGCCTCTCCCCACAGTCCGCGTCCGAGTCTGTTTGTTCTAGCTTTCACTTTTGCTTTCGACCTTAGAGATTTCTCCCAGCTTCCCCCCGTAGTCCGTATCTGAGTCTATGCCTAGGCTTTCAACAGCTTCCTCCGGCACCTCTTTCGTCCGGCTTTTCCCTAGGCTGTTTGCTAGTCTCTCTCTCCGGTATTTTCCCAGTTCTTCCCGTTTCTTCCCTCCTAAGTTTCTTATCCGTCCTAGGTTTCCTATCCGAGCTAGGTTTCCTATCCGTCCTAGGTTTTCTATCCGAGTCACGGCACCATTATGTCGCTCCCCCTCTTCGTGGAGGAACGACACTAAGCCCTGCCTAGGCTTCATATCCGAGTCACGGCACCATTATGTCGCTCCCCCTCTTCGTGGAGGAGCAACACTGAACCCTGCGCTGTTCTTTCGTCTGCTCGGCCCTCCCCGGGTTTGCTGCTGGTTCTTCCCGGGTTGGCTATTGTCCCTTCCACCTCCGTGGAAGGGCGGTTCCCCCTGGCCGCATTCCCCACTTCCGCAGGGGAGCGGCACACCGCCGGCCGGCTTTCTCGGGGGCTGCACAGGTGTTCCTTCAGATGTTCCTCTTAGATGTTCCTGGTGCATGCCGTCTCTCTCCTCCTTTATAGTCCTCCTCCGCCAATCCTAACTCGGCTGCCCACACGCCGAGTATGCTGCTCTCCAATCAGGAGCAAGTCCTACAGTTTATTGGCTGAACTGGAGGCAGCTGGGTAGAAGCTGTTTTCTTCTCTCCCAGCGCCATATTGTGGGAGAGCAGATGCATAGAATAAGTCCTAATTCCAGTAACTCAGTCCAGTCCGGGCTGCTCCCCACACATCTCACTAGTCCAAGTGATCAATTTCAGTTCACAATTGATCATAATGAAAGGACTAAGAGTCAAAGGGAGCACATAAACAAGTCTAGTACCTGCTAACGCTAACCGATAGAATAAATAAAGGGGAGAGTGATCCAACATGGGAAGTGAGATACTCAGCAGACTCATAGAATGGCAGATGTCCTAAATAGCACTCTGGCCTCAGAATCAGCCCTAAAGGCATTCGGATCTGGCTGAAAAGCCCATGAGAGTATTTCAGGCATGGAAAGCCAAGACACTCTGGCAAAAGATCTCTGCGAGTGAGATCCCAGTGGAAAGAACAGGTCTTCAAAGAAGGAGGTACCTTTCTCTGAAGGGAGGAGAGAACCTCCACTTTGACTATGACCTTGTCTAAACAAGATAAGAATCATCCATACAATTCTAAGATAACCATAACACCCTCCTTTTATCTATCCCTCACTTCAATCTCCCTCCTTCCTTCCTCTTTTTTTAATTTTTGCAAATAAATAATTTCAGTCCATTCTATAATTACAGGCTTACTGCACCACTTCTTATCTTTAATGTGCTTTTCCTAAGGCCTGCCCTTGCTTCTGATTTGAGATTTACTCAAGAAGACCTTGTTTCCTATGTATACTTTAGACCCGCCAATACTCCTTGTGACTTCAGGTGGTACAGTCTAACTCACCAAGAGACTGGTTTTTGCGGAAGTAGCCGCAAAAACCCTGTCCCCTTTAAAACTCTTGTAGAAGTATGTGGCTAGTCAGTGATTCTGAGAGAATCAATTCCAGGAAATATCAACTTCCTCATGTATTAGCCATAGCATAGGGTATGATCTGGCATTCTAGATCATTCATGGGAAGTCTGATATTGAATACAGTATGTCCTAGAGATTTCCTATGATGACAGCAGGCCCCAAGAGTGCCTTAAGATCCAACATCAACCACAAAGTGTAACACACAAGAAGGACCACTGATAGGAAACTGAGGATGAGAAAACACATTTGAGTCAGTAGGGGGTTTGAAAGAGGAAATTATAGAGAGAAAAGGAAGCAACCAACAAGGAATGAGATGCATAATACACTTATTGCCTTTCCCTCATACAGTAATCATGTAACAATTAGAACCTACTTAGAACTAGTGAAGCCTCATGTTGTCCTCATTTGCAGTTCCATTTTAGAACTAGGCTTCCACTTCAAAAATTTTTGGAGGGCTGTCTTCCAGTACAAGTAGTCTCTGGAATAACTCATCTCAACACAGAAATGTTAACATCAGACAATAATCTTCACAGGCAACTTTCCTACTGATAGATGGAAACTAGATGCTTTAGACAAGCAGCCAACTATAACCTTGCTGTTATCATCAATGCATCACAACAAAACAATATTACACAGGGTTGTATTATGCTACCTTTCCAAAACACCAGGACTTGTTAGGGAAAATGTTCTAAAGAGACAACCTCATTTCCCGTAAATATTGGTTACTATTCTGTTCAACATATCATGCCGTAACATGAGTCTTTTCCAGCAGCCCCAAAAAGGAAACTGTCAGCATTTAAAAGGATTAGTTTAGAAAGGGTGAGTTTCATACTTCCAGACTAAGCATGTCTAAATGATTTGTCCAAGATCATCCAAAACAGTGTGATCCTTGGAAAGACTCGGAGTCAGTAATTCCAAGGCCAGTGCTGAAAACATGAACCCTTGCACTCCATCACCTGTCAGGACTTGGCGTGCCTGCTGCTTTCCTATGATAGCCATCCCTACTGCACTCTCTGAATTTAGTTCCAACTGCAAATGTTAAGGAATGAATTGCTGAAATGATTGATACCTTACAATAAGGCAGCGCACTGTTACCTTATTAATTAGATGAGCATTGTGTAGTTTATTTCGTATAGGAACACTGGGTATTAAAATTGCTCCAAGCATGCTCAGGGAACCTAAAAGGGAGTATGTGCATTGGCGGGGGTGGCTGGGGAGTTATTATCCCTGCCCAAGGGGAAAGAACACAATAAGCCCTCTTGCATGTTCAAACCAGTCCTCCAGGTAGATCAACTGACTGAAGGACAAAAGCTGGCACAGCATCAGCCCAACCTGACTGCCCTCCCTCCTCCTGCCCTGACTCCATCAGGTGCAAGGAACCTGAGGAAGCCCAGCTGTTTAAGTAAGTTCCTTCGCTAGCTCTAATGGACCTTTCAGCAGCCCTAAGAAGTTGAATAAAATGAGGTTGCTTGCCACCTTGCAAATCTATCTCACCTGGGGGGAAGGGGCTACGAGCCTTCAGATTTTAGAAGTCAACAAGTCTTGAATACATTTTGACTGTTTAACTGAAGAGAAGAGTGCTGATGGCAAAAACTCAACCATAAGGACTTGAGTGAGAAAGGTGGTGCTGGCCTTAGACTTGTGGCCAAAGAGGACATAAGATGACTGAGGGAAGGAAGCTGGGAGGACTGAGTAGCCAGGGTCCTTGGGAAAGCAAGAGGAGCTAGACAAATCTTGGCTCAACTTAAGCCTTAGGTAGAGGTGTTCTTTGTTGTTTTTGTCTTGCTTGAATTCAAACTCATTTCCCACACTGACAACTTAACCAATATCTCTAATTCCAGGCTTATTGCCATGGGAGAATATTGCTTTTAATTCTGGTAAATGAATTCAGGCCACCCCAGAATCCAATTGACCTGAAGTGTTTTTCCGAGCTTGCTCCTGGTTGTTCTCTAAAAGTCTGGTGAAAATCTGCTTCTCAGGCTCCAAGCCTGAGGCCCCGTCTTATTTGCATAATTAAAAAATAATCCCCTGAACATTTTTGAGTGTGTACTTGGAATGAACCCTGTACTAAGTCCTATTAGTTATAGCCACTCAAAGATCTGTATCAAATAGAGGTTAAAAGTTTGAGTTTGCAACTGGAGACCATTATGCTTAGTGAAATAAGCCATCTCAAAAAGACAAATATTATGTTTTCCCTGATTTGTGGTAACTAATACACATACTACAAAAAAAGTGTATGAGCGAAACTGACATTTTAACATTTGATTATTTTTATAACCTTTGTCTATACTCGAGGAAGAATAGTTTTTCTACTTACTACTTGTTGAATTCTGTGTTTTGTGAAGGGTTAAGCTTGTAACTATAAAGAAAATTGAAAGTATGTCATTGTAAAAATCAAAAGAAAAATAAGAAGGAGGGTGGGAATGAGGGAGGGTACAGTGGGAAGTATCGTTATGCTCTTAAAACTGTGTACATGAAATACATGAAGCTTGTCCCCTTTTCACAAATAAAAAAGTTTTTTTAAGTTTGGGTTTTATAGTCAGACAGCCCAGGCCAAGTTCACATCCTATATCTGCATCTTCCTATCTTTGTGCACTTGAGTAAAAATTGGGATCACAATGATTTGTACTTCCTATTATTTGAGAATGATTAAATAAGTTAAAAAGCAGATAGTACAGGACTTAACAAATAACAAGTCCTTAAATATATAATATAAATATTTATATATCATATATAAAATATAATGTAAATAATAACAAGTCTGGGGTGTTAAGGATGGTCCCTGTGTCAGAAGCCAAAGGGTAGCAGACAAAGTACAGGGCAAACTGAAGGTGGAGATGGGACTTGGGTGTCTTGAACTCTAAGCTTGTCTGAAAAGTGCATAACTTCTCTATATAACCCTGATTTCTCTAACACAAACCTGGAAATAAATCCCAGAAATGAAAATGAAACACTAAATCTACCCCTGTCACTAACACTGGGGACAAGAAGCTATCCCCATCACTGAGGGCAGGGAGAAAGATCCAACTCCTGCAAATCTGTCCCAGTCTCCGAAGATTTTCCAAGGAGGGTCACTCACTTGTATGGTCTATGGAAAATCGTGGTGTTCTCCATGGCTCTCAGGTTACAGCACTGGCATATGCTGCTGTTTCCAGTGCTGACTCCATCCTCATTGTTCTAGCACTCACGGCACTGAAGTGTAATATCTCACCACCTCCACATCATGCTATAATCCCTGAGTCATGGAACCACCTTATACACTACTACCCTTGGGATAAAGGGGCATGTGTCCTTGGTGTGGCCAAACCCTGCAAGTGGACTCACATCTGATGACTGCCTCTCTCCTAAGGAGTCAGAACTGGAGACAATTTGATGCGCCACTCATCATCCACAGATGAATCTTATGTTCTTGATCCTGCCTCCATCTTAATGTAAATTCCTCCTTCCTCAGATACTCCACCTGTGCAGCTGGTTAGTAGCACTTGTTCCACGCCCCCCATATGCTTGGAAATTAGCCATGAGGAGCAAGATATCAGCCTTAATATGTTCTTCCTATGAAATGACAAAAAGACCTCAGCTGGTTTATCCACCAGCCCTCTAAACCTGTTTTTAAAAAAACTTTGGATTTCTCTCTCTTTTTAAAAAAAAGATTTATTTATTTATTTGAAAGTCAGAGTTAGAGAAGGAGAGGCAGAGAGAGAGAGACATCTTCTTATCCTCTGGTTCACTCCCCAGTTGGCCACAAGAGCGGAGCTGTGGCAATCCGAAGCCATGAGCCAGAAGCCAGAAACCTCTTCTGGGTCTGTCACATGGGTGCAGGTACCCAAGGACTTGGACCATCTTCTACACTTTTCCCAGACCATAGCAGAGAGCTGGATTAGAAGTGGAGCAGCCAGGACTCAAACCGGTGCCCATATGGGGTGTCAGCACTGCAGGCAGCAGCTTTACCTGCTACGCCACATTGCCAGCCCCGATTTCTCTTTCTCTTTTAAAACTTTTTAAAGATTTTTTTTTTAAGTTGGAGTTACAGAGAGAGAGGGAAGAGGGAGAGGCAGAGAGGAAGAGACATCTTCCATCCACTGGTTCACTTCCCAGATGACCACAATGGCTGAGGCTTGGCCAGGCTGAAGCCAGGAGCTGGGATCTTCATCCAGATCTCCCACTTGGGCAGCAGGGACCCAAACACTTGGACCATCTTCTGCTGTTTTTACAGGGCCATTAGCAGGGAGTTGGATGGGAAGTGCAGCAGCGTGGTCAGAAACCACAGCCCATATGGGATCCCAGCATTGCAGGCAGCAGCAGCTTTACCTGCTGTGCCACAACACAGGCGCCTAAAATGTACAGTTTGGCACACATTTCCACAGATTTACCCCTAAGGATAAAGCTAAAAACTTGCCATGGGACTCCAAATCCTATTAAGCTGGGTGGTACTAGTGCCATCTTACATGTTGAAGTGATCATATTAAGTAATCATACAGATAGGATGAAGAGTCAAAGGGATCACATAAACCTGTCTTAATGTATGTTTCTTTTCATTGCTTTAATGTTGTTATAACAGTTCTTTGTTTTCCTGAGTTTCTATTAAAGTATACTGTTGAAAGTCTTAGCTTTAAATCCAGAGACGTCAAGTTAGGGAGATCAACACGGTCCCTGAAGTGAGGGTCTGGGTATGGAAAATATCTCTGCTACAATTTCTGTAACAGCCAAGGCAGGGGAGGCACAAGCAAAGTCAGAACAATAGAGGCTGTGGATCTTTTCCACTCAATCTTGTCTTGTTATATTTGTCAGAAATGATTTGGAAGAATTATCCAAGGGGAGTACCCTATTTCAAATTATGTACCGGTATTTTCTCATGTTTGTCAGAAACTCCACTCTCCAAAGCCACTCCAGAATTCGTGTAGTTGGGCTTATTTGACAGTTTCTAAATTAACAATAGATGCTGTGACTTTGTACATCTTTTATCCATTACTTAATTGTGTCATGTCTCACACCTCCAACACACCTCTGCTTGCTGATGCATCAATGTCCTCTTGGTGATAGAGTTGTAGAGAACTGAGAGCGATTGCAGATTGAGATGCGAGAAACAATGAGATTTCAGATGAGATTGGAAATTAAGTTGAAAGTTGGTGAGGGAGAGCTGATGAAAGGAGCCAGGGGCCAACAAAGGGGATCTGGGAGATCGGTGCAGAAAGATAGAAGGCGTGTTTTAGCAGCTGCAAGAGGCAAGAAACAGAAAAAGCAATAGTCCTTGAGTCTTGTGACTTAAATTGCCTTTCAGCTTCATGATTTTTCAAAGCCAATTAATATGCAAGCCCTTATGTACTTTATTTATTCAACACATTTATATTAAATAACCTGCCCTATATCAGTCTATTTTCAGTGCTAGGAATATAACAATGACTAAAATAGAGAAAAGTTTATCCTCCTGGTGCTTAATTCTATAGGGGAGGCAGGCAACAATAAGTAAATGTAAAAGTACAAGCACTGTGATGGAAAACACAGTGGGGAAGAGGTTATGATACCATAACCGGCAATGGCTTAAATCAGATGGTCAAAGAAATCCTTCCAGGGGAATTGACAACAAGGACCACAAAGAAGGAAATGTTTGAAGGCAGAGCCTTCCAAGCAGAAGGAGCTGCAAGTGCAAAAGCACTGAGGCCGCCACTCTACTGCAGGCCAGAACAGCACCAAGGAGGCACTGCGATGAGAAGCAAGCAAGCAAGAGAGGAGCGGACATGAGATCAGAAGTGGCCGGAAGCTCGCCAGCCAACGCCTGTCACTGAAGGGAAGGCTTTGCATTTCAGTCATTAGTGGATGTTGAGCACACCCCAAAGAGATGGGCAGAGCAGCTGTATCCCTCTTCCACAGCTGAGGAAACCGAAGTTCACCTTGAATTCAGGGATCTTTTATTCCAAATTAGGAGAGTTAGCAGACGGGACCAAATACAGAGGTGGTGATTCAGAAAACCACGAGATGAGCATGAACAGAAATTTAAATTTTAGGAAACTACTGTAATTTTAAAGGGAAAAATGAAAATATTTATGTTGTCCCCATTGTCACCACTAAGCATGAAATTCTGCATTTAGTAACTTATTCCTTTACATGAGGCATGTTTTTCCATAAACACAGTCTCTGATATTTTTACCAACAAGTTGAAGAAGTCCATGATAAAATGGGACACAAAATAATAAAATGCCAAGAAGGGGTAGGACAGTGCTGAAGGTAAAATGAACAGGAAGTGTCTGCTAACACTATATTCTGAGCATTTGTTCTTGCAGGTAACAGGCTTGCTTATGCAATAATGACTTCATTGGTTCTTACCCTCCTTAATAAAAGAGAGCTCTAATCTATATGTTATTAATAATCATAGTTAATACATATATAATTTCAACTATGTGTCAATACTCTGAGTACCTGTATTACCAGCCCAAGTAATCTTCTTAAGGACCCAGCAATTTATCTACATTTACAGATGAAGAAACTAAGTCATGAAGAGGCTACTAATAAGGTTATTTGTCATCCAACTGGTAAATGGTGAAGTCAGGTTCCAAACCCAAACTGTATCTGGTTCTATAACACATATCATTAGCTTCCATAATATGCCTCTTTTATATATGAGAATTTATTGAATTGTATAGACTTATAAACAAGTAAATGTATTTTCCCCTTGGGAAAAAAAAAAGCATTCTAACAGGGGGCAGGCTTTTTGGTGTCTGTAGTACTTAACACACTGCATGGGTTGCCTGCATCCCATAACAGAGTGCACAGGTTCAACTCCCAGTTTTGCTCCCAATTCCAAATCCTAGGAGGCACATTATCCCCCTAGGAGACAACAGCTGATGGCTCAAGAACTTGGATCCCTGCCTCCCATGTGGGAGACCCAGACTGAGCTCCTGGTCTGGCCCATCCCTGGCTAATGTGGATATTTGGAGAGTGAACTAGGAAATGAAAGACCTCTCTCTCTCTCTCTGTCTACCTTTTACATATTAAAAAATTTCATCAATGCAGTTTGACTAACTAATGATATAAAGCAGAAGTCAGCATATATTTTTCTTTAAAGATCCTTATAATAATATTTCAGGCTTCGAGGACCATACCATCCCTGTTGAAACTACTCAACTTTGCCACAGTCACATTAAAATAGCTATAGACACTACATAAATGAATAAGCATTCCTGAGTACCAATAAAATTTCATTGACAAAACAGACAGAGTTGATTTGGCCCACAAATCTTAGTCGCTGACCTCTTGAAGTGAACAATTGCAAAGGGAGATGCACATCTCCCAACAGTTGTGATTGAGTTGTCCTTACATTACAAAGTTCAGAAATGAAGTGTCAGAGATGTCTGCAGGTGAAAATTCCAGATTCTACCCCAATGCCCTGCATCTTTTCGTTTGAACTTCCATTCAGAGTCCTGGAGAAATTTCATCAGATAGCTCAGTAGGAGAGCATAAGTATGCTGATCCAAATCTGTTAGAGAAAATGTGTATTTTTTATAAAACCATTATGCATTCTCCCATAAGACAGCAAAATTCTACAGTCTCTCAGAATCTTAAATGAGTTTCCCTAAATTTACAAATAGTCCTTTAAAAGTAACTTGAAATTTTAAAGCCCTCACCTCAAATGCTCAATTCCTCAATGATGTGGCCAGGTGATGCTGTTCTACTGAGGCTTCCTTTAGAAGCTACTCCCAGTATAAGAGGAAAAGTTCATGGAATACTTGTTACAAGCAGCCAGGAAAACTTGACCAAGACTGTCACAATCAGAGCCAAGACTTCTGTAATAGAGGATAAAGACAGAATTCAACTCCCCTGAAAGAGGATGGAAGGATTTTTTAAATATGAGGATGAGCTCCTAGAAGCCTAGTGGAAGACCTTAGTTGATCTATCTTATTGGATCACCTGTGCTTGCTAACTGCCAAGGTTAGGAAGGTGAGGGCCCTATCTTTCCTAAAGATTACATTTCAAAGGAATGGCTCCCAGGGCCTTTAGAAAAACATTCCTGGGTTGTACAATATTTACAGCTCAAACAGCAAGAAAGAACTTACCCTGAGGAGCCTACAGTCTGGAAGAGGCCTAGTTACAGTTAGTGGAACTCAAGGCAATGTTAAGGCTGTCTTGGTCATTAGACACCAGGAAATTGAAGGGAAGCCATGCAACCTTGTAGTAAGCACCCTACCCTTAAAAACAGACTCATACCGAGCAGCCCTTTCTTAAAGGCAGAAGTATTCTCCTCACCAAGACTCACTTGAGAGTGGAAAGGATTTGGAGGCAAAGTCCTCTCTACCCTTCTTCCTTCAAAGATGTGTTGATTGCAAATTCTAAAATCTGCACACTCAGAACTACCTTCAGCTCTTGCAGCAAAGGAAATAAACCCAGAATCTTTTCCTCTGGCTCTGGGTGCCCATAAGTACATAGAAAATCAATAACTGGACTAAATAATGTTTTAAAAATTCTCATATTCATTTTTCTGACATGTAATAACTATATAACTTGCTTTTCCTTCCCCTTTCTCTGTCCACACCACTACTTCATTTATAATTATACCTAATTATCTCCGTCTTTCACATTCTGGTTTCCCTACATACTCTACTACTGTACTTTTAAATAAAATTCTTATTTTAGAGTAGTTTTTGATCTATAGAAAAGTTATAAAGATAGTTCCCAGATACATTGGCTTCTCACTCAGTTTCAAGCACTGTTAACATCTTACATCAGTATAGCACATTTGTCCAACTAGTCAACCAATATTGATACATTATTATTTTATCACATTGCTTTACTTTTTCCCTCAAGTCCTTTCTTTGCTGGACCCAATCTATCTTATTCAGTCTGGGCTGCTATTTTAAAATGTCATAGAGCTGGCTCTGTGTCTTTGTGGGTTAAGCTTCAGCCTGCAGTGCCCACATCCCATACAGACTCTGGTTCGAGTCCCTGGTGTCCCACTTCCAATCCAACTCCCTGCTAATGCTCCTAGGAAAGCAGCAGAAGACAGTCCAAGTGCTTGGGCCTCTGCACCCACATGTGAGACCCGGAAGAGCTCCTGGCTCCTGGCCTCAGTCTGGCCCTGTTCTACCTGTTGCAGCCATTTTGGGAGTGAACCAGCAGATGGAAGATTCTCTCTCTTTCTCTTTCTCTCTCTCTCTCTCTATCTCTCTAACTCAGCCTTTCAAATAAAAAACAAATAAATCTTTACCAAAAATGCCATAAATTAGGTGTTTTATATAACAGAAATCTATTTCCCACAATTATGAAGGCTAGATATCCAAAATCAAGGTGCCTACATGGTCGGATGCTGAATTCTCACTGTATTCTCAGATATTACAGAGCAAGGAGAGGTCATTCCACCTCCACCTCTTCTTTTAAGAACACTAATTCCATTCATGATGGCTGCACCCTCCTGTCCTGATTAGCTAACCAAAGACTTCACTCGGTAATATCATTACCCTGAGGGGTAC
Source organism: Oryctolagus cuniculus (assembly GCF_051225735.1). Lineage (NCBI taxonomy): Eukaryota > Metazoa > Chordata > Mammalia > Lagomorpha > Leporidae > Oryctolagus > Oryctolagus cuniculus. The sequence continues at coordinate 59,565,298 of NC_142875.1, forward strand.
CTGGGAGAAGGGGTTTCAAATATTTGGCCTTTAACACTATCCAAGACACCACATTACACACTTTCATAGTGTTTCCCTTTGTTTTTCTTGTGGTTTCGCATATCTGAGAAAAAATGTAAAACCCCTGGGATGAGAAAATATAATACACCTCAGAAGTTCAGGAAAATTCTACTTTCTAGTTTCCAAACTGGCTGGAGTCTAAGGTTGAAATGGCAAATATTGAAAGACTGAGGCTGAAAATATTAGACTTTTCAGTGTATGAAACTTCATTCTGCTAAAAAAAAAATTGAGTCCCTCTGAAGATTTTTAAGCAAAAGGACAACATAAAGTGATATTTTACTACAATTAACATGTCAGTGATAGGAAAAATGGAATGGATCATGCAAATTCAGAAGACAGGAAGATGACTGCAAAGATCATGGGCACAGACTGTGTGCAGTCAACATGATCTGATCGTGGTTGCTGACTACAGAGACATAAAGCAGAGAGATACATAATTTTGCAATACAAAATAGCTAGGAATTGTCAAGTGACCAGAAGTAAATTAAAGAAGAAAAGGGGGATATTAAATGTTAAAACCATGTTTCAACCCTCAAAACTAGGGAGCAAAGTCACATCCACAGAAGTAGCAAATTCAAGAAGAAGAACTGAATTTTAGGGAACAGCCGATGTATATTTAGAATTCTAATAACTGAGGTGGTGAGTGAAACTAATTTCCCATGTCAATAATAAAAGCTTCTCTGTGTCCCTGCTGGTGGGACTAGCAAGCATCATGTAAGCCACAAACTTCTATATAATTTAACTTTCCCATCCTTACTCTGGATTGATTGTCCTACTCCAAAACTCTCTAAAAATTGCCACATCAAACAATCAGCTAAAGGGAAAACTTTTCTGTTACGGTGAAAATTGAAGAGATCTTCAGCAACCTGCCAGATTGCTCATGTTTTAACTCAGTAAATGACAATACTGAACACTGGATGTTCACATTTTCATCAAGGGTTCACATCAAAAACAAAAGATAAAAAAATACCTATGGACTCTTCCATAAAGCTGTAATACTGTTAATGTTTTCTGGATTGATGCTAAAAGAGTAGACATTTCTCAATGCCAATCTATTCTTATTGTGCAAAAATAATCTATATGAGAAGAAATGAGTTTGTCTTTTCCTCTGTGAATCAGAATTAATTCTCTAGTCAGAATCCCAAGGATACCAAAGATAAGTTGCCTATCAATATTACAATTTGCCCATTAGGGGAAACTCCAAGTTTAAGGAAAATTAGTATCTCTGTGGTTAATGAACTTGGCAATCAAAGGCTAAAGACCCAGTGATTTGATTTATTTGGTGGTAGTTCACTGTACACAGGAAATGCTGGATTATTTCTCTACAGGGACAGCTTCAAGCCTTCACTACATTGTTTACAACAAGGTCCTGTATCTAAAAATGCATTATCCTGAAGCCATCTCCTTCAAGTCTTTACCAAGTGTCTTGCCCGTGTTTTCTTTTCCATCATTGCTTGTCGCTCCCCGTCTTCGTGGAGGAACGACACAGGACCCTGTGCTGTTCTTTTGTCTGCTCGGCCCTCCCCGGGTTTGCTGCTGGTTCTTCCCGGGTTGGCTACCGTCCCTTCCACCTCCGTGGAAGGGCGGTTCCCCCTGGCCACTTTCCCCACTTCCGCGGGGGAGCGGCACACCGCCGGCCGGCTCTCTCGGGGGCTGCACAGGTGTTCCTTCAGATAGATGTTCCCAGGTGCATGTTGTCTCTCTCCTCATTTATAGTCCTCTTCCGCCAATCCCAACTCGGCTGCCCACACGCCGAGTACGCTGCTCTCCTCCAATCAGGAGCAGGTCCTACAGTTTATTGGTTGAACTGGAGGCAGCTGAGTAGAAGCTGTTTCTCCCTTCTCAGCGTCATATTGTGGGAGAGCAGATGCATGGAATAAGTCTTAATTCCAGTAACTTAGTCTAGTCCGAGTTGCTCCCCACAATTGCTGATTACCTAGACATATCTGTGGAGAGATGGGAACATCCCCACTTTTGATTATCTTTCTTTTGCGGCTTAATGTAGTTGAATGCATCATTTCAAGTTTTGTGACATCACAATTTCACCAAAATAAAAGAAAATGTTATATCTCAAGCTATGGATTGTAACATCACTGAATGAATCAGCAGGGGAAGGCTTAATTTTACAAGGAGTTTTTATGTATACCAAAAAATACGGAGAACAGAAAATAAAAATCAGAAAAGGTGCAAGCCACTCTGAAAGGATTTTGAATTGGTATGAAGTCCAGTTGTTGTTGTTTATGTGACTATTTTGGAAATGATAGTTTTGCCAGGAGCCATTTTATATCAACACTCTGAGAATTACAAACTAATAAAAATCATGGAACCAGAACAGATCTTAGAGGTCATGCTAGCTCACTCTCTGATTTTATGCATGAGGATATGGAAATGATAGAGGTTAAGTAACTGTCCCAAAAGCCCACTATGAACAGAGCCAGACAGAGCTCCTACTGAACTATTCCAGTGGTATTTTCAAACTTACACTCTGTGTGCATATGCAAGTTCTTTGAGCTAGCACTGAGAATCCTTCTGTCTCAGGAATTCTAGGTGACCCTGGTAGCCTAATAAAAGGGCTAATAAATTCCATATTAAATAAGGAACAAACTGTTGTTGCCGCCGTATTTTTTTAAGGTAAAAATGCTTTCAAACATGTTTTCTCTACTTTTTTGTAATAAATTTCAGTAGTTATAAATTTACATTTTGCATGATAGTCCTTCCTATAAAGTGCTATTATGCCTGTGAGTGGTTTAGGTAATTTTTTTAAAAGACTATTTTGCCTAACTCAACTGACATTCCCCAGAATTATAGAACCACTCTTGATCTGTTTTTCCATGACCATGTCATAGCATCTAAGATAGTGGGCACTGTGCTGATTATTATGGTGTTTTATGCAGAATACAGAAATCTTCAAGGCAACAAAAAATGACTCTCTTGGTGGTCCCTTCAAGATTCATATATTCTCTTGGGAGAAGACAAGGGATTAAAAATTTGGATTCTAGAGAGTACTCTGATAGATTCCTTTGTCCTCTAACCAGATAAAACAAATTATAGTGGCATTTATCATTATTCTCCAGAAGTGTGTGTGTGTCAGCATCTTGGATTTGGAAACCAAAACCAAAGATCCATCTTTAATACCTTTCTTTACTTTTACATTGAACCAATATTCAAAATTTTCTTTGTCCCAGTAAATTTCTCCCATGTAATTCTTTCCACATTCTTCTTCACTGATCCACAGACGAGGCAGCCTTCTTGGCAGAATTTTCAGAATCCAAGAAGGCCACTATGATCCCATGCGTGTTTTCTCCTTGCATATATAACAGTTTAACAGTCTCTACAGATGTGGGTGCTCTCAGTGAAGTGACTTGTCCAAGCCATTATCTATCACAGTGCTTGCAATTTGAGACATAAGTATATACTCCTCCAACTTCTCACTCCACCACTACTTCCCAAGTTGTCTCCTGCACACATAGCTTTGAAAAGTCCCAAGACCAAAGCTTTTAACCTGTGATCCAAACCTTTATTTCCCAGTTAATGCTCACAGTTCCTGTCCTTCTAGATTCGAGCTTGGCCTGCTCAATCAAGCCTTTTTCAACCTAGCTCTTCAAGACAATATATCCTTCAACCTGCCAATCTACTTTCTGTACACATGGTTACTAAAACTTTGCATACACTCTTTTTTTAAAAGATTTATTTATTTATTTGAGAGAGTCAGGGGCAGAGAGAGAGAGAGAGAGAGATCTTCCATCCAATGGTTTACTCCCCAATTGACCGCAACGGCCAGAGCTGCACCAATCCGAAGCCAGGAGCTTCTTCCGGGTCTCCCACACAGGTGCAGGGGCCCAAGGACTGGGGCCATCTTCTACTGCTTTCTCAGGCTATAGCAGAGAGCGGGATCGGAAGAGGAGCAGCTGGGACCAGAACCGGCGCCCATATGGGACAGTGAGAGAAGGAGACAGAGAGAAAGGTCTTCCTTTTTCCATTGGTTCACTCTCCAATGGCCGCTGCGGCCGGTGCACTGCAGCCAGCGCATTGCGTGGATCCGAAGCCAGGAGCCAGGTGCTTCTCCTGGTCTCCCATGCAGGTGCAGGGCCCAAGGACTTGGGCCATCCTCCACTGCACTCCCGGGCCATAGCAGAGAGCTGGCCTGGAAGAGGAGCAACCAGGACAGAATCCGGCGCCCCGACCAGGACTAGAACCCAGTGTGCCGGCGCCACAGGCAGAGGATTAGCCTATTGAGCTGCGGCGCCAGCCTGCATCCACTTTTATACATCACATTTAATATTTCAATAGCTTGTGTATTTGGTCTGTATATGGGATTCATGTTACCTGCCAGTTTGGCAACTTAACCTCTCAGAGTGGAAGTTTTCAAACAGTAAATCACAAAAGCTACCTGGAAGATATTTTTAAAATTGGCCAAGATGAGAGTTGTTTGTAAATCTAGAGATAGCTGAAAAACTAAGCTTTGTCCTGAGATCATATGCTTCCAACACTCTCAAGTTTTCAAAATGTTATAATGCTTGGATTTTCTTTTGTAATACGATGATGACAAGAGTTAAAGAAATAAATTATATAAAACCCTAGGTGAGCTCCAATTAAATAAAGACAGCCTGTGAAATCTAAATGTTTGGGAACTATTGTCTTGAAAGACAGAATCAATCTACAGTCCCCTCTCAGCTATGCTCAGAATGGAGCTACCATAAACATTTGGAAATAAAATTAGGTAACTTAAGAAAGTATTGGTAGTCACTATTGATCCTCAACAAATTTTGTCTGTTCTCTCTCTGGGGCCATGATGTGATCATATTTTTGTTAGCTTCAATCTTTATTGTGCCCATGTGACTTTCTTTGTGTGATAAAATATTAATGGAAAGGATTTGCATTACTACTGAGTGGAAGCTCTTAGTGCTAAACCTTTACTTGCCACTTCCTTTTTCCCCTTTCCGCAGCCACTGGCCAAACCCTGAAGGGTAGCCCAGAGTGAGGATGACAGAGATCATGCTTTTGGTAGTGCCTGAAAAAAATAAACCTCAGTTTAAGCCACTTAGAACCTGACAAGTATAAATGTACTTTGAGTGAATTTTAGGAAAAAAATAAAACATATCAATGCAAGGTATTATTATTCTTGTCCTTAAAAATTGAAGGTTAGAAAATAGACCCGAAAGAAAATTAAAAGGAAGTAAAGGTTCACCTTAAGTGAAAGCCTTCATTTCACATGGGTTTGCAAGTGGAAGATCTGACTGACTATTGGCAGATCAATTAGCACTGCAACAGGGGTGGACACTGTGAAGGAATGGGATGAAATTACACCACGCATCAGGGCTGTTTGATCTATTCAAAACAAGACATTATCGGGACCTCCCTCTTACCATGAGTCTAAGAAAAATAAATCAGAAGAAAAATAGCTTTACTCACTAGAATGACTCAGACGTAAGTGACATACAACACAGAATTCTTGGCACAAAAAAAGAACTTACACTGCCCAGGGTTTCCACCTAAACAGAAAAATCCTGAATATATTTCCTTATCTGCTGGTTGTGTGTGATGCCAAAATGTATTCCTCTAACTTGATAAAATGAAAATGTGTTCATGCTGTTAAAGGTCCTTTAACAACCCAAGCTCCGCGTAGAGTTAGAAGCAGTAATTGTGGGGCAAGAAAGGACAAGGAAGACCAAAAACAAATCTCCTTTCTACTGTAGGTACCACATTCCCTATGGTTGCAGGATCAAAAATGCTGCCCCCATTGCACATCCCAAGAGGGCGGTTTGCTAAGTGAAGGATGCTTATCTTTTATAGGCAAGCAGTTTTCAAAGCCAGCTCTAACCAAAGGACTGCCCAAGCTGTCTCTCAGAGAAATAAGTTTGTAAATGCAGGAGGCCACTGGCCAGTCCCACTGCACTGGTTTCTATTCTGATCTCAGACAACGCTGTTTTTTAAGTATTCATGAATACAGAACGCTAATTCTGTTGAAACGTTAATAGTGACTTCCTCGTTATGAACTGCTCAAAAATCATCATGTACTTTTCACCAGAATGAGCTTAGCACAATTATGAGATGAGTGGATTGCTAAAGCCCAACAACACTGAGTTAATGAAATTGTCATTGGTGTGAGCAGTGAGTGGCAGCTCCATCTCCTACTCTGTGGTTAGCATATGAAGAGCAAAAACAAAGGGAGCCTGTTGTATTTTAACAGATCAGCAGTGGTCTGCCTGGCCTGTGCAAATACATTAATCCAGACTCCTAGAGACAGATGAAAATCCAGGCAAGTATAAGTCATAAGAAAAAACATGGCCTGACAAGGAGCTCTGCTACTGAGCAGCCATGTGAACTTGGAAAGGTCATATACTTTTTCTGGGCCTGCTTCCTTTTCAGAAAAACAAAGAGTTTGGGCTAGATGATCCATAACGCTCCTTCTCTTTTTAAAATTCTGTGATTCTATGAAATATCTATTGAATGAGGCTGTGCAGAGAAGAGTTGAAATGACTACCAGTCTGGATCAACTGAGTCACATCCCAGTTGTGCTAGCATATTCACATAGACAATCCTCACTTCTTGTATTCTGTAGCGATTGAAGTTTGGAGACAGTATGGATTTAGAATCAAGAGCTAGAGTGAAAATCCAAAAGTCATTTGGTTTGACTTCAATCATTATTCTTACTCTAGGAGAATTGCCAACAGTCTTCACAGTGGCTTTCAGGGTCAAGACCATCCATCTCTGCTTCAATGACATTACTAGTGCCTATCCATGTCTGAATTTCTACTGGCCCCAAGATGATCTGGAGTTTTTAGCAGAGCCATTAAGAGTTCTTCAAGCTCCAACTTCCCTACACCTCCTTGTCACCATAGTCAGCTTTACCTCTACCTCCTGGTGATCACAGCTCTTTTGGCCCCAAGTTCTAAACTCTCCTTCGGAGCTGGACAGCTTTTGGTAGGTCCTAAAGCCTACTCTACTGTTCTTAGCTTTTTCTGGTAGCCAGCACAGAGTTCTCCCTAGTGTTAGATGGTTACAGCCAAGATCTAGACCTAGAACCAGCTCTCAGGAGCTGGCCTGAAATATACCTAGGATATGATCCTGTAAGCTATTATTTCCCATCAACAAGTCCTTGCCCTAAGTGTGTCTTGAAGCAGATAGAGTATGTGTCCTCAGCCTTCTACTATATTACTTTTTCACCAAGCATTCCTTATTGACATTTTCAGAAAATCTTCTTCAAAGATTCAGGGACTTTTTTTTAATTTTATCTTTGATATAAGCTCTGTCTTCTGATTTCATGCAATTATAATTTCCAGTGGCCCAAGGTGGCATCACAGGGTCCCTGGGTTTGGTGAGCCAATTACATATTGCTAAAGCCCTCAAGTTAAAAACAAAAACTGAAAACTAACAATGTAATTCGGGCAATACAATGAGCCAGGTGCATGGCACAGACTAAAAATTATCATTTTTCCAAATAAAAGAAAATTGAATGCTAAAGTAGCCTGTGCTACCTTCCCAACCAGAGCACTGAGCAGGAGGATAAGAAAACGTGCTTATTGTGTTACTGTAAGGAACTGTGCTAGCTTTCAACTAATTTATGCTTACAGTAATCCCACGAGATAGCCATCATCACCATAATTTTGTAGATGAATAAGTATAAGTTGAGAAATGTAAATATCTTGCCCTAGATCACTCGGCTAGTAAGTAGCAGAGCGAGTCTTTAAAGAGCAAGTCTTTCTCGCTAATGAAGAGGTGAATGTTTTTAAAGTCTGAGTCGTGGGCCACCTGAACCAGATTCACCTGGCTTACTTCTTAAAATGTGCATTCAAGGGCCTCCTCCAGAGCTTCAGAATCACAATCTCCAGGCATGGTTCCTGTTTGACAATCTCTGCAGGAGACTCGTAGACACTAAGGTTTACTTACCAGATTTCTATAGCATGCTGGCACCCTCTGAAGTCAAAGGCTCTGCTTCATAAATCTTCCATATCCCTGGCAGCATCAAGCACAGAATTGGGCACCTGGTAGGCACCTAATTAAACCCATGTAGAAACAAATTTGTTCACATGCAGCCATTTCCTTCAATTAAGCAACAGTGTCTGTGCAGAGGTTAAGGTGACGAGAGCCTTCCTACTCACACACAGCGCTACAGAATCAAGTACAAAATTAGACACCTGAAAGGAAAATAGTCAAGGAAAGTCTCAGGACTTTCTCACTTTGACTCCTTCTATGCCTTCCATCAAGTCCCTGGGGAGGGAAGTTGTTTCCTGAACCCTAGTTTGGACCAAAACAGATCTCCTTAGCTCTCCTGTACTGCAGAGGCTCACTCAACATTCCAGAAATAGGGGTTGGCACTGTGGCATAGCAGGTAAAGCTGCCACCTGCAATGCTGGCATCCAATATGGATGCCAGTTCATGTCCTGGCTGCTTAACTTGCGATCCACCTCCCTAGTAACGACCTGTGAAAAGCAGTAGAAGATGGTCCAAGTTCTTGGGCACCTGCACTCATGGGGCCTGGCTCAGTTCAGGCCACTGCAGCCATCTGGAGAGTGAACAAAGGGATGTCTCTCTCCATCTGTCTCTCCCTCTCTCACTGTAGCTCTTTCAAATAAATAAACAAATACTTCTTTTAATTTTTTTTTAGTTCTAGAAATAATTTGACCAAATACTACACAAGAGGACAAACAAAATATTTACAGAAAATTCAAATAAAACAAGAACAGATCTGTATCTGGGATACACACATCATGACCCTATTGGCCTTGAGATTTCACAAAACACAGTGATGGTGAAGAGCGCACTACACTCAGATCCCCTCTGGGAAAACATGTCCATAGAACATCATGGGCTTTGTTTCCACATTAATTTAAGGTTAAGTAATTTTTTTCCAAACTAAACATTAACTCCTTTATACAGAAAAGACAAAGGTAGGAAGATGGCTTTGTACTGGCCTCCTACTCAAACAGAAAAACTGAGACTACGCAATCTGCTGAGGCTGGGAGGCAACACCCAGACTCTGTCCCATTCCCTGAGACAAAATCACCCACCACAGGAAAAGCACTGATTTCTCTAGTGAGTAGTTTTTAAATTTACATGTCAGCATGGCCTTAGTAATACATTCAATTAAAATTCAGTCTGATTATTTATTGATTTTACTTTTTCCAGCCTTGGTACTACGCAGGCAACTTTCTAACCATTCTCAAAATACCTCTCAGGCTTCCTGGGAAAATCTAAAGCTAATTATTTCAGGCACGCCTCTGCTACTACAGTAGGTCTTTGTGGGTTCAACAGAAGTCTTAGGTCTGCTATGGAAGCCAGATTTCAATTTGGGTAATTAGACTTTGCCCTCCCCTCGAGAATTAACCTGACATAGTTTTCTTGCTTTTCTTGCTGCGTCTCTACACATCTGTTTTTTAATACTCTCAGTTCCTCCACACTCTACAAGCTGCCTCAAGCGTTTGACTCTGCCTGCATATTCCTGGGTATTTCTTGTCAGCAGATCAGAATCAAACATCTCAGACCCCTCAGTACCACTGCTAATGCTGCCTGCCCCAAAAACCTTCCCAATGCAACCCTCAATAGAATTAATCACAGCATTTTTCCTATATCTTTTTATATCTCACTCTTATTAACACATATATTTAGTTCCATATGATAACTACCTACATGCTGGTCTTCTTGTCCCCACTGTTATAGAAACTCCTTTAAGATCCCAAACATAAGTCACTTCCCTCAACAACCTATATGGCACCTAGCAAGGGAAGAGGAAAATAGCTAATGTTTATTAAAGCTTTTTATTTACTAGGTAGTGCAAATAATATGATCTCACTAAACCCTGAAAACAACAATTGATCCAAATCTTACACATGAAAAAAAAAAAAAAAGATGGACTCTAAACTAGAAGCATTATCTATTCAAGGTTGCAGTGCTAGTAAGTGCAGGAGCAGGACTGGTTGTGAAAGACTTGTGAACCCTATGGCTCATTTCACAGCCTAGCACTACTTGCCTAACCTGACACAGGGCTGGATCTGCTAGTGACATTCAAAGTTGTTAATGAATAGGCAGAGACCTTGTATGTAATCCCTTTCTGCACCTGTCTCTGTATTGATGCCCCAGTCTATAAGTCACTTGCAGGACTTGAGAGCTCCCTTGCAGCCTCCTCCCTATTGCCATTAAGGCTGTGATAGACTCCTATCTATTTCCACCTGTGGTCATTTGAGAGGTCTCTAAACAAACCACGTATTCCTCCTGCCTGTACTCTTTTCCTACTGCAACCTGATTGGTTCTCATGTACGTAGAGGACCCATTTCCTGCATTTCTGAATCATGGGGATTGATCTTTTCCAGTACATTTAAGTTTTTCCAAAGCAAAAGTAACAATTCTAAGTCAGAATAAACACTAAGGAGTTCATTATGTGTGAAATAATGGATATTTCTATAACAAGAATGCCATACATATCTGCCAGTCATGAATACAAATGAGCTTCTCAAACACACAATCTCCTACCACTGGTGCACTGAGAACTCCGAAGATGCCAAAGGTGTGACTCCGTGCCCAAGGCTCCACTGACTAAAAGCTTCACTCTCAGAACTGGCAATTCTGAAGGTAGCTTATGCTCCAGCAAAGCTTTCCATTGGTGATCACTCTCAGCTTTAACTATCTACAAGTGATGAGCTGGTGGACTGACCTAAACCACATTACAAAGCATAAAACTCAAGTAATTGTTGCCATTTACCTTGTCCACATCTATAACAATAATGCATATTCAAAAGGCATGAGCACGTAGGAAACTCTAACACTCTGGGCCAGGCTCTTCCCCAAGGCCATTAATTCATTTAGTAGATTGGAAGATACTCTGGAGATTTTGAACTCATGTATTCATATTTTTTTGCCATCATGCTTCAGTGTTTGTTTCTAGAAACATTGCTGGTAAAAGGCATTGGGTCTTTATTAATTTGGTGGTATTTAAACCAATAACCCAAATCCAGTGGTTATGAATTTTTTCCACAGTCCTATTTCTGTGAGGTGTGAAATTGTAAAGTCTTGTTGAGTATCGTCAGTACTGGAGAGAGACGTGTTAGAGCACTGAAGTATAGGGAGGACTTACAGAATGATCCTCCCATGGGCTGAAGGCAGAAATGAGAGAGATGGTCCCCGGATAAAGCCCTCCCCCTTTCGTCTTGTGCCTTGGTGGCTGAACAAAATTTCCTGGTTAAGGAGACCTAGTAGCTCCTTGGGAGAAAGATGTCTTTTATTCCATGTTAAATATTTAAAAAGGAATAAAGAGTTTCACTTGATCCATTATAGCTACATCAAAATAAGCAAATTAAACAGATCTATACTCCATCCTTATATGGAAAGATTGACATTGATGATTAACATGTTAATAATAGCACAAATGCTCAGTTATAAATATAAGGCAGAGACTATTATTATCCTAAGAGTGAGGACTGTGTTTCAACTTAATTGTTCTATGAATTGCATATGTTTATATGTTTATTTAATAATAATCCTCAGATGCATTGAGTATGTTTTACAAAATTTGGTCCATGTATAGAAGGAGTAAGTTTACACCACATGAAATCCATGAGTCAATGCATCAAATAACAGCCAATAATAGCTTTCAAAGAGCTTCAATTTTCTAAAACTTATAACGACTTTCAGGCCGGCGCCGCGGCTCACTAGGCTAATCCTCCACCTTGCGGCACCGGCACACCGGGTTCTAGTCCCGGTCGGGGCGCTGGATTCTGTCCCGGGTGCCCCTCTTCCAGGCCAGCTCTCTGCTGTGGCCGGGGAGTACAGTGGAGGATGGCCCAAGTCCTTGGGCCCTGAACCCCATGGGAGACCAGGAGAAGCACCTGGCTCCTGCCATCAGATCAGCGCAGTACGCCAGCCGCGGCGGCCATTGGAGGGTGAACCAACGGCAAAAGGAAGACCTTTCTCTCTGTCTCTCTCTCTCACTGTCCACTCAGCCTGTCAAAAAAATAAATAAATAAATAACGACTTTCAGAGCCTTCATTCTCTGTTTTTAACCACACTGCAGACCACCACAAGATAGAATTCCCAGCATCTCATCTCACCACTTTCTACATGTCACTCTTCTGCTCAAACATCGAGCCCTTGAAGTCTAAATTCCCCCACCTGACTTCTGATTGACTGACTAGCAGGCAGTTGTGCAAAAGTAAGACGCACAATTCAGAAAATCACAAGTATCCAGGCATTTTTCACAGTGCAGGGGATGGAAAAGGTCATGAGACATGTATCTGGGGGTCAGGGAAAGGATCACCACTCTCCAGTTAGTCAAGGAAACTTCATAGAAGCTTTCAGAGTTCTGCGAAAGTGTTTGAAAGGTGGAGACTTAAAGATGTCCCAGGTATACGCTCTGAGACAAAAGTTCGGACACAGAGAGAGATTTGAAAGGCCATCATGATAAAGGAGGAATCTGACCTGCTCTGTGTGCCTTAGATAGGGAGCCTCAAATTTAATGTGCACATGGGTCACGGGCAATCTGGCTGAGAGACAGGTGCTGATTCAGGAAACCCAGAGTGAGAACAAGTTTAAGCATTTCAAACAAGCTACACGAATGTCCTTCATGCTGTAGCATGGAGCATGCTTTGACCATTCTTTTGTGCTATAAGTGTTTGGGGTTTTTGTTTGTTTATTTGTTTAACAATTAGATCTGTCAAAAGATGGGGAAAACTCATGAAAAGAGATAGCAGTTTCTCGGGAAGTGCTAAATGCGGCACGTGGACAGAGTAACAGCTTCACCCCAACTCCGCCACTGAGTAAGCTGGCTTCTGCTTACATAACCCCCTTTGACTCAGTTTCCTCATCTTTAAAAAGAGGATGATAAGGTTCAACTTGTAGAGAGATGGTGACAAAACTTAAAAGAGCTAAGGAGCCTCATGCGCTTGGCACAGACTCTGCACAAAGCAGATTGCTCAGTACAGCTGGGTCTCCTTCCCTCACCCCAACTATCTGATTCATCACTGGAGTTGTTCAAACAGATTTTCAATCAGCATCTGAGAGTGAAGTGGTAACAAGCATGCTCATCTCAGGGAGAGGGCAGTGATGACCCTGAGCTGCTTCTACAAGACCAGGCACTGATCAATGAAACTTGAAACGTGTCATGCCCAGGATACGAGCCCGAGACACATCCAGTATCATTCAGCTCTGTTATTGTGAACACATCTGTTATGCTGTGGTGATAGATGAACAGTCTGGAATCAGAAGCTAATGACAAGTAATAATGAATAAACAGTTCAATAATGAAGTGTGTGGGTGCATAAAGATGTTTCCATCAACATTCCTTAGGAAGAGCTTTTTATACCAATACCTTCCATTTACAGAGTCTTTTAAAAGTCTTTTGAGAGCTTTAGTTCCATTATCTCATTTGAGTCTTAAAAGAGTCCTAGGAGAGAGGCTTATAATCCCCATTTATAAACAGAGAAGCTGTGCTATGAATCTGCCCAAATGTCCCACACTGCTGAGTCCTGGGAGCAACCCCAGCGCCTGGGGCTGAGATCTCTCCTCTGTCTCTGCTGCCTCTTGGAACGAGTTGTTGTAAGCTCAGCTGAATGCAATAAATATTTAGTAAGTACCCCTTTCATGAGAAAGTCCTGTTGAAGGAGGGAAAACAGGATGAATATAGATCTCAGAATATATGGTAATAATATTTGCTTGCATCATTTCCAACTCTAATTCTATAGGTCACTAAAGTTCAGAAAAAAGCATCGACTTGTCTAAGGTCACTGGTTAGCTCTTATCTAAAAAGAGAAAGCATATTGAAAACCGCCCATTAGTCCTAAGCAGCTGTTTGTAAAATTCCACAATCCACAACACTCAAGATTATTGATTTTGCTCCCGATTCTTTCTAACCTGCTTTAATTACCCATTCATGGGGGCTGTGACGTATGTAATTTAACAAACATGTAACACCTGGGGATTACGGTGCGGGAGAAAGCAGCCTTCCAGTTTTCTTTACTGTCTTTAAACTCAATATTCTTACGTGATTCTGTGTTAACACAGGAGGGTAAGATACGTGCCTAACATGTTAAAACCAACAGGAGTTGGTGTAGAAAAGTTTTAATTCCAAACTGGTAAGTAGAGCCACATCCACCATCTTCCCAGCAATGAATCAGCCGAGCCCTGGCCAGTCTCCAATCCATTGCTGCCACTTCTTTAATCAACACTGAACAGAATGAATTGCAAATAAAAAGGGAAAAAAAGAAAACATTAAATATGAAAGGCTAACTTGCTAGCCTATATTTTTAGTTCAAGTGACAGTTTTAAAATTACAAAGGTAAAAACCCTTTGCTAAATCGGGTTTTAAATGTGCCATTTATCAAACTAGTACATTTTTACGATGTTTAAAACTACTGTTTTATCATGAAAGGTAAAAATACAAAGCGGTGGCATTCTTCTTCATTTCTACCACCAGAGCACCCCACCTCTGTTTGCATTTGGGGGGCTGTGGTTTTCTATGCAGAAAACTGGACTGTTCTCAGCAAATCTCTTGGAAAGACACATTTTCATTCACATTGCAACACTGCTGGATCATTTTCTAACCCCAGAGCTGTTATCATTTCACAGGAAGGGGAAAAATGATCCTTGCAGCAATCACAGCAAATTGTGGTGGTGAAGGACCCCAGAGGTCATGGGTAAGACACCCTCTGCTCACAGGGAAAAGGCTTAGGCGAGAAAGGTGAGTTGACTTGCCTCTGGTGCTCCAGCCCCTCAGTGGCAGAACCTGGCCTTGATTCTAATTCTCTCCCGATGAGTGATCTTGCCTCATGTCACAATGCCCTTCCTGACACTGACTCTCCTCAAATGGCCAATGCTTTCTAGTGCTCCCCTACAACTCTTCTCCAACAACCAGCATTAGTAGCTTGACTTAAAGAATGACCCGAACCTGAAGGCTTGTGGCACCTTGTAGAGACAGCCAAGAGAAAAACACCTTTCCTGCCGAGTAGGAATAAGGAGCAAGTCACTGATTCACTGTGAAAAAGGGATGTGGTGTCTGAACTGGAAGAGGGGCAACAGTGGTATCTGGGAGAGAGAAGACGTAGAGTGTCTAGAAAGTTCCATAGAGGGCACCATGGAACCTCCACTGTAGGACAACTCTGCTCTCTCTACTTTGCCTTTTCCCCTTGATTATCCTCAAAAACAACTCTATAAATTGTTGCTAAGAAAAAAGGGAGAAGAAACTGATTTCAGAGTCACTGAGAGGCCCTTTCTTTCCAGCTGTGGAATCTGTGCCTCCAGATATAAATAACTGTGGCTGATGGAAAGTGGGCCAGATCTATCGTCAACCAGTGAAAACGGCATCCAAAAAGGTTCTCGGACCGCGGACTGCCTCAGATTCTCTACAGACTTCTCCCCCAGCTCCCTGGATCTCTGCTGTTCTCCAAGCTTACTTCTAAAATGGAAGCCCTAGTGACACATTTGTAATGGGTTTTGTTCAGTCCCACCCACGTTACCCCAAAGGGTTGTCGATTTCCACCTTGTATAATTCCATGTTCCACTGCTATGACAAAATAGCTGCGGCTGGGTAGTGCATAAACAAAAAGAGGCTTATTTTAAGCTCACCATTTTGGAGGCTGAAAGTTTGAACAGCATGGCGCTAGCTCTGGTAAGGGCCCCCCTGGCTGTGTCACACCCTGACAGATGGCTTCCCAACAGGAGCACACACAAAAGGGAGAGATGACATGGTGAGACAGGAAGCCTCAGAGTGGAGAAAGACCATGCCTGATCTTTCAAGCCAGCACCTCCACCACCTACTTACCTTGCATTCAGTCCCACCTGATAAAGGTCCTACCACCTCCAGCATTGCCACACTGGGGATCAAGCTCCCAACATGAGGACTGCTGGGGGCCATACTCAAACCATATTCAGAGCACAGCATACCTTGTTCTTGAATGACAGCCATTCTGAGAATGAGACCAACCTTGGTCTGGACAGGAGGAGTCACCAGCACATGAACATACCAGCTAAATATAAAGTGCCACATAATCAAATTGCAACCCTCAAAACAAAATTGAAAATTTTATTTTGCTAAAAATGTTCTATCACCATATGATTCATTATTAATGAAAGAAAAAGCATATATTCACATTTGCTAATTATCTTTTACTCACTTATGGCAAAAAAAAAAAAAAGGAGCAAGCAAGCTTTAAACCCTATAATTTGGTCACCAATTAGTCTTTGATTTACCCTGATATACTTGGAGGGTTTTTGAAAAAATATATTAAAAAAGGCTTGCAGCTGAAAATTTACATTTAAAAAGTAATTAATGCCAATTCAATGAAGAAATCCTCAGTTTCCTACGGAATTGCATTGAGCTTCCAGCCCTGCATAAGACTAGCAATCACCGATCATCAAGAGGTGCCTTAATGGGGCTCACTTTACTTCAGGTAAACTGAGATCACAGCCCCTCCTACTTCCCCCACTCAGTTTATGGCCCTTCACTACCCCACCTATGTGTGTTGTTACCCAGAAGGGAGAATTTGACTAACAGCTACCTGTCAAGTTCCATCGCTTCATAGGCATAGAACAGTTCTACTGCAGAGAAACCCCAGGACCAAGATAACTGACTCACACAGAACCAATTATTTATCCTGGGTCAGCTGAATTCCCTGCCCTCCCCTCATATAGACCCTATATATATATATATATATAGAGAGAGAGAGAGAGAGAGAGAGAGACCCTACATATAATATATATATATATATATATATATATATATCTCCCTCCATCTCATTCCTCATTTTCTTCCTATACCACCCAAAACAAGAGGCTCTCTTTAGGTTAGGAGACTGGTGACCAGAGGCAGCTATTATCCATGGAGCAGCAGTCTGGCTTGCAATAATCATTCTGCTGTTATAAAACTCACAATTGTTAGAAAATTAACCTCTGCAAGGCTTTCTGAGCTAGATAAAAGGATACTTGGCAGTCTTTTTACTATCAGAACAAGAAGAAATTCCATCTTCTCTTTTGAACAGACTCCTTCTGGCTTTTGTGTTGGCATAAACTTGAACAAAATGCAATTTACTGGATTTTTCCCTTAGAAAGAAAATAAATGGAGACATAAGAGTAGCATCTCTTAGTGTTTCCAACATGTGCAGTGCCTATCAGTGATTCTCAACCTTCCATTCTACCACTGCACCTATTCAGATGTAAACACTCCTCTATCCCTTACTGTTCTTCTTACACCAATGATCCAAATGGGAGTGAGGAGTGGGAACCACTAGTGCACAAATGGGCAATATATTCAAAAATAAATGCCAGACCTATAACGGTTTGTAGTTTAAGATCAACAGTAAAAGGACAAAATAAGTAATAATTTGATCATTGTTTCTGATATCCCCAATTCACTGCATATTTAGTCCAGTGCTCCATGGTAAGGCTTTCTGAGGCTGGATATATGATTTCCATTTATTAAACAGAAGTTCTGTGCCAGTCATTTTGCCCACATTATCTCCAATATATCCCACGAGGACACACTTATTGTGCCCATCTTAGAGATGAGAAATCTGACATTCAAAGACACCACTTGGCCTTTGCCGTTAGCTAGTGAGTGGCAAAGCTTGAATTCAAACCAGTTCTATCAAACTCCAAGTTACACCACATAGAGACTTGAAAACAGAAGTTACAAAATTTGCCTCTGGAACATACGACCAGTACCCATGGTTTGGATTTTATACTTCAAAAATCTTTCTAGATTTTGACACATTGTCTAAAGACATCAGAGATGTAAAGGATTCAGATATTGCTCTTGGCCTCTTCATTCTCTTCATTCTGTTTGCTGGGTGGCTTGGCGAATGTGAAAGTCCCAGCCGTGGTGGAGGCAGGCTTTATGGGAGACGGAGGGATGATTCCTGGTAACTGGGCCACCTCCTCTCTGCTCCTCTCTGTCTTCCCCAGATCACAGGAGCATGAGTTCCTGGAGTTAATCTCCTGCCCTGGATCCTCCTGCTGCTGTGCCTGTACTGGTCAGACGGCGAGACACAGCAATGGCCTCTACGCTGTCAGCTCTTAGCAACTTCAAGTCAGAGCACGGGTCTCATACCTGGGATCTGAAGAGTCTTCACAACTGATGAGTTCTCATGTTGCCCTCACAACAAATTTCCTTGACATCCAACAGCCTGAGAATAAGGCAGGGGGTGCCCACAGTGAGGCCTGAGCATCCGCCTGACTGCATTTTCCAGTCCCTTCTTTGTTGGCCCCATCCACAAGATAGACTTTCCTCATGAGCCTCCTCTGTGTAGTCCACAGCAGCTGCCTGGGCTCTGTCTGGATGCATCTGTTCTGTACCTGTGGCACACCTTGCTCCACAAGCCTTCCTCCCTAAAAACCAGAGCTTTTGCTTTGCACTCAGGGTGGCTGGAGCCTTGCCTTGTGTGACCAGACTCTGTAACACCACCTAGTTTTATGAATTCAGCCTCTGTACCCTAAGACCCTGGCTCCATGATTGGACCAACTCAGATCCACTAATTGTCACAGCTCAACAGAAATTACTGAGTTACCACCGGGTAACTCCTAAGACCCTTCTTATTGGTCTTGGCTGATGCCCCATTCTCAGGCCTTACATAGATTTCTCCCTAAGGCCAGCTTACTTCCATCCCTCAGGCCCTAAGTGCTTTCCAAGTTGCCCCAAACATTTGGCTTCAAGGCTTCTCCAATTTAACACACTTCCCATCTAGACGGCTCCTAGTGTTTTTACTCCCATTTGAGCTGCCTTTCTCCTTACTGACATTGTTCTAGGGAAGGGAAATCATATTTTCCCTCTCTTGAGGCAGCCAATAGTATACCAAATAGCTCTTTATTAATTAGAGCCATCCAAAGTGACCCAGTAACCAGGTCAGTTTCACATGGTCACTCTACCTGAATGTTGGATAGGCCTCTAATATATGAAGGATTTGGTTTTGTCTTGTCTTTTTTTAAAAAGATTTATTTATTTATTTGAAAGTCAGAGTTACACATGGCGAGAAGGAGAGGCAGAGAGAGAGAGGCAGAGTGAGCCATCCGATGGTTCACTCCCCAATTGACTACAACAGCCAGCACTGTGCCGATCCGAAGCCAGGAGCCAGGAGCTTTTTCTGGGTCTCCCACGCAGGTGCAGGAGTCCAAGGACCTGGGCCATCTTCTACTGCTTTCCCGGGCCAAAGCAGAGAGCTGGATCAGAAGTGGAGCAGCCAGGTCTCGAACCGGCACCCATATGGAATGCTGGCGCTTCAGGCCAGGGCATTAACCTGCTGTGCCACAGCGCTGGCCCTTATTTTGTCTTTTAAGATTTATTTATTTGAAAGGCAGAGTTACAAAGAGGCAGAGAAAGAGAGAGGCCTTCCATCAACTGGTTCACTCCCCAAAGGGCCGCAACAGCAGGAGCCAGACCAATCCAAAGCCAGGAGCCAGGAACTTCCTCCAGGTCTCCCATGTGGGCACAAGGGCACAAGCACTTGGGCCATCTTCCACCACATTTTCCAGGCACATCAGAAGGGAACTGGTGGAAGAAGAAGTGGAGCAGCCAGGACACAAACCGGTGCCCACATAGGATGCCGGCACCACAGGCAGAAGCTTCCCCCACTATCACAGCACCGGCCCCATAATATTTGGTTTTTTAATGATTTCATTTCAGTGACGACTGCTACCACATAAAGCCAGTGAGAAGCCCAGCCAAGCACACTCAGATGTAGAGGTCCAGTGCTGGTCTATCCACAAGCCACAGGACCCTGTGCCTAGGATGGCAGCATAGAAGGAACAGGAGGGCATCCACCAGCCTCCTCCGGGATGCACAGACACAAACAGCACCATCAGCAGCACGGCTTCTGACTTTAAAGAAAATATGGGCTGTGGAAGTGACATTATTTCTCTAGTCATTTCATCCTCTGCTAGAACAAAAATCAGCACAGCATCACGTACAAATTTAAAGTAGATTTTTCAACCTCTGTAAGCCTCAGCGATAGGAACCTGATTGCTTGGGTTAACTTGCAGATATGTGGTGCACTTGCTTCTAATAGCCTCCTCCCTAAGACTGAGGCTTCCTCCCACGCACACAACCTAATGAATGATAGGAACAGTACTGTTAGCTATGTCACTGCGTTAATTGCTCAATCTAAATTAATCAGATCTTCTGAAATTTCTCTCATTTTTCCAAAAACTCTTGTTACAGCAGACTTGAAAGAATCAGGCCCTCTCTTAAGGAGAGCAATAACAATATTCTGTTTTTATGTACTGCACTACCACCTACGAACTTAAAACTTACTGTGTCCACACAGGCAAAAGCAATACAGGACCAAGTAATTGCCTGTAATGTAATCACTATAAGAGATTGAACCCAGTACAACCAGACCTAAAGAATATTTTTCACAAAGAGCAATTTAGAATCTGAATTATATTCATAATGACCTTGACTCCCAGTGCTTGCTTTGTTTCATTAGATCTTAGTACCCTAGAATGAAATGCCAAAGAAGCACGGTGCTGCTTTTCAAAAGTCCCTTTGCTGCCTCCGTGTCAGCCAGAACATCTCCTGGAAATTTTCTGCTCCCAAAAGGTTACCAAAAGGAAAAGTCCAGATTAAGCCGTACCTGGGATTGGCTCTAAGAATAGACAAAACGGGACCTTTCATTCAATGTGATGAGGAGAAGGCCAAGCTAGAGCTTTAAAAATTGGCTTCTCTTCCTTTATTTTGGTTCTAAAATTATGTAATTACTTCTTTTATATTGTGAAGGCACATTAGTCTCCTAGATAATAAAATGCAAGTGCAGAAAGCATGAGGTAGGAATCAAAGGACCTTGGTTCAGGTCTTATCTCTGTCTCTTATTAGCTGTGTGACATTGTCAAGTTGCTCCACCATGCTGAGCTTTATTCTTTCACTGTACAAAAAAAAGGGGGAATTAAACAATTAGTAACAGTAGTAACTTCATGTTAATGATGTAGCAAGTGTTAAATAACATTGCAATTACAAAGCCCTCAGCAAG
This sequence comes from Oryctolagus cuniculus, assembly GCF_051225735.1. Classification (NCBI taxonomy): domain Eukaryota; kingdom Metazoa; phylum Chordata; class Mammalia; order Lagomorpha; family Leporidae; genus Oryctolagus; species Oryctolagus cuniculus. The sequence continues at coordinate 59,586,300 of NC_142875.1, forward strand.
GTTCATGGAATATAATAAGCAACCCATCAGTGCTCACTCTTTTGCTTTCAGGGCATTGGCATCAATATCTTTTTTTTTTTTTTTTTTTTTTTTTTTTTTTTTTTTTTTTGACAGGCAGAGTGGACAGTGAGAGAGAGAGAGACAGAGAGAAAGGTCTTCCTTTGCCGTTGGTTCACCCTCCAATGGCCGCCGTGCTGTGGCCTGCGCACTGTGCTGATCCGATGGCAGGAGCCAGGTACTTATCCTGGTCTCCCTTGGAGTGCAGGGCCCAAGCACTTGGGCCATCCTCCACTGCACTCCCTGGCCACAGCAGAGAGCTGGCCTGGAAGAGGGGCACCCGGGACAGAATCCGGTGCCCCGACCGGGACTAGAACCTGGTGTGCCGGCGCCGCAAGGCGGAGGATTAGCCTACTGAGCCGCGGCACCAGCCGGCATCAATATCTTTTTTACAAATAAGGCAGAATAAGAAATTAATCTTTGCTATCTCACAGGTAAGGAGATTAAGCATGAATATATACTTATCCCTAAATTCATCGAACCATATATATTACATGTGTATGGCTGGCCAGCGCCATGGCTCAACAGGCTAATCCTCCGCCTGTGGCACCGGCACCAGGGTTCTAGTCCTGGTCGGAGCACCGGATTCTGTCCCGGTTGCTCCTCTTCCTTTCCAGCTCTCTGCTATGGCCCGGGAGTGCAGTGGAGGATGGCCCAAGTGCTTGGGCCCTGCACCTGCATGGGAGACCAGGAGAAGCACCTGGCTCCAGGCTTCAGATCAGCGCAGTGTGCCTGCCGCAGCGGCCATTGGAGGGTGAACCAACGGAAAAAGGAAGACCTTTCTCTCTGTCTCTCTCTCTCACTGTCCACTCTGCCTGTCAAAAAAAATTTTTAAAAAAATGTATAGTTTTTTCCATGTCAATCATACCTCAATAAAGTGATTTTGTAAAAAAAGAAAGAAAGAAAGAAAGAGAAAGAGAGAGAGAGAGAGAGAGAGAAAGAAAGAAAGAAAGAAAGAAAGAAAGAAAGAAAGAAAGAAAGAAAGAAAGAAAGAAAGAAAGAAAGAAAGAAAGGAAGAAAGATGTGGTCTTATAGGCCTTGTACCTTGGACAGCTGCCTTACTTCCCAGTGGGATCAGGCCCAGAGGAAAAAAAAACACTAAGACATCTCCCACCCCTAATGTGTAGCCTAAGGGCTTTCAGTTGAATCATTTCTGGCCTACATTTTTGTTTCACTATCTTTCACTATCCACTCCAATGTTCCTGTGGCTCACTCCAAACCACAACACAATCAGTAGAAGGAGGCCCTGGTGGATGTTGGATCAGCGATGGGGAGACAGCAGGGGAAGCAGTAACCTGGAGAGGTAGGGAACCTGGCACAGAAGAGGGGAGCCCTGCAGCTCCTGAGGAGCCTGTGGTGCCCCAGGCAGAGTGGCAAGTGGTAAATCACAGATGTGGCCGTGTCCCATCCAGCTGTGGATCACAGATGTGAATCCTGGCTGCTGAACTTCTCCACAATGGGACTGGGAATGGGAGAGGGAGGAGGAGGAGGGGTGGAAGAGTGGGTGGAAGGGCTGGTAGGGTGGGAAGAATCACTATATCCCTAAAGTTGTACTTATGAAATACGTGAAGTCTGTTTTCCTTAAATAAAAGGTTTCTTTGCGGGGGGGGACAAATAAATAAATAAATAGTACTGTCTCACTAAGGCCAATTTGGAGAAAAGAAACACGATACAACCTGGGTGACAAAAACAAAAATTCAGATTCCATTCCCTTCATTTAGTACTCTATTCTAGCAGGCGTGTTTATACTTTAAATATGCCATCTCTTAATAGTTTTGCCAAATGGTAAAGATACAGGAAGGTGTCACGCAGAAAGACCCACAAGAGAAGGCACCTGCAATGCCCTAAATACCCTAAAAAGGTGGCACAAAGAGATGGAGAGCATTCAGAAGAGGCCATCAAAAAGCCAAGCAAAATGCTCCTGTGAGAGTGATGTCTCAGCCAGCACCTAGATGACAGGTTGGAGATAGTAGAGGATGGAGAGTAGGAGTGCGCCAGGCAGACAGGACATGGGAGTGAGGGGCCAGGCAATCCAAGTGCTTCTTCTCAGAAGGACTCAGAGGATTTCATCATTCAACAGCAGAGAAGTAAATGCAAAAACACACAATGATAAATGTAGGGCTGCGAAAAACAGAAGCATGGGGTTGCCTTTTGAGCCAATAGGAAACTAATCAGTATGTGGTTCCCAAGCATCAATCAGAGAGCCTAGGTTTTGCAATGGTAACAAATGCTCCTAAAATCTCAGTAGATTAGCACAACAAAAGTTCACTTCCCGCTTGTACTGTATGGCCAACATGGAGTTATATATGCAGAAATTCAACATGAGTTGAGATGGGGGATTTTCTCATTCTAATCATTTTTGGGGACCCAGACTGACCAAAAAAATCTATCTCCAAAATTCCTTCTGGTGTGCCACTGGCAGAAGGCAGAATAGAGATACATAGAATACAGACAGAAAGACCAAGTCCTTAAAGCTTCTGTCTGATGGGGGTGTGTGTTGCTTCCACGTGTGTGTCATAGCCAAAGCACATCTGACTTCAAGAGGGCAAGAAAAGGCCACAACACCAAGACCTGCAGGGGGAAAGAACCACAGAAATACACTGCATGACTGATTTCAGTGCCCCCTCCTCTTCCTCACGGGTAATTATGAACTCGTGCTTCATTTTGTTGGGAGAAGCAAGTAGTTCCTGTCCAAAAGCTTTCACAAATTTTCTTGAACCTTTAAGTGCCCCTGGGGAGAGAGAGCAGGATTTCAATTTGGTTAACAAGAAAAATGAAGAATAAACAGATTGAGGAGCCCTCGCCAGTCCTGTTCAGAGGTGGAAGAGAACCAGACTCCTTGGCCTCTATCCACTGATTTGTCCATTTCAACCCAGTCTCACAACTACCCAGAGGAAGAAAGAACCACAATCAAATAAAGCTAACACCTGCAGAGACCAGGGATGCCTTTTTTCCCTGAGTCCCCAGCAATGACACAGATACGTAATGCAAGCTTCCTGCTCCAGTCCATACTCTGGCAGACATGGAATCCTGGTTCTGACCCATCTTCATGAGACAAAATCCTACAGAACCACTGGGAAAGCTCTGTGTCTTGCGGGAATGAAAGCAGTTAGAAAAGGTGATTCTTTGTCAGTTCACTGTGCCAAAAGTAATTCACTAGAGCTTTCCTGCCTGCTTGCAATTGCAAAATTTGAAGTAGAGGCATTTTGCAAGGACAACTAAACCACACCAACATGATTCCCTACAGTGCAAGTGTACTAGAGAATGCCGTAGGCTAACAAAGCCAGTTTATTGGAAGATTGAAACATTTTCCAAACAATTCAAGGAAACTCAATTTCCGTTGATTGGTTTGGCTGGATGGGGCCAATGCAGGATTATTAGCCCCAGTACAGATAATGGACTTCAGGTTTCACATGTTAGAGACTATCATGACACTTTCTGAGTCCATTTCCACTCCTTCAGTCATTACTCCAGACTATCAACAGCCTGCTGCAGTGGCAGGCATTTGGCCTAAAAGACAAGATGCTTAAGACAGTCACATCCTGTACTAGAGGAGTCTGTGTTCAATAGCTTGCATTCCTGACTCCAGCTTCTTGCTAATGCGGACAGGAGGCAGTAGGGATGGTCCAAGTAACTGGCTTTCCTACATGGGAGACCTGGATTGAGTCCTCATGACCACCGCAGGTATTTGGGGGAGTTTACTAGTGGATGGGAATGATTCTCTCTCTCTGTCTTTCTCTCTCTCTCTTTCTCTGTATCTATGTATCTCCCCTTCTCAAACAGATAAATAAATAATTTCTTTTTAAGAATTGGGTTAGGCATTTGACACAGCAGTTATGATGCTACTAGGGATGTGCACATCCCATATCAGATTGCCTGAGTTCAAGTTCTAGCTCTGTCCTCAATTCCAGCTCCTGTTAATATGTACTTGGGGCAGCGTAAGTAATGGCTCTAGCACTTGGATTCCTGCTGCCATGTCGAAGATCCAGACTGAGTTCTGAGCCTGGCTCAGCCCCAGCTTGCAGGCATTTGTGGAGTGAATCAGCAATGGGACACAACTCTCTCCCTCTCTCCCTCTCTCCCTCTCTCCCTCTCTCTCTCCCTCTTTCTCTCCCTCTCCCTCTCCCTTCCTCTTTCTCTCTCTTCCTCTTTCTCTCTCTCTCTCTGTTTCTGCCCTTCAAGTAAGTAAAATAAAAATTTTAAAGCCTATTGCAGTGATGATTAACTTAAACTAAAGAATCAGGTAGCCCAGAAGATCGTGTAGTTGGTTGGTAAACAAACTCTCACATGCTCATACATGAGTAGAGTAGGCATTTGAAATATTAGAAAAGGAAATGAATGTTCCCAGAAACAAATTAGACTATGGCAAATGCCACAGTTCCCTGCAGCTTTTGTTGTTCACAAAACTTTCAGATGGTAAATCCAAGAAAAATTCAGCAATTCTTCCTAAATAAAACTGAAGTCCAGGAGCTTACGCTAGACCCAAGTACTTTTACCAAGGTTTCTATACACTAACCGACTCTGAATTCAGGGCGTCACTAAGACAAGAGAGAAAAAAAGGAAGAGAAAAACTGTACTCAGCCAGTGGCCTAAAATCTCCTGGGTGACTTGGAGCAGTCTTCATTTCCTGCTTTCTTCTATGGGTGATTTAGCCTCGGCTATTTCTAAAGGCTTGGGAACAGAGATAAAGATTATCTCTCTTCCTGCCCGTTTCTCCATCAATCCTAAGCTATATATCTGGGGTCCAAGACATATGTGTCCTTGTCCTGGATATTGAATTCTGTGTTCACCTTATATATCACTCACTTGCTGCATTTCCTATTTTTTTTCTTCCTTTCCTTCTGCTGCCCCCTCCATGTGAGAGAAGCTGCCAGGCCATTTTAGAGCACAAAGGTGGAAATGAATGTAACCTGAGCAGAGAAGCTGCACTCTTTGGAATATTTAAACGAGATAAATAATGAGCACCAGTTCCCTTCTGTATTACAGTGCCAAGAGCCACATGGAGCTGTCACTCAGAAGAATGACTTCAGGGTTACCATGCTGCTGCCCTGCTGTCCCTGCCACCCGGGCACCCTTGCAAGAGTGTGTATGTCCTGTAGGAGGTGAGAAGGCGAGCCCGTGTACCCTGCCCGGGGCCAGCATCGACTGGGAAACAGGCATTCCCTGAAAGCAAGCTCACACACCACCCCAAGACTCGGGGTGAACAATTGCAACTGCAGAATTGTCTTCCACAGAAGGGATGTGCTTTTGTATCCGTTGCAAATGCTCCCAAAAGCCAGCAAAGCTACCCAGGTGTGTGATCCCTCTAAATTGGACTATTGTATTCAGGCTGTCATTTTTCATTTTTAAAACCAGGATCCCTTCAGGTAATCAGTAACCTTGAAAAGAACTGAACTCCGAGGCCCAGGTAGGCCGAAAGTCCTCAAAGAGATTGGAAAAGTTGGTGAAAAAAATACAAACAACAGTGCCCACGCTGCACCCTCCGCCTCCTCCAGTGTCCCTTGCTATCTCCTTCTATCTTCGCCTGGAACGTTTCACAAAGCTTAGACAGGTTTAGGTTATCACTCAAACACTATGACTCAAACTCGGGGAAATTGTTCCTGTAATGGAGTTCTCAATTTACTGGTCAATTTCACCTCGATTTTGTGTCAGTGTTAGCTTTGCCAGCCCTTCAGCTTGTATTACATGCTCTAAAAATGTGAAACATTTTCAAATATTTTAAATATCACAGATAATTTTATGCAGCTCATAATCTCCTGGAAAGATAAATAAAAATAATTTTTAAAAAAATAAGAAAAAGAGGCATTGTTCTTTGTACTCGTCTTTTCATAAATAGCTAAAATCTGCCACCTTCTGGCTTGTCCTGGATGGCTTCGACAGAGTTGCCTGCTCCTCCTCATCACCAGCCCAGATTCATTTTAGCCATGCAGTGACACTGCCATCTTGTGGGGATTTTCTAGACTATTAACTCTGCAGAAGCATGTAAAAGAACAATTTTTTTAAGCGGAAGCAAATATTCATTTAGAGCAATTGACTCCAATTCTAAGTACCAAAAGAAAGCAAACCTTATACAGCATATTGAGAGTTGAATCTAAAAGTCAAAATCCATAAAATAAGCTTGCAACATGCAAATAGCTTCCTCATTCATATGAAAGACGGATATTCATTTCCAAAGGCAATAAGAATTGAACAATAGCCACATTAGTTACTTCATTCTCCACCTAAAAGATGATGGAGAAGCTAAGCTATGGCTTAGTCTTCTTCTCTCCTTTGTCTGAGGACTAGATGCAATCGTCTTGGTTGTCTAATACTCAGCTGTGGTATTACAATGTAAATTAAGAGCAATACTTTTGCGCTCTAAGCTCTGCACTTTAAATCCATCCTGGATTTCTTCTGGACCTGAGGAGAATGCTTTCTGAAGAGCACAAGTGATTGGCGTGCGTAACTTTGTGGTCCCAGCATCCAATCCTCAGGAATCTGTTTGAGGTGAGAGCAGAATGTGAGGTCAGATGAGCCCCTGCTTGAGATGTGTCAAGGATGTAATTTCATCCCCTTTGCCTCTCACATGTTTGGAAGTCTCTGCAGAGTCCTTCTCTGGCAAGAGGAAGGGGCGGGGGATTGCCTTCCCCTCAGCCCGACGCAGTCACTGCAGCTGTGCGCTCTGGTTTGGTGGGTTGTCAGGAATTTGACAAACTATCTCAGCTGCTGTAAATCTACTTTGTGCTGGAAACACAGTCAAGTATACACTGTCTATTCACAATCTGGCACCAGATTTAGTTTCAGAAAATCAAAATCGGTTTAGAGTTTTTACTGCCCAACAGAAACGAGAAGTGCACCATCCTCGTCTCTTTTTTTTTCCCCCCTGTGCATTCATTCCGGGCTTCATTTTTGCACGTGCTCCAGCCCTAAACAACTACCTGGAGCTTTGATGCTCATCGTGTCCCCCTGGTACCATCTCATCTCACCTTGTTTAATTTTTGCTTGCTTGTTTGCTTGTTTGTTTACGGAAGTAGGGGAGTTACACAGGAAATTAGTTGATCACCACAGAAAAAGAAATATTACATCTGAACCCAGCCTCAACCTCACTGTATCTGCAACCTTGGAAAGACAAGCAGGAGAGGACAGGTCTGGCCCAACTCCTAAGCCATTTGGGAACCAGAGCAAAGGATTTCGGAAATGCTTCTGGCCAGGATATTATTAGCAAGGACTTCTCCAGGCAGTTATTGATCACAGGCAAACTGCTATGGTGTGTTAATTCCCCTTTCTCCATTCTCTCTCCACGTTCTCTCTCCTATAACCAGCCCCAGGTCAGACCTAAAGGAAAAGAGAGACTTCCAGCAGACTTGGGTGTATGGGTGATTTCGGAGGCACTGTGGCCAGAGAAGCAGCCGCATGGTAACATTTTGATTGCACACAGACAAGATGTAGGGTTTTTTTACTTCTACTTGCTGGTGTCCTCCAGAGAAGACTCTAGTTTTCCAGTCTCTGGGGCCACTCAGTGTCTGCACCATCTCCATATGTCAACACATCCTTCTCCAGGAAAAATTAAAATGGAGGTCAAGGGTTATTTCTGTTTGCTGAATCTTGGGAGTTGCTCTAGCGATCAGCTTTTGAACGACTCACCTATTGAAATAAACATGGAGGACCCAAGCTGGAGGCGTGAGTATGGTTCATGGACAAGAGCAGCTACCTTCAGAGGACAAAGCTGGTGGTCAGAAGAGGAGCTAGAGGCTTACAAGGAGCTTCACTGGAGGATAAGCATGATGGTGAGGTCTGTCTGTTTCTCAGGCATGATATAAATATGCCCCAATAATTCTCCCGTGCTCATCTCTGTGTCAAACACCAAGTATGCAAAACATTTCCCAGATTCAAAGGGCACTCAGCCTAGAAGGAGAAACAACACTTATATAGGATACTTCAAAAAAATTGTGGAAAATTAAATTCATTTTGATATACATATGTTGAAATCTACGCATATAGAAGTCTTCAAAAAAATCATGGGAAATGGAATGTTATGGAAAAAAACTATGCATGGACTTCAAAAATTGCACCAAAATAAATTGACTTTTTTAAATATCATTTTCCATGAACTTTTTAAAGTACCCTGGTACTTCAAAACTAACCATAGAACAACATGGATAGAAGTACAAAGAGTGCAAAGGATGGAGGAATTAGTTGTTCTGGGACTGGTCAGAGGAAACCTCATAGAGGGGGTGAATTTACTAGGGCCTTGAATAACAACAAGCAAAAATTGGACAATTCAGGAAAAGGGCCTGAGCCAAAGCAGGAAGGCCAGAGCAGTCCTGTTGGTCCAGGGGGCCAAACGGGAGGGGATGGCTGGAGAAGTCATGTGATCTAAAACAGCCGGAAGTGAACATCTTACGAAGAAGTGTGGCCATGGGAAGCTGTCAGGGTGCTGGGAGCAAGGAGATTAACTGCAGCAGTAGGGATGAGAAAAGAGTGGAGTGGGGAGAAAAGAGTGGAGTGGGACGAAAAGAGAGGAGGAGATAGGAGGACCAGGAAAGAGGCGATAGCAGCAGTGTTGGTGAGGGGATGATCAGATCATTAACTGTGTACAGAGAATTAGAAATGGAGAGCAAGAGAGCAACTTGGGAGAAAAATATCTGAAGCACAATTGACAGCATCTGATCAGAGAGGAAGGAGAAGGGCAAGATGAGTAACTGCTAAAACTATGGGATGGTGTGATTGTACCTGAACAAAGGGAGAAAACAGTTATGGCTTCTGATCATAGTGGATCTGGGTTCAGAGACACTGAGTAGGTTGGACATTCAGTGAATAAATGGAATCATAATTGTGGCAATCACGTGAAGACCAGTAGTACAGGTTTGGTCTTATAGGAGCATGAGCTCTATAAGGGCATGAGTTATTGACTATCTTGTTCCTAACACATCCCACACCCAAAAGAGTTTGTGACATGTATCAGGGGCTCAATAATATTCATTGAATAAGATTACATTGGATGAGCCGTGGGAAACAGTTGAGTGCACTGGAGGTGGGAGACCTTTCTCAAAGAGTAGACAACAAGGCTATAGACATTAATTATGAAAATGTAGAAGACACTTTCAAGAGCTTGCCATGAAGAAAAAGAAATAAAAGAATGAACAGCTGGCCCTCCACATCCATGGATCCAACCTACCATGACAAAAATATTTGGAAAAAATAATTGCATCTGTGATAAACATGCATAGACTTTTGTTCCTGTCATTTAAACAACACAGTATAACAAATATTTATATAGCATTTACATTTTATTAGGTGATATAAGTCATTTAGAGATAATCTAATATATATGAGGGATGTGCATATGTTATATGAAAATACTTTGTTACTTTATATAAGGAACTTTGCATCCATGAATTTAGGTATCCATGAGGAACCTGAACCAATTTCCCATGGATACTGAGGGATGCCTGCACGTTGAGGTTTCTTTTTTTTTTATTTAGTAAATATAATTTTCCAAAGTACAGTTTATGGATTACAATGGCTTCCACCACCCCCCCATAATTTCCCTCCAACTCGCACCCCTCCCATCTCCGGCTCCCTCTCCCATTCCACTCACATCAAGATTCATTTTCTATTCTCTTTATATACAGAAGATTGATTTAGTATATATTAAGTAAAGATTTCATCAGTTTGCACCCACACAGAAACACAAAGCATAAAATACTGTTTCAGTACTAGTTATAGCATTACTTCACATTGGACAACACATTAAGGACAGATCCCACATGAGAAGTACACAGTGACTCCTGTTGGTGACTTAATAATTTGACACTCTTGTTTATGGCATCAGTAATCTCCCTAGGCTCTAGTCATGAGTTGCCAAGGCTATGGAAGCCTTTTGAGTTTGCCAACTTCGATATTATTCCGACAGGGTCATAGTCAAAGTGGAAGTTCTCTCCTCCCTTCAGAGAAAGGTACCTCTTTCTTTGATGGCCCCATTCTTTCCACTGGGATCTCACTCACAGAGATCTTTCATTTAGGTCTTATTTTTTTTTTAGATGGATGCAGTTATATAGTGCTTTGATTCTAGCAGACAACTGAATTTAATTCCATTCAGATAATTCAAATAAAAAGACTTAGTGTACGGCCTGTTTCTAAAGATTCAGGTAAGGAGAATCATGAAGAGTGGCCTGGAATGCATGTGATTAACAGCATCAGAGACCAATGATAATAGGAAACCATTGTCTTCCGTGGGTGTGAAAAGGACAAAATGGGAGAAAATCATGCTACAACAGCCCACACTAAGCAGAATCTCTGAAGCAGAGTTTATCAGGCTGGAGCTGTTTGTAGAGGGATGAAGCTGTTGTCAGACCATGGTGCCAAAATGGGGAGTCAGTAGAGAAAGAAAATTCTGATCTATTTCTTCTCCCATCTTATCTCGTGTCAATGCTGCCCATTGGCGGAACACAACTGGAAGCAAAAGGACAAGAGGGCAGAGTGATATGGTACATGGGGGCAGTCTCCTTGGGCCAAAGCAAGTCAGCTAATGGAGCCAAGGGGATGTGGCTGGGTGGGGCAATGGAGACTCACCAACACAGACTGAAGCAAGAAGCTCTCTTCTATCATTGCAGACAGGAAAATGAGTGACTGACACTGATGGAGTATGAGATGGCAGGATACAGGTTACAAGGACAGATAGTCCAAGACAAGGTAGATTTTGATGATACCAAGCCTATGACTACCTTGAGTGCCCCTTCTCTAGACTCCAGAGGGAGGGGCTACATTGAGATTCCTTCCTGTCTTCCAGGATGACACCAGTGCTGTGGGTTTCACGGACTTGGTTCAGCTGACTCATTCCAGGGCCACCTCCAGGCACATCATCGAGGTTCTTCCTTTCCCCTGATACCACTGCCTGCTAAATCCCTAAAGGCCTCAGATGCAGAATCTTGGTAGTTAGACAAGAAGCAGAGGCCTCCAGAAGTGTTACTTCCACGGCAGGTCTCGGAGCTGAGTTTTATTATCACATCCACCCCAAACAGCTGTCTGTGAAATGCAGCCTGCCAGAGATGGAAACAGCTTTAGTCGCTTCAAAAACCCTTACAAAAGCTTTAGAAAATCACTGTACTATCATCCTAACTTAGGGATAAAAAAAGCTCAGGATTGTTAAGAAACCTACTCAAGGGCATGCATTACCAAATCTAAACTCAGAGCCCACGCTGGGAACCCTTTCTTTCTGACAACACATATTCACTGAACATCTATCACATGCCAGGTATAGTTCTAGACATTGAGAATAGAGAAAGGAACAAGACAGGCAGATGCCCCTCCCTCTGAAAGCTCACATTCTAGGTGGAATGAATGGGCAGCAGGCACACAAGCAAGCAGAAATACCTGCAATCATCTCTGACAGCAATAAGGTTCTCTCCCCCACTGCCTTGTGGTACAGCTTATCAATGCTCTCCAATGCCAAGCCCCAAAACATCCATGATCACAACACAAAACCCTGATTGTTGAGAAGGCGGCACACCCACACAGCAGGTCTGTCTGCAGTGTTTGTGCTGCATCTTCTCACCAAGTGCTTGAAATGTGTTAAATAATCATTGCCATTCCACTGCAAGTGCATTTCTCTTTTATTTTAATCCTATTATAGAATTTTTTGATGGCAACCTGCTGTTAGAGTACATCTAACTATGTTAAAGCTCCCCAGGCCCGGAGCATGAAAGCAGCTCTTCAGAACACATGCTAAGACAGGTCTACCTTGTTAGCATGGAAATGAAAATAAAAAGCACTGCTTTGGGGCAAGGAGGAGGAGGATGGGTGTTCTAATGCCTGCGCTTAGGACGTGATCTCTCCTTGATCTCCCCTTCATGCTTCAGGTGGTAGTGGCTTGATGGTGGGAAGGATTATTTTCTGTATTCTATCTGGGGCCTGTTGCTTAGTGTTTAAGCAGTGATACAACTTGGAACCCTTTATCTAAAGGTCATCTCTACCATACTTATATCCCACCTGTTTTTTGGTGCAAGGGAATCAGCGATCAGTGTAACCAACAGGTTCATTACTGAACTTTGGTGACGTTGCATTAACCAAGTGTGAATGTGTAGATATCATTTCAATAAGCAGACCAGCATCTCCCTCCACCTGCAATGATGCAGATGGAAAGCAGCCCTGGTGTGGCAGAAGTAGCAGCTTCTGGGCCATTCTTGAGTTCACATTTCTTAATCAAGCTGTGTTCATGGCTGCCACAAGAAGTTGTATTTTAATGAATCGTTTCACTCTGAGAAAGAACTACACATAGGTAACATTTTCTTGGCAGGAAATTAAGGAAATATTCAAGGCACTCAGCCTTCTAAGTCTCAAAATATATGCCCAGAAGAACATAAAATGGATCATGGCCCGTGTTGTGGCCCAGTGGGTCAAACCACTTGTGATGCCAGCATCCATATGAACACCAGATCAAGAAGCTGCTCCACTTCTCATTCAGCTTCCTGCTAACATTTCTGGGGAGGCAGTAGAAGTTGGCACAAGTATTTGGGCCCCTGCCACCCACATGAGAGACCCAGATGGAGTTCCTGGCTCCTGGCTCCTGGCTTTTCAGCCTGGCCAAGCCATGCCCATTATAACCATTTGGGGAGTAAACCAATGGATGAAAGATCTCTCTCCTCTCTCTCCCTCTCTCCTTCCTTCCTCCCTCTCTGTCTCTCTCTCTGTCTCTCCACCCCCCCCCCCGTTTCTCTGTGTAACTCTGCCTTTCAAATAAATAAATCATTCTTTTTTTTAACTTTTATTTAATGAATATAAATTTCCAAAGTACAGCTTATGGATTACAATGGCTTCCCCCCAATAACGTCCCTCCCACCCGCAACCCTCCCCTTTTCCGCTCCCTCTCCCCTTCCATTCACATCAAGATTCATTTTCAATTCTCTTTATATACAGAAGATCAGTTTAGCGTATATTAAGTAAAGATTTCAACAGTTTGCACCCACATAGAAACACAAAGTGAAAAATACTGTTTGAGTACTAGTTATAGCATTAAATCACAATGTACAGCACATTAAGGACAGAGATCCTACATGAGGAGTAAGTGCACAGTGACTCCTGTTGTTGACTTAACAAATTGACACTCTTGTTTATGGCCTCAGTAATCTCCCTAGGCTCTTGTCATGAGTTGCCAAGGCTATGGAAGCCTTTTGAGTTCACCGACTGATCATATTTAGACAAGGTTGTAGTCAAAGTGGAAGTTCTCTCCTCCCTTCAGAGAAAGGTACCTCCTTCTTTGATGACCTATTCTTTCCACTGGGATCTCACTCATGGAGATCTTTCATTCTTTAAAATAAATAGTTTAATTCCCTCTGTATAAAAGATGTGCTTGCTCTTGTTTGTGGTGGTGAAGGAGGTGACAATCATGAAACACCCCTCATGTGTTCTGAAAGACTGATTTCTGAGAAAACAATGTATGACAAACATGTTTTCTCATAAGGAGAATAATTTTGTTTTGGTCCATAGTACAATATTGTGTCTTAATACATGATCGTGGAGCAGTATAATGACTTAAAAGTATTAAGACCTCAAAATGTTGTTTATGATTTTTTTTCACATTAACAATAAAAATTGCACCAAGGAGATAAAAGTAGATGATTTGCAAGGAAGTTTGGCAAAACCATTTCCAAGATAAAGGAATGAGAGAGAAAGATTCCTCACTGTTACAGAGTGTGAAATATAATTCATCTCCCTACACTACAGCCTAGAAAGCCATTCTGATTGGATCCCTTAACTCAGAGTGATATTTAAAATATTTGACAGGCAGCTAGGCATGAGCCAATCTGAAAGGACCCTGACTGTATCAATAAGTTCGCCACAAGCAGGAGACCTGCTTCAACTTCCGTGCAGCCCTCCTGCAGATGGGAGCGTTCATTCATGTAGCGATGCTCTCTTACTCAATGTATTCTATGGACATGAGAGATCCTGAGTTAAATGTTAGTGATCCAAGAATAAACAGCTATGGTTGCTGCCCTCTAGGAGCTCAGAGCCTGCAAAACAATGTAACATACATGCAAAACATAATCCACAATTGAAAGCATGAATGTCCTCAGAGGGATGTGCACAGCATTGTGTGAGCTAAGAGAAGCGAAAATTATGTGTAGTTGGAGGAAACAGGGGACTCCTCATGGAGGAAGCTGTACTCTCGAGGAGGCTTGAAGGATAGATGGGATTTAGACTTGAACAGACAGAGGAAAGAGGATTCCAACGAAGGCATCAGTGATGATTCAAAGATCAGAAAGTATGAGACAGGTCCAGAGAACATTTCCCCTTGTCTGTGTCACAGGACTCGGGGACTCTGGTAATCAGAGCCACAACTGGGAAGGCAAACTGGGGTCAGATCATACAAGCCATGAAAGCCAGAGTAAGGGACTTGGACCTGATTCGAGAAGCCTTGGAGCAGAGTCGAGTTATTTCAGCAGGAGAGCTTCATCATCAATCAGCACAACAATGTTTTAACCTTAAGAGATAATGGTGGCAGCAAACTAGCCCCAGAGTGCCAAGCTCAGCTGCAGAAGGTCAGGCGCCGGCTTCCACGTGCCTCCTGCACCTGAGCCTGGAGAAATAACTGCTTATTCAGGCTGTCAGTCACCAGCTCGCTGGAAGCACCCTCCGTGCAGGGACAATGATGAACGCTTCTCCTACTTAGTACTTAGCGGCAGGATTTTGCTGTGCCCCACAGCTGTCATCTGGGACCAGGGCAAAGAAAAGGCTCAAAGGCAGCTGAGAGAGGAATCTGTGGGCACTTCCATTTTTACTGTGTTTCCATGCTGGTCGAGGTTGATTTTTCTGCATGAAATGGAAAAGCAGAACTCTTGATTTTATGTTTTATGGCTGATCGATGGGGGTCAGAGTGAGGCCTTTGAGATACGCTGAGTGGGAGGAACAGTGATGCTTTTGATGGCCTCGTTTGTGTTGTGTCTCCTTCTGGGAAAAAGGAAGGTCAAGGTGACTCTTTCAGATGAGCACGGCTCAGACACTGTCACCCCTGGGCTGAAGAGGCAATGGAGGGGGCGTTTCCAGCCAGGCCGAGCAAGGAGAAGTGACATTTAAGGGCTTTTGAAGAAATGTTGCACTTTTGGCAAGCGGACCCCAAACTGCACCTGTGTTTCTGCAGGCTCTTCGTTTGCTTTTTATATCTTATAGGCTGTAGCTGGAACTGCTGAAAGGTGGAAAATCTGCACACCCCTTGAGCATAAAGAAAGATGGCAAAGGCAAGGGGAAATCTGGTGAGAACTCGGGAGACCCGGCTCTCCAGGAACCAGGCAGGTGTAATTCTAGCCCCAGTCATGGTGCCCCAACATTTTGAGTCAAGTCTTAAAATACTTCCACTAATAATAGCTTCCAACTATTAAATCCCTCTGTGCTAAATGCTTTGCTTTTATGTCATCATGTTTAATCTTCACAATAAACACTAAAGAATTGATTCTTATTTTACAAAATAAATTGAACTAATTCTTGCAAGTTTAAGGCCCAAGATCACATAGAAATAAGCAACAGAATATATTTGAGCCTAAAATCTCATTCTCTTAATAAATTGTCATGTTGGGGTGGGCTTGTGGCATAGCAGTAAAGTAGCTGCTAGGGATTTAGACTTGAACAGCAGTACTGTATTCGAGTCTTGGCTGCTCCACGTTTGACCCAGCTTTCTGCTAACGCATACCTGGGAGGCAGCAGGCAATGGCTCAGGTACTTGGGTTCCTGTCAGTGCTCCTGGCTTCTTGCTGACCCACCCCTCACTATTGGAGGCAT
Source organism: Oryctolagus cuniculus (assembly GCF_051225735.1). Lineage (NCBI taxonomy): Eukaryota > Metazoa > Chordata > Mammalia > Lagomorpha > Leporidae > Oryctolagus > Oryctolagus cuniculus. The sequence continues at coordinate 59,602,110 of NC_142875.1, forward strand.
TTGGAGAGTAAGCTAACACACAGAAGATCTCTCTGAATGTGTGTCTCTGACTCCTTGACTCTCTGTCTGCCTGTCTCTGTGTCTCTGTCAAGTAAAGTGAAAGTAAATAAATAAATTTTAAAAATTAAAAAGATAGCAATAATAATCTGTCATGCTGTCTCCTCTTTCTCACTTTGCTCGCCTGTGTAATGGGGAAAACCATCATAAGCATCAAAAGCAAAATACCCACACTGGATGGATAGACAAGCATTATAGACCACAAGGTGCTGGCTGAATGGAAGACATCTCTACTGTGAAGTCCACACGGCATCTCCTTTGTTGGGAACAGGTAGAAGTTAGATGGGAACGTGCCTTCAAAACTGTGAGGGATGCAAACGGATGAGAAACATCGCAAGACACGTTTTTCACCGTATTGCACAGCACGAATTGGGGAAGCAAAGAAACAGGAGGGGCTTCTGTGGGATCCACAGGAAACATTTGACTAGGCAAAGAGGTTAAATGGCCTCTTGAGAAAAAGCACGAGGAAAGAGATTCACGCAGAGACACAGCTGCTCAATTTGACAGAACCGGAGCTGTGGCCCTTGACACCGCATCCTGTTCCTCTCTCTTCAGCTGATTGAAGCCTTTTTCCATTGTTCTGCTCCCATACAGTTTGCATGTAAAAGCAACACAGTGTGGACATCATTAAGAGTGTCCTGACTAGAGGTTGAAAAGAGACGCTGATCGTCCTATTAAGGAACAGATTTCATAAACAAATGCAGATCATTCCGCCTGCAGCCTGACATTGCTGTCTGAGGAGCCCTGCTGGAAATAATTTATCTGCTAGCATTCTGCTTAAAGTTTCAGATTCCAGAAAACCCCACTAAATCACAAAGGAACAGATCAGCAAATGATTTGCTACAGCCACACAGTGGTTAATGAGCTTCCTTGCACTTCCAACTCCTCCACCCCTGCCACCCTGCCTCATCTCCCCCTACGCCTGCCCCCAGAAAACCTCTGAATGTCCCTGCTGCTGTTAAACTGCCATGGCTACAAAGCCACCAGTGCAGCCAACCAGAGCCTCGGCCTCCCGAGAAATGACAGATTTAAAGGAAGAAATACTGTGCACTTGCTGGAGGCGAGTTATTTTAATATAATGCCGAGATGACAGCTCTCCACATTTAATCATCAGACTCCTGATTTTTTGCCACGACATTAGAATTTCTCACAATTGGGGAAAAATGTTTCTTTTCCATCCATGCCTGACAGTTGCATGCTGGCAAGAAATGTCTGTAAACTTCTCCAATTATTTCTGATAAAATGTAAATGAGTGTCTACATAAGCAACTACTGCCACCGCAGCACGGGGGACCAGCTGCCCCTGCCTTCAAGCTGGGCCTCTGAGGCACTAATTTGCCACTCAGAAGGCTTGCCTGTGTTGCACCTGCATTATGACCATTTCTTTTTCAGTAGTGCCTGTGATCAGTGGCTTTTAGAGGGGCTGCACATTTGATTATCTATGTCTACGTGGGCTGGAGCAGCCTGCCTGGCTTCCAATCAAAAGTTGCCCCACATCTCAAGGTTGGGCCACCATTAACGTGAACAGGTGCCTAATTCTCTATTTGCTAATTCACTCCTGGTCCCCTAAGGCAGATCTGTACTATTCACACCCCCATTTCTCTATAACAGATGAGAAGCTGAAAGAGAGACACAGGATATCTTAATTAGAGGTGCACAGCACCATGGACCACTACCACACACCACACCAAATGCACAGGCCACTCCATGCAATTCTTCTTCCAGGAAACTCAGTGTCTACTGTCTTGAAGCCCGGGATTGCTAAAATAAATGAGACTTGTGTCCTTCTCTAAAGGGGTTAACAAGGTAATGGAGCAGATAGGCAGGTACAGAAGTCATCTGAGCACAGTGTAAAAGGAGACGCATTCCAGGTAAGCTGGAGGTGCCACCAGAACAATTTCGCAACTGAGTGGGCCCGGGGACTTTGGCAGAGACTCACAGAGATGACAACTGCAGAGTGGTTAGGGAGGGAAGGGAGAAGGGCCTCTGTCTGCTGACAGAAAGACCCACACCCCAAAGGCAGGAGACATGAAAACGTATCAAGTGTTTCAAGAGCAGGGCCTCCAGGAAGAGAGAAGAGACCAGGCCCCTGAATGGAGGGAGGACCTTGGAGGTGGGCTGGGGAGGAGGGGCACGATCGGGAGACAGATGACTTACTACCGAGGGCCAGATGCCTGCCTCCAAGCAGGCTGGATAAGCCCTTGCGTGTCAGCATATTTCCTTTAAGTCTCCAAAGAAGGACATCCCAGATCGGACGACCCTTGCGGCAACAACCCACTGTGTGAAGCCCCACTGTCCCCTGTGAGAAGCCAGCCTGGGGCCTTCCAAAAGACAAAGCAGCCCCTGAGAGAAGAGCAGTCACTTCTGGCACCCAAGTCCAGAAGCGAGAACTTGGCTTTCCCAAGAGGAACCTAGAAAAACTCAGTCTATTCCTGGACTCCTGTTAAATGATGCCCAGCCTGTAGGTGCATGCTCAGCCCACCGTCATTCTCAGCCTTCACCGCTGGGCTTCCTCCCGCTGCCCCTCAGCAAGTGGAGTGAGGGTCTCTCCAAGAAGCTGAGACCACCACTCAGAGCCCTTCCCTGTCACCTGAAAGAGAAGGGTGGAGAGGCAGCCGCCTGCAAGTCCATGAGCTACAGCCACAGAGCCCTCGCAGGGGGCCCAGGAGCCGCCACCTCCCTCGGATCTCATTTTCACCTATGTCTGATGTGCAAAGCTGGGACTTGAGAAGTGTTGCTCTTGACAATCACAGGAGCCATTTAGCAGATCCGGGTTCGCTTCTGGATTGTGTTCAGAGTACATCATTAGTGCTTCTTTCCAGAGGTTGATGCTTCAAAACTCCACTCATCAGAGACAAGTGGGGATTGCATAGGTCCTGCTGCAGATGTCCCCAGAGAGGAGCAGCACTCCCTGCACTATCGCAGGCTGTGTTTGGCACTGGGCACCTGGCCCAGCTCCACAACGGCACCGAGGGAGTAACTCATGTGCGCAGCCCTTCCAGAATGCTCGGGCAGGCAGCTGCTTTGTAAATGCAAGGTATTGTTCCCAGGGAGGTGTGAGCCTCGTTCTTGGCAGAGCCCAAGATCCAGGTCTGCAGCCACTGGCACCTGCGTGGACTGTCTGTGCAGCCTCCCTTCCTTCTCTTGCAGTGTGTTAAATTGAGATACAAATGAAGCTAAAAAGATCCCAAACTCTTTTATAAGCTGTACACTTCAAAGGAAAAGAAAAAAAATCTCTTGAGGTGACTATTTATTCTACCACCGCTGACTATATCCACCAGCATGCCACCTCACCACAGGTTCCAAATGAAAAATTTTGAGGGCTATTGAACACGCTGCAAGTTTTCAGAGCAGATCCCTGGAAAGTTACTTAGCACAGTTGTCTCCATAATTGTGACACATTAGAGAAGTGTATGGTGTTCGTGGCCTTCTGCCTTGCATTTGCCTGGGTGGTGGGCTAGCCTGAGGTTAGGATTCTGCACCACAGCCCACTGACACCAGCAGGGAGACTGCAGCCTGAAAACCACATCCAGAGCCAGGCTTTGCAACTTAATCCTATTTGGTTTAATGAATTCTTTCCCTGAATCTGAGGGTCACGAATAGAAATGGGGTAAAAAAAAAAAAAAAAAAAAAAAAAAAAAAAAAAACCAGTGCCATGGTTATTGCCTTTGAACTGTGTCGCTCCCCCTCTTCGTGGAGGAACGACACAGGACCCTGCGCTGTTCTTTTGTCTGCTCGGCCCTCCCCGGGTTTGCTGCTGGTTCTTCCCGGGTTGGCTACCGACCCTTCCACCTCCATGGAAGGGCGGTTCCCCCTAGCCACTTTCCCCACTTCCGCGGGGGAGCGGCACACCGCCGGCCGGCTCTCTCGGGGGCTGCTCAGATGTTCCTCAGGTGTTCCTGGTGCATGTTGTCTCTCTCCTCCTTTATAGTCCTCTTCCACCAATCCCAACTCTGCTACCCACACGCCGAGTATGCTGCCCTCCTCCAATCAGGAGCAGGTCCTGCTGTTTATTGGTTGAACTGGAGGCAGCTGTGTAGAAGCTGTTTCTCCCTTCTCAGCGCCATATTGTGGGAGAGCAGATGCATAGAATAAGTCTTAATTCCAGTAACTTAGTCTAGTCCGAGTTGCTCCCCACAGATCCCCCTTTCTTTTTATTTTTGGCATTGATACGCGCCTGTCTTCGGTGCCCCGCGGCACACACTCTGCTCTGCTTGCTAGAGTTGCCCACAGGTGCTTACAAGCCCTACCAATCAGACAAACCGAGTCTGGGTCCTCTCTTCGCCATGTTGTGAGGAGGTTTTTAGGCGCTGATGCGTGCCTGTGTTCGGTGCCCTGCAGCGCATGCTCTGCTCTGCTAGAACTGCCTGCAGGTGCTTATCGCCTTACTAATCAGGCAGACCAAATCCAAGCTCTCTCATTGCCATGTTGAGGGGAGGCCTTATTTTTCTCTATTTCTCTATCTCCAGGCATTCCTATCTCTCCCATTTTACTTCTATCTGCCAGCATTCCTATTTCTCTCATTTTACTTCTAAATTTCTGTTTCTCTTATCCCCGCGGCTTCCCAGCGCCCGCCCCAAGGCTGCTTCTCGGCGCCTCGCGGCGGCTTCCCGGCTCTACACCGCTTCAGCCCGCGCTTCTCGCATCTGCGCAGCTTCCCGGCTCCGCGCAAGCTCCGCAGTCTCCGTGCCCTTAGCGCCCGCACCACGGCCTTCGCGCCAGCCCCGCATTCTATTAGCGCCCCGTGCGCTCTCTCTGCACACGGTGGCTTCCGCGAGTCACACAGCGTAGCTTACGTTTCCGCCACCGGTATTCAATCTAAGTTCCCCGGGCTAACCTGGCGAATTCAACCTAGCTTACGCGTCTCCGCCTTATGGTTTGGCTTCCCGTCTTTTGCTCCCCGGGCTAATCTGACGGATTCCAACCTGGCTTACGCATCCGCCTCTAGTTTTAACTTTTCGCCTTTTGCTCCCCGGGCTGACTTGAAGAATTCCAACATAGCTTACGTTTCCGCCTCGGCCTGCCCCCGCGGCTTCATCCTCCCTAACATATTTTTCTCTACCCGGTATGTTTCCCTAACTTTTCTTCCAACAACAATATTCCCCTCTCATTTCTCCTGGCCTCTCCCCACAGTCCATGGTGTTCCTTCTAGGTTTCACTTTCACTTTCAACCTGCAGTCCATATCTGAGTCTAAGTTTCTTCTTACTTTCACTTTAAATCCTAACTTCTTTCCCACAGTCCATATCCGAGTCTATGCCTAGGCTTTCAATAGCTTCTTCCGGCACCTTTTCTGTCCGGCTTTTCCCTAGGCTCTTTGCTAGTCTCTCTCTCTGGTATTTTCCCACTTCTTCCCGTTTCTTCCCTCCTAGATTTCCTATCTGAGTCACGGCACCATTATGTCGCTCCCCCTCTTCGTGGAGGAACGACACAGGACCCTGCGCTGTTCTTTTGTCTGCTCGGCCCTCCCCGGGTTTGCTGCTGGTTCTTCCCGGGTTGGCTACCGACCCTTCCACCTCCGTGGAAGGGCGGTTCCCCCTAGCCACTTTCCCCACTTCCGCGGGGGAGCGGCACACCGCCGGCCGGCTCTCTCGGGGGCTACACAGGTGTTCCTTCAGATAGATGTTCCTGGTGCATGTTGTCTCTCTCCTCCTTTATAGTCCTCTTCCACCAATCCCAACTCTGCTACCCACACGCCGAGTACGCTGCCCTCCTCCAATCAGGAGCAGGTCCTGCTGTTTATTGGTTGAACTGGAGGCAGCTGTGTAGAAGCTGTTTCTCCCTTCTCAGCGCCATATTGTGGGAGAGCAGATGCATAGAATAAGTCTTAATTCCAGTAACTTAGTCTAGTCCGAGTTGCTCCCCACAAAATGGCCTGGTGTGCGTATCAAATGGACTCTCTTCCTCTCTTGGATCCATGCTTGCAGAATGCAGAGTGCCAGGTGTGCGCATCTGCCAGGGTATTTCCCAGTCTGGAAGCAGCTGGAGTGTTTCCCCTCCACCACTTCCTCCACCTCATACCGCCATGCTCACCCCTTGCCCTCTGCCATCATGACCTAATTCAGCAAAGCTCCTACTTGTAAGGGAGGTTTAAGACATTTTAATATAGGCATTTTTTTCTCTAGTTCTTCATTCAGCTACTCATGCGTGAATGGCCTTCCACTTCCTAATCTGCTCGGAGAAGGACACGCCATGGAATAACAATGACAATACAAAGTTGGCATAAATCCCGTCCTAACTACTGCCAGGAAGATGCTAAGTGCATCAATTGTAATTCCTTTTGTAACCTTAATAAAAACCCTATGAAATAGCTGTGATTATTACACTACTTTGTAGATAAGCAAAGTGAGACCGGAAGAGGAAATGACTGTAGACTATAATGGGACTATGTGTATTACCACAATATAATAATGGCGATGGTAGTGACTAGAACTCAAGGACTGGGCATTTCCTTATGGGGCAGAGGGAAGGACTCAGATTTCAGAATCAGACCCATCTGGGGTAAAATCCCAACTCCACAACTTACTGGCTGTGGAACTTCATACCATTTGCTAAATGCATCTGCACTTCAAGTTAAAACCTTAGGTTGGCTTTCTAAGAATTTGGTAAGAAAAAAACATGTGATGGGCTTAACACGAAGTGGGCTCTCAACATACGCATCTATTCAGTTCTCTCTGCCCACCCACCACAGTTCCACATTTCATGTAGCACAATATTATCTATCGAATTGTTTGTGGCAACCCAGTGTCACCTCCTAACCAATGTACGCGTCATTAAAGATATATAAATGAAAGGCTTATCCTAGTACTCCACAGTGCTGGTCCCAAGATCAGTGATTTTCAAGCTGTTTTTGTAACAGTTCATAAAAGACATAATAGTAGAGCTACTCAAGGTAAAGAGAGAAGAGGGGAGCTCTGATCCCTTCAGGAAGACCCTAAGGAATTATTGTGGACTCTTAGGATTCTACATAACTACTTATAAACAACTGACCAAGATTACATCTAACATCCTATAGTTCTTTTTTTCAAGATTTATTTATTTATTTATTTGAAAGGCATAGTTACAGAGAGGGCAAGAGACAGAGAGAAGGAGAGAATCTTCCACCTACTGGTTCATTCCCTCGGTGACTACAGTGGCCAAAGCTGGGCCAGGCCATAGGCAGGAGCCAGGAGCTTCTAGCTGCAGATGTTTCTTGCCATAGTTCTCCCATGTGGATGCAGGGGCCCAAGCACTTGGGCCATCTGCTGCTGCTTTTCCCAGGCAATTGGCAAGGAGCTGGACCAGAAGTAGAGCAGGTGGGACACAAACAGGTGCTCACGTGAGATGCCAGCAGCACAGGCAGAAGCTTTGCCCACTACACCACAATGCCTGCCCAATTCTATAATTCTTTAATTCCATTCTTATTGGCATTAGCCAATAAGAAAAACCAACACTTGCATAGTATCTTGTAATTTGCAAAGTCTTTCTGTGGGCGCACATTGTCTTGCAGAGTAGGTTACAATGTGAGTTCAGAACAATCTACACTGGGAATTACGGTGCCAGACACTTAGTGGTCTGAAGATGAGTCTGAAATGATAGTATGGGAAGGAGAGAGAAGGATACTGGGAGTCTGGGGGAAAGAAGTTGAGTGTGAGACTCAGGAAATACATAGCATCTTACAACTTCTATCAGCAGGAGGCATATGTTTCCAGAAACTATTCTTTGGGTCAAAGCAAATACAGCCTTTAAATTCTCTACCTTTCCTAAGACCCGTGCTGGGGAAATAGCCCAGAAAAGACCAAGTGTGAAAGCCACTTTTTGGCAACAAACATCTGCAACTAGAATTTTTCAGTATGTTTCCTGCAGGGGAATGATGACCTAAGGCCTAGCATTAGTCACAAATCTGTGAAGAAAGAAAGCCAAATATTGAAGCAGTGAGAGCTACAGCAATGCAGTTCACAGAAGCTCATATGTGAGGTGAAGATGTTGTGCTACAGCTAACAGATAAACTGGGATTTTTTTCTGTAATTTATAGACTAGTCCATTCTTATATAGAGAAGTTTTCACTGTAAAAACAGACATAGGATTATGAACTGAATTGATCAAAATTCTTAATTGAAACTGCATAATTTAGTAAACTTGAAGAATAATAAATTTAGTACTGCATGATATAACACATAGAAATACTGATACATGTTTATACACACATATATATCACAGAATCACTGGAGGGATGAACCCACCAGTGATTCCAGGATGAGATTTCAAGAATATTCTTAAAAATCACAGCTCCACCCTGGGAGCTGCTGCCACAGCAACCTGCTCCTGAAATATGCAGCTCTGCCGCGACCTGTGAAAGCAAAATGGATCCGTTCCAAGCGAAAGCTTCTCCTGCATGCATCTGACTGGTGGAACTCCACCATGCACAGAGCTCCAGCTCCAAGGGGACCTGGGAAATGGGATTATTGGGGTTCTGTCCTCTTTAGAACAAGAAGGCAGCTCTAGAAGTGGACTGGAGCAGGTATAGAACAGGCCAATCCATAGCAGCTTTGAGTGAAGCAAGAAAAAGAATAAAACAAAGAGAGGTGGGAGTTTGGTGTAACAATTAAACTGCCTACATCCCACATCAGAGCGCCTGGTTTTGAGTCTGCCTCTGCTCTCCATTCTAGTTTCCCAGAAGGCAGTAAATGATGGCCCAAGTATTTGGGTGCCCACCACCTTTGTAGGAGACCCAGATGAAGTTCTGGGATCCTGGCTTCAGTCTCTTCTAGCCTTGGTTGTTATAGGCATATGGGGATTAAAGTTATTCACAAAACCAATCAACCCAATGATGATCAAATTTCTCTTTTCAACAGTATTCCGGGTTGCTTTCCAACCCTTTTTCAAGATGTGATTTTCTTACACTCCTGTGTGCTCAGGTTACCGATGACAGAGGATTATTAATTCTGATCATTTTACAATTTGGAACTTCAATGAAGCCTTCTCATTTGTCACCTTTTTAACCCAGCACAGATTTGATGCCTCTCAGATTAATTTTGATGATGAATTTGATTTCAAAGAACATTCATCCAAAGTTGAACCCATGCACCTGCTAATGTATTTTGCTACTTTTACTAATAGCTTTAGAGAGCTTTTTAATTTATATTTCACTGTATATTAAGATATCTTCCTTCAGTTCGCTTGCCTCTCTATGAGAACATTTTTCATACTTCAGATTAGGACACCAAACACTAGAACTAAATGGATGAGATCATTTTAAATATTATGCAGATACCCACACAGGTCAGGTATTTTAATATTTTCTCATCTCTAATTTATTTCTGTACTTGTTGAATGTGGCTTCTCATATGTCCTATTAAGTACCTTCTTAATTTCCATGGCATTTTAGAAAATTATTTGAGTATGTTCTGTGCAGAGAAGTTTGGATATAGCAGGGAAAGGCCATGGGGGTAATGAAGTACAAACTATTCTGGTTTGGAGTTTCTAGTACAACAAGGACACATAACACTGCCTTCGGTGTACTCACTCACCTTTGGAAAATCACTTAATCTCTACAGAAAATGACTCAGTTGATACCCAACTCCTGCCAAGCCCCCCAAATTGAAAACAAATCTTGCAGTCTCTACCTTTCCTGTGATCTCCTGCACCCCAATACCTCATCCATCTATAACATCCCTGTCCCCATTGTGTTTCAGTTGTCTCCCCTCTCCTCACCCCTACTGATCCTCCTTTCCTATATCCAGCCTCTGTCATCCCTCATTGTGATGGCTTCTACAGCCTCCTACTTGGTCTTCCTGGCACAACTCTCTTCTAAAATCCACAGGTTCCTTTAAGACTCAGATCTGATGATACAGTTCACCTGCCCAACTCAGCAGCCTATTTCTCTATAGGAGAGCTAGTTAAAATCAATACTAATTCTTGACTAACTCTCCAATGCAAAGAACTCCTCAGCTCAACAATGAGAGACCTTGAAAAGCTACTAACCAGATCAAAGTTAAGAATCAGATACACAGGGCATAGGGCAGACACCTTCAGAGCAAGTGTCTATTTTCATCCCTTTCTATATATTCAGGGATTTTTCTAATCGACCAAGGCAAGAAGAAAATAATGCAATAATAATTGTGCATGTGTAATTGTGGAAGAAAGTTAGTGGAGGGAATGGGATGGCAAAATGGCAAGTGGCTCCCCTTTGGGCTGAGAAGATGACTGAGCTCTAATGAGGGAAGAGTTTAACATAAAAACTGAAGAGTATAGATTTTTGTTTTGAGAAATATAACCTCAAAAATCTCTCTCTCTCTCCCTCTCCCTCTCCCTCTCCCTCTCCCTCTCCCTCTCCTCACGCACACACATGCACACACAAAATGGAATAGATGTGTGAACCTAATCCATTCCCCCATCCTCATTCCAACTATAAATCACTGGACATGTTTGACACCTTGAGTGTTGAGGGAGGTCACCAACAAAGATGCCCTGGACTGAGCAGAGAATGCTCAGGTGGAAGGCACAGTCATCAGTGTCAGCGGACCTCGATGAGGACACCAAAGCAGAAGAAAGGAGCAGCTCATCCTGAGTTTAAGTAAGACAGATGGCCTTAGGTGTGGAGAAGGAGGCGATCCCATAAACACCTAGGAGAGACTTTGGGCATGGGATACCCTGAAGGATTAGATAGTAGTGAAAAGCCACCAGAATTATGACTTTGACTGTTGGCATGATCTCATATACTCACCAGCATGTAAGGCCTAAGACATTCCCAAGACCAGCTCATCTCCCTCCAACACCATATCCCCAGCCTCTTGTGGGTAGCCTATATTCCAAGTATCTATGCTTGCATACTTATTGGGTCTTTTTCTAGAGTAAGTTACCCTTTCTTCTCCGGATGTTGACCTCCTACTGATCCTACAAGGTCTGCCTTCATTTTCAACTCTTTCATTAAGCCCTCTCTCCACCCATATCATCACCCTTCTGAAATACCCTCCAAGCAGAATCAGTCACTCTCTCTGCTGTGCCCCCTTGCACTTGATATATACACTGTATGACCTGGGTACTTTTTCAGTCACTGCCCATGTAGCTATTCTCCCACTAAGTTGAGAGCCAGAGGCCAGGTACACTTAGTTTTATAGGAAAGGAAGGCAACATGAAGCCTGTTCACATGCCCCTCACATCTTCCACACTCTTACGGACCCCACAGACCAGGTTGGACACTTCACCTGTTCACTCCCAAGTTCTCTGAAGATTTATCTCCATGGGAACACTTAGCACACTTGCCTGTCTCTTCCAAATAGCTGTTATGTCCCAATGCCCACACAGTGGCTATATTGGTAGGCATCAATTGCAACTGAATGAAGGAATTCACTTAATACTAGATGACACAACAAATTAACAAGTAGTGAAAACAGAATATTTCCCATGTTTTGTCTTAACATGAGCCTCTGGGAGCATTCATAAGTGACTATAAAGTTCCACTGAGCAATAGAAAATAAATCTCTCTCATCCTTTTTAAAGCAGAACTCAAATACAAGCCTTTTGGGTTTTGTACGTGTGATCACAGGAAAGTCATGTTACCTTCTGTGGCTCATTTTGTTTGCCTGTAAAATAGATTCAGTAATTACCTAGATCTTATTAAATACTCACTCTACAAGGAACTTTGATAACCACCTTAATTGCATTGTTTCTGAATCCTTAGTAAGCCCATAAAGTTGATACCATCTTTCTTATTCCAGAGTTTAAAGAGTCTGCTCAGGGTTGCCCAGTCAATAAATCTCTGGAGACCAAGCCTAGGTGTATCTGATTTCAAAATCCAAATGCTCAAATTCTACCTCTACCTGCTTTTAGATATTTTTCAATTGCAAAATTTATGTGAAGAAATGCCTACAATGCTGAATTCTACCAAACTTTTGAAGAAGAACTACTCCAAATTTTTTTAAAACTATTCAAAACAATTGAAAGAGAGGGAATCCTCCCAAATTCCTTTCATAAGGCCAGCATCATCTTAATTCCAAAACTTAAAAAAAAAAGATACAACAAAGAAAGAGAACTATAGATCTATAGATCGATATCCCTGATGAACACTGATGCAAAAATCCTTAAAAGATACCAGCTAATTGAATCCAACAACACATCAAAAAGCTCATCCACCCAGACCAAGTGAGATTTATCCCAGGGATGTAGGAATGGTTCAATATATGTAAATCAATAAATGTGATATATCACATTAACAAATTGATTATTTCAATATATGCAGAAAAAGCATTTGATAAAATACAACATCCTTTCATGATTAAAAAAAAAAAAAACTTCAAACAAATTGATAGAGAAGGAACATCTCTACACAACCCACAGCCCACATCCAGCATCATATTGAGTGGGGAAAGCTGGAAGAATTTCCACCAAGAAATGGAACCAGCAAAGGATGCCCATTTTCACTATTGCTGTTCATTATAGTTCTGGAAGTTTTAACCACAGCCATTAGAAAAAGAGAAAAGAAATCAAAGGGATACAAATTAGAAAGAAGGAAGTCAAATTATCCCTGTTTGCAGATGGTGTGATCTTATATAAAAGACACCACTAAGAGACTGATGGAACTCATAAGACAGTCTGCCAAAGTGGCAGGTTATAAAATCAACACACAAAATCAATAGCATTTGTATACACAAAAAATACTGTGGCTGATAAAGAACTTGTAAGTTCAGTACCATTCACAATACAAAAATATTTCAACACCTTGAAATAAATGTAACCAAGGGTGCAAAATATCTCTACAATGAAAATTACAAAACATTAAAGAAATAAGACACAAAAAATGGAAGAATCTTCCATGTTCATGGATTGGAAGAATTAATAACATCAAAATGCCTGTACTATAGAAAGAAATTTACAGATTCAATGTGATCCCAATAAAAATACCAGACACTCTTCTCAGATCTAGAAAAAGCAATGCTAAAATTCCTATGTAAACACAAGAGACCCTGAATAACTAAAGCAATCTTATACAAAAGAAACAAACCCAGAGGTATCACAGTACAATATTTCAAGACATACTACAGGGCAGTTATAATTAAAACCCCCTGGTACTGGCACAAAAATAGACATGTAGAAAATTGGAACAGAATAGAAACCCCAGAAATTAATCCACATAGCTACAAGCAACTAATCTTTGACAAAGGAGCTAAAAATCAATCCCTCGAGAAAGGACAATCTCTTCAACAAATGGTGTTTGGAAAATGGGATCTCCATGTGCAGAAGTATGAAACAAGGTCCCTACCTTACACCTACTAAAAGAATCAACTCTCAATGGATCAAGGATCTAATTCTATGACTAGATATTATCAATTACTAGATAAAACATCTTGGAAACTATGCAAGACATTGGCATAGGCAAAAACTTCTTGGATAAGACTATAAAAGCATAGGAAATGAAAGCAAAAATATACAAATGGAATAATATCAAGCTAAGACGCTTCTGCCTGCAAAGGAAAAACTCAGCAAAATGAAGAGGCAATCTACAGAATGGTAGAAAATATTCGCAAGCTATGAAACTGATAAAGAATTAATATCCAAGATCTATAAATAGCTCAAGAAATTCAACAACAATAAAACAAACAACCCAGTTAACAAATGGGCAAAGGACATGAACAGGCATTTTCCAAAGGATGAAATACAAATGGCCAGCAGACACATGCAAAAGTGATCAGGATCACTATCCATCAAGGAAATAAGTGCAAATAAAAATCACAGTGAGGTTTCACCTCACCACAGTCAGAATGGCTATCAACCCAAAATCAAAAATTAATAAATGCTGGTGAGGATGTAGAGAAAATGTACTCTAATCCACTGGTGGTGGGAATGTAAACTAGTGCAACCATTGTGGAAGACAGTATTGAAATTCCTCAGTGTCGCTCCCTGTCTTCGTGGAGGAACGACACAGGACCCTGCGCTGTTCTTTTGTCTGCTCGGCCCTCCCCGGGTTTGCTGCTGGTTCTCCCCGGGTTGGCTACCGTCCCTTCCACCTCCGTGGAAGGGTGGTTCCCCCTGCCACATTCCCCACTTCCGCGGGGGAGCGGCACACCGCAGGCCGGCTCTCTCGGGGGCTGCTCAGATGTTCCTCAGGTGTTCCCCTTAGATGTTCCTGGTGCATATTGTCTCTCTCCTCCTTTATAGTCCTCCTCCGCCAATCCCAACTCTGCTACCCACACGCCGAGTACGCTGCTCTCCTCCAATCAGGAGCAGGAGCTACAGTTTATTGGTTGAACTGGAGGCAGCTGTGTAGAAGCTGTTTCTCCCTTCTCAGCGCCATATTGTGGGAGAGCAGATGCATAGAATAAGTCTTAATTCCAGTAACTTAGTCTAGTCTGGGTTGCTCCCCACACTCAGAAATCTGAAAATAGATCTACCATATGACCCAGTCATCCCACACCTTGGAATTTACCCAAATAAAATGAAATCAGCATATGAAAGAGTTATTTGTGCCTCCATGTTTATAGCAGCTCAATTCACAAGAGCTAAGATATGAAATCAACCCAGATGTGGTATATATATACATAATGGAATACTACTGAACCATAAAAAATAATGAAATCCTGACTTTTGCCACAAAATGGCTGCATCCAGAGACCATTTTGCTCAGTGAAATAAGCCAGTCCCCAAAAGACAAATACCCTGTTTTCTATAATACGTGGTAGTTAAACATTAATTGATAAGAATGAAACTGACATCTTATAATTTGATGATCACTTACAGCCCATCTCTATACTCCTGTGGAACAAAGGTATTTCTGTTTTTTAATTGTTGAACTTTATGGTTAGTGGTACATCAAGCCTGTGGTTATAAACTGAAAATTGCAAAAATGAAAGAAAAAATGAAAGAAAGAAAGTGGTTGTTGAGGGAAGGAGGGAAGCGTGGTTATCTTCTCTATTTATATTAATAAAAATTTGAAGAGAAATGTCTAGTGTTTTACACATCATCTGCCAGACCAGTTATGAACCCCTTTTCTCACCCCTTAACTGAATGACCTATCATACTGCATTACATCTTTAAAATAACACCCACTTTACTCTCTTGTAACACTAGGGACACATATATATATATGTGTATATATATATGTGTATATATGTATGTATACATATATATGTGTGTGTATATATATATACACAGATGCTTTAGATATTTTGTTTTGAATTTGCACTTTGGAACTGCACCTGCATGTCCAAAATGGTTAAATATAAAGGGAACAGGTGGAGGCAACTCAAGTGACCATTAATGAATACATAGATAAACAACATATGATGCAGTTAGTCCCCAATTCAGGATGATTCAACTTACAATTTTATGACTTTCCAATGTTGTGAGAATGATACATACACAGAAGTAACTACCCTGAATTTGAATTTTGATCTTTTTCTGGGCTAGTGATATGGAGTCTGATAATCCTGCAATGTTGTGCAGTGGTAGCAGCCACAGCTCCCAGTAACCACACGATTGATCACAAGGGGAACCAAAGAACATCAGTAGGATGCTGTATTGCTAAGCTATGATGCTTAGTAAGGTAAATATATTGTAAGCATTTTCAACTTAACAACTGTGGGGAGCAACTGGGAGCAACTCGGACTAGACTAAGTTACTGGAATTAAGACTTATTCTATGCATCTGTTCTCCCACAATATGGCGCTGGGAGAGGAGGAAACAGCTTCTACACAGCTGCCTCCAGTTCAACCAATAAACTGTAGGACCTGCTCCTGATTGGAGGAGAGCAGCGTACTCGGCGTGTGGGTAGCAGAGTTGGGATTGGTGGAAGAGGACTATAAAGGAGGAGAGAGACAACATGCACCAGGAACACCTGAGGAACATCTGAGCAGCCCCCGAGAGAGCCGGCCGGTGGTATGCCGCTCCCCCGCGGAAGTGGGGAAAGTGGCTAGGGGGAACCGCCCTTCCACGGAGGTGGAAGGGACGGTAGCCAACCCGGGAAGAACCAGCAGCAAACCCGGGGAGGGCCGAGCAGACGAAAGAACAGTGCAGGGTCCTGTGTCGTTCCTCCACGAAGAGGGGGAGCGACAACAACGCTTTCACATTATAATGGGCTTATTAGAATATAACTTTATCGTATGTCAAGGAACACCTCTATAGACATACAATGGAGCATTCATCAGCCTTAAGAGAAAGAAAGGGTGGGATTATGGTGCAGCAGGTTAAGCCACCACCTGTGATGACAACATCCCATCTTAGCACCAGTTCTAGTCCTGCCTGCTTCACTTCCATACAGCTCCCTGCCAATGCACCTGGGAAAGCAGTCGAGAATGGCCCAAGTATCTGAGTCCTTTCATTCCACATTGGACTCTCAGATGGAATTCTAGGCTACAGGCTTCAACCTGGCCCACCTTGGACATTGTGGACATTTGGGGAGTGATCAGCAGATGGATAATCTCTCTTTCTCTGTCTCTTCCTTTATCTCTGAACTCTCCCTTTCAAATAAATAAAATAAACCTTTTTTTTAGGAAAAAAAGAAAAAATTCTGATTCATGGGACAATGTGGATTAATCTTGAGAACACTATGCTATATAAAATAAGTCACCAAACAACAAATACCAGCTCACTCACTTATATTCAGTTACATGAGATATCCACAGAACTCAAATTCATGAAGAGTTGGGGAAGCAGAATGGAGAATTATTTAATGAGTACAGAATTTCAGTTTTGTATGATGAAAAGAGTTCTGGAGATTGGTTGCTCAACAATGTGAATATGCTTAACTTCTAAGTATAGTTAAGTATATCCTTTAAAATAGCTAAGACAGAAAAAAAAAAAAAACCTGAGTAAATATAATATCCCAGAGAGATGGAGGGAAAGAAATAAGAGTCCCCTATGAAGTTCCAATCAATGGTAGCTTTGTAGCAGATAACATAGCTATCAATTGACAAAGTGAGGGTGGTGACAGGGGCAGGTGTATTTCCACACACTGGCAAGAAGTCCTCTCCATACCTGTGCAGAATGGACCTAAACAGGTGCAGAAACAGGAGGAGACTTCAGGGGACAGATACACAATTCTCCTAAGTGTTTTTAATTGAGAATTAATCAGATATTTTAATACCTCATACACACAATTTTAAAAATTAAGTTGTTCAAGAATTAGGTTATCTATTTTTCTATTTTCTTCAGTAAATAACTAGCTGTGTGATCCTAAGTAAGCCACTAAACTTGTCTTTCTAGATCTCTATTTTTTCCAATAAAATAGGAGGGGTCAGGATACAATGGCATCTAATTTTTCACCCAACTATAAAATCCTGATTCAATGTCAAATTGCAGTTTCCACTGCTCTGCTTCCATCAAACCAGCCCCACCTCTCTGCACAATATAATTTAACTTATCTTTCCTCCTCCAAATATTTTAACTTTTCCTCAAGCAAGTTATGTCATTAAATAGGAAATGTTTTTCTACATTGTTAGGGGTGTATTTTTTTTCACCTGAGACACATTCTCTTCATTACTACAACCACATACTTTGTTTCAATTTAAATGATAAAGGAAAATAGCATATTATCTCTTTGCTCCCATTCCTAAACTCAAAAGTCACCAACTGCTTCATTATGCTGTTGACTTCCTTGAGGAAAAATGAGTATTGTGATAAGGTGAAATGTTTTCTTTCTAAATTCTCTTTAACTTGAAAAGAAATAAATTACACTAAGACAGTCTTTCACTCATCACCACTTCTGTTTTAAACACCTTACAGCATAAAAAAAAGACTCCTCAGATAAAAAAAAAAAGTAATCTAGTTTATAATAATATGGTCTAGTAGGCAACTGACAATGGGAGAGGAAGAATTGAAATTTAGCTGCTTATTTTCTTACCTTTTCTCTGTTTTTTTTTTTTTTTTTAACATGGCTATGACCAGAGTTGATATTCAACTGCTCTGCACACTCAGGCACAGCACGTCTGTGGCTCATTGCTTGCTCCCTCTGCAATTAATCAAGCAGCCTTCCTGATTGGTCAAGTGCTATTCTGATTGATCAGGCAGCTGTTCTGATTGATTAGCACCCCTGTCATACAACTGTTAAATATTTTATTATTGACCTTGCCAAAACTACACAATAGAATAAGGTGGATTCTGATTTGTTTATTTGATTTGAGTGACAGAATGGTACGCGATAAGTGGAAAGGAAGAGGAGAAGGAAAAGGCAGGCAGGGCTCAGGGAATTACTAATTACTACTTTACACTTCTCACATGTAGGTTATGTGAATTGAATTCTTCAAATTAGCATGCTCAGTTAGCTACTATGTGTAGGACTCTTCCTTAGACAAATAAATTTAATTAAACAATATGTTATTATTTTTTTTTTACTGCAGTTTGTTGTATTTGCACAGTCTAGTCAAAAAACCTAAACAGTAGGTGCCAGAGGCATCTTCCCTTCTGTCAGTTAGTTGCTTGCCCCTGATATTTAAATATTATTTTTCAGGGCATCAGTGAGCTTCTCAGACGAAGTCATTTATTACCCAAAAATTCAGGTTTATTCACCTCCCTTGGATGAATGGTTCGTATTTAGGGAGTAGTGTAGACCATTCATCAAAGGGTCTGACCAATATTACCATCATTTTGTTTGAAAGATTTCATGATTATGTAAACACCAACTTAATACATAAGAGTCCTCTATAATTGTTAAGCTTCCACTGACCCCTTCCCCAACATCCTGATCTGTGTGTGAACTTACAACCTTATTCCAAAATATATTTTTCAAGATTACAAGAATACAATATAGTGAATGAGTAAATGAGAAAGGCCATATGTGATGTTAAGTTCTATCCCCAGAAGAAAAAAACTATTTCTAATAACTCCTACCTGTTTGTCATATACAAAATAGAAGTAAAAGAGGAAAACATGATCAACTACACAGTTCATGTGTCTCTTTGATAAAAAGGCACTGGCTGATTTAGAAGAAGCACTCGTCTTGGTACTGAGACTATGGAGAAAAATCTTCGGATCCCTGAAAAAACAGCAATGCATAAGTGAACAAACTAAAAGGGACTCTCCCTCTCTCCTTCTCACCTCTCTCCCCAAAGGAAATACATCATCTAGTGTCTTCCAGGGCTGCTTCATATGTCTATACTCTTTTATAGCACAGTGGTCTTGGAATAATTGCACGTCTTCACACTTAGCTTCCCAAATGAAGCATCCCAAGAGTGTGTGTTCTAAGAGGCCATGCAGACTCGGAAGTCATGCAGAGTCAAAGCTGATATACTTTATTGATCAAAAGTGAGTCACAGGCTATCCTAGATTAAAGGAGAGGAGCATCAAAAGGGTATTGACATTAGGAGGCATAATTCATTAGGGAGACCTCTTTGGACACTTACCAGCACAGTGAAACCATAAAAAACAAAAGACAGAGAGAAAATTATGAACAAGTCAAATACAATATGATGCATTATCTTCAAAGGAGCAACAATAGAACAGACACTAACTTTTCACAAATTAAATAATGTCATCCCAAAGATAATGGAATAGCATTTTTAGATGCTAAAAGAAAGTGACTCCCAAGCTAAAAATTTATACCTAACAAGAACATCTTTTTATCAACAAAAAATGTAAAAAAAAATTACAACTGTATCAAAAAATATCAAATTCCTAGAACTAAATCTAAAGAAATATGTTCAATAGCTCTCCACTAATGAGAGATATTTGACGCTTATCAAAACCTGTTGATTCAGTGCAATCAAAATCTAACTGTAAGCCAATACTTTAACAAAATACACTGATTATTCATAAGGAAATTAAAGAAGGCAAAAAAATAAACAATGAAGTAGAGGAAAAAAGCTATGGTCTTATTCTGCTATATATCATTAGTATGCTAATGAAGCAGGAACAGAGAACTGACCTATGGGCAAAATAGAATCCTCAGAAACAGACCCACATATACATGTCACCCTGATTAGTAGCAAAGGTGAAATTACAATTCAGTGGGAAAAGGTTTAGCTTTTCAGTAAGTGGTACCGCATGTATTGCATGACCATGTGGGGAGAGGGGGATGTAACCCAGGCACTCTTACAGACTGAATTGTATCCTCCAAAATTCTTACACTGAAGTCCTAATTCCCAAAATGCTATATTTAGAGATGGTGCCCTTAAGGAGATAAGTAAGGTTAAATGAGGTCATAAAGATAGAGCCCTAATCAAACAGGTTTCCTTATAAGAAAATAAAGTGATACCAGGGATGTAACGCCCAGAGAAAAAGTCAAGTGGGGACACAGTGAAAAGGCAGCCACCTGTCAGCTGAGGAGAGTTTTCAGGAGAAAGGAACGCTGACAAACCCTTGGCCTTGAGCTTCCAGCTTCCAGAACCAGGAGCTGGAAGAATTCTGAGACGTTGCTAGGAATGTGGACGTGAATGGTGATTCCAGTTAGATCTCAAAGGAAATGAGTAACTCGTTATTGTACAGTAGAAAAAGGGGCAATTCTTATCATGAAGTGGAGAGAACGTTGATGAATTGTTCTCTAGTGTTTTGTAGGAGGAAGATCTTGCAAGCAGTGAAACCAGATCTTTACTTTACTAGAGATTTTTGCGTTAAATGTCGAAGGCTTATCCTGATTTATCCTTGCTCCTTATCGTAGAGTATAAGAGACAAGCGATAAATTAAACCAACTGTTAAACAATAAAGAAACCACAACTTCAAGATGTAAAATTCTCAGTCTACCTGTATTACAATAATTATAATGCATGTTTTGAAAAGAGCAAGGGTGAAGCTGGATAATCACACCAAAAAGAGCTTACTCATGAGTCTCAGCAGCCCTCTCAGGAGAGACCAGGAATAGACATGGTATCATAGGAAGGGAAACACAGGCAGTTTTAAATAGAGGAGATGGAGATGGAACAAAATGCGGACTGTTTGACTTTGGAATCCCACAGGATAGGACCACAAGTTGATGTGGCTGAGAATCTGCATTATCCATAGGAAAAACAATGAGTGGCCTGGAAGGCAATTCATGCCCAGAGCCCTCCAGGACAAAGTGTTCTCATCCTTGGATTAAGGTCCAGGTCGCCACTGCACAGTGCCTGGAGATCCAAGCTGCCATCCAAGGCTGCAGCCTGGGATCACTGAGGTGACACTGCCCCGTCAGTGGGCCTGTGAGGCAGAGCATCAGACCTCAGAGAATCGTTCTCTTGTCTTAAAATCTAACGGAATATTCTAGCTGGGTTGTGGACTTGGTTGGGATGCATTACCCATTTCTTCTTTCTGATTTCTCTCTTTTGGAAAAGGAATATTGGTCCTATGCCAGCCCCATCATTGCATTTTGTAAGCAAATACATTTTCCAGTCTCACACAGGTTCACAGTGGAGAGGAATTTGGCTTCTGGATAAATAATACAATGATCCTCATCCATACCTCATTCAGGTCATATTCAGATGAGACTTTGGACATGGAGTTTAAGCTACAGTGAAGACATTGTAGGCCATTGGGATGAAATGAGGATATTTCGTATGTGACAAGAACATAGTTCAATATAAAGACTCATAGCAGCCCTAAATATAATCCACAAAACTGGTAACTACCCAACACCCAGCAGTAGTTCAATGGGTAAATAAATATTTGCACATATTTACAATGGAATAACAGATTGTCATCAACTCTATAACTGCATGCAAGAGCATCAGCGAATTTCAGAGACAGATAATAAGCATAGAGCTCAGAAAGTCTTCACAAACTGAAGGAGCATGAAGCCTCGCTGAGCTGCATACTTATTATCTATGTACTTTTCTATATATTATAATTTGATAAGGTTTTATTTGTAAGTGAAAAAGATAAAGATCTCTTCAGACAAATTAAATAAAGAGAATTCATGGCCAGAAGATAACTCTGGAGTAAAAGAATTATTAATATGAGTTCTTCAAACAGAAGAAAATGATCCCATATGGTAGCACAGGAATACAGAAAAGTACTAGGTGACAGAAAACAAATAGGTGACTCAAACTAAATAAATATCAACCATAAAACAAATATTATCTTATAACATATATGTGAAATAAAATGCATGACAACAGCACAAAATATAGGAAAACAGTCCAGGCAAATTCTCCTACATTTTACATTTTCCAGAAAGTGTAAAAAGTTGTAATTCATAGAACATTCACCCACATCTAACATACATGCTGTAATCGCTAGGCTAACCACTAAAAGATCATAAAATAGTCTATGAACAAAGGCAAATAAAGGAGAAAAATGAAACATAATACATTTAAAACTTGATTACTTCTAAAGAAGTCAGGAAATAATAAAGAGGAAAACAAATGGCAAAATAGATTTAAGTACACAAAATAGTAATTACATAATTATAAATTAACTAAATATTCTAAGACTAATTTCCTGAATGGATTTTTTAAAACCTAAACTAATTAAAATATATATACTTCAATATATATTTAAAGGGGCCAGCACTATGGCGCAGCAGATTAAAGCCCTGGCTTGCTGTGCTGACATCCCATATGGGCGCCAGTTCTAGTCCCGGCTGCTCCTCTTATGATCCAGCTCTCTGCTATGGCCTCGGAAGGCAGTAGAAGATGGCCCAAGTCCTTGGGCCCCTGCACCCATGTGAGAGACCTAGAAGAAGC
Source organism: Oryctolagus cuniculus (assembly GCF_051225735.1). Lineage (NCBI taxonomy): Eukaryota > Metazoa > Chordata > Mammalia > Lagomorpha > Leporidae > Oryctolagus > Oryctolagus cuniculus. Next base: position 59,624,726 of record NC_142875.1, read on the forward strand.
TCCTGACTCCTGACTTTGGATCGGTGCAGCTCTGGCCATTGCTGCCATCTGGTGAGTGAACCAGCGGATAGAAGACCTCTCTCTCTGTCTCTACCTCTCTCTGTAATTCTGTCTTTCAAATAAAAAAATAAATATTAAATATATATATGTATATTTAAAGTACCACATGAAAACAGATATTCCATGAAAACAATAAACAGCAACAAAAAACCTGGTGTGCTCTACTAATATCACCCGAAGTAGGCTTCAAGAAACAAGCAGTACCAGAGAAGAACAATGGGAATGTGCCCAACACAATTAGAGACACAGAAAAATGGGTTAGATGGTAAATTTCATGCTACATTTTCTACAATTAAGTCTTTTAAAGTGTTTTTTTTTTTTAAGAAAGAAGCACTACTAGACACAAATAGGGATTTTATAACAATAAAATGGTCAACTAGAAAGATCAGGCAATATCAGGAAGTTACAACAATTCTAAATTTGCATTTAACCTCAAAATATAGAAAGCAAAAACTGAAAGAACAGGAAAAAAAACAGACAAAAGCATTCTTGTGAAAAACATAAATGTGTTTCATAACTTTTTTACAATGGGGGAACATTGCATAATTTGCATAAATCCAAAGCTGAGTTTAGTTAAAACAAGTCCTTGGGAGGACAGATCTGTGAACTCCAGATATAAAGATAAAGAATGGCAAGGTTTGATCCATAGATACCTTTAGGGTACCCAGAAGAATACATGGCCTGCATTTCCATTAGATAATCCCCAGCAAGGACAAATGCAAATATTAAAATGAATCACATTCACCTTGTTAGCGAGATGACCGATATATAAAGATTTTGTTTGTTGTTTTCCTGACATCTAACCATTAAAAACACAACTGGCTCTCATCCAATAAATGAAGTTGAATCATTTGGGGTATGTTATGTTTAGCAATACATGTGCGAAAAGCCATGTTTAGTGATCCACTTTACATGTAACTCTTTGGTGAAACACTTTGTCCAGTGGTTCATGATACCTGTGCCACTGTGCTTACTGATACAAAGCTGATACATTACCAGATTTAAAGAGGGTGACTACTGGGTAAAAGAATTATTAGCGGCAGCAGCAAAGTGCTGTGCAGAACATTTGGGCTTTCAAATCACACTTATGTGGTTTACAATCCCAATCTGACAATTTTATAACTTGCTTCTTAGGTAAGTTACTTAACTTTCTGAGTCTGTTTCTCATGCCAGAATATGGTACCCAGGTCCACCTTTGAGAAGTTGGCAACAATTGGAGTTAAGGGGCATGAAGCACCAGTCTTCTGCCTGGCACATGTGCTGACATTCACAACCCAAATTCAGCTCTCCCTGTGGAAGAGATCCAGGTTGCCAAGCCACATTCATGCCATTAACTTCAAGAATATCTGGCCAATTTCTAACAAACTCTAGAGCCTTACAGAGCAAGTTCTGCATATAGTTGTTCTGGGGTTCTTTTATAAGGGCACTAATTGCATTCCTGAGGACTCCACCCTGATGATGTAATTACTACAAAGCTTTTCTCGCCTGATACGATCACATTGGGAGTTAAATCTGAACAAGTGAATTTTAGTGAGACACAAGCATTCAGTCCAAAGCAGCCCTGTATAGGAAGTTGATCAAAAGCTGATCTGCTTTCATTTTTGTTTGCACAAAACCAGAAGTGGGGGGCGGCACTGTGGCAAAGGAGGCTAAACCTCCTCCTACAGCACTAACATCCCACATGGGTGCCGGTTCGTGTCCCAGCTGCTCCTCTTTCGATCTAGTTCTCTGCTAATGGCCTGGGAAAGCAGCAGAAGATGGTTCAAGCGCTTGGGCCCCTGAACCCGTGTGGGGGATCTGGAAGATGAGCTCAACTCCAGCTATTGCGGCTATTTGGAGAGTGAACCAGTGGATGGAAGACTTTTTTTTTTTAATTTATTTATTTGAAAGTCAGAGTCACAGAGAGAGAGAGAGAGAGAGAGAGAGAGAGAGAGTCTTCCATCTGCTGTTCACTTCCCAATTGGCCACAACAGCCAGAGCTGGGCCAATCCGAAGCCAGGAGCCAGGAGCTTCTTCCAGGTCTCCCACGTGGGTGCAGGGGCCCAAGGACTTGGGCCATCTTCTACTGCTTTCCCAGGCCACAGCAGAGAGCTGGATCGAAAGTAGAGCAGCCAGAACTTGAACCGGTGCCCATATGGGATGCTGGCACTGCAGGTGGTGGCTTTACTGGCTACAGCACAGCGCTGGCCCCAGGAAGACATTTCTCTCTGTCTCTCCCTCTCCCTCTGTCTGCAACTCTACCTCTCAAATAAATAAATAAAACCTTAAAAAAAAACAGACGTTGGATACCCCCTCATTTTATCAGCTCTTAAGAATGAAATAAGAGAGTAGTGTTTATTTTCTATTATTCTATTATTTTCTATTTTCTAAACCACCTCAGCCCAAGCCCCTACAAAAGTAAGCAGGGGAAGTTGTCTCAACCATCAGGGGCAGTGAGAAATCCATCACCTTTCTAGTTTACTACGGACACGGGTATTTGCTGGAGCTCACCAAGCAAGAAGCAGACAGCTATTAAAAAAGAAGCCTTTGACGGACAGCTGGCTTCCCATCTGGCTCCAAGCTCAGCTGTCTCCTTCCCCTCAAGGCAGAGCAAGCAAGCAGTTAAAAAGAAGGAAAACTCTGAAAAGGGATTCACAAGTCCAATCAGAAGCAGACAAGCTTTAGGGCTGATAGAATATGCATTTTAAAACTTCTTTTTCTCATAAAGTAATCTGAGTAAGTAAAAGAGTAACCTTCAGTCTGTGAAACTTTTTCAATTAAATCCCTTCTTTGGTTTGCCTTAGAAAGCACGGGTTCCAGCAAAGGAAGCTGTGAAAGAAAAGACATCCTATGGCAAAAAAAAAAAAAAAGTGCATTCTTTCAGTTTAGTTTGTTTATGGTAAGTGAAGTCTAAAAAAGGTAACTCTTGCAGCTTTTTAAAAACAATCATGAACATCAAGCACAGTCATTCCCCAAAGGTTACCTTAGTCTCTCTGAGGTACTATGAGCAATCAATGAATGATATTAAACATAGGACAGTGTGGGACCTCCAGGGGGACAGAGGAGCCTTACGGAAGACTTTAGTGGCAGAAAGATAATATTCATAGCTGCTCCACACCTCAGTTCACTCCAGGTCTCTAGGAAAACAGTAATAGAACTGCTGTTCCAAACTTTTACTGGTTTCTTGATTTATTTGACCACTTTTCATAAACACTTTATTGGCCAAATCACAAAAGAAGTCAGATTTATATACCTGATTCTTCTGACTCTCCCATCTTAGTTTCAACATCAGGAATGCACTAGTGAGTAGCAAAAATGAACAATACTCAGGGAGGGAGATAGAGGAGGAGGAGGAAGAAAAATTTCAGATAATCTGCAAAGTTCCAGAATCAATGAATGTAAATTTTATATGCAAAAAAAATACTTGAAAAAGTTCATGGAAATGTAATTCAAAGCTAAGCTGAGGTTGGCACTGGGGCATAGGGGTTAAGAAATCACTTAGGGCACCCATATCAGACTGCCAGGGTTCAGCTCCTTGCACTGCTTCTGAATCCAGCTTCCTGCTAATGCACACCCAGGAAGGCAACAGATGATGACTCAAGTACTTGGGTCCCTGGCACCCATGTGGGAAACAACCAGATTTAGTCAAGCTTCCTTGTTTCAACCGGGCCCAGCTTTAGCAGTTACAGGTATTTGGGGAGTGAACCAGCAGACAGAAGAACTCTCTCTCTCTCTCTCTCTCTCTCCCTTTCAAATAAATAAAATACAAATAATAACTTTTTTAAAATGCTACATACATGTGGGTTTTTTTAAAGATTTTATTTATTTATTTAAGAGGTAGGATTAAAGGGAGAAGGAGACACTGAAAAAGGGTCTTCCATCTGCTGTTTCATTCCCCAAATGGCTGCAACTGCTGGAGCTGGGATCCCACATGGGTGCAGAGGCCCAAGCACACCTGAGTCATTCTCTAGTGCTTGCCCAGGTCATAAGCAGAGAGCTGGATCAGATGAGGAGCAGCAGGGACACGAACCTGCACCCATATGGGATGTCGGCACTGAGGCGGAGGCTTAGCCTACTATGCCACAGCACTGGCCCTATAACAACTTCTCCTTAAAAGACAAGCTTATTTTGGTGCAAAACTACTTTGAAATACATGCATAGTTTTTCATAATGTGCACATTCTATGAGCTTCATCAAGACCCACTGTACATTGAGCTAGACACAGAATGAAACACACACACACATACACTACACACACACACAAGGGCACAGTATCATTGGGTGCATTACAGAACCAGTCAGGTATGTAATGTGCTCTCTTGACACTACTTATTATGCAGTAAGCATTCTGAAAGCATATTTTCATAGCTTCTTAACTTAGAAAAGATTTTATTTTTCTTTAGGGAACATTATAAAAATAAGCCAAATGGCATTACCACAAATGCGGAGAAAAGGGAAAAATAAAATTAAATATTTTAGCCATTCTATATTCCAAAAATCAGTTTTCTTTTACTTTAGAAAGTTAGTGGCTTACAGGTTACGGAAAGGAGGATAGATTGCAAAAGGGTTAAAGGTACTTCAAAGAATCATTGAATTACAAGCATAACCCCTGACCAGGCCACTAACTGTTTTCCAGTGTTTTATGTAAAACTCAAAATTGAATTTGCCAACAGACATGGAAAATTAAATTCCCTTGAGAAAGTTGCAAGAGCCTACATTTTGCTACAGGAGAAATAGAACATTAATGGAAGTTGTACAATATCTGTCTTTTTTAATCAAAATCTCAACAGGGCCCTGCACAGTGGCATGCCTCAGAGGGAGCACCACTGAGAGAGGGGAAAGAAGCTCCTCTTTGTCCTGCCCGTCAGGAGCATGCATGATGGATGAAGGACACTCAACCAGGGAACCGGTCATGGCTTCCAGGGCTTGAACGTGCATTTAGACTGCTCCTTTCCTCCTGGTGATTTGAGCAAAGAAACTACCAGAATGGCTTTTTAAGTACTTTGATTTTTAGACCTATAGACCTAATAAAAAGGAGGCCTAACAAGCTAAAGGAAAGACAATAAGGCAGAGTGGAACATGCGCTGAACCCAGAAGACATGGCCTGGCATTGAGGCTCCACGGCACATTGCTTCTACGATTTGGTTAAGTAATTTCACCTCAATTTTCCCATGTGTGAAAGAAAGATAATAAGGGTAGCTGCTTTTGAGGATTATAGTAGGTATCACTGTATGCATGAAGAGCTAGGCTAATGCTAGTTATTATTCCAGCATCATGCCAGATATGGACATTTAATTAAGAAAAATATTCCATGCTCTGGCTGGCCCAGGGCATGTAATCAAGACTGGAACCCTATCTAGAGAAGTTCTAGAATGGTTACTCCGAGAGGCCTCCAAAACGATAACTCTGTCAACTGGCCATAATATAGGGTCCAACCCTCAGAAATGCAGATGCAAAATCCTAGTTGTTCAGCAATGATATGGATTCTTCTCTAAACAGAAGATCACATCAATTTAACCTCATGATATAAAACTGAAATCAGAATTTAATTTGTGGTAAAAATTTTAATCTTCATGGTAACAGAATGCATCCTTCTACCTATTCAACCTACTCTCTCTTTGAAGGTAAAGCTACAAGGAAAACAAATCATAGACAAAAGAAAGAAGATGCTTGGGGACATGGACTCAAGTGTTCAGATGTCCATCTCTGTAAGGATCCTTGGATGCATCTGGCCTCAGGGCTCCCTGAGAGGTGAGCCTGCCTCCTGGGATCAGAACATATTGAACAAAGAATTTAAAGGACTGTTGATCTCTATAGTAGAGCAGAATGACCAGTGAGACAGGGAAAAGCAGCACAAACAGAAAGCCATCAGGAGAAGGACCTGAAAAGGAAGCAGAGACCAGAGAACTTGCAACTTAGGAAAATCTCTACCAAGAAATCTACAACGGCCTGCGAATGCCTTCTGCGCCTTATGTGGGAAAAGTTCTATAGGACTTCCTAGTTTCACATTGGAAGAAAAATAGCCTTTCTGCAACATTCTACCACTGTTTTAAAATCTCTCACTGTCAGTCTTCCTCTCCCCACCTAGCGTGGCTCGAGGTAGAAGCTGCTCATGGCAGTTTTATTATGTCATGCCTCTTTCAGGGTGTTATGACAACATCCTGATAGGGTATATGGGGTGCTGAGCAAGTAGTCTAGAGGTTAGATGAAATATACATTAACATGTGTCAAAGCAGCTAAGGGTAAGATTCTGAGTTTGGGTGAAATTATTACATGATTCTAGAACTAAAGAATTGATACATTTATTATTACTGGACTTTGACCTTTTCACTTAAATACCCTTGTACGTCTGTCAAGATCTTGGCTGGTTTGAAACATAGCCGTAGGCAAAATGACCAAGTGATCTAACTTTACAAGAACTACTACAAAAAAATGTTTCTACTCAAGAGTTTTTTTTGATCAGCGTCTCATCCCGCTGTCAAAAATGCTGTGATCCCCAGGGAATTGAACTGATACTGCCTGCCTGTTTGAAAAGTTAGTGTAAAAATCACTGGGGCCTTGGTCCAGTGATAATGATGCCATCTGGGACACCACAGCCCAATTCAGAGCGCTTGGGTTCAAGTCCTGGCTCCACTCCTGATTCCAGCTTCCTGTTAAGGCAGCAGGTGATAGCTCAAGAAGTTGAGGCCCTGTGGCCCATGTCAGAGATCTAGATTGAGTTTCTAACTCCTGGCTTCATTTTGGCCCAGCCCCTGCTGTTGTAGGCACCTGGGATCTGGGAAATGAACCAGTGGAGGAGGAGGAGATTCATTCTCTCTCTTTCTCTCTTTCATGTCTCTCTTCCCCTTTCAAACAAATATCTCTTCCCCTTCAAGTAAAATATTTTTTTGAATAACGAAAGTTGTCAATCAAAAGAAAAGGAAAAAATATTGATTGAGGGGCAGGCTGGTGGCATAGCAGGTTAAGCTTCCGCCTGCAATGCCAGAATCCCAAGTAGGCACTGCTTTGTGTCCAAGCTGCTCCACTTCCAATCCAGCCCTCTGCTAATGTCCTGGGAAAGCAGCACAAGATATCTCAAATGCTTGTGCCTCTGCTATGATGTGGGAGACCTGGATGAAGCCCCTGGCTCCTGGCTTCAGCCTGGCCCAGCCCTGACTGGATGGACAATCTTTCTCTTTCTCTGTCTTTCCCCTTCTCTGTGTAACTATGACTTTCAAAGTAAATAAATAAAATATTTTAAAGTAAGTATTTCAAAGTAAATAAATAAAATATTTTAAAAATATATTAACTGCGGGGCCAGCGCTGTGGCATAGCAGGGAAAGCAGCCACCTGCAGTGCTGGCATCCCATATGGACACCAGTTCAAGTCCTGGCTGCTCCACTTCTGATCCAGCTCTCTGCTAGGGCCTGGGAAAGCAATGGAAGATGGCTCAGGTCCTGGGGCCCCTGCACCCATGTGGGAGACCTGGAAGAAGCTCCTGGCTCCTGGCTTCAGATTGGTGCAGCTCCGGCCATTGCAGCCATCTAGGAAGTGAACCAGTGGATGGAAGACCTCTCTCTCTCTCTCTCTCTCTCTCTCTCTCTGCCTCTGCCTCTCTGTAACTCTGCCTTTCAAATAAATAAATATTAAAATAAAAAAAATATTAACTGCACCAAAGAAAACAACAAAGAGAAAATTTTAGGAAAGTCTGGGATGAAACTACATTAATTTAAACATAAGAAGGAAAAAATGAAACTTTTTGATGTTAATAATCATAAACATTTATTCAAACAATGACTATATGCAAGGCTATGTTCTAAATATGTTTATATGTATCATCACATTTAGCCTTTGCAAAATCCCCATGAAATATGTACCTATTATGTCTATTTTATGGGTAAGGAAACAAAAACGAGATTGTAGTATTACTTTTGAGAAAGAAGACATTATTTTCACTGTACTTCAGGGCACTTTTTACACAAATAATGGTGTTCAGATACAATGCAATATTACACATTCTGTGTTGTTCCAGGGCAGGAGGCATTCCAACTTGTCAAATAGCATATAAATTCTGTGTGACAATGGCAACATGGGTTACTCTTTAAGAAAACTAGGCACAATAGAAACCTGTTCTATAACACACAGGTCAAGTCATCTCCCTAAAATGTAATGTTATGTTGTCAAGAGCTCAAGAAACCTTGAGAGAATTCGGTTTCCCTGTAAAGTAAGTTTCAGTTCAATCTTCCAACACTGCATTACAAAAGGGCTTCTCTGTACAACATCCAACAATAAGAATCAATGAGCATTAAATGAAGATGAGTAGGAGTCTGAGAGGGTGATAGAACAGGCAGCTGGCTGAGATTTTTCCTCCCACTACAGCTGAAATATTTCATCTTCCTCAAGCAAGTGAAATGACTAGCCCACACCTAATTAAACTGCACAGTGACTGTGCTGTGCTACCTTTGGAGAATGACAGACATATCACCTCACCAGAAGTAAGCTACAGAAATCAATAGCTGACATTTACTCGATGAAATACAAATTGAGATTAGCTAGCTTCACTTTTTATTCAGCAAATTCAAGTCTGTAATCAATTCCTGTGCATGTGTAGACTATGGAAATTGGTTTTAAATTGATTTGTTTCTTCCTTAGCTAATTACAGTACACAAGTAAATGAATAATCAACTGCCTACTCTACTCCTACTGTATACATTTCAATGAGCAAAACAAGTCTGTCAAATATGGGTATTATTATTATGGTCTTTTCAAAGAGAAGTTACTAAGTGTTGTAATACATCAGCTATTTAATGATAATCTAAAAGACTCTCTTGTTTGTTGAATAAATATAAAACTTCCCTTGCTGGTATTAGTTAAGCCTATAGAAAGTTCTCAATTGATTCAAGAGCCTACTTAGAAAAATATAGCTCAGCTCAGAGTGCTCTCAGTCCTTATTAGCTCTTATTGATGCAGTGAGCATTGTGCAATGGGTAACAGAGGAGGCAAAAAGAGCAAGGTTTAAACCCTAGATCCATCACCCTTTGACTCAGCAATGCTACTCCTGGATATGTGGCCAGCAGAAACAAGTGTTTATGTCCACCAAAAATAATATGTAAATTAATTTGCATTTACAAAAGCCAAAACTTGGAAATCACCCTAATGTTCAACTACAGAATGTATAAATAAATTGTGGCAGATTTATACAGTGCAGTGTGACTCAGCAATAAGAAAGTACAAACGACTGGCATATGCAGCATGAATAAAGCTCATAGTCATAATTCTGAACCAGGCAATGAAGAATATGAATTTATACGCATAGTTCTAAGAAAAGCAAATCATCTAATTCTACGTTTATAAAATTGAGGGATAATTTTATATTCTTGGCTTCAAAAAATGTTCTCCATATAATTCATTTACATAAAAAATTTCAGTTGACCCTGCACACCCATAGATTCCTCAACTGTGGATTTAACCAATCACAGATGGCAAATATTCAGGAAAAAAAAATTGCAACTGTATTGAACATGTGGATTTTTAGCTTGTCATCATTCCCTAAATAATACAATATTCACAGAGTGATTACATTTCATTAAGTATTATAAGTAAAAAGAAAATACTTCAAAACTTTTGTGGGGCAGGCATTTGGTGTAGTTGATAAGCTACCTGTTGGGATGCTCCTATCCCATATTGGTATATCTGGGTTAAAATCCCAGCTCTGCTGCTAATCCCAGCTTCCTGCTAATGTGCAATTGGGAACTATCAGATGATGGCTCAAGTAGTTGGGTTCCTGCCAGTCACTGGGAGACCTGGGTAGAGTTTCTGCCCTGTCCTGGCTATTGTGGGCATTTGAGAGGGAATTGGTAGGTAAGTTTCTATGGAAATCCAGTGGTCAAAGAAGTTCAATATACCCACTAGCTTCTTGGCTGAGCATGGCCAAAGAATGAATTACTGGTCTTGAAAACTGCTGAATTATTTCTTGGGAGCGTTTAGGAGGAAAAGTAGATACATTATATCATGACAGTTGCTACAAAATCTCTAAGCTTAGAGGACTGAATAGGACTATAAATTTAAGTTTCTACCTAGCACTTCAGAAGAGGCCTTAGAAATTCTCCAGCCCACAGAAAAGCTTGTCCTCCTGGAAATTCTTTAGAAAATTTTCAAGAATTTTGTAATAAATAATATGTCAATCCACTTTGAAATACATGAACCAATAAAAGCCTAACTGCAATGAACACACAGATGTGTGGAGAACTTGCAAGAACTCTTGTAGAGACATGCTGAGCAAGGATGGTGGGTCACAGACTGCCCTTAAGCTCCGCCCCTAAAGAAGGTCTTCTGATCTGCCCCCACGTATAAATGTCCATTAAAATTTTCTATAACGATGGAAATGTTTTTTAACCATGATGTCCTATATGCAAGCTACTAGCATGTGTGGCTACTGAGCCAGTGAAACGTGGCCACTGAGACCAAGGAACTGGATTTTTTATTGAATTTTTTTTAAGATCTTATTTATTTATTTGAGAGAGTTACAGACAGTAAAAGGAAGAGACAGAGAGAAAGGTCTTCCATCCACTGGTTCACTCCCCAAATGGCCACAACGACCAGAGCTGCGCTGATCCAAAGCCAGTAGCCAGGAGCTTTCTCCAGTCTCCCACATGGGTGCAGGGGCCCAAGGACTTGAGCCATCTTCTACTGCTTTCCCAGGCCATAGAAGAGAGCTGGATTGGAAGAGAAGCAGCTGGGACTAGAACCAGCACCCATATGGAATGCCAGCGCCGCAGGTGGAGGATTAACCTACTGCGCCACAGTGCCAGCCCCCTACTGTATTGAATTTTAATTCATTTAATCTGAAACAGCCACATGTGCTAACAGTTATTACATGGAGCAGTACAGTTCATGCCTATTAGTTCTTAATGATCCCAGGCTCTTCCAGTTGGGGGCACTAATGTCCTGCACTTGCTGTTTTAGTTCTTTCCAGTCTGAACCAATCTTGCAGAAAACAAGACACAATCTAGATGCTTCCTTCCCACTCCCCAGATGAGAGAAACAGATGAGTTTCAGTTGGTCATGTAGCCTTCAAGTAACTGAATGCACAGCCAACTCCTCTTTGCTCCTTCACCATGCTTTCCTCCTAGCCTACCAGTCACAGTGAGGTGAGCAGTCCTCCTAGGAACTCTAGCCCAGATGCCTGAAGCCACGAGAACATTCTCCAGTTCTCACCACCACTGTCCCCAGTAACCCCAGCCCCTTAAGGAGCGGCTGCTGCTGAGAATGAGCTGAGTGCCCAGAGACACATCGCCAGCCTCCTTTATTTGATTTTCACCCAATGCTCGAGCCTGCCATTGTCTTACCCATTAAACACTCAGCACTCTTCTCAGACTGCCTGGTGGAGGGATGATTTGGAAACCTCTGACAGCTGGGATGCCTGTCCACCGCTTCCTCTTCCTTCCCACCAAGTCTTGTGATGAAGGTTTGGGGTTCTTAAGCCAGCCCAAAGCTATTCTGAAGATAAATTATATTCCCATAGAATTACATGCACATTCAAATGTAAATGATCAGTTAGATATTTCAATTATATCCCTAAATGGTACTAGAATTTTTAAAAGTTCATTTATTATATTCGTGGCAACAAAGATAACTTTTAAGACTTTCGTAAAACACCCTGATGATGTACTCTGTCCCTGATAGCTGACATAACTTAAGGAAATGTATTATCAAACCCAGGAGGCTCATGCATGTAACTCAGCCTGTAAACACTTGACAGGAACATAAATGTGTATATTCCCAAAACATGACTGTCTATATGAGTTGCAACAGTTCAGAATAAAGTGGCTATTTCTGAGGTCTGTGAAGGTGATCCTTTGCTGAAGGATGATTTAATTCATCATTCTGTCCAAGAATGTGGAGAGGTGGCTTTACTGGCCTGTGGTTTTGAACTCTGTCATATGCACCTGCCAGCCTTTCACTTCAGGAAGCACGCATTTGAAAATAACATCGCTTGAGTCCTGAGTGTTCTGTGTTGGAAACTCGTATTTCTCAGCTGGGAAATGTGAGGGTAAAGGGTATTTGAAGAAAGTTCAATCCGGTAGCTATTTTCATGATGTGATGAAGGATTCTTGTTGGTTTGAAGTTCCTGGTTTAATCTTTCTATATCCTTAAATGTTTTTGGCTCTGAATGATCTGCAACAACCTGGAAATAAAATGAGCTAGTCTAAAATCAAAAGAAAACTCAGAATGTTATGCAGCAACACACTTTAAAATGCAAATATTTCATTATTCAAGGACTAGGTTTCTAGCTGTTGGCTCCCTTTTTCTGCCTCTGGATTTTCTGCCAGTGACTTGTATCTCCACCTGCTGGTGCACTGAGGAAATGAGGTGGAAATAAAATTGAAGCCAGTCAAATTATTTGCTGGAATCCTTGATACAGGTTTCATAGGAGGAACAGGTGAAATTACTATCTAAATGAAACTTCTGAAGATTAGAAGTTGATTTATACATCAATTCATTCTCTGTGTTAACTATAAAGAATAAAATTCCAAAATCATAAAAATATCTTCATTAAGCTTATCTTCTCACTATCAGCTTCTAATTCAATTTTCTTGCCATCACCCACAAGTCATCCTTTCAATAATCCCACTAAAAATTTTACAAGAAAATGCAACAGAGAATTGAGGTATAAACCAAACCATAAATCAGAACATCTCATTCAAATTCAAAGACAGAAACATCCTCAGGAACATAAATCAGTTCTAAATCTTTAAAAGACCCATAAAATAAATGCCTAAAAACCTTCTGAAAGTATGCTGCAGTCTGTAGGAGTATGGGCCCTGTAATCAAATTCCCAGATCGAAAATCAAGTTCTGTCCCTTACAGAGGGAAGCCTTGATCCAATTACTCTAATAGTTCTGTGTCTCAGTTTCTCCATAAGTGAAATGGGGTTAAATGATAGTGCCCACCTAATAGCATTGTTGGATAGATTAAGTGGGTGTTTGGAAAGGACATAGAAGAGTTACTGGCACATGGAAAGTGTCACGTGTTTATTAAATAACCCAAAGTTTATTGTTGAGCACAGGTAAGAGGAAACATTTGGATTGTTATTACCAAGAAACTACATCTCTCGGGTTGAATGCATTGCTTTGATCACATTACCATTCCTCGTTGCTGCACTTTGAGCTATTGTGGATTCAGAGGGTTGCTTATTAGGAAAAGGAAACTGACTTAAGGCAAGAAAAAGCTGGTAATTTCCTAAACAGGGAATAAACAGTAGGCGTTCCAGCAATTTGACCTTTTTGAAAAGGTTCATTTAACATTCAACAATCTGGAAAGACACATTCACTATAAAATCTTCAATTTTAAGATGATACTCAAACTTTCTAGAAAGTAAAGGCATACAGTGGAACTTCTTTTGAAAAACGATGCAGTTTTACTCTAATCTAAAAATGCAATATGTTCTTAAGAACGTAAGTTGCAGTGTATGTACTAGTTAAACCACACCTTTCTTTCTTTCTTTCTTTTTTTGTTTTTGTTTTTGTTTTTGTTTAGTACATTTGTTTTTGTTTTCTTTTTTTTTTTTAGTGTAGTTTTATACTGGTGATTATATATGGAACAGGGAACAAATAATACACCAATCAGTATATGAAATAATGCAAGGCAGGAGCCAGCACTGTGGCATAGTGGGTTAAGCTTCCGCCTGTGGTGCTGAATCCCATATGGACACCAGTTCGAGTCCCAGCTGCTCCACTTCTGATCCACCTCCCTGTGGATGGCCTGGGAAAGCAGTAGAGGATGGCCCAAGTGGTTGGGGTCCTGTACCCACACAAGAGACCTGGAAGAAGCTCTTGGCTTCTGGCTTCAGATTAGCCCAGCTCCGGCCACTGCAGCCATTTGGAGAGCAAATCAGCAGATGGAAGACCCCTCTCTCTCTCTGTTTCTCTCTGTCTACAACTCTACCTCTAATATAAATCAATCAAATCTTACAAAGAAAAGAAATACTGCTAGGTAGTGACAAATGCCGTGAAGGAAAACAAAGATGAAGTGGAACAGGAAATGACAAGGAGAAGCAGCCATCTGAGGTATGAAAGACCTCTTCAAGTAGAATGGACATATAAGCAGAGGCCTAGACAAATGCAGGGAGCAAACCCTGCTGATGTCTACAGAATGGGACCAGAGCGTACAAGAAGAGCAAGACCCAAGGTCAGAGATGAAGAGATGTTTGGTGCATTCAAAAAACAAGAAGGTTACTAAAAGAATCTATGCTATCAATGGGAAGATTGAGATCAGGTAAGTGAAGCATATAGGGACCATATAATATAATATTTCATGGGTCATATGAGGCTGATTTACAAAATAGCCCCCAAAACTCTTTGAAATTTTTTCCCATGGGCCTTTGTCTCCTCCCCCTGAATCTGGGTGAATTTAAAACTGCTTGGCCCAGTACAACATGATGAAATGGCTGTGTCATTTTGGAAGCTGAATAATGAAGGAAAATGTGATTTCCATCTTGTTAGATAGATCACTCATGTTTGCAGCTCTGAGTGGCCATGTGACTTTCATGAGGCTGCCATGCCATGAGGAGTTCAAGCTATCTGTAAGGGGAATATGGAGCCTCCCCTGCTCTCCCCGAAATCAGCTACCCTAGATTAGAGTCACCCTAAGTCTCAAGTCAGACATGTAACTAAATAAGCCTGCAGATGCACCCAGCCACCAAAACGTCCCAGCTAAGGTTATAACCACTTTGGAGTACAGTCATTCCAGCCTCGCCTTATCCAAATTGATCCACAGAATTCATGACCACAGCAACAGAACTGCATCAAACCATTATGTTTGGGGATGAATAACAACACAGCAGTAGTAACTGAGACAACACAATAAGGATTTTGGATTTCATTTCAAGTGAGAAGCCTTTGGAGAGTTGAGTAACAGGATCTGATTTGTGAAGTAAGAGGATTACTCCAGTTCTTTTATAGAGAATAGTTTGCAAGACACTGTTCTTGGCAGTGGGAGCAGAGAGGTCAATTTTGAAGCTATTTCAGCTGTCCAGGAAAGAAAAGGCAGAGCCTGGGATAGGGTAGTAGCAGTGGAGGTGGTGAGAAATCAGTTGATAAAAGTTACTTCCCAAGATTTACAGACAGATTGGAGGATGTATGTAGCAAGAAACAAATCACAAAGGATTTCAGCCAAAGCAAAACTTAAACAAATAGAGTTGCCAAATACTGAGATACAAATATTAGACAAACAACAGGTTTAGAAAATAGAATATCAAGATTTCAGTTTCAAAAATGCATCACGTCCAGTGGACACCAAGCATAGATGCTGAATAGGTAACAGACTATTGGAATTTGGAGCTCTGAGGAAGGACTAGTTCTTTAGTACTGTGATCCATCTTAAGTGCCTCATTTTAGAAAAGATACCAACAAACTAGAAAATATTCAGAAGGTAATCAGGATGCAGATGCTTCTGGAAGCCACCTCATTTATAAGGAAAGTAGAAAGAACTAAACACAGACTGGTGGAACATCTCCATTATGGTGAAGAGCACTTGAATTAGTAGGACATACTGTTAGCTACTACTCCAGAATATCCATTACAGAGAATCTGACCACTACAGAGAATTGTTTACAGAAAACAAAAACCTCCAACTATTATAGCACATGGACTGAATAGCATGAGGTTGTGCTGGAGCAGCAGTCTCTAAACAAAGCAAAACCAAACACAACGACACACTTATATTCTCCACAAATGAAATCTCATCCTAGATAAAATGTATCTCAGACACTCCCCTCCATGATTGCATAGTTGAACCACTTGTTTACAGTGAGGTATGTATGTATTATGACTTTGAGAGGAAGGGCTTCAAAGTCACCAGTATGAACTTACCCCCTGGCTTTGCAATGTTTTGAAATGATGCTTTCTGGTTTCTTTTGTTTTATTTTGTTTTGTTTTGTTTTGTTTTGACAAGAGATTTATGTATTTGAAAGTTAGAATTACAGAGGCAGAGAAAGAGAGAAAGACAGATCTTCCACCTGCTGATTCACTTCCCAGATGGCCTCAGGGGCCAGGTCTGGGCCAGGCTGAAGCAAAGAGCCAGGAGCTTCTTCCAGGTCCCCATGTGGGTGTAGGGGCCCAAGGACTGGGGACATCTTCTACTGCTTTCCCTGGAACATTAGCAGGGAGCTGGATCAGAAATGGAGTGGCTGAGACTTGAACTAAAACCCCTATGGGATGCCAGCACTGCAGACAGTGACTTAACCCACTGCACCACAGCACCAGCCCCCAAAGGGATGCTTTCTTAGGGCTCTCTCTACTGCTATCCAATCTGCTATCATTCAATTCACTACCTCCACTTCTGTTGTTCACACTAAACTCAGCTGGATTTGAATGTGAAAAGGAAAGAATTACTTTGTTGTACATAAAGATGGTATAAAATATCAAGCGCATTGGTTAGAGATAACAATAAATACTCTGAAATTACCTTAAATTTGCAGATATATTCCCTCTGAAAATGGATAGAAAAGAGAAAGAACTGGCCGGTGCCACGGCTCACTAGGTTAATCCTCCACCTGTGGCACTGGCACCCTGGGTTCTAGTCCTAGTTGGGGTGCCAGATTCTGTCTCAGTTGCTCTTCTTCCAGTCCAGCTCTCTGCTGTGGCCCAGGAAGGCAGTGGAGGATGGCCCAAGTGTTTGGGCCCTGCACCCGCATGGGAGACCAGGAGGAAGCACCTGGCTCCTGGCTTCAGATCAGTGCAGTGCGCTGGCCGTGGCAGCCATTTGGGGGGAACCAATGGAAGGAAGACCTTTCTCTCTGTCTCTCTCTCTCTCTCTCTCACTAACTCTGCCTGTCTAAATAAATAAATAAGAATTTTAAAAAAGAGAACTGAGAGTGACCATATTTTAAAAGAATGGAGAGAGCAATAGTTAATAATGTTTCATTCCAGGACAGGTGATGTGGTGCTACAGGTCAAGCGGCTGCTGGGGATGACCATACCCTGTATAAGAGTCACTGGGATGGCCGGCGCCGCGGCTCACTAGGCTAATCCTCCGCCTGCGGCGCCAGCACACCAGGTTCTAGTCCCGGTCGGGGCGCCGGATTCTGTCCCGGTTGCCCCTCTTCCAGACCAGCTCTCTGCTGTGGCCAGGGAGTGCAGTGGAGGATGGCCCAAGTGCTTGGGCCCTGCACCCCATGGGAGACCAGGAGAAGCACCTGGCTCCTGCCTTCGGATCAGCGCGATGCGCGCCGGCAGCGGCGGCCATTGGAGGGTGAACCAACGACAAAGGAAGACCTTTCTCTCTGTCTCTCTCTCACTGTCCACTCTGCCTGTCAAAAAAAAAAAAAAAAAAAGAGTCACTGGTACTCAGGCTCGCCTCCACTTCCAAACCAACTTCTTGCTAATGTGCCTGAAAGGCAGCAGGTGATAGCCCAAGTATTTGAATTCTTTCCACTCATGTGAGAAATCCAGATGGAGTTAGGGCCTCCTGGTTTCAGCCTCAGCCCAGCCACAGCCACAGCTGCTGCAAGCATTTGAAGAGTGAACCATCAGGGAAGACAAAAGCAATCTCTCTGCCTCTTTCTCTCTCTCTGTCACTCTCGTGTGTGTGTGTGTGTGTGTGTGTGCCTCTCTCTGTGTCATTCAATCTTTCAAAGTAAGTAAAACTCCTACAGGGGCCAGCCTCGTGGCATAGTGGGTTAAGCCACCACCTGCAAAGCTGGCATCTCATATCTGTGTCAGTTCCAGTCCTGGCTCCTCTACTTCTGATGCAGGTCCCTGCTAATGTGCCTGGGAAAGCAGCAGAGGATGGCCTACGAGCTTAAGCCCTTGACACCTATGTGGGAGACCCAGCCACTGAGGCTGTTCGAGGGTGAACCAGTGGATGGAAGACAGAAGACCTCTCTGTCTCTACCTTTCTCTCTCTCTCCCCTCTCTCTCAAAAACAAAAAATAAAAACTTTCTACAAATTAAAATAAAACTTCCTCCTTAGATAGCAAAACTAACAGAGCAGGTGCCATAGTCCCATCTGGGGTGTTTCAGGGAGAACATATTCAAACTGGAGTCAAGGAAGCTACAATGGATGAAAGAGCAGACACAGGCATGGACCTGCATGAACACAGGCCTATCAAGGCCTCTTTCTGCCCTCCTCCGTGGAGAATTTTTCCTCTCTGGCAAAAAACAAAGAAGACCCAATTAGCCATTTGAAGTCACAAACACTGATTTCCATAAGGTTCCTAGCCTGAAAAATCTGCTAAACATTAAAAAGGACGCTAAGTGGTGAGGGGGCCGAGGGCTAAGGCTCCACCTGGTCCCATGAGAACCTGCTGCTCTCCTGAGGCGGGGAGGCAGGAAACACAAAAACAGCCCACTGTCTTCAGACAGGGAAATCTTCAAAGGCTGAATCTCACGGGCCTCTGCGGACACAGAAGCCCCTGGAGTCAGTCCCTAAGGCTGTGAGACTTGGGCCAGACTGTTCACCCCTCGTTCTAAACCTGAGCTCCCTACTCCTCCACATCCTAGCTCTGCCTTGGTAGGAACAAGTCACAGTGGCGATGACCACTAGTAGAAATCTGCAAACTCTGGCCAACACACCGACTCAGACCGCGAAGAGGTCCGGCTCAGGCCCTGCAACCTGCCCTTGTGTCACTACGAGGGTCCCTCCTCTAACTTGTGCGGGCGGCGGTGATACCACTTCCCCACCAGGTGGCGCCAGGTCCGCAGGCACGAGAAACAGCGTAGCAAGGCACCACAAGGCGGGTTGGCCTTCGTCCCGCACTGCGATGACCACACCCCAGGGCGGGCCGGCGGGCTGCACCGAGAAGCAGCGCTACATGAACCGCTCGTTCCTAGCCAGGTGCAAGGCTACCGCTCAAAGGCTGCAGAGAAGGATGCAAGCTCCCCGCTGGAGCCGTGGTCTGCCTCTGCTGCCTGCATTGGGTCACTGGGTAACCCAAGGGTGCACCCTGGGGCAGAGACAGCGACCCTAAGCCACTGGAGAACAGCAGCAGCACCAGGCGGGACGCGTGGGGGTTCTGATCCTCCACCAGAAGCTGCACTGTAGTCCCAGCTGCACCTCGGCCAGCTCCTCGCTGTCAAAGCACCGTCGAGAGTGCGGCTCCCTGGTTATCGCGTCCACCATTAGATAGCAAAACTAACACAGCAGGTGGATACGGCGCTCCAGCAGCCGGTAGCCAACCTGAACGTTGTGGCCCACGTCCGGGTCCCAGGCAGCCACATGGCAGGTGGGCGCCCGGCGGGTTGTTGTCCCGCACGGACACCTCGTAGACCGGGTGCGGCAGACCAGTGCATAGTCGTTCTCGTCGCCCAGGCGCACCGTGTAGGGCCTCACAGTGCTCAGCGGGGGCGAGCCGCGGTCCTCGGCCACCTGCGTCGGTTGTACTCGGAGATGCGCTCGCGGTCTAGCGACGCCGCGGTCACCATCTGCTCGTGCCTGTAGATGGCGCAGCGCACCTGCCCGTTGGCCCCTGAGTCCCTGTCCGAGGTGCTGACCAGAGTCACCAGGCTCTTGCGCGCCGCCCCCTCCGGCACCACAGAGGTGGTGCCAGCCTCTGGCATCCCAGGCCCTGCTGATGAGGTCGCGTCCGTTCCCCCGAGGGCTGCAGCGGCGGCGGCCGCGAAGGGGAGCCCCCGGGGCGGCCAGTGGGGTAATGGCGATGTCCGGCGGGTTGTCGTTGACGTCGCAGATGCAGACGATGATCTTGCGAACACCACTTCGCCGTTGGGACCCTCGTCCAGGTCGGCTGCCTGCAGGTCCAGCAGCACCGAGCCCACGGGCGTGTCCTCCGCCAACTCCACGTAGGCCACGGCGTCCTGCGGGAGAACCGGGCAGTAGTCATGGGCGCCCAGCAGACGCACACTGAGGGCAGCTGTGTCAGTGAGCAGCAGGAAGCCGCCGTCCTGGGCCACCAGCTCCAGGTTGTAGGCAGCCTGGCTTTCGCAGTCCAGCTCCTGCAGCAGCACCAGATCGGCGCACTGGGCGCCGTCCGCGCGCGTCTGCAACTCCACGCGGAAGGGGCTGTGCGGCTCAGCCAGGCGCACATTCTGCAGCACGTTAGCTCCCACGTCCTCGTCCACCAGCATCTCCAGGGGGAATGCGCGTGCCCAGGGCCACACCCTCGGTCACCTCCACGGGGATCTGGGTGCAGGGGAAGCAAGGCGCGTGGTCGTAGAGGTCCCTCACCTCCACCTCCACGTGCAGCAGCCAGAACTACTCCGCGAGAAGCTGATCACGTCAGAGGCCAGTGGACACTGTGGGGCCTGGTTGCACGGACTTCGCGGCCGTGTCCTGCATCCGCTATGATCATCTGCCTATAGCCTTCACGCACCTGGAGCAGGGTGCTCAAGCCAATCTTGCTTGGCACCTCGCCTTAAAATTTAGCAGCAGGTAGCCAGACAGAACACGGATAACAATGCCAAGGGCTCCATCTTCTTAGGTGAGGAAATTGGCACTTTCAATGCAAGACCCTGACACTAGCAGCAGCCACAGAAGCAGAAAGGACTCAGGTCAAACCCTGCTCAAAGTATCAGCAGGATATCTGAGCCTCCCCAGCAAAACATACCTGTTCCTCAAAAGGAAAAGCCAATTGCAGGCTCGGTGTTCAGACTTTTGGGCAATTCCAAGTACTCTGACAGGGGATGCTGCCCTCTTAAATATATCTTATCACTAAACCCTCTCTGCTGTGTGATTGCTTGTCTCTGTCCCAGGTGCGTAAGCATGCCTCTTCAGAACCTCACTAGGGGAAGTATCATAGAGAAGAATACACAAACAAGCATCCACTGGGGCCAATCCCCAGGGTCTCTGGGCCTCTGCATCTTCTTGTTGATCTGAAAGTGTTCACAGAAGGGCTGCGAGAGGTGAACTGTGGCCAAGGCAGTGCAGGGGGCCATTAAGGTCCCTATTGAAATATGCACTAAATTAAAATACATCCTGGGGCCGGCGCTGTGGTGTAGCAGGTAAAGCCGTCACCTGCAGTTCTGGCTTCCCATTTGGGCGCCAGTTTGAGACCCGGCTGTTCCCGGTCTGTTCCATGGTCCTGGTTCTGCTATGGCCTGGGAATGCAGTAGAAGATGGCCCAAGTCCTCGGGCCCCTGCACCCACGTGGGAGACCCAGAGGAAGCTCCTGGCTCCTGGCTTCAGATCCGAACACCTCCAGCCATTACAGCCAATTGGGGAGTGAACCAGTGGGATGGAAGACCTCTCTCTCTCTCTGCCTATCCTTCTCTCTCTGTGTAACTCTGACTTTCAAAGTATATAAATAAATCTTTAAAAAGAAAGATATATCCTTGTCAGCTTCTCCACTGCACTCACATCTCACTTTGACAATAAAATCAGGAAATCCAAAGCTTGTGTATTCCTTCCTAAGCGCACTTGACTGTTCTCAAAGAGAGACCCAATGGCTCTTCTTTCCCATTTCAAGATGAACACATGTATGCTCAGTGTAATTCATCCTTTGCCACCCACAGTTATCCATCTTTGTTGGGCTGTCATTTCCTGTACTGAAAGATTCGGAGTAGAGACGGGGGGAGGACAGCTTCTTGGGAGTCAGGCAGTGTCTAATCAGAGTAGTACTGTTTTCCAAAGTAATCATTTCTGAATAGCTCTTCAATAGCAAAGAAACCATTAATGATGAAATCTCGGCTCCTTCATCTTCTTTTATGTCCATAATTGCTTACATGTAAGGAACCAGCGTCAGACAGGGAGGTTCGTCAACCACAAAGCACTGCAAGGGATACTTAGGGGTAAAAAAAAAGATTTAGGGAAATACATTGCAGTCAGTCTTGTTAGAAAATTGCTATAGAGCAATTATTTTTAAAAAGCCCTTGGCTGAAGAAAACCATGGGTGGCCTTCTAGGCTGAAGGCTAAAAAAACATTAAACCATCTGTCTAAAGCACACTATATAGTTCTGTGTTAAGCTCTCTTTATGTGCGAAGTGTTCTAAATGCTAAACAGTCCCACGTGTTAATGATGACATTGTTCCTCCTGCCACGAAGTCCTCCTCAGTGCAGAATGCTCTTTAAGTAGTCATCTTGAAGCAGGGAGCAGCTGAGTTATTCACATGCCCAGGCTATTTTTGGCTCCTCCACGATCTGTATTGTTATTGATTCCTGCAGGGACATGTCAGTAAATGACTGGATTTCTTTTTTCTGTCACTCTTGGAAGGGAGTTGGCATTTATTTTAGCACCAGAACTTATGAATCTAGTTCTGAAACTGAGCCACTTTTGATAAGATGATTAATTTTCAGGGGCTTTAATTTAGTAGAGCATTTGGCACTGACTCTAATTCTCAGTACCAAGAACTGGCATCAGAGAAGTATGGAGGGAAGCATGAGTTGATTTGGGTAGGATACACTGAGATCCTAAAAAAGAGAAAGTGCTTCAGTTCCTATATTCTAGGCTTTTAATTTTGCCTGGTGAGGCATCAGTCTACAGAAGGAAACAGCTCTACTTCAGCATAGTAAGAGCAGGCTCCCTTTAAACCAGTATCTTCCATGGTACCTTAGACAATTTTGTTTCTTAGGATCGAGTCTGCCAAGGAAACTCCTGGTTATTCAGCCTCTGGCATGGGGCGGGGGGAACAGGAGGATCTGGTCCCTTCCACTTAACTGAAACCTGAAACTTCAGCTGGTGCCTTTAAAAAGTACATGCTTCCATGTACATTAGCCAGGAGAGGGACCCATTTAACCACAGTCCAAGTCTCTTCTCCCTCATCTCACACAATCCCCGCCAAGCCTGGCCTCTATTAGTCTTCAGCATTATCGTTGCCACTCACGATCAGCAAAACCGTTCTGCAGACTGAAAATGAAGAATAGCCCACGACTCTATCCACAGAACATCAAAAGATCCAGATAAAATATGAAAAAGGCAGGCAATCAAACATATGACTTCCACAGTGCTAAACATCTGGACGCTTATGTTTGGAAACATCCAGCGATGCTGTCTAAATGCTTGATTGCATTTCCCCCCTCCCCCTGACTTCTCCTCCAGCTGTTTGGCATCAAGTAGACCATCCATGATAAGGAATATGCTACATTGTTAGTGATTCATTATTAGCACTCTCATTGTTTCACAGTAAACAGCCACCTTATTAAAACAGTGCTTTATGAATGGAGGACAGCTGGAGTTTCAGGAAAAAGACATTTTCCGAGGCAAAAATCAGTTCTGTGCCAGTAGAGTGACAAGCTGAATAATATAGAAACTGTATGATCTGTCCCCTAGGGATGTGTCATCAGGAAGCTGTGTTTACAGCCCTGAGCTGCTGGTACTCTCATGTTCCATTCTGTTGGCTCTGTTAGATAAAAATCTGTCTCAATATTAAAAGCACTGTGGTAGAAATTTGCTTTATGTTGCTTGTTTTCCCATTTGCCAGCATATTGCCAAACTATAAGTCCATAAAATGTATTTTGATCTCTGTTGGAGTCAGATATAAAGCAAAACAAACAACAGGGTTAAGGGAAATACGACACCACAGGAAAACCAACATGGAAATCAAGAGCAATTTGTTCCTCTTGCTCAGTTTGGTTTTAAAAGGGGAGGATTTGGTGAACTCCCCATGGAGTTCACTGTTGTTCCTAAAACAAAGGCACCAGACAGTCTGAAAATATCAAGAAATCAGATCTGTGAAACAGGATTTGCAGTCCAATCATTTAAATGAAAGACCTTCTGCTTTGCTGAACACACAACATGAATGTGTTCCTTGACACACTAAAGTTCGTTTCATGGACCAAAGTAAATTTCAGCAAAAATGTGGAAAAAGTTACCACCAATTCAGAATGGTATCTGGGTTTTTGCATACTTCCCTGTTCTTGTTACATAAAACTAAGTATATTTGGAGAAAAAAATAAGCTAAAGGAAAATTCTTAATGTGCAAATTTGCCTGTATTATCATGCTCATGTATTTAAGCAAGCATCAACTTTTACAGGACACTGGACTAACACTTTCCTGGGGAAGAGATAGCTTCAGTGCCATTGACAACAAATCGCTCTATGTGCTGTACTGAGACCCATGTTCATTTCTCAACTAAACTAATGTTCTGCAAATGAATGGGCAAAATATCATCAAACACAATGTTGCTATTTTCAAGGACTAACGTCCAGATATTGAAGTTTAAAGGATATTTGATAGAAAACAAATTAACTTACATTAGGATTTATTTGTGTATTTTCTTGTAAAAACCATGCCTTGAAAAGTCTAAACTCCATCTTCAATAATATAACTCTCAAAACTTAGAGTGACTCTTTTTAGTTACCTGATAACAAGTATTTCTTGCATTCCTATTACCCTATTGCATAATCAATTTGTTATTAGGTCTTGACTGCACAATCATCTATTAAAAACAGCTATCAGAAAATTGCTGGTCCTTGTTGTAAAATCATTTCAAGGAAAATAATTCAGCCCTGAAGTCAGCCAAAACACCATCTATAAGCATAACACAGAAACAAATGATATTTTATCAACTACTTAAGTGCTTTAATCCAGAGAAAATCACTATAGAGTATAAACACTAATCATAACTTTTCGATAATATAAAATCAGGATTGAAATGATGTAATCTTCACTCAGGAAAATGTTTTCCATAAGGATCATCATGTTAATAAAGATACTGTCAAAACTATGTAATGTTCAAATACTATACAAAACTGATTTTTAAACTACTGTATTAGTAGTGTGTATTAATATCTCTGCAGGAAGGAAATTAAATCAATTAATAATGAAAGACATTTTACTGTTTTAGTTCAGAGATGCTGCAAATCCTTAGTGAGCCAGTAAACTTGACTTTGGTGTTTGCCCTTCATTCATTGACTCAATGATTATATAATATGTCCCTCCACTCAGTAAGAAAGAGGCTTTTCCTTCAACAGAGAATCTACCAATGCAGGGGAAGAATAAAAACAACAAAGACAGAAGCAATTTTTCATCTGTGCCTTACTTTAATCCTCATATCTTTTCCTCTTATTTGAGTCCCTTTATTTCTCCTCTGCACAAAAGCTCACATCCGCATTAATTAGAGCACTTTCAAGCTCTTCATTAACACAGATTTGATCACATATTGGTGACAGAATAAAGCACACAGCCCTGTTAGGAGAAAATACTTAAACATAAAAAAATCCATCAGAGTTCAGAGATGGTTTCAAGTGCCAGATGACACAGAGAAGGTTGTAGCAGGTACAACTGAGAAGTAACCTCCACTTAGAGATGAATTACAGTCAGACAGAACTGCCAGAGATGGGGAGAACCTGGGAGTGATGTGAGCAAGATGTAGAGAAGGGCAGGCTCAGAGCCTTCTAATGGGACTGAATACACCAGTTGATTGGAATGAGTACAAGGAGGAAAATGGGCAAGACAAGATTGAATGGGTGGCATGGGTGGCATGGGTGAGGAAGAACCTTGATGTTAAGTTAATAATGTCAATATCTTTTCTTCTAAAAATTAATTTGTTTATTTGAAAAGCAGAATAATACAGGTAAGAGGGAGAGAGGTGAGAGAGAAAGAGAGAGAGAGAAACAGGAGGTGGGGAGAGAGAGAATGAGAATATCTTCCATCCACTGCTTTACTGCCCAAATACCTGTAACAGCCAGTTAGGCCAGGCTAAATCCAAGGTGGCAGGAATTCACTTGCATGGGCCTCTATCTGCTGCCTCCCAGGAGCATTAGCATGAAGCTGGATCAGAAGCACAGAGTAGCTGAAACTAGAACCAGGCACTCCAGTATGGGATATGGGTGTCCAAAGCACTATAATACTGATCCCAAGTGCCAAGACTTTTAAGTAGCCATGAGAGAGTGCTGATGTCTGTGAAGCAGAGGGTTGTTGATACATATTTTGTTGTGATGAATAATGTATGTGATTGCTTTCCCAAAACATTAATGAAATGCTCAAAAAGACTATTTTTTATTTGAAGCTTTAAATCAGCATCCAGCATGATATTTGGCTTATATTATTTCTCAAATGAATGATCAAGGCAGTATTACATGGTACAAAATATCCACCTACCTCAAACCCAGATGGTAGCAGAATGAATTAAAGAGAGACTGGGAGCAAGAAGCCTCTGCAATCTATGTCAAAGATGTTGAAGGCCTGAGCAATTAGTAGGAAGGAGCATTGGATGAACCTGAAGACCAGTACAAACAGAGAATTGGTAGGACTTTGTGGCAGATAAGCTGTGTGGAATGGAGAAGATGAAACCAATAAATGAATCTAATGCTACTTAAAGAATGGTCACACTCTCTCAGTATTCCCCAAGACTAAGAAATACAGTATTCCCAAATAGAATTCTCACAGGCTGTTGCTACTCAATAGCTGGATGTCCGAAGGCAGAAGACTTCCTTTCTCTAAGCCTCAATGTCTGCAGGGAACAATGCCTACCGCCAGTTGCTTTAAAGTTTAGGTAAGGAAATTTGGAAAGAACAAAAAGCCCAGTGCCTAGCACTTTCTGGGATCTTAAAAGATAAGTGTAGTCTTTGCAATAGGCATTTGCACATTATATTGTGATTCACTTATTTGGAGATATATTTCTTATCCCTGTTGAGTCCTCCCAGGGTATGAAATATGTCTTCATAATATTTGTATCCCAGCATCCAGTATAGTGATTACCACAAGAAAAAGGCTCATTAATGTTTGTGGACTACTGTTGAGAGTCCTGCCACTCCATAGTGAAATATTTATCCCACAATATTGCCTGAATTCAAAGCTAAAAAGCTACCTATAGGATCATAGACTTAGTATGTGGATCTTATATATTATATAAGACTTCTACAAAAAGTGAAACCTAGTGAATGATATTTGAGACTTGGCCCAGCCACACATTAAAATAAAACTGGACTTTCATGCCAGTTTCAACTCTGATCTATCAGGATATTTAAGACATTTTGTTAGTTTCACCTGCTTGGCATCCAGTTTTCTCTTGAGAAACCACCTCTTCACCAAATCAACTCATGTATGTAGGATATTACAGGATATCCACATAACCCCAGCTAAGCTAAGCTATTCTATTTTCTTAGCCATAGTGAGTGATTCAGTTAGAAGCCTATGTCCCCACAAAGGCCATCAAGGGCCAGTAGGCATCAACTCTGAGATTAACACAGTAATTGCTAAAAGATATTTGTTCCTTTGGGGTTGTGGATCTCAGAAGATGTAAAGTGGTTGTGAAACCACCAGGGTTGGAGCACTTGTCTGACAGAGAAGGCAATGTTTTGCAAGGAAAAGCTGACATGACATTGAGCACTTAGATCCAATCATTCCTGGTCTCTTACTGAGTTTTTCATTTAAGCAAAATGGTGAGTTCCCCCACTATGTGGAAGCCAATTAGTAGTTGGTTTTATATCACTAGCCCCCTAAAAATTATGACAAATTCTATATTGGGAAAGGAATTGTAAGTAACAGACTGTAACATGATTAATTGGTTGAAAGGATTCAAGGACAAGGTCTGTGTGTACCTCTCAACACTGAGTTGAAAGGTTGATCTGCATTCTTGTTACCTGTAAACTGTTGTTTGTATTTTGAAACTCAGATAATCTGTCTTCTAGTGTCAGAGACTGAGGTTTGGGGGAGCACAGGGATTAGAAGGGCTCTGCTACATTGCTAAGATCATCTCCAATTAAACACAGTTCCTCTGAAAGCAGAAAAGAAAGAATATACAGTATCACTGAACTAGACACTTTCTGACCAAGGCCAACAATCTGAAGAGGCTGATATTTAGCAAACTTAACAAGTTTTAAGGGTAGAAAAAGCAAAATTTTCTCCACCAAATTAAAGTAAGTACAAGAAAATAAAAGCAAAAAGTAACCAAGAAGAGTGAGACCACACAGAGCCTTGCACCCTCTTATTGCTCCCAAACTCATCTTAAGTCTGGCATATTTAATTTAAGAAAAATGATAATCACTCCATGGCAAAAACCATCCTCCGGGATGCAATCTAGGGGCAAAGAGACATATGATCTGTGACTCTCACCCCAAGAAATTGTTCTGAATGTCCCTGGAGAGACCCAGATGCACATCATTTAAGCTGAAAGCTAAGCGCATGAGCCCATCACCTAGTCCTATTGCTCAGAGATGGAAATTTCTATGCTGGAAGGAAATGTAAGCACTTTCTCCAGCTGCGACTGTGGAGTTGATCACATGCAAATTAACACTAAACCTTGACCTGGCAAACAGAGCACTGTGATGGCTGAATCCTCAATTAAAAAAAAAAAAAAAAGTCATATTACTTTGGTAAAGTGCATCAGTCCTAATGCCCAGCTCAAATGTGGTCACAAAGGACAAAAGCCAAGAAAGACCATGCTTGCGGCCATACTCACTGGCTGAGGTCAGAACACACACCTCATTCAGGTTGGAGATCCTTGCTTATGCTTATATGTTACAGACATTGGCCATTGCGTGTGGTTTTCTCTTCTCCAGATGGGGTTTTGTCCTTTGTAGTTCTCTGTTGTTAAATGTGTTGAGGAAGGTTAAAAAATGGATTCAAAAGCAGTGGTCACCAACCCCGAGAGCAAGGCAAACTTTCCCAAGATCTGACTTGTCACAGGCCCTAGCAAACATTAGAATATGAGTTTGCCTTAAGGGGGCTGGTTAGTTGGACAACTGGTGGCAACAAAGTCTTTTGCAGTAAGCAAGCCCCAAGATTTAGGGGCAGTATGGTGATGATCTACCTTTCTCCTCCCTCGACTTCAGCCTCCCTGATCAACACAACCACCCTGACAGGAAGCATCCAGTGTCCAGCTATACTTATCCCTTCCTTGTCTTTGTCGCTTAGCCAGTCATAGGACGTCTTTGTTGACTCATTTTGTGTCAGCAGCATTGCTGTCAGCCCGCAGGTGAAGATTCCATTCAGTTGACTCACCAGCCTTCCAAAATCCTCTTCCCTTCTCCTTCTAATCCTGAGCAGACAAGGCTCCCCCCTCATGCCTGAGAGTGCACCTCTTATCTGTTGCTCTTGTTCCTGGCTGCTTTATTCTGGATAGCTGACAGCTTTACAAAATAGCTTCGGTCTCTCATAGTTTCTTCATCAAAGGAGCCTGGAGGAAGGGATTTGGGAGCCCTTTTCAAACTCAAAGAGCAAAGGAGAGCCTGACCCGTGCAAAATACAGTAGAACAATTCTTCATCTGCCTGATCCTTCTACTCACAAAAGACAAGGTTGTGTGGGCTTTTAAATCTCCCTGATCAATTTAACTATCAAATCCCTGGCAGAGAATGAGTGATAGGTGTAGAATTCTCAGTATTCCAGTTTGCCTTCAGGGTTTACTCCATTCTCTTTTAATAACCTCCATAAACTCAATACTTATTAATAATGGATTTGTTTGATGTTACAAAGACTAAAGAAGACATGTGGAGTTGCATGTTACCCAAAGGTTAAGTTCTAAATTTATTACAAAGCTTCAATACTTTATAAATTTTAAGAGGTTATTAAATAAAAATATTACATCATTTCCTCTCCAAACCTTTCAGTTAATCCTCTTATCTCTAGAACAAGATATAGCTCTAGAACAAGATTTGGCCCTCAAGAACTGATCCATACTTATCTTCCCACTGCCCCCCATCTCCCATTCCACAGTGTCCGCTACAGCCTGCAAAACATGGCAGTGTCGGGAAGCTGCTTTATTTGTCCCCACTGATGTGCCTGTGCTCATGCTGTTCCCTAGGTCTAAGTGCTTTTTCCTTCCATATACACTATTGAAATGCTACAGGTACATTCTCTAAAGCAGTGCTTTTCAGATCTTAATGAAGGTTGCTAAGATGTCATTTGCAAAGTACTAGCTGTCACACCTGGCCAACCTACCCACCACCCTTGACCCAGGCAAATACAACACTCCTGAGACAAAGCACGTGTAACTGAATGGTTGGTCATAAGATCCCAGCTTAAAGAGAGTATCTGCTTCGGTACAATGACCCCAATCCCGATGGCTTGTGACAGATCCTGCCTTGCTTCATTGGAACTCTGTAAGATCAGCAAATATCTATTTCAATTTTACAATCATTCCTGAAATGTCACTTTCCTGAAAAATTGCAGGAATTGGGACCCTCTTCCTGTGGTATTGTTTTCAAAACAGTGATAAGAAAGTAAAACTTATCCAGAAAGGAAAATTAAACACTTAACACTTCATATTTAAGCAGACAATGATGATTATAACAATTCCTACTTAAATAAATCTATTATTTTAAAGTAAAAAAAAAAAGTTAATGTACTTGTGAATCATGTGAGAGTCTTATTCTACTACAGAGTCTGTAGATCTAGTTGATCTACAGATAGATCTAGTAGGGCCTGATAGTCTGCATTTCAAACAAGGGATGCCAGTTCTGCTCTCTGCAGCTGCTCTCTGAAGGTTTACAGCTTATTCAAAGGCCAGCACTTCAGGGAGGCAGCCTCTCACTGCCTCAGCTGTGATGCATGTCTTTTACTGCACTTACTACATTTACCCCATTTAGCCATTCTGACTTACCTTAGAGGTAGACTTCAAAGTACAATCACTCTTGTCAGTTTAGTTGCATATTGTATGACAAGGGTATATCTCACTTTCAGAAATCACACAGTGTCTACTCACAGTGGTAGTGGTTTAATGAGTGTGGCTTATTAAGACTAGACTGCAGGATCATTTTCTCCCTTTTTTATTCTATCAGCTAGTATTTGCAGACACTATACTAGCTGATAGAATAAAAAAGGGAGAGAACGATCCAACATGGGAAGTGAGATACACAGCAGACCCATAGAATGGCAGATGTCCTAAACAGCACTCTGGCCTCAGAATCAGCCCTTAAGGCATGCGGATCCAGCTGAAAAGCCCATGAGAGTATTTCAGGCATGGAAAGCCAAGACACTCTGGAAAAAAAAAAAAAAAAAAACACCAAAACCCTACATGAAAGATCTCCGCGAGTGAGATCCCAGTGGAAAGAACGGGTCATCAAAGAAGGAGGTACCTTTCTCTGAAGGGAGGAGAGAACTTCCACTTTGACCATGGCCTTGTCTAAAAATTATCAGAGTCAGTGAACTCAGGGGGCTTCCATAGCCTTGGCAGCTCATGACAAGAGCCTAGGGTGATTACTGATGCCATAAACCGGAGTGTCAATTTGTTAAGTCAACAACAGGAGTCACTGTGCACTTACTCCTCATGTAGGATGTTTGTCCTTAGTGTGCTGTACACTGAGATTTAATGCTATAATAACTAGTACTCAAACAGCATTTTTCACTTTATGTTTCTGTGTGGGAGCAAACTGTTGAAATCTTTACTTAATGTATGCTAAACTGATCTTCTGTATATAAAGAGAAACGAAAATGAATCTTGATGTGAATGGAAGGGGAGAGGGAGTGGGAAAGGGGAGGGTTGCGGGTGGGAGGGACGTTATTGGGGGGAAGCCATTGTAATCCATAAGCTGTACTTTGGAAATTTATATTCATTAAATAAAAGTTTAAAAAAATAAAAGACTAGACTGCAGGACCAGCCCTGCGGCATAGCTGCTAAAACTACCACCTGTAGCACTGGCATCCCAAATGGATGCCGGTTTGAGTCCCAGCTGCTCAACTTCCAATCCAGCTCCCTGCTAATGTGCCTGGGAAAACAGTGGAAGATGGCTCAATTGTCTGGGCCTCTGAACCCATGTGGGAGACCTGGATGAAGCTCAGAGACTGCTGGCTTTGGCCTGGCCCGGGCCAACTGGGTGCAGCCATTTGGTAGTGAACCAACAGATCGTAGACTTCTCTCTCTGCTTCTGCCTCTGCCTCCCCTCCCTCTCTGTAACCCCGCCTTTCAAATAAATGAATAAATCTTAAAAAACAGAAAAGACAGACTAGATAAGCCAGTAGTGGTATGAGGTGTCTCCCTTCAAAAGGTGCATTTGGAATAGACACAGACTAGGTATCAGGGTAGTGATTAGGAGCATGGACGGATTACTTGGGTTGGAATCCTGACATTACCAGGTCTAAACAATGTGATTTTGAACAACTCACCTATATATGTATTAGTTTTTTCTCCTTCAAAAATGGCAATGAAAATAGACTTTGTAGGACTATTATAGGATTTAAATCATGAAAGAGATGAAAATAAGATGATATTTATAAAGCATTTAGTATGGTGCAGGCTGCATAGTAAATGCTCTATAATAAAGATGAACTTTAATGATTAGCTGGAGTGACAGCTTTTTAAGGTTGCCATGAAAACTCTAACATATATTTTATATCCTTTAATCATTTTAGGGCTGTCCTTTAACACCTCCACTGTGATTCCACACATCTCTTTAAAGCTAAATCATTATCGCAAATACAACCTGGAAGGGTCAATGACTACCAACTATTGCCTCCTTCCTGTATGTTAAAGCTAAGAATATGCCAATTTCAACTCTACAATCTGACATGAAAGATTACCAAAATGGAGTCTGTATGGTTACCACAGCAACCGCTAGATGTCATCTTTAGAATGTCCCCCTGCTTCACATCCTATTTGAGTAAGAGTTTCAAAGTATACACATTCACCTATATACTAAATAATTGGCTTACATATGGTTTTAAAGAGTAATCATAATCGTTCATGCATCAATATAACAAGATATGCAACCACAGCACATTACAAAATGCACACTGTGAAGAGGTATGACTGCCTTAATTTTTAGTTCCTTTTTTTTTTTTTTCCTATCTGATAGTATGGGCTTTTCCTTTAAAATTCGTGAATCATAATTAAACTTGCTTTATTTTGTGGCAAGGTTATTTTTTTGCATAACTTTTCTCCCTTTGTAACCAATGTATTACATGCTTACTACGAAAGCAATAGGAAAACTCCATTAAGGGGTGAGCATTTGACATAGTAGTTTAGTCACTACTTGGGATACTCACATCACACATCAGAGTGCCTGGTTCGAGTCCCGTCTACTCCAATCTGATCCAGCTTTCTGCTACTGTACAACCTGTGAGGCAGCAGTGATGGCTCAACTACTTGAGTCCTTACCACCCAAATAATGGCCTCGGCTTTGGCCTGGCCCAACTCTGGCTGTTAGACACACTTGGGAAGTGAAACAGCAGATGGAAGATCTCTGTCTCTCTGCCTCTCAAATAAAATGAAAATAAATAAACTAAAATGTCTTTAGAAGCACCCTTCAATTCCACTATTCAAACAGAGCAGCTGTCAATATTTTGGTGATATATATAAATGCACATGCACATACACATTTATAGACACAAAGATATGAGCGAGATACATATATGTATATAGATATATGCATATACACAAATATATGTATATATTAAAATATCTCTAAATATATATAACAATATATATAAAATATATATATATTTTTAAAGATTTATTTATTTGAAAGTCAGAGTTACTCAGAGAGAGGAGAGGAAGAGAGAGAGAGGTCTTCTATCCGATGGTTCACTCCCCAGATGAAAGTCAGAGTTACTCAGAGAGAGGAGAGGAAGAGAGAGAGAGGTCTTCTATCCGATGGTTCACTCCCCAGATGGCCGCAACAGCCGGAGCTGCACCTATCTGAAGCCAGGAGCTAGGAGCTTCTTCCAGGTCTCCCACGCGGGTGCAGCGGCCCAAGGTCTTGGGCCATCTTCTACTGCTTTCCCAGGCCATAGCAGAAAGTTAGATTGGAAGAGGAGCAGCCGGGACTAGAACCGGCGCCCATATGGGATGTCGGCGCTTCAGGCCAGGGCGTTAACCCATTGCACCACAGCGCCAGCCCCCAAAATATATATATTAAAATCATATTTGCAAATATTGTCTGTATCTTGCTTTTGTATGACCAGTTCTTTTCCTCTTAGCCCTAAAATAAATATTCTTGTGTTAATACTCTTGTATGATATCTTAACAGTTGCCTGGAATTATATCCTAAAATGCATATATGCATACAGTGTAACTTAACCATCCCTTTGGTGTTGAACATTATTTTTGTTAGGATTATATTTGGTCATTTGTAACAGAAAAATTAAAAATATAGTCACTTAAACTAGGTCAAAGTTGACATTCGCTCCTGTAAAATAAGTCTCAAGGCTGGTATGGTGAATCAAGGCTTGCATGGTGAACCAGACCCCTTGTGTGTTTCTGTTTCATCATCCTCAGAGTGTTGACTCCCGTTCTAACATGTATGCCTGAAATCTAACCATCATATTCACCATCCAGTGACCTGAAAGGAAAAAGGTCAGAGGAAAGTGTGTGCACTTAAAGTCACACAAAACATTTTTAATGGCCACAAATTAGCTGTAGGGAAGGGCAAAGTCATGCAATGCTTCTCTGGGTGGCCGTGTACTCATTTACAAACCACAACTTTTTATTTCTAAGGAAGAAGAGGAAGACTAGTGGAAGAAAAACAACAGCCTCTGACAGAGACATTTAGCTTATTCCATTTTTTGCTATTGTTAATAATGCTATGATGAGCATTCTTCCACAAACATCTCCAACCATTTCCTTGGGATAAATTCCCAGAAGGGGAATTGCTCAGTCCAAAGATATGCCAGATTTTGAGAGTTTTAATGCACATTGCCAAATTGCTCTCCAGAAATATGATACGAATTTCTACTCTCATCAGCAATGCACATTGGGGAAAGAAAATGCTAATAATAAGATTCTATTTAATTTGACTGTTCAAAGATTCTATACCTCCTGCGAGGAAGATAAAGGTTCCAACATCTCTGGAAAGCTAGAGATTGAGAGATGGAGAAGATTTTGGGGAAAAAAAAAAACTCGATATCACTTGAAAAAGCCTTTTTCTATCTAATAACATCAAAGGAAACACAATTTAAGGCCTAGTGATGGGAAGGACATTGTTAGCAGCAGTCATTGAAGATATTTTAAAAGGGGCACAAAGGAAGAGAAATAGCAGAGTATAGTGGAAAAGGCATTCAACTGAGGGCCAAACTATCTGGGTCTGGATCCAATTCCACTGTACTATGACGCTAGTCAAGTAATTTAACCTCTTGGAGGCTCATTTTCTTTACATAAAACAGGGCAGTTAATACCTCTACCTCCTGCTTTTTGTGAAGTTTAAATGTGTTAATGTGAAGAGCCTTAATCACAGTTGTGCTTGAATTGATTCTTAAGTTTTATATTGCTATTCAATATTTTATATTCTCCCTAACTGGTTGGAGAGGAATAATAAATTCATTTTCTTCAGTAAAAAGAAACATTGAATGAGACACTCCACAGGCTTTTTTTATGTTGCTATTGTTTTGTTATTTTTATGAATCAGGGACATTGGCTTTTGATCAACTTTTACATATAATAAAGTGCACAGAGAGGTTTTAATAAGTTGGTGCTGTGGCATAGCGGGTAAAGCCGCCACCTGCAATGCTAGCATCTCATATGGGTGCCAGTACAAGTCCTGGCTGCTCCACTTCTGATCCAGCTCTCTGCTATGGCCTGGTAAAGCAGTGAAAGATAGTCCAAGTACTAGACCCCTATACCTGCATGGGTGACCTGGAAGAAGCTCCTGGGCCCTGGCTTCAGATCGGCACGGCTCTGGCTGTTATGCCCAACTGGGGAGTAAACCAGCGGATGGAAGACCTCTCTCTCTCTCTGCCTCTGCCTCTCTGTAATTCTGCATTTCAAATAAATAAATATCTTTTACAAAGGATATACACCCATGAAAATTAAGACCTCAATCAAGATATAGAATACTTTTGCCTCCCCAGAAGTTTCCACAAGGCACTGGGCCTCAACCCTACTCTAGGCAACTCCTGATTTCAATTCCATCATGTACATTAGTTTAATCTGCTTTCAGATTTCATGTAAATGTAGTCATATACAGTGTATTCCTTTGTGTCTCCCTTCTTTCACTTTGTATACTATTTTTGAGGTGCAGCCATGTTATTCCATGTATTTCATTTTCATTTTCTTGTTTGTTTCATTGCTGACTAATATTCTATTGTATGAATATCACATTATTATTCACCTGTAGTGAATACTGGAATTGCTTACAGCTTGGGGCTCTTATTAATACTATGAAAATTAGTGTACAAACATTTTTGCAGACATGCTTGTTATCTTGAAGGAGGGGGAATGAATGCCTACAAAGAAATTGCAGGGGTATGCAGTAAATGTATGTTTAATTGCATTATAGTCAAACCATTTTCCATAATTGCGCACCATTTTGCTTTCAGTGTTTGAGACTTCCAATGGATCCACATGCTCACCTGCACTGGATAGTTTTAGTCTCCATTTTTTACTCGAGGTATTGTGAAGTGATATGTCACTGTGGGCTCAATAGTCATTCTCCTGCTTAATAATGATGCTGAGCATCTCTTTGTGTCCTTACTGGCCATTTACATGGTTTTCAGTACAGTGTTTGTTCAAGTGTTTTTCCTGCTTCATGGATTATTTATCTTCTTATTAATTTCATATTCAGGTCCAAAAGTTCTTTGCATATTTTCTTTGTTGATATGTGAAATCTCTCCTATTTTGAATGCTTGAATTCTTATGTTTGAATTCTCATTACTGTAAGAATTGTTTCTCTGATTACAAGTTCTTTGTCAGATATATAAGTTGTGAATATGTTTTCTGTCTATGGGTTATGTTTTCCTTTTTTTAATATTTATCTATCATTTACTTATTTGAAAGTCAGAGTTACAGAGAGGGAAGGAGAGACAGAGAGATCTTCCATCCACTGGTTCACTCCCCAGATGGCTCCAATAACCAGGGCTAGGAGTCCCATCAGAATCTCCCACATGAGTGGCAGGGACCCATACACTTGGACTATCTTCCACAGCCTTTCCCAGGCCATTAGCAGGAAGCTGGACTAGAAGTGGAGCAGCCAGGACATGAGCTGGCACACCTATGGGATGCTGGTGTTACAAGCAGTGATCTCACCTGCTACCCCACGACATCAGTCCATATGCTTTCATTTTCTTAATGGTGTATTTTTTTTATTTGACAGATAGAGTTAGACAGTGAGAGAGAGAGAGAGACAGAAACAGAGAGAAAAGTCTTCCTTCCATTGGTTCACTCCCCAAATGGCCACCACAGCCGGCGTTGCGCTGATCCAAAGCCAGGAGCCAGGTGCTTCTTCCTGGTCTCCCATGCGGGTGCAGCACTTGGGCCATCCTTCACTGCCCTCCCAGGCCACAGCAGAGAGCTGGACTGGAAGAGGAGCAACCGGGACTAGAACCCGGAGCCCATATGGGATGCTGGTGCCACAGGCGAAAGATTAGTCAAGTGAGTCATGGCGCTGGCCTATGATGTATTTTGAAACTGTTTAACATTCAATGTATCATCTGTTAAGTTGATGACTAGTGCTTTTTGTATTCTATCTACAGTAATTCTTTCCCTGTTGTAAGATTAATTGCACAGAATATTTTCTCTATCTGCTTTTCCAAAAGTATGAGAGTTTTATCTTTGGCATTTAGAACTGTGATCCATTATTTTTTAATTTTCATTTAATCTGAAAAGCAGAGAGAAAAAGAGTCAAAGAGATAGAGAAAGTGATCTTCCATCTGCTGGTTGATTCCCCAAATGCCCAGAACAGCCAGGGCTGGAAAAGCTGAATCCAGGAGCCTAGAACTCCATCCAGGTCTCTCGCATGGGTGACAGGCTCTCAAGTACTTGAGCTATCATCTACT
Organism: Oryctolagus cuniculus; assembly: GCF_051225735.1. Lineage (NCBI taxonomy): Eukaryota > Metazoa > Chordata > Mammalia > Lagomorpha > Leporidae > Oryctolagus > Oryctolagus cuniculus. The sequence continues at coordinate 59,662,283 of NC_142875.1, forward strand.
GGCTCTCAGGTGTATACCAGCTTGGAAGCTGGATCAGAAGAGGCATAGCTGGCACCAGAACCAGGCAGGCACTCTGATATGGGATGTAGAAGTCCTAAGCAGTGTCTCAACCACTGCACCCAACAACAGCTCCTAACTGTGATCCATTTTAAATGAATTTTTCTGTGTGGTGTACAATAGGGATTAGAGCTTATTCTTTTTCATATGAATAGCCAGTTGTTTCCATATCATTGCTGAAAAAGTATTCATTTCCTATTGAATTATCTTGCTGCCTTTGTCAAACTACATTTTACATAATCAATTATATGTAATATATAATCAATCATATATAATAATATACATTATATAGAGTCAATCTGCTTTGACAAAGACAACAAGATAATTCATATGTGTATAGGTCCATGTTCTCTATTTTGTTCCTCTGATAGATGCCTATCCTGACTATTCCACATTGTCCTGATTACTGTAGCATATATAGTGAATTAGGAAACCAGATAATATGTCTTCCAACTTTGTTTTCTTTTTCAAAGTTTTTTTTTTTTAACCTATTCTAGGTCTTTTGTATCCTTTGTAGATGTTAGCAATGCAATCTCAATCTCTTAAAAAAAAAAAAAGTCTGGGATTGTGATTGGAATTGCATTGAATCTGTATTTCAAACTGAGGAAAATGAACACATTAACAACATTGAGACTCCCAGTTCATTAACATGGTATATCTTTATTTTAAACTTGTAAAATTTTTCCCAGGAATGTTTTCTGCTTTTAACAAGATTTTTGTGATTTTTGTTATATCTATTTAAAATTTTTTTATATTTTTTGATACTACACTAAATGTTTTTTAAATTTTTTATTTTATACCTGCTTACTGCTAATATATGGAAATACAGGCTTTTTGTAATTTGGGTGTATCCTGAGACATTAATAAATTTATCTGTTAATTCTAGTTATCTGCTACTCTGTATGTTATAGGCTGTGTAGGCTTTTCTATACAGACAACTATTTCATTTGAGTAGATACAGATGATCTTAATTCTTCCTTCTCAATCTTCATCCTTTGTCTTACTCTATTTCTTCTAGCTAGCACCTCTAGGATAATATCCTTGCCATATTCTGAGTCTTAGAGAAGACCATTGGGTATTTTGCCATTATCAAAACTGGCTATTTATATACTGAATAAGCTTTGTGTTAATGTCCAAAAGTTTATTTCTTTTCCTAATTTGCTGACAGATCTTTATCATACATGGATATTGAATTCCACCAATATTTTTTCTGTTTTCATTGAGATTATCATATAATTTTTCTTCTTTAATTTGTTAGGGTGCTGAATTAAATCTGGTCATTTTCAACTGCTAAAGATTATATTACTAAAATCAATCACACTTGGTTATATTATCTTGTTTCTTTGTGATAGTACTGGTTTTGGTTTTGATTTGCTGAAATTTTAGGGGTTTTTTTCTATCTATGTTAATGAAGGATATTAATTTATAATTTTCTGTTCTTGACATCAGTTGGGCCTTTTAATTATGGACTTAAATTATTTGAACTTGCTAACCTCAGTTTTCAGTTGTGGAAAGCCCTGTTTATTTCCCATTCCTCCAGATTAGTAGACTCAACCTCCAAACTCTATTTCCCTTGCAGACCCTGTCAATGCTTGGTATTTTCAGGCTTTATCAGAGTGGATCTAGAGTAGGCCCTACTGCAAGACATGTTCCTTTCATCCAGGATGTGACCCTTCTGGTACCTCAGATGAATGCCTGGGTGTAGATACATAAGAACTCTCTCCTCAGGTTGAGCCAGAACTCCATCTTCCAAAAATGTTCAGTCTCTGGTATCCCCTGTTCTAACTCTCGGCCTTGTGTGATCCTTGTTCTGTAACGTACATTTCAGTTCTCAAAAACTCACAAGAATCCTTATAGAGACTTCTCTCTCTCCTTTGCTTACTCCCCAAATATCTCCTTTCCCTCCAGTTCCCTGGATATTGAGTTTCCAAACACTTGGGTAGCTAGCCCCGAACTCCATCTCTGTAGAGACTCCAGCTTCCCTTGCTACAGCTGGAAACTCAGAGCCAGAGAACACTGGGTCTTTGTCCTCTGTTGAGACTTCTGCTGCTTATTGTTCAATGCCTAAAAACAAATGCTGCATATATTTGCCCAGTTTCAGAGTCATTTATGACAAAATGCAGAAGTCCACACAGCTTTGTTTTGTATCAACTCATCAATTTGTGACTACCAGAGGGAAGATTATCAAAAACTTTAGGACAATAATAAAATGGATTTTTTTTCTTTTCTCAAAACAGTGTTGAAAACAATATGTTTGCAAGTTTAGAAACTATTTGGGAAAGATCAGTGCTTCTCTGTCACTTAAAATCTCACCTTTTCACTCTTTCCCCAAGAACACTTATTTATTCTCATAATGTCTGATAAAATTTCTCACTAGTAGCCACCTAATGAATATAAAAGAAAAGGCCAGACCAACTATTCTGTCTTGCATTCTGAAAGGAAAACGTGGTGACAGAGGCAAATGCCATAAGAAAAACCCAGCTGTGCTTCTGAGAGTGATTAAGACAAGCTGGTTGTTATTTTTCCTGAAATTAAGTGTGCTTGCCCAGAAAGACAATTAAGAAGTAGCTACTGGGGCCAGCACTGTGGCCTAGAGGGTAAAGCCACTACCTGCAGTGCCGGCATCCCATAGGGGTACCAGTTCGAGTCCTGACTTCTCCACTTACGATCCAGCTCTCTGCTATGTCCTGGGAAAGCAGTAGAATATGCATCTGTGTGGGAGACCCAGAAGAAGCTCCTGGCTTTGGATTGGCTCAGCTCCAGCCATTGCAGCCATCTGGGGAATGAACCAGCAGATGGAAGACCTTTCTCTCTGTCTCTCCATCTCTCTCTCTAACTCTACCTCTCAAATAAATAAATAAAACCTTCAAAAAAAAAAAAGTAGCTACTTCTTAAGAAGTAGCCTCCTCTTCTAGGAGGCAAGGGATCTGCTTTTAGGGACCAGACTCAAAGCCTTGACCCCAACTTCAAGGATGAAAATGGTGGAGACCACTACTGTCTTTCCTCCCATCAATTCTGAAGCCCCCTGAAGCCCCCTGAAGCCTCTCCCTAAGTTGTAGATCCTTTTTTTGTTGCATCAAGTATCTATTACTGCATATCATACCAATCCAATAATTAGCAGCTTAAATAACCACCATTTCATTTGCTCTGATTCTGTGAGTCAGCAATTAGGGCTGAGTTGACCTTTGTGGTAGCTTTGCTGGTGTCACTTAGGGTCACTCATGGTACTATAGTCAATTGTTAGCTAAAATGGAACTTGTAATTCTAAACTATGTGTACATGTCTGGTAGATGGTGCTGTCAGCTGGGCTCGGTGTCACATGTAGGCCAGAAGGTTTCTTCACATAGTGGCTGTGTTCCGAAGTTACTGAGAGACAGGGGAAGCCCTAATGAGCAGGCATTTGTTGAGCCTCTGCTTGTGGCACACTTGCAATTGTCTCATCACCAAAGCATATCACATGGCCAAGCCCAGAGTCAATGTGGGAAAGGTTAATAGAGGCTGTGCAAATATGATGCATTAATGCCATTATCCTAACAATCTACCACACTTATAGAGGCATCAAATCATGTATGTAGGCCCTTGTACACTTGTGTCATCTTTCTGCAGCAATTTTTCAACATCAGAATGTGCTGCTTCTAAAAGAAGACAATACCAGCTGTAAAATAAGCACAACTAACTGGTGATTTCTAAAGTCTTCTCTGCTTTGACAGCTTGAATCCAGGGCTCTAGCCCCCTAAGTATAGCTGATATTTACCTAGCATGCACAGGTACAGTTCTAAGGGTTGTTTATAGCGAGCCTCCATTCTGATTGGTGAGCACTTGTTATGTAGGGCTGGTAAATATTTAGAATATCAACAGTGCTTACATAGGTGGTGGTTACTAAAACACTGACCCACGTCTGATGAGTACTGTAGGCAAAATTCACAGACCCATGGCTCTTTAACATTCACTGAAACCCTTCAGGTTACTCAGGTTACACATGGAAAAATAGGCCCTGAGAGATCAAATGATCTGCTTTAAGTAGGTCATAGGCTGAGGGGGCAGAAGTAAGATTGAAATCCAGAACATTCAATAGTTAGCATAATACATTCTTAATAAAGCATCCTAAATAATTTCCATGTGATTCAGTCCTGCCTTTACTGAGTCTCTTAAACTTCTGCCTCACTTTCTATCTTTAAGATCAGCATTCTAGTCACAGACTTCAAATTTAAACTTTCCAAATTGATAAATGGAAGATATTTGGACTCTCTTCTCTCCTGCTGTTCATCAAGTTTGGTAGGAACCTATTTCATCGTTGTAACTCCACCTTGTGGCTCGGGGGTGGGTAGAAATGAGGAAGGAGTATTACTATAAGGACAGGTGCAAAATCCTATTTCTGAATTCTCTCTCATCCCTTTCTTCAACAAGAGCATTGCTGAGCCCTCACTCCACCAAGCAGACCCAAATACCAAGGAATTTCAGCACCTCTGTTATTGCTTTAACATGATAGTTATCCTCAAAAAAAAATATTTTTATTCTGCCCCAGAAACTCTTCCATTTCAGCACTTTAGGGCAGGGAATGGTTTTCCCCCAAAGCAATCACTTGAAGTAGGTCTGAACTGTCCTCTGCCAGAAGAATGAAATTGTGCTACACAATAGGCTAAAGGGCAGAAACGGTGAAAATAGAACTGCCTTTTGCATCTTACAAAAGCCAAGTGAGTCCTTCAGAACAAACAAAAGAACACCAGAACAGGAAATAGTAAAAAAAAAAAACACCAAGGTCATTTGGGGCTACTCAGAATTCCAAGACCTTACAGTTTCATGTGTCCCAGCCTAACCACAGATTCTATGGTTTAAAAGGCACAAGAACTCTACACAATCGCAAAGCACTAATAAGCAATAAGTATGAGGAGACACTGAAAGTCCAAATTCATCTTCCCCAAGTGAAGAATGTGCTAACAGAGAGAGAGATACACAAGAAAGGTACTAACACACCAATTCAAACTCTTGTCAGACATCTCTTTAGAGCTACTGTCAGCAGGAAGCCAATTACTTGAGAAAGAATGAAGTTTATTTTATGAGCACAATATTACAAATGCAGCCCCTTCATCCTAACATCAAGGAAGAATTTTGCATTTCCAGTAGAAGCTAGTGGTGTTTTGTCGCTGATGGACTGATAGTTTGCCTCAGAGGCTAATACTATGGGGCTGTGAGAGAAATAAACAAGCTCCTTAATGCCCTAAATTTAGGTCCTATGAGTCATTTATGGCACTTAATTTGTGACAACCTGCAATGGAAGACTTATGGCCTCCGAGCACAGTAGGTAATGCCACTGCCTAACTTTTGACCTCATGGGCTTCTTATGGTGTCTAATGAGACCAGCCTGTAATGCCTTTGGCATTGGAAGTATATGATCATCATCAGAGGCATAAACAGAAGATAGAGAATCACCTCCCATGTCATCATTTTCCAACATTATTATCTAGTAATGTGACATATCCAATGAAGAAACAATTATTTCAAAGTTTGCACATTAAAAACATTTTCATTAAAAGATCATCTTTGCCCTTATTATGAACACAAAAGCATCTAGTTTGTCTCATTTGGTTTATCTATCCTTTCCTTTCATATTCAGGGAAATAGATGGCAGGATTCGTAATTACTTCGCACAGTATGCTTGCTTAAATACTGGTGTGAAGTGCTTCCCTGGGCTCCTAAACATCTGCCAAATTTTACCCAAGGAAAAGTAGCATTTTACATGAAAATGAAACGGGAAAGGACTCATGCCATTTGGCAGATATTTTAGGTGATAGAAATACCACTTTCACACTTGACCACAGTGTTCAATGCCTCTAACATTACGATTGTTATTGCTTCCAGAAACCCACTCTAGGTTGACCACTTTACCTACAAAATTAATATACCAAACTACAACAGAAATCTTTTTTTTTTTTTTTTTTTTTGACAGGCAGAGTTAGACAGTGAGAGAGAGACAGAGAGAAAGGACTTCCTTCTGTACAACAGAAACCTTTTAAGGAGCCCTACCGTGGAAGTTCTTGAAATTTTAACAGAAAGAGAATGAATAAAGAAAGAATCTACTCACTTCCTTTCCTCTGGTAACCATTTGAGCTGTGCAGTTATCGTTTTAGCACAGTAACAATTTATTCACCCTGTAATGTCTAAATAAGTTCCAATTTCCATTGTGATTTCTTCTTTGACCCACAAGTTGTTTAGAAGAATGTCATTTAATTTCCTGATATTTGGGGATTTTAAAATTATCTTTTTACAATTGACTTTTATTTATTTAATTTTTAAAATAGTTTTAAAAATTACTTCCGAAGAGGGGTTAATTTTTTTTTTTTTTTTTGACAGGCAGAGTTAAACAGTGAGAGAGAGAGAGAGACAGAGAGAAAGGTCTTCCTTCCGTTGGTTCACCCCCCAAATGGCCGCTACGGTGCTGATCCAAAGCCAGGAGCCAAGTGCTTCCTCCTGTTCTCCCACACGGGTGCAGGGCCCAAGCACTTGGGCCATCCTCCACTACCTTCCTGGGCCATAGCAGTGAGCTGAACTGGAAGAGGAGCAACCGGGACTAGAACCTGGTGCCCCAACCAGGACTAGAACCCAGGGTGCCGGCACCACAGGAGGAAGATTAGCCAAGTGAGCCACGGCGCCAGCCAATGGGTTAATTTTTTTAAGATTTATTTATTTGAAAGTAGAATTACAGAGAGAGAGAGATTGATCTTCCATCTACTGGTTCACTCTCAAAAGGCTGCAATGACCAGGGCTAGGTGGGACTGAAACCAGGAGCTTCATCTGGGTCTCCCCACAGGTGACAGGGGCCCAAATATGTGGGCCATCTTCCATTGCTTTCACAGACACATTAGCAGGGAGCTAATGAACCAGTGCCCTTATGGGATGCTGGTGTCATAGGCAGCAGTTTAACACCGTGCCACAATGCCAGCCCATTATGAATGATTTTAGCTTAATTCCACTGTGGTCAGAGAATATGCCCTGTATGAATTTGACATTTGACAGTTTGTCAAGGCTTGTTTAGGTTCAGCTGCAGTTGATGAATATGCCATGTGTATGTCACAGGGGTCAAATATGTTGAACATTTTGTTCAATTTTTCTATATGCTTAGTGTTTTTTTATCTCTATATCCTATTAGTTATTAAAAGAGGTAGGTATATTAGAATTATTTAAAATTTTTGCTATTTTGTCTTTATCTCTCTTTGGATCTATTAGCTTTTACTTTTTAAATTTTGAGATGTGTTATCATATCCATGCAAATTTGTCAGTGTAACTTAGTGGCAGATTAACCACTTTATCATTGTAAAATATCTCTATAGTAGTTCTTCTTGCCTTAATATCTTCCTTCTCTGTTAGTTTAGCAAAACAGCTTTCATTTCATTAATGTTAACAAGAGATACCTTTATCATCCATTCCTGTCATCCTGTCATCTTCATTTTTTAATTTGTTTACTATGAGCAGCATGAAGCTTTTTTTTAATGCACAGTTTGACAATATTTAAATTGTGATGTTTTGTCTTTTCATTTAATGTGCTTATTGAGATGCACAAGTCTAAGTACACCATTTCTTTTCCCCATATGTTCCATTCTCTGTTTCCTCTCATTTCTTTTTAATTAAATATTTTATATTATTCCATTTCCCCTTTTATTATTTTGTTTGCTATACTCTGACTTTTTTTTAGGGGCCATCCTAGAATAAAACATACATCACTGACTTTTATTATGCTATAAAGCCAGGATCCTAGAACAACAATTCCACTGACCCATTCTCCAGGTTCTTGTTTGTGCCGTGTGTATACATCCCATGGATATTTAACCCCACAAAACATCATCATCACCTTTGTGATCATCCGTATTATATACTTCCACCATTTATTGAGACAGACGGGCTCCTACAGCTCTGCTGACAGCCAGGATGAGTTATCAGGCCCCTCTCTGACAAAAATATGCTTTCTTTACATCCCTCTGACTTATATTGTATAGGAAGATGCTCTACCTTGCCCACGGGAAAGAAGGGGAGGTATATAAAATTCTAATTTCATCTGACTGTAAATTATAATGATTTTAAGAGTAAGTAAGTGAAAGACTGAGGGGTATATTCTAACTTCTTTTCAAGGTATTTCTGTCTTGAACATAATGAGCAAAGCACAGTTATATTTGTCCTTTATACTTTCATGAGAGCTCAAGAATTTTGTGCTTTTATCTAACACAAATTGCCATGTGATGCTATGAATTATTAATTACTTGTTTCTAAAACATTATGTTTTAAAACCTAAATGTTTAACTTAATAGAATATTTTCCCTCTAGAGAGAGACAAAGATTTTCAAGTTTAGAAAGAACACACAGAATATGGGCTATTACTACACAGTTGGCATCCCCTTCCCCACTGAGTAACATAGAATCAGCATTAAGGTCTGTCTTGTAAAATAATTTCATTAGCCGACCACATTGGACAGTTTTCTTCTACACTTTTATGGGCCATGAAATCAGAATATTTCAGGCCACTGTCACTATACCTTAACTACAGGAAACCAAAGGTACAGTTTATCATATATCCATGGAAGACCTCCAATTTCTCCTCTTAATCAATTGTGTGTTTGACTCTGGGCTCCGTGTTGAGTTATAAAGGCAAACAAGAGAGGGTCACTTCTGTCAAGAAGCTTACAGACTACTGAAGGAACCATAAAAATAAAAAGATGATCATTACTGCATGACTGAACAATGATACAGACATGCACAGGTGCCATGAGAGTCCCAAAGAGAGCAGTCACCATGTTTCCGGTGATCAGCAGGAGATTCCTGAAGCAAGAGCTATTTGAGATGTCTAAGACAAGAGATAATCAGCTGAATGATTCCTGGTTTTCTATATTGGGTAATTCAGCAGATGTTGTTGCACCAATGAAGACTGAAAAGTTGTGAGCAGGATGTAGAATGAAAGACCACAGTTTTAATCTTGGAATTGCTGGGCTTGTGCTATTTTACTTGGATACAAGAGACTAACTCAGAGATTAACTTAAAAATATGGATTTTAAAGTCATCAACATGAATGAGTAATGAAATATTGAGAGTGGGTAAAATCATGAAAAGAGATGATAGTTTTTCATTGGTTGATTCATGAACTTTTTTGAGAATCTGACAAAATGAATAAAAATTCTTTCTGGAAAAATGTACAAAGAGACATTTTTTCCCTGAAACTCATCCATGTACTCCAGATTAAGAAAACATAATATATAGGGAAAAGGGAAAGAAACAAATTATTGAAACTTCCTGATCCACAGTCAAAAGTATTGATGTTAAAGACAACATGCAAGGCAAAAGTATTCAAGGGAGACTTGAAACAGTTGCTTTTACTAAACTATACATTTTGCTTCTGGATCAGGTTTTCTGTCCCCTGTCAGAGTACCTATGTTCAATAACTGGCTCTGGCTACTTATTCCTGATTCCTGCTAATATCGACCCTGAGAGGCAGCAGATGATGGCTCAAGTATCTGTATTCCTGCTACCCATGTGGGAAAACTGGACTGAGTTCTCAGCTCCTGGCTTTGACCTGACCCAGCTCCAGCTGTTGGGGGTATTTGTAGAGTGAATCAGTGGATGGAACAGCTCTCTAATAATAATGATAATATAACAAAATACCTTGCTTTTCAAAACTATTTAACCAAATACTCTCTGCCTTTGGAATCAGTATAGTCTGTAAAATACATTATCAGAGAAATAAAAAATAAATAAAACTAGAGGCAATTTTGAAATATACATGTGAAATGGACTAGGATCTATTCATATCACAGCTCCAGAGAATATATCAAGCTAAGAAGTAATGAGTTCCAGTTTGTAAGGATTTTTACAGCTCAAGAAAAATTGGCTTTTCTAAAGCTTTCCTTTCTCTGGGCTGCCAGAGCACCGTGCTTATGTTTCTACTACAAAATTCATCTCATTTCTTCTTGTTTACAAGTCGACCTTCCCATTTGAAACTGTAGGGTCCTCATCAATGAGACCTGATTCCTGTTTATCTTTGCCTACGATTCTAAATCTTACTTTCTCCCTTCAACCCCCTATACCTAACACAGAGCCTTGCATACACATTTGATAAATATATGTCTAACTAGCCAGAACTGTCTACTTGGTCCCAAAGTCTTTTACACTAGTGAAGCAGCAACAAGAAGTGTGGAAGAGAATGAAGCCCGAGGTCGCAGGTGTCTCTTTCCGGGTGAGACCTAATGCCACTCATCTCAGCAGCAATTGACAAGAAGCAGCCCCACAGTAGGTAAGAGTGATCAGCCCAGAGTCTCCCCATCACACCGCCCGGGCTTTTATTACACTTCAGGCTATGGAATTAGAGAAAACAGGGAAATTTAAAACAAGGAAGCAAAAAAAAAAAAAAAGGGAAGTTCCCAGAATCAAAAGGATAGAGAGCATTCTATTCTCAAAGCATATTTTTTAAAATGATCTCCTAGACGAAAAGAGACTATCATTTATGCAAAGCAAAGGACAAAACAGGTGTTAGTACAAGAATAGATAATCTCAGGGGTCATAAACTGAATCCTCTGCTCTACATAAATCGACACAATCAAGAAAACATGTGCAGGAATTAAATCACAATTTAGCCTTGTTTGCTGCATAAAATTGTAACTAACATAGGTGCAAACAGACATCTTTAAACATTTTGGATGAGCCTGAAGGGAAACCATTTTCTGACCTTTGCAGATTTATAGTCCCACCTCGTATGCAGCAGAGCAGAATGTCATAGATGTTTTCAGAGGAATATTTGCTCTGGCCCCTTGTTGCTGCTGTCATTATCTAACTCCATTAAATCTTCACTTCCTGTGTACAGACCATGCATGCTTAGTTTCCATTCCTATACACGGAAGGTCTGAGTCTGCTGCAATTTCAGGCAAGGTGGGTTTTTTTTGTTTTGTTTTATATTAGTTTTGTTTTTTGTTTTGGGGTCTGGTTTTATGGGTTTGTCCAAAAGGGCACTTAAACCCCAGTGCCCCACAATTCAAAACCATGAAATGAATTTAAAAAGCAGATGGAGACAGTATTCAAACTAGGCCTGATTTAATGTAAACATCTTGAAATAATGCACAGTCTAGGATGAGCTCAGGCAGGAAGGGTAGGGTATCCAGCCTCTGTCTTTTCTGGGGACTAGAGAGCTTGTTCATTCTCCAGGGTGATTGCGTGGAGGCTCAGGTAGTTCTGGAGAACACAAGGCATTGTTTTGTCCTCATTCCCTACCAGTTCCCACCCCACATCCCACACTGCCACCCAACAAAAATTCTAAACAAACAAACAAAAAACCAGTTTGTCCTGGCCAGGAAAGCAGCACAATAAACACACAATGCACAATGAAGTGACTGTTTGGTAGACTGGTTGTTTTGTATCTGTATAGTGAGTGATGTGCTTGATTCAGAAGATTTTGGAAGATAATCAGGTACAGGAAAGGAGGGAAAATGGCAAGACTAGAGCATAGTGAGTGGAAAAGGAGGAAAACCAGTATGTCTGAAGTTGGAACTGCTTAGCTCTAAGAATGGAAATTCAACAGTTGGATTCATTTTTATAACTGCAGGCCTTTACCCTGAATGTTCTCTCAACCTCCCCATGACAATCTGACACCCATCACTGAAGCCCTAGCTCACAGATGGTTTCTCCTGCGATTTCCTAATACCGCACCATGAGAAGCATTGCTTTCTCTCTGCTTAATGTTCCCATCTCAGTCCCCTTCTTCACAGAATGTCTCCCCTGCCACTCTGACAGCACCTCCAGGGTCCTGGATTATATTCATTATTTTCTCTGCAGAGATTGCCATATGGGTGACACAAAAATTTGTTCAATAATGGGGTAGATGTTTGACTTAGTGGATAAATATTTGTGTCCCATAACAGAACACCCAATTTTGATACCTGGCTCTGTCTCCTGACTCCAGCTTCCTGCTAACGCAAACCCTGGGAAAGAGACATGATGGCTCAAGTAATTGCGTTCCTACTACCCATGTGAGAGAGCTGAATTGAATTCCTAGTTTCTAGCTTTGACCTTGACCCAGCCTTAGATCATTGCAGATATTTGGGGGAGTAATACAGCAGATGGAAGCATGCTCTCTCTCTCTCTTTCTCTCTCTCTCTCTCTCTGCCTAAGTGTCTGAAAGTGTCTCTACCTCTCAAGTACATAATGTTTTTAATTTGCTTAATAAGTTTCTGTTGACTAAGTCTAAATGATGAGCATGAAATTAAAAAAGCCAAGCCCCTCAGATGCTTAAATTACAAAGACAAGTAATAGAGCTCCCTTTCCATTATGTAAGACCCAGTCTGAAGTTACGGAAGCACATCAGCCATTGTAAAACCAGCCCTGGATGCAATAATCCCTAGGAGTAGCCAGAATGGAGATGATTCAGAAAAGGATTTATAGGAAAAACTGAAAAATAATTATCTTTCCTTTATGGTTCATTTTCCAAAAGAATTTTAACAACAAGTACATTTATTTCATTAAGAAAACAACATAATATTTATCCTGAAATATCCCTATGCTCTGGACAATGTATTCTGAGCAGAAATGTTATACACCCACCTCAGTTTTATAGACCACATAGGTAAGGAAGTGGGGAATCCCACTCAGAAATTGCTCAGTTCCCCTTTATGAACAGCCATTTAATGCTAAACTCAACATGACTGATTTGAATGAAGACTGCATGGACTGTTGCACCAGTCACTAGGGCCACTGTCCCAGTGTTGCCTTGTCACATGATAGGAACCTAAAGCTTATGGAAAAGGGTAGATTTCTTTTCAATAATCCCCTTTTCAAAAGCACATTTAGGTATATACTGGTTCCTAGAGCTATTCCGCTGCTGTCTGATTTGAAGGACTCTCTCCAGGAGCTTCTCCGTTCTCTGTAAGACATGAAGAAAGCCATATGATGGTCTACATGAGGGCACACAGTCACTCATGCAGACACACACACTCACATACACTCACACATATGCACACTGACCCCCAGGTGCACAAAGTCACAACACGTTCACATACAAGTTCATCCAGCCACACATACATATTCATCATCTGTCCCTCTCTCTCTCTCTCTCTCTCTCTGTCCCCAAGCACCCCAACCCATTAATTAGCTGGGAGGCAGCTCAGTGAAGAGAGCTCACTTCTGAAATAGCTGTTATGTGGTACCAACAAGATGACAAATGGGACGCCCCATAGTTTGAGCTCAGTAGTTAGCTGGATTGTATGGTCACTATCTGCAGCAACACAAGGCCTCTACATTCAGTTCTTGCTTAATATTGGCACATATTACCACAATAGCCAAATTTCCACTATGGATAGCTGGTAAGTCTTAACACTATCAAAAATAATCTTGACATTTTTAGATCTCAACAAAGTAGCCTACAATCATCAAATCAGGACTATTTCAAAACAGTATTTCTGGCCGGCGCCGCGGCTCACTAGGCTAATCCTCCGCCTTGCGGCACCAGCACACCGGGTTCTAGTCCCGGTCAGGGCGCCGGATTGTGTCCAGGCCAGCTCTCAGCTGTGGCCAGGGAGTGCAGTGGAGGATGGCCCAAGTGCTTGGGCCCTGTACCCCATGGGAGACCAGGAGAAGCACCTGGCTCCTGCCATCAGATCAGCACAGTGTGCCGGCCGCAGCGCACTGGCTGCGGCGGCCATTGGAGGGTGAACCAATGGCAAAGGAAGACCTTTCTCTCTGTCTCTCTCTCTCACTGTCCACTCTGCCTGTCAAAAAAAAAAACAAAAAAACAAAAAAACAAAAAAAAAAAACAGTATTTCTAAGACCTTGAAATATTTTGGTGTTACTTCTTTACCTACAGTGAGTGAATAAACCCTTTCTATTTCCCCCATAGGATTCACCTCAGCTAGAATTGAAACCCCACAGGGAGAGAGAGAACCCTAGCGTGTCCTTCTCATCCACCCATGTGGTGCCCATGGCACCACAGTGATGAATGAATGAACTGGGAAGTTTGATAAAACCCTCAAGTTTACATTAACTATGTCCAGGAAGGGTCAATGTGTGGATAGTTGGCACAACATGCAATTCTTTTCTCTACAGGAGCAAGGAGAAAATTAGAAGCATTGCCAACAAAAGCCAGGCTTGCCCACATGGTTCCACCGCCCAGTTATCAGCTGCCTTTCCCTCCAGGTTCTGACTTCATGGTGGAAGCATCCTTCACCCAGAGAAGAGTCTGAAATCATGCCCACATTTTCTGGGCAAATTGTTTCTTTGATAATGGCATGAAAGAAAAATGACTCCGCTTGCACCCATGAACAAAAGGGGAAGAGCTGAGCGATTGTCCAATGACACTAATCAGAGCAGCTGAAAATATGTATAATTCATAGCCTACCTTTCCCCTTAGTTGAAATGTTTTGACCAGAAAATCAGAAAATTATTCAGATTTACACCTCGTTTGTCTTATATAAGCATCATTTCCCTCACACTAAAGATAAGAGAGTTAATTCAAAGGATCTTGTCTGATCATTTGTACTAAACAAATGAATTCTCAACAAAAGTTTGAGCAACTACTCTCAAAACTGTGTAACATTGAAATTCTAGGTAATTTACATGATACCTTTTAACCAAACTAAGATTCAGAGAGAATGAGTGGCAATGGGTTTCAAACAAATAAAATCAGATTTATAAAGGTGACTGAATACAGTCTTACATCTATTTTACAGATACTAAGGTAGAGGTAGGGGTAGGGGTAGAGATACATAAGACATCCTTACAGAGATAGTAATTGAAATATAGAGATAAATTTGTTTGTGCTACACAGATGAGACTACATGAGTATCCCACCCCATGCTTGCTCCATTTTTAGTAATCGTAGCACTTGCAAACCAATAATAAAAAATTAAAGAAAAACAAATAGGTCTTTGGAAACTGTGCCAAAGATGAGCCCTTTTGGCTTGAATTAAGCCATACTGCTCAATCTGTCTCTGCCCTAGATGAAACTGTATCCATTTGGAATGCTACATGAAGATGTTTTGCTTTTGTGGAGATAATTGGCTCTAAACAGTCATAGTAATTAACAGCATCAGGTAGCTCAGGCAGCATTTGGTCGCCCATTGCCTATTCATTTGTGAGCAAATGGGAGGGTGTGAGGGTAATGGAACAGATGGGGAAGAGATACAAGTACTTCACTGGCACCTCGCATGGATGCCTCATGCTGTCTTTCTCCCTCTGGTGCCATCATTAGTGCCTCTGGCTTGAGAGCCAGGTCTGAAGAGCCAGTGGACAAGTGCAGACGCCAGCAGCTGTGCTGGCTACCCTTCCCCACACCCCACACCTTTCCCTACAACCATTCCGAATAAAGAATTTCTGTGCTGATTCCTTCCAGCCCTGCACACTTTGGTTTCACAGTTGAGGATTCTTTTTGCAACAATAACAACCCAGTAGGGCTGTAGTTAGGGGTTAATTGGGCATAAAGACAAAATGTTGAGAAGACCCAGCTGTTCCTCCCAGGGAGCATCCAGAGAGTTGCTATCGCTGACTGCAACCTTTCACCAACTCTCCAATCTGTTGGCAGTGCCAGGAAGCAAGATGTGGGCAAAATCATGGAGAAGGAATGTCAAAAAGGAGAACCAGCAGAAAGGAGGACAGCGTGAAAAAGGACAGGGACAGAAAAGAAAATACCCTCAAAGAGGCATAATAGAAATCTTTGCATAAAAATAGAGGAGCTGAGGTTTATCAAACAATTACTATCTGCCAACCACTATAGCAAGCAACTTCCTGTGAGCTTGGTATCACTACTACCCTCAATTCACAGATGAGCAAATGTGGGGTGGGCTTTAAAAAACGGGTTTCAACTTGATCAGCTCTTGTCCTGACTGTTGATGTACAATGTAATACTTTATCCATTTTAGTATTTTTTTTGTTCTAGTACTATTGGTTGAACTCTGTAATTAACACACAATTACTCTTAGGTGTTTAAATTTTAACTGAAAAGTGATCCCTGTTAGGAATCTGGAAAGCATTATGCTGAGTGAAATAAGCCAGTCCCAAAGGGACAAATACCATATGTTCTCCCTGATCGGTGACAACTGAGCACCAAAAAGGAAACCTGTTAAAGTGAAATGAACACTATGAGAAACGGTGACTTGATCAGCCCTTGCCCTGACTGTTGATGAACAACTTAATATGTTATCCCTCTTAGTATTTTTTTTGTTTGTTCTACTTAATACTTTTGGTTGAATACTGTAATCAATACACAGTTATTCTCAAGTGTTGAAACAACTGAAAAGTGATCGCTGTTAAATATAAGAGTGGGAATAAGAGAGGGAAGAGATGTGCAATTCGGGACATGCTTAAGCTGACTTGCCCCAAACAGTAGAGTTAGAAACATACCAGGGGATTCCAATTCAATCCCATCAAGGTGGCATGTACCAATGCCATCTCACTAGTCCCAGTGATCAATTTCTGTTCACAGTTGATCATAATGATAGGACTAAGAGCCAAAGGGAGCACATAAACAAGACTAGTGTCTGCAAATACTAGCTGATGGAATAAAAAAGGGAGAGAACGATCTAACATGGGAAGTGAGATACACAGCAGACCCATAGAATGGCGGATGTCCTAAACAGCACTCTGGCCTCAGAATCAGCCCTAAGGCATGCGGATCTGGCTGAAAAGCCCATGAGAGTATTTCAGGCATGGAAAGCCAAGACACTCTGGCAAAAAAAAAAAAAAAAAAAAAAAAAAAAAAAAAAAAAAACCAAGAAACCTACATGAAAGATCTCTGTGAGTGAGATCCCAGTGAAAAGAACGGGTCATCAAACAAGGAGGTACCTTTCTCTGAAGGGAGGAGAGAACTTCCACTTTGACTATGACCTTGTCTAAATATGATCAGAGGTGGTGAACTCAAAAGGCTTCCATAGCCTTGGCAACTCATGACAAGAGCCTAGGGTGATTACTGATGCCATAAACAAGAGTGTCAATTTGTTAAGTCAACAACAGGAGTCACTGTGCATTTACTCTTCATGTAGGATCTCTGTCCTTAGTGTGCTGTACATTGAGATTTAATGCTATAACTAGTACTCAAACAGTATTTTTCACTTTGTGTTTCTATGTGGGTGCAAACTGTTGAAATCTTTACTCAATATATGCTAAACTGATCTTCTGTATATAGAGAATTGAAAATGAATCTTGATGTGAATGGAAGGGGAGAGGGAGTGGGAAAGGGGAGGGTTGCAGGTGGGAGGGACGTTATGGGGGGGAAGCCATTATAATCCATAAGCTGTACTTTGGAAATTTATATTCATTAAATAAAAGTTAAAAAAATAAAATTAAAAATTAAAAAAATGGGTTTCAAAGTAGCTGACTTCCATTCAACTAGTACCAGGCTATGACTCAGACCCTCAGAGTCCCCTCCGAAGGCTCCCGTGGGAGTGCAGGAGACAGGAGCTGTGCTCTTGGCCGCCTCTTGTGTAACAGAATAACTCCCAGCAAGTCACTGAACTTCCACATCTGTATCTGTAGACAGGAGCGTCCAGTCTACGAATGGTTGACTACCTCCTGTAGATTTCCAGGTCTCCTTAAATCTAATAAATCAGAATCTCTATGGCAAGGTGCCCAAGATTGCATTATTCATTCTCCTGAGGATTTCTAAGTTCAATAGAGTTTAAGGATTGCAATTCCATCTGATCTCCAAAGTATCTTCCAAAGGGAGACTTGCATGGCTCTGGTGAGTGCTGTGTCACCCATGGAAGCCATTACGTAATTCACATTTGAATATTGCTCATTTTAAAAAGTGTTCAAAATAGTTTATTCAGTATAAATTACTTTTAATTGCTAGAGGTGATTTTGATGACTTCCCTTTCTTTACAAATTTCAAGCCCATCTTCAAAGGGTAAAGATTGATTTCTAAACGCTAAGGAAATGAAAAACCTCAGGCTGTGGACCAAACACGTCCTAAGCCATGGGAACATTCCTGGAATCGGACCACTACTGGGATGGCTTTGAAGAGGTCAACACTAATTTGGATGTATGAAGGCTTATTTTAAAAAATAAACTCTGATTGCCTTGATCACACCTCCCAAACAGTACAAACAGCATTTGCAAATGGCTCGATCATGTGTGTGTGTGTGTGTATGTGTGTGTGTGTGCCTGCCTTCCTGCCTGTGCAGGTTGAGTATAGTTCCTGTGACTACAGTATTTAAATATCAACTTATTTGGTCCTCAGAATGCAATGCAGCCTACTTTGTGCACTTTCAATAGATGTCCAGTGATGATACTGATGGCAAAATTTCCCATTTTCCCAGCCCGAGCCCTAAATCTTTAGATCTTAGTAAAAAGGTGAATATTTACAACTACAGTGGGTCAATCTGCAGTCAGACTAAAACTCTAACAACTTAGGGGCAAGCATTTGGTGCAGGGATTAAGATACCACTTAAGACACCTGCACCACATTATCAGAGTACCTGAGTTCCAGACCTTACTCAGCTACGGATTCCAGTTTCCTGCTAACGAGTATCCTGGGAGGCAGCTGTGATGTTCACGTGCTTGGGTACCAGCCATCCACATGGGACACCTGAATTGAGCTTCAGGCTCCTTGCATTGACCTGGCCCAGCTCTGGTAGTAGGCGTTTCAGAGTGAATAAGCAGATGGAAGATGTGTGTGTCTGTGTGTTGTGTCTATGTCCCTCTCTCTATCCCTCTCCTTCAAAATAAATTTAAAAATAATTTTTAAAGATTTATTTATTTACTTGAGAGGCAGAGTTACAGACAGAGAGAGGGAGAAACAGAGAGAGAGGTCTTCCATCTGCTGGTTCATTCCCCAAATGGCTGCAATGGATGGAGCTGGGCTGATCCAAAGCCAGAAGCCAGGCACTTCTACCAGTCTCCCAAGCAGGTGCAGGGGCCCAAGCACTTCTGCTGTTTTCCCAGGCCATCAGCAGAAAGCTGGATCAGAAGTGGAGCAGCTGGGACTTGAACCGGCATCCATATGGAATGCCAGTGCCACAGGCAGATGCTTAACCTACTACACCACAGCGCCGACCCCTAAAAAATAAATTTTAAAAAGAAAGTCTTACCAGACAATTGCTGAACCTTCCTTAACCAAAAAAAAGAAAACTTAATTTTCCATCCATGCCTAAACAAAATCTAATACAAAACATGCATTGACCCCTTAAAAGCCACAGCCTTTTGCCCAGTTACTCCACCTATGTGAGTCTTTTGGATGGCAGCTTCATAGTCTAACAGGCTTTGTCAGTACAGTATTTTTTTTCCCCATTTTTCAGGACATTTTCTTCAGGCTGAGTGCCAGTTGTCACCAAAAGCATGCCAAAGTTAAACGTGAGGGGAAATGAGATAGAATTGCAGGGATTGACCGCTGGGGGAAGAAACAAACGACTGAGATCACTCTGCCACGTGAAACATTGACACCTCTTCTCCTCTCTGCGTCCTCCTCCATGGTGCCCCAATCTGGGTGCCAGTGGGATCATTGGGCAACAGGGAGCTCTAAGCAAAGCTTCTGGTAGCTCTCATTGAGCAGTGAAAATGTTGTCTTCCTCTGATCCTCAGATTAGGGAGATGAGGAGATGAATGTACAGCACTAAGATTCCCTACCGAGATAGCTTTTCACTCTTTTCAGTATGAAAAAGATCAAAAGGAGACTGGCTAATTAGCATACCAAAGGAGACAAAAACCCCTAGAGCTTTATCGTTGTTGCAATCCAATAATAAACACCCGAGTACAAAAAAGATTATTTGATAATGACACACAGAATTGAAAGCCTTTGAAATAGCAGCTTCTAGAAAAAAATATTTTTGGAAGGGAAAATATCCATAATTATACAGAATAATGCTTACACATTGGGGAGCGGCTCCCAGCTCCTGTGAGAGCGACTTGCAGAACTGCTTTCCCTAAGAACAGCGGTGGTGGGTTGCCTTTATCTGCAAAACTCAAAAAGCCTACAAAAGGTTTCAAATCCCTTCCCAAGTAAACATTCAGCTCTTTCATATTCCCAAAAATTAAACACAGAATTCTTGTCTCAAAAATAAGCATCCCCTTTTCCCAGACCAGCATCCAGTCAAAGACTTGCGTGCAGAAACCAAAGAAATTTGCAACTCTTTGAGGCTCATTATCCTCCTCTACAGCTTTTTCTGGTTTAAAAACTCTGGTAGTCTCTGCAAATACGGGCTGGGTTTTTTTGGTTGTTTTTTTTTTTTCCATTTTGTTTTTCAAGGGAAGAGAACAAAGCAATTGTTTCATTATAAACAAGTGACTCAGGGACACATGCATGGGAACCCACCAGGCCTAAGGAGAGACGGCTTGAGAGTAAATCAGATCCTTAATCTTTGGATTAATATTCATGTTGTGGGGCTTTTCTACAGACTTGGAGGGGACAGTCATGACCACCCATCAGAACGGATTCTTCAGTAGCCACAGAGAGTTCGACTAAGGTGTGAGCTTACGTGCCTCTTCCTCCAATGCATGCACAAACCACACTGCTCAACATCAGGCCATAGGTCAAGGCTGGGTAGGGGGTTAAGCCTTGCTTCTTAGCCATGGGAAGCTGATCCTCCGCCAGACCAACCCCAGGATCTCACTAGGACAGAAATGGTGGGACTTGGAGTAAGCGGACTAAGGGGGCAGCTGCGAATAGAGCATTTCTGCATAGAGGAATGGTGTTCCCTGAGCCAAGCTCCAGTCCCATTTAAAATGCCTGCTGACCATAGGGAAGGTATTATTTTGCCTGGAGATCACCCAGGTTATTATAATGGACTTGGCAGAGACCCGCAGCTCCAAGTCATTTGCATTAAAAAGCCCAGAGGCCCAGGTTATTAAAAATATTTTATCCTGCTTCTAACTAAATGAATCATTGTTAAAGAGTCAAATGGTAATGAGCCTCTTTACAAAGCTGAGTTTAAATGAATAATGCTTCTCGCATTTTATAGATTTATTTTTTTAAACAATAAATTGATGAGAAATATGCCTTTCACTGGCTATGCAATAGGCTGCCTTTCTCTTTGGGACCCCAGCTCCTCTCAGATTGGATAGGACCATTTAAGGATCTTATTTTGTTTATCTCATACAAAAATCTTTTTTATTTATTTTTTGGTCCTCTTTATAATTGTGCATTTGCAATGAAACAAGCCCCAAATCAGAATTTTACTTAGAAAATGTGTCTACAGGAGTAAAATAAATGCCATTTACCCACCACTCCAAAGTATTAATTAGACTGAGCTGTTTGCCAGCTAAGTACCGGAGGAGCCCATGGTGATTAGCTGCACTAATTGGAATTTCAAGTGGCGCTGATAACCACACAAAGATAATAGGATTATATCGGCCCTCTCCAAAAAAAGAAGTAGCTTTGTCATAACTGTTTCCATGATGGTTTTAAGCTGTTTCACACCTAACTACCTCCAAAGAAAGGGAATATTTTTAGATTTTATTTTCATTCCTATTTTTTTAAAAAAGGAAGAAAAAAATCTCCTAGGTAGCTGCAAAAGTACAAAGGAATGGCCCTCCCTCTCTCTTGAGTTTCAACTTGCTCACAAAGGAGCACAGGAAAGCAAACTTGTTGACCACCAAGAGGAACTCAAGCTGAGTTTGGTTTGCAGAAATTCTGTTAGAAATCTATGAACACAAACCTGTGATGTCTAGAACTGTAAATACAACTCCTCTTCGGGAAGGTTGGGCAGATGTTATTACGTGCATTTTATACATTAAGAAACTATCATTTAAAGTGGTTGCCTTTCCCATTATTCTCTCCACCTGGGGACATTCCTCACTGACAGAAACGGAGTGGTTTCCAAACTCGACAGGCCCCTGACAAGTGACAAGAGGCGGCGCAGGACTGTAGCAGCTTCTGTCCTCTGCCTCCTCTCCACGAGCCAGGCTTCGGACCTTCCTTCTATTGAGTCCACACCGATAAAAATCCCAGTGTGGCTAAAGAGCTGAAGACCCTGCCAAGCAGCCACATTCACTCTCTTGTCACCCCTTCCCATGGCCAGGCCAACTGTTGCAGACTATGGCATAAACACCCATAAAAGAAAATTGTGCCAGGGTCAGAAACCTTCTTCCTCAGATGTTCAACGTCCATAGGGAACACATGAATTTATTCGGGTAAATAGGAAAGTCAGATACTGGTCACCCTTGCAGTCAAAGTTCAGGTGGCCACGGAGTGTAGCTCTTACCAATCGGCTAGTGAAGTTCCTTAAGTAACTTGAGGGGCTGGAAAGTGTCTTCTTAAGAGAAGGTGCAAAGCCAGACCTCCACGGCCAACCTCTCTGAAAAACATGGATAAAGTTGATTGCACAGC